>NC_045427.1:322633112-323248362 GCF_902635505.1 Sarcophilus harrisii
TTCCTGATTATATCTTGTCCCATTATGAAGTTAAATTAATTTTATATCATTTGTTATCTTTCCATCTCTAATATACCTCTTCCAAACTCCCTCTATCAGTCAAAGAAACATTTATCCACCCAACCTCAGTGCAGTTTACAATTGCTCACTCACTACACACAATATATCTAGTCAGTTGTCAATTTTTGTCTTTTCTATCTCTACAACAATTCTTACATCTGTCTTCTTCTTTACTCATACAGCCACTAGCCTGGTTCAGACCCTCTTCAACTAGTATCTGAACTGTTACCATAACCTCCTAAATGGTTTCCCTTTCTAAAAACCATAAGTTGCCAAAATAATACCCCACAAAACACAGATCCAACTATATCCTCAATAATCTCCATTGGTTCCCTCTTACCTCTAGAACAGGGATTCATATTCTACAATACATAAATTTATTTTTAAAAATATTTTAACAATTTTATTTTAATATAACATGTTCCTATTGAAATCATATATATAATCTAAGAAGGGGTCCATAGATATCACCAGGCTGCCAAAGGAATACATGAAACAAAAAAAGATTTAAAAATCCTATTCTAAGATCAAATATAAGTATCTAAGACATTTTACAATCTAGCTCAACCTATACATTGCTCCCATTTACACATTTCTTTGTCCACCCAAAGATCACCTTTCTGCTGTTCCTCACAATGACTCTCTATGTCCCATCACCATATCTTTAAACAGACTTTCTTCCCCACATTCCTATAAATGCACTCCCTCTTCTATGCCAACTTCTTAAAATCCTTAGTTCCTTCAAAATTCTACACTAATTCTTTCCTTCTCCCCAGCTACTAATGCATTCTCCCTCACCCCCAAACACCTTGTATATATTTTGGATACATAATATTTTTGTATACATACACATATAATATATAAATATATTTTTATTTATAAGTTTTACATATCTGTGTGTGATATATATATGCATGTATATGTGTATCTACATATGTATATATGCATATATACCACTCTGCAAAATATATATTTATTTTTACTTCTCAAAGATTATAAGCTACTTAATGACAGGGATTGTTTTGTTTTTGTCTGTGTTCCCTTAGTGCCTAGAATAGTGCCTGACACATAGCAGATGTTTAATAAATTATTATTAATTTATTGGTTATAAAAAATAACTTTAAATATATATCCTACTGATGATATGATGTTTGTATGTAGATGACATTTTAATGAAATATGGTGGTAAAAAGACTCCAGCTTCTTAATCTGTGGGTCAGACCCTCCCATATGGGGGGGGGTCTGAAAACTGAATATGGGGTCACAAAATTATGACTTCTTATAAGTATTTTATATACCTATATAACCAGAGTTATATAAAATTTTCTTGCATGAAAAGCGGTCACGAGTGGACAAAGTTTAAGGAGCCCTGGTATAGACAATACCTAAAGCACAAGAACCCTTTGAGCCATCAGTTTTTATGTTCCAGTCCACTTATCCTTCTCCATTAATGGTATATTCTGCTGAACAAACCAAGAAATCCAAAGATAGAAAGTAAATGAGGTGGAATCCCTTGCATTAAACTGCTTCCTTTCTTGAGCATTTGGCTCACTAATGGAGTTCACCCTGTGGAAAATCACTGATGTGGAAGCCCAAGAAACAAACTGAGTAGAAACTGCACTGGTTAGAACACAATTCAGACTAGGCATGGAATGGGGAGTAAACAACAGAGATAATGTTGTCCCAACCAGGAGCAAGATGCTGAGAAAAACTGTAGCTTAACTATGCAAAAGTCACATGGAGCAAATGCAGAATGGCTGTAGCTATCCCTTTGTTAAGAATGAAACTGGTGGCATTCTTATTTACCTGTCCTCTTACTGAACCTGTAGCTTCAGTCTGCTTTTTGTATTTGCCAAAAAGAAAGTTTCTCTAAGATATCATTTGTAAGTAGAGGAGGGAATATAAAAGGAAGATAATAATATTGCTGTGGTCTGCCAGGTCTGCAGAGGAAGAGAGAGTAAATACATTGTCTATCTCATTACTAGAACTACTCTCTGAGTGCTAAAACTGAACAAGAGATTTAAAATTTTTTAATATCCTGTTTTTTGTCTAATTACATGTAGAAACAAATTTTAACATTCATTGTTAAATTTTAAGTTCCAAATTCTATCTCTCCCTTTTCTCTGTAACAGTAAGCAATCTAATATAGATCATAAATATGTAATTATGTAAAACATTTCCATAATAATCACTTTATAGGGGGAAAAACTTAAAAAAAAAAAAAAAGAAAGAAAAGAAAAATGGTGTGCTCTAGTCTATATTCAGACGCCACTAGTTTTTTCTCTGGAGGAAGTCAGCATTTTTTATCATGAGTCCTTTAGGGATGATTGTAATTTTCATAGTTTGTTCATAGTTCTTCATCATACAATATTACAATTACTGTGTACATTGTTCTCCTGGTTCTGATCACTTTATTCAGCATCCATTTATGTAACTTTCTCCTGGCTTTTCTGAAAGCCTGGTCATCATTTCTTATAGAACAATAATACCCCATTATAATCATATATCACAACTTGTTCAGTCATTCCCCAAGTGACAGGCATCTCCTCAATTTTCAATTCTTAGCCACTACAAAAAGAACTGATAAATATTTTTGTACAAATAGGGTCTTTTTTGGAAGCAGAAAAATTGGGAAACAGTTTTTACAGCCAGTGTTTCTGATAAAGGCCTCATTTCTAAAATATATAGAGAACTGAGTCAAATTTATAAGAACACAAGTCATTCCCCAATTGTTAAATACTCAAAGGAAATAAAACAGATAATTTTCAGATGAAAAAATCAAAACCATTTATAGTCATGAAAAAATGCTCTAAATTACTATTGATTAGTTAAATGCAAATTAAGCCAATTTTAAGGTACCACCTCACACCTATCAGATTGGCTAAGATGATAAGAAAAGATAATGATAAATGTTGGAGAGGATATGGGACACTAATGCATTGTTGGTGGAGTTGTGAACTGATTCAGTTATTCTAGCGAACAAAGGGCTATAAAACCATGTATACCCTTTGATTCAGCAGTGTCACTACTGAGTCTATATCCCGAAGAGTTATAAAAGAGGGAAAAGGACCCACATGTGAAAAAATGTAGCAGCTCTTATTGTGGTGTTTAGGAATTGGAAATTGAGTGGATGCTCATCAATTAGGGAATGACTGAATAAGTTATGGTATATGAATGTAAAGGAATATTGTTGTTCTATAAGAAATATTGAGCAGGCTGATTTCAGAAAAATCCTGGAAAGACTTTCATGAACTGATGCTAAGTGAATTGAGTAGAACCAGGAGAACATTGACACAGTAACAGAAAGATTAGGTGATGATCGACTATGATAGACTTAGCTCTTCTCAGCAATACACTGATCCAAAACAATTCCAATAGACTTAAGATGGAAAATGACATACATATCCAGAGAGAGAACTATGAAAAGTGAATGTGGATCAAAGTATGGTATTTTCACCTTTTTTTGCTGTTGTTGTCTGTTTGCTTTTTCCTTCTGATGGCTCTTTCCCTTTTGGTCTGATTCTTCTTGTACAACATTATAAATATATAAATATATTTAAAATTATACATGTACATGTATAACTTATATTAGATTGCTTGCTGTCTTGGGGAGAGGGAAGTAAAGGAGGGAAGAAAGGAGGGAGAAAAAATTTGGAACACAAAATCTTAAAAAAAAGTGACTGCTGAAAACTATCTTTATATGTATTTGGAAAAAATAAAATACTATTGAAAAGGGGAAGAAGATATTCACACAGTTTGATAGCCCTTTGGACATGTTTCCAAATTGCTCTCCAGAATGATTAGATCATTTCACAAATTCACCAACAATGCATTAGTATTCCAGTCTTCCCATATCCTTTCCAACATTGATCATTTTCTTTTTCTGTCATATTAGCTAATCTGATAAGTGTGAGATAGTGCCTACCTTAATTTACATTTCACTAATCAATAGTGACTTAAAGCATTTTTCCATGACTATAGATGGTTTTGATTTTTTCATCTGAAAATTATCTGTTCATATCCTTTGAGCATTTAACAATTAGGGAATGACTTGTATTCTTATAAATTTGAATCAGTTCTCCACATATTCGAGAAATTAGGTTTTTGTGAGAGATAACTTGCTGTAAAAATTTCCCTCCAGTTTTCTACTTTCCTTCTAATTTTCATTACATTTGTATTCTCTGCACAAAAACTTTTAAATTTTATATAATCAAAATTATCATTTTACATTTTGCAATGCTTTCTATATCTTGTTTGGACCTAAATTCTTCCCTTATTCAAAGATCTTACAGATAAACTATTCAATGATCTCATTTGCTTGTAGTATATAAATAACTCTTTATGCAAAATCACATTTCATTTTATCTTCTTTTTGGTATATAGTGTAAGATGTTGTTGTATACCTATTTTCCATCATATTGTTTTCCAGTTTTCCCAGTAGTTTTTGTCAAATAATGAGTTTTTGTTTTCAAAACTTAGATCTTTGGATTTATTAAACATTAAATTAATATGGCCTTTTACTACATACTACATATTATGTACTTAATCTATTTCACTGATGCACTACTCTATTTCTTAGCCAGTACAGATTGTTTTGATGCTCAAGACTTTATAATACAATTTGAGAGCTGGTGCAACTAGGCTATTCCTTTACATTTTTTTCATTGATTCTCTTGACATTCTTGACTTTTTGTTCTTCAAGATGAATTTTGTTATTATTTAAGAAAAATAATATAGAAAGCTAGACAGCTCTATAAAATAATTTTTTGATATTTGGTTGATGTGGTGCTAAATAATTAGATGAGTTTAGATAGAATTCTCATTTTTATCATATTGTTTCAGCCTACCTATGAACAATTAATATTTTTCCAGTTGTTTAAATTAGGTTTGTGTGAGAATTTTTTTGTTGTTTTGTAGTTGTGATCATATAGCTCCTGGCTTTGTCTTGGCAGATAGACTCCAAAGTAGTTTATATTGTTTACAGTTATTTTCAGTGGATTTTCTCTTTCTATATAATATGAGTTTTTAAAAAAATACATGTTATTTATTATAGCTTCTCCAGAACTGAAAAGTAAATGAATACTACCTTGGATCTAGAATAAACCAATAGTTTTATAATTTAGAACTCAAACTTTAAAAAAAGTGAAAGTTAAAATAAATAATTTTTAAAGTACCCAGTAAAAATGGTACAGCAGGAGAATCTTGCCAGGAAAAGAGAGGAAGAGAGAGAAAATAAAAGTATCAAGATTCTTCACAGAGAACTTGGATCCTATGTCTCCAAACCACACAGATAAGATGCCAGGCAATAGGGAAAAGTTAATAATAGCTTATATTATTAAATTACAATCTATGAAGCAATTTCCTTGCAACATAAATAATAATAGCTAGTATTTGTTGTGCTTTAAAGTTTGCAAAGTGCTTTTTGAATATTATCTCATGTTATTTTCATAACAACTCTGGCAGTTAGGAGCTATTATTATCTCCCAACAACTAGTAAATGTCTGAAGCCAAATTGGAACTCAGTTCTTTCCGAACTTACAGCCAGTGTTCTATTCATTGGGCCACTTAACTGCCCAAGTTTAACTAAGTTAAATCAAGCCAATAAGCATTGTTCAAGTGCTTACGTATGCAAACAAAAGTTGTTATCCTTTATTCTCTGTGGTCAGAGAACTTTTATGTAGATATATTCCTCTATCTTCTAAAGCACAGTTTTAAACCACTTACATTCTTTCATTGTATAGGTCTTTCTGGCACCCTAGTCCAACATTAAGTACTGTGCCACCTGGTTGCTTCAAAGCTCAAATAAAACTATTTTTAAAATAACTATTATTTAAAAAAACAAACTTAAAATAAAAGGGCATCACCATCAGAAGGGATTTTTAAAAGAGCAATTTTAAATTTCACATATCTCTTCTATTCTTCTTTTTGTCCATACACTAAGCACCATAATGATCAATCCTTTGACTGATGTGTCATCTCACTGATGTAAATTTCAAGTCATATATGACTTCTCATCCTCTGTATTTTTTGCTCATATACTCCCATAAATCCTCTATATAGCCTCTACTCAACATACTGGGGACCTTTCTTTTAGGTCTTTTGATATTGTTATGATATAAACTCCTTGCAGATAGAGATTATTTCATCTATTGTATCTGTATCTGTATCAGTATCTGAAAAATTGTAAGCAGTTATCAAAAACTTGTTGATTGATGTCAGTTTGTGTGAGTATCAGTAGAGTATGTGCGCTATCCATCTGTTTTTCCTGCTGTTGCTATATGATTGCTTGTCTCCTTTCCTGGTTATACTTCTCTTCAATGATAGGTGTTTCTTACACACAATTCTTCCTTGGCACTATGTCACAGCCTATTTATGTTCATCTCATGTGTCTCTTCAATTGTCCTTTGTGTGATTTGCAAAACTTTTGGTAATCCATGATTCCCAGCTACATAGTATCACCACAAAAAATATTGCTGCTACAAAAAGTTGGACCTCTGTGTCAGCACTGTAATTTTTCAGTGAAATCCAGCCCAATCTCTCTTTATTCTAAGTCCAATTTGTTATACATCCATGATATCTGCAAGATAGAAGAGAGAGAGACAGAGACAGAGACAGAGAGAGAGACACGCAGGGAAACAGAGACAGAAACAAAGACAGAGAGAGAGAGACAAAGACAGAGAGAGACAGAGACACAGAAATACACACAGAGAACAAAAGGAAGAAAGAAGAAGGGAAAGAGGGAAAGAGAGAAAAAGGAAGGAAGGAAAGGAGAGAGGAAGTGATACACAGATAGAAAGATAGATAGATACATACATACATACATATATAGATAAAAAGAATACAAATACACAGTTCTATGGACTGTCCATTCAACTACATATCATAATAAACAACTAAAAGTCTGTATCAATTTGTTTTTTACCAGTGAGCAATTAATTTGAAACTTTTTGAATGATTGTGGATTTTATGTAGGAGGTTTGGAAATGATTCAAGTTTTTATACAATCAGCATGCCATCTATAAATGAGAACATCTAGAAGACCTTATTATCTAAAGGAAAGAAGGCCGAAGAAAAGAAATAGACATATAGACATACAGACAGATAGATAGATAGATAGACAGACAGACAGATAGATAGATAGATAGATAAAGAAGTACACAAATATATCAGTTCTGTGGACTATCTATCCAATTACAAATCATTTTGAGACAACTAACATTCTTCATCCACTTGGTTTTTCCAATGAGCAATTAATCTGAAACCTTTGAGTGATTATAGATTTTTTGTAGGAGGTTCTGAAATGATTCAAGTTTTTATGCAATCAACATGTTTTCTATAAATGGGAACACCTAGAATACATTGTTATCTATTACGGAATCTCTCTTTGATTTGGATTCTCTACAGAACATTAACTGTTACAGTGACAAATATCATTGAATATGTTTCACTATTTTATGGCTCTGTCCTAAATTGAAAAGGCTAATTTCAGAGGCTGGGAAAGTGTTCAGATTGTTCCGCTTTCCCAACATTTGGCGGCAAATATTCTTTGATTGAATGTTTATATGGTAAACATTACCACTAAGCCATTAAAAAGTGAAAGGACACAATGTAGACCAGAAGATATAGTTAACTGTGTCTCAGGATAATGAAGAAAAATGCTAAAAAGAACCAAAACAAAACAAAAAAACCAAACAAAACCCAGCTGCTTCCAATGTGCCATGTGAGCTCTCACAATATTTAAATCTGAAAAACCAAAAGATATTTCATAAGTTTCCATATCTAGGAAAGTCAGAACAGTCCATCTTTGGCAACAGCAATCTTTAATAGCAGATCAAGTTGAGGTCAAGTTCTTCTTCCTGATGTAACTGGGGTTCAAAGTCAAGTTGGTTTGCAGTTTCAAAAAAAAGAAAAAGAAAGCTATGTAGTTCCAGATTCTTTACAAGGAGAAGTACTTAAAGGGGGGGAAGACTCAGAAGAAAACGTTAGAGAAGTAGGTCCCTTGATCATGTACTTTGGGGAATTTCCTCTTGGGTGAGATCTCAGACTCCTTCCCAGTGGAAGAGTTCATTCACTTCATATATTTTTTCTGGCATTTTAACATCTCTGATTTATGTTTATTATCTATGTGGATAAAAGGGATTATTTACTATTCACTATATGTGTTCTTTGTGGAAATGGTATTTGGAGAGAAGTCAAGTATTGTTTATCTAGTATGGCCACTCCTTCTCCATGAAGGGATGGCAATCAGGAATTTAGCTCAACTTAAAAATTATTCCCTATAGATTAACAATACTTGGAGGGGGAAGCTTGGATAGATATAATTCTAGCTCCACTACCCTTTCTCTCTGAAGAAAACCATTCTCTAGTGACAATACCTGCCTATCCTCCTGGCAGAAATCAAAGTCTCTCTTGGAAAAGGGTGGACAGAGCCTTCTTTTCCTACTAACATATAAGCCACATCTAGATAGACTTATATGGAATTCATAATCTACATGGGCAACATACACACATACACACAAATTCCACACAAAGAGACAAAACTTCTGAAATAGCTTATAACACAACAATAGCTTTCTAATTGGATAGTAAACCTCTTGAGGGGAATATTAGTAGCCTTATCATTTAGGACAGAACTCTATAGCGTAAAACACCCAAAAAAGTTTAATGAAAATGATATTAATTTAGCCTGTCAGAGAGAATTTTGGAAAGAGTTCTCAAAAAACATCTAGTACTTCCTATTTTCCTTCTATTGAAAGATGTCACTACTCCTCAGAGATGTAGAAACTAGGAAGAGTTGGATGAGCTAATGCAGAGTGAAGTGAGCAGAACAAGAAAGCAATGTGTATAGTAATGAAAATACTAGAAAAGACAGCAACTTTGGAAAAAATTGAGAACTCCAATGAATGCAATGGCCAGCCATGATTCCAGAGGACTCATGATAGAACATGCTTCTGAGAGAAGATCGATGATCTCAGATTGAGACCTATTGAGGTGAGGAGAGGAAAAGAAGAGGATATGGACCAAGGGAAGAGTTTATTTTATTTGACTATGCATGTTTATAATAGGGTTTTTGTTTTTCTTTCCCAATGTGGGAAAGAGAAAAGAGAAGATGCATATTTTTTTTTGTTTTGTTGAATAAAATTAATTTTCTATAGCAAAAAAAAAAAAGAAATATACAAAGTTTACACAAATTTTTCACTTGCTACATCTTATTGATGAAACACCAGGCACCATGTTCTGTCTTGTTAATCTGGTAGTGAGTATCCTTTGTGTCTTTATATGGGATCCCCCTTTTTTCTTGTTTAATTACTACACCTTTACAGAAGGAAGTGCAAAGTCCCTAGATAAAATGATTTATTTTGGGGGATTTGCTTCAAACAGCAACATAAAATTAATGCAAGAAAATGTTGCCATAACTAACTAGCCTAAAACCAAATAGTTTGAATTTTAAAATTCAACTCTTTTGATTTGCTTGACTTATCTTTGCTTCATTAACATGTGGCAGAAGATCTGATTTCACTGCTGACATTAGCACGAAAAGGAAGAAGAAGAGGAGGAAAATAGAGTTATAGTCATTTAGTTCCTCTTTTAATATTAGAAGTCACCAAGAAGAAACTATTAAAACACAAGCTGAAGATTAAATGACAGTCAGGAGATGAGAACTTAAGATAGAATACTCTTAGGCCAGAGATAATTCACAGAATAGGAAGGAAAATTGCTTGGTAATTAAAAAGAAGAGAATTAAAATAGGGGAGTACATAAAAACAAAAGGAATATGGCTGCATGCTAAAAAAATGTATTAGAAATAACACTACAGTCAGAAACTTCTAGCAATAAAGGCCCCCAAAGGGGGTTCCTCTGCCTCCTAAGATGAGAATCAGAGTCAGGAAGCTTTATAGAAAAGCAATACTGAAATATATCTGTGGAATCCTTCTTTGCTTTTTCTCTAAAGCAAATATTTCCTGATATCTGAGGTCATTAATTAGGGGCCATGATGGTGGCTTAGAGGGCAAGATTTGAAGTTATGACCTAAATTCAAATCTAGCTTCAGATACATCTTTGTGGAATTGGTCAAGTCACTTAACCTCTGCCTTGATTTACCCAAATATATAATGGGTGGTTATATGGATCAAATGAAATATTTTTAAGTGCCTGTCACAAGTAGATATTTTTAAAATGTTTGTTCCCTTCTTTTCCTTCCTAATGAAGTTTTCTCTCTTGAATATGTAAGATCTTCTTGCAATTAGTTATCCTAACTAAAATAACTTTATGATAAGTATATACAAAATTTTTCCATAGGTTAGTAAAGATACCTCAACATGAAAATTCCTTCCACATTTTCCCAGAATTACATTTCCATTTGGGACCCTTTTATAGGGATCTCAGTTTGCTGTTTTCACATTTCTCTGGGAGTTCAAACCTTTTCTTTGATTCTTTAGATTGGACCATTATCTCTCTTGGAGAATTTAGGCAAAAATTAGGTAGCCTATAGCACTGGTATTAAGGAATGCCCTTGAACAAGTGGGTAGTTCTCTACCACTCTTTACCATTTATACTTCTTTTCTCTTCATGTTCTCTCTCTCTCTCTCTCTCTCTCTCTCTCTCTCTCTCTCTCTTCCTCACTCTTCCTTTTCTCTTCATATCTCTCACCCAGCTTTCTTTTTTTTTTTTAAAGGTTAAATGGTTTACTATTTTAAAATAATATTTTATTATTTTCCTGTATTAAAACAATTTTTCCTTCTCTTAACCTTCCTTATTCCCTATTTTATTTCTGACTTTTTTCTTCTCACTTATGCCAACAGCCTCCTTGAGAATTATTATTTGGGCACTCAGGGCCAGAGAAGTCTTAATCTTTACATCTACCTGCCTGGAAGCAGAAGTCTGGACTAATGAGATGATTTAAGAGATTTAGACACAGAAGGGAAATTAGAGGTTATCTAATCCCACTGGTTCATTTTGCAGATTAATAAATGAGGGCACAGGGAGTTTTAATGGGTTGCCCAACATTATACAGGAACTAAATGACAGAGCCAGCTAGGATATGAATTCAGGATTCCAGACTCTGATATCACTGTTCTAGCCATTATATCATGATTCATACTACAAAACTCTTAAGATTTCTTCCAACTCTCTGATTTGATTCTCTTCTTCTGTAACAGATAACTAAATCTCCTCCCACCTCTCTTTTATTCTCTTTGTCTCTCTCTGTATCTTTCTCTGTCTGTGTGTGTCTGTCTCTTTCTTTTTCTAAATTTCTGTGTGGCTCTCTGTCTCTCCCTTCCTCCCTCTCTTCCTCTCTCTCTCTATCTGCCTGTTTCTCTGTCTATCTGTTTATCTCTCCTCTTTCTTGATTAAGTCTTCTGGAATCAGTGAATGTTCCTATTTTACTCCACTTAAGACACTTTCATGAGAAACTATGAAATTTATCTAATCTCAAGGAAATGTTAATGGGCTCAGAAGGCTGAATATGACACCTATTCCCTTTCTTAAAGGAGTTCTTCTTCCTGGGTCATGTGTAAAACCAGGAGTGTGATAAAGCCAGCTTTTATCAGTTTTTGAGCTGATTGTTAAATTTTCAGTATAAGCAGTTACAAACCATAAAAAATAGAATTTGATTATTTTGTTGTCTAAACTTAAGAAAGTGATAGAAAAAAATGTTAATAATGCAGATTAAGTTTAAAGGTATGCCATGCATTATTTTTTCACAGAGAGCCAGTTGTTAAATATTTACCAGTAAATCACTGAATATAACCCAGACAAGGGAAGTCTTAGAAGAGCCTGGCTTCTAATGATAACAAGGTTGGGATCTCTTTTCTCTCATTCATTGTCTCATAAACTCTGGTCCTGGAACCCTAGAGATGCATTATTTAAAACTTGAGTTTTTACTTATGTCTATGTCTTGGCAAAAGTTGGGACTATAAAAAGTACCTACTCATGTCTGGGATAGTTATTTCTTTATTTCCCACAAAAAATGCTAAAAGACACAGACTTACAGCACAAGAATTGACAGACACTTAAAACAGCATTAAATAATAACTTTTAATTATCTTTTGTCATTGAGTCTTTTAGTCATGTTCCACTCTTGGTGACCCCATTTGGTGTTTTCTTGGCAAAATTGAGGGAAAAAAGATTAAGAAACTTACCCAGGTCTCAGAACAAGTATGGGTTTCCAACACTTGATCTGCTGCATCACTTCACTCTATCAGTAAATGTCTTTTATAGCACCTGAACAGCTCAGTGGATAGAATGCTGCACCTGGAATCAAGAAGACTTGAGTTCAAATTCAGCCTCAAAAACTGATCTTAGACAAATCACTTAACTTCAGTTTGCCTTAAATCGATGGAAAATGAAATAGCAAACCAATCCAGTATCTTTACCAAGAAAATACCATGGTCAGTATGATCAGGGGGTTATAAAGAGTGAGATATGAGTGAATGACTTGATAACAACCCAATCTTCTGGAAAACTGATACTTAGATCAGTACACAAAGTAGAATTTTATATTTAGTTTAACATCCCATCATCTGGCTCGTTCTTTCTGTGAATACATCCTGGACTAAGGGCTTGATCAAAGACCAAACTCTTCTCTGTCCCCCTCCCTCTGCAATCCTGTATATGTAAACAATAAAAATGAAACATTGAATCTTGATAATGATATACAAAAGATCTCTCATCTCATTGTATTGAGAGTTCCCACCAACCATAACCATCTTACAACAATTCTTGTCCATGTCTTCCCCAAATTCTGCCACAAAGGGATCAATCACTCAACAAGCTGTGAACTTTCCTTGCTTCTTCCTGGTATTACAAGGGCCAGGTACCCACTATCTCTAACTCTTGCCATGTGACTAGCCTGCCTTCTCCCTTTGCCACATAATTTTAAAATTATATCATCACTCTTATTCTTTTTCAGAATTTTTGTTGCTTCTCCTTTGAAGCTTGCTCATGCCTCTCATGCCTCCTTCTCCTGTCCTCTGGATGATGCTTATCTTTAGTTCTGCAGTGACATTGCTGTCCTCTGAAGAGAAAGGTGGGGAAAGGAATTAGAGCAACCCATAGCAACTATGAAATTATAACAACCCATGAGCAAATTTTTATATGCAATATAATTTTAGGTATAATGTTTTATGTTTTATAAATTATATGCAATTTATAGATAGTTATTTTAATCTAATTAATTGATTTTATGTCTGTAAAGGAAACTAAATAAATTAATTCTACATACATTTCAATTGTACCAAAATTTTCATTAATAAACAGGAAAATTTTGCTTCAAAATTTCCAGAAACTAAAAGATAATAAATCATTTATCTAAAACCACCAGCATTATTTATAAGGAGAATAAAGTAGAGACTATTCCAGTAAAGTCAAGTGTGAAACAAGAATGCCCATAGTCATCAAATGTTGTATTGGAAATCCTCACAGTAGCAGAAAGAGGTGAAAAAGAAACTGAAGGAATCACAATGGGAATGAGGTAATAAAATTATCTTTTTTAGGCAATGTGATGATATTCTTGGAAAATCCCAGAAATTCAACAAAAAAATGTTAGTTGAAACAATTAATAATTTAAGCAAAGTAACAGGATATAAAGTAAATCCACATAAATCATCAGCATTTTTATATATCACAACAAAACCCTGCAAAAAGAGACAGTAAAAAACATCCCATTTAAAATAATTCTATGTAATATCTATTAGTACACCTGCCTAAACAAATCCAGGAACTATATAAACAAAATTATTTTTACAAAAACCTTTTTTACAAATAAAATCATATTTAAATAATTTGAGATATGTTAATTATTTATGGGTAGGCAGAGCCAATATAATAAAAAATGATAAACTAATTTATATCTCCAACACCATCCTAATTAGATTACAAAAAATTATACTGAATTCAAAAAATAGTAACAAAATTAATTTAGAAAAACAAAAAATCAACAATATCAAAGGAAGTGATGAAAAAAACACAAAGGAAGGAGGTTTCACAGTATTAGATTTTAAACTATATTATAAGGCAGCAATTATCAAAAAACTGGCTAAGAAATAGAAAGGTAGATCAATGGAATAGAGTAGACATATCATTTATAGCAGCAACTATACATAATAATCTTGTATTTGACAAGTGCAAAGATTTAAGAATTTGGGATAAGACTGATAAAAATTGTTGGATATCCTGGAAAACAATATGGCAGAAACTGGGCATGGACTAATATCTCACACTATTTAGAAAGATAAGATCAAAATGGATACATCTTCTAGATCATAAAGATTTTATAAGAAAATTAGAAAAACATGGTATAGATTACTTATCAGATTTATGGATATGAACAATTTATGAATAAACAAGAAATAGAGAACAAAATTAGGTATAAAATGGATAGTTTTGAGTACATTGAAATGTTTTCATAGAAATAAAATAAATATAGCCAAGATTAAAAAGAAAGTAGAAAATTAGAGGAAAAAATATAGAAAGTTTATCAGATAAAGGTCTCATAACTAAAAAATATAAAAGCTTTATCAAATCCAATTGGTAAATGGATTGAACAAGCAGTTTTCCAATGAAGAAATCAAAATAAGTCATTATTGATTACTGATTAGAGAAATGCAGATCATACTTACCAGACCAGCTAAGATGACAGAAGAAAAAAGTGACAAATGTTGTAAAGAATGTGGAAAAATTGGGACTCTAATTCATTGTTGTTGACATACAGTCAAAGAGTTATTAAATTACTTATACCCTTTGACTCAGCATTACCTCTATTTAGTCTATTTCCAAAGATGATGAAGAAAAAGAAAAGAACTTATATGTTCTTTTGTTTATAGCAGCTCTCTTTGTGGTGGCAAAGAACTGAAAATTGCAGGCATGCACATCAATTGGGGAATGGCTGAACAAGTTGTGGTATATGATTGTGATGGAATTCTACTATGTTATAAGAAATATGAGTTCAGTGATTTTTAGAAAAACATGGAAAGACTTGCATGAAATAATTTAGAGTGAAGTGAGTAGAACCAAGAGAATATTGTATACAGTAACAGCAATATTGTTCTAGGAATGATTGTGAGCAACTAAGTTATTTTGTCTATTATTTATAAATACCCAAATTAACTATAAAGTACACATGAAGAAAGATACTATCTGCATCCAGAGAAAGAACTGATAAATAGAAGCATATATAATTATATATATATATATGTATATATATATATATATATATATACACACACATATAGATATTCCTATTAATGTCTAATGGTAGCCATCTTTATGGTGAGAGGAAAAAAAATTCACATAATCATTTTGTTGTATATTTAATAGGAATATCAAGTGTGCATATTAAATTTGCAATTTTATATACAATCATCTTTTTTATTGTACTATAGTATAAAAATGCTTGCTGTAATCCATAAATTAAAAATAAAATTCAAGTAAAAAACTTTACAACTATAATTAATGCAGAAAATTTAGTTGACTGAGTTATCTGGGAGGAATACAGAGAATTCATATTCACTTTCTAGTTTCAGAACTGACTTCAGTATAACTTGGGACAAATCACTTAATCTCCAATTTCAATCATTGTAATATACAGAAAGAAAAATATATACAGATAGAAAAATGTGATAATATTAAATGGACAAGATGAAAATCAGGAAGAATTTATGATAAAAAGTTAAAGCAATTTTGTCATAGTATTTTGAAAAAGAAAGCACTCAATAAAAACATCTCTCAGTTAGGAATGGAATCTGAGAATTGGAAGAGCCTCAGAATACAGACAATGCCTTAATCCCTCCTATCATATCTCAGACAAGTGGTCATTCAACCTCTGCAGAAATATTTCTAGTGATATGGAACTCATTACCTCATGAAATTACCTAAATAATTAAATAGCTCTAATTGTTAGAATATTTTTAGTTAATATTGAGCCAAGATCTCTCCTTATAATTTCCACCAACTGATAGTGGTTCTGCCCTTTGGAGCTAGGAAAAAAATAATTCTAATCTCTTTTCCACATGGTAGCCCTCTCAGCAGTTCAAGTCAGAATTTATATTCCTTTTCAAGCCTTCTCGTTTCTAGAATTAATATTCTTTCAATCATTTTTGTCAAAAAAAATTGAAGATTTAAAGTGGGAAGAAAACTTAAAGATCATCCTAATCTTTTAAACTGAGTTTCAGAAGGGTCAAATGATATGTTTAAAGTAATAAGATCCAAGATATTCTGTCTCTAAAGTCAATGCTTTTAACACTATATACTCTATACAATAAGGAATGAAAATATCATTTGTGTTTTCTGGTATTCAACATCATGTGAACTCCTCTACTGTTATCAAGAAAACTAAGGGCAAAAGCAATTGGTAGGAACTCTCTTGTTGAAGGAAGGCAATGAGGCAGACTAAATTTATTTCTGGGTCTACATGCATGTACTTACAGACCAACTAAGTGCCACAAATTGTGTCATCTGTTGATCTCTCCTGGATTGTAATCTCACATCATTAACTATCTAATTAACATTTCCAACTGGGTTTCCTGGCAAAGATAATGGTTTGCATTTCCTTCTCTAGCTCATTTTACAGATGAGGAAATTGAGGTAAATAGTACTGAATGATTTGTCCAGCTTGTCACTGAGTTAGTAAATATCTGAGGCTAGATTTGAACTGGTGAAGATCAATGTTCCTGATTCTAGGTCTAGTATTCTCTCTATTGTGCCAACCTGGTTGACCCTTCCAATAGGTATTTCAAATGTCTTATTTCCAAAGGAGAATTCATTATTTTTGGCCCAAAACCATTCCTTCTTCTTAATTTCTTTATTGTTGTTAGAATACCACCATCTCTTTAGAAACTTAGGTTTGTAACCTCTTAAGTCATTCTTGATTCTCCCTTCTGTCTCATACCCTTCGCATCTAATCAGTTGTCAAGTCTCTTCTTAACTCCTCTATTGTCATCAAGGATAACACCATCCTCTCAATCAGTTAGATTCACATCACTCAAAAATTATTGATGTTATAACTCTGAGATTTACCCCCAGCTCTCCTTTATGGTAGGAGTTATATTGCCCTTTCCTTGAGCACCAACACTTGTCCCAGGTATAATTATCATTATCTTTGTCACAGTTGTGTTGTCAAGTCCCACTAGTATGCATGTACTGCTGAGAGTGCAAGAGTGGGGGATGAAGAAAGGGTTAGATTTCCTTAGAGGATGTGATCTGGTGTTAGTCTAAAAGATAACCAGAAATATCTGATGAGCACGGACACATAAATTCTTGTCTGAGACACTGAAATCTGAAAGCTTTCCTTTCTGTTATTTGGTGACTTGTCATTTGTGTGCCACTCATCTATATATTAACCTCTAGGTATTAGTTCTAATTTCATTTGCCTTCCCTTGCCTTTGGAATTTTTTCCTTCTAAGTTTCTTTCTTGGATTTTTTCCCCCTCTATCCTGTCTTGGGAACTGAAGACAACCTCTCTTAGAATCTGGAATGAAGAAAATCTTTCCAGAAGCCCTTTCATCTCTTTGAGAAAGGAGAAATTTTTTCATTTAATGCACAATTACATGCTGTATAAGATAACAGAATCTCAGACTTAGAAGAACTTCAGAGATCTTATGGTTCAGCTACATGAACAGGAAGTACCTCTACAATATCCATATGGCAGGAACATCTGCTTGAAATTCTTTGAAGGGATACTTACTATGTTCTGAACCAGTTCATTCTGCTTTTGAATTCATCTAATTGTTAAGCAAGTGTTTCATCTATTGGAAGCAGATAGGTGGCTCAGTGGATAGAGGACCAGTCCTTAAGTTCAAGAGGACCTGAGTTCAAATCTGGTTTCAGACACTTAACATTTCCTAGCTGTGTGACCCTGGGCAAGTCACTTAATCCCAATTGCTCAGCAAAAAAAAAACAAACAAGTGTTTCTTCTATTAAACTTAAATCTGTTTTTGTGCAATTTCTATCCATTAATCCTAGTTCTAACTTCTAGGGCCAAGCATAATCCTGTTGAAACTGACCTGCTTAAGTCTTCTTTTTTTCCTAACTAATCACCAGTTATTTCTAACAGAAAGAATCAGGTAAGTGGCCTGTGGTCACATGATTAAATGAAATAATGTTTGAAAAAATGCTTCTCACCATGTCTAGCACATAGTAGACATCTGATTCACTGTTGGTAGTGTTGTGAACTGATCCAACTCTTCTGGAATGCAATTTCAAAATATGCCCATAGGATTATAAAGTATGCATACTTTTTGACCCCAGATCTGAATCCTGAAGAGATTTAAAAAAAAAAATAACTCATATGAACAAAATTATTTATAATAGCTTTATTTTTTGGTGGCAAAGAATTAAAAATTGAGAGAAGTCTGAACAAGTTGTGGTATATATATTGTGCTATAAGAAATGATAAGCAGATGATTTCAGAAAAATATAGAAAGACATATATAAACTGATACAAAATGAAGTGAAACCAGGAAAACATTGTACATAGTTACCAGCAATATTGTAATAATATTCAACTGTAAAAAATCTGTTCTTAGAAATATAATGATTTGAGACAATTCCAAAGAACTTATAATGAAAAATGTTAAACACATCCAGAAAAAAAAAAAAAACTGATGGAGTCTAACTGCAAATCAAACCATAGGTTTTAAAACTTTATTTTATTTTTCTTAGAGTTTTTTGTTTGTTTTCTTTTATAACATAGCTAATATGGAAATATGTTTGCACAATTGCACATATATAATCTATTTTAAATTGCTTGCCTTCTCAAAGAGGAGGGAAGGGAGAAAAGGAAGGATAGAATTTAGAACTCATAATTTTTAAAAATGAATATTTAAAATTGTTATTATATATAATTGGAAAAAATATAAAATTTTTCCAAAAAGTGGGTGGAAAGCACCTCTTATAGCATCAAATTTAACTCCCTGCTGCGGGAAATATTCTTTGTTAAGATGACAGGATATAACCTTTTTGATCCCGGTGCTGTGTCAACGATGAATTGTAATTAATTGAGCATCATAGGAAACTTGTCCCTTGATCTATGACAGTGTGGGTCCTGGATAAATACAAATGCAAAAGATCTGTTCAGCAGCTTCACAAAACTGTCTTAAACTTCTGAGACAATTATACCAAATAAACTATTTGAGATGTTTTATTTCCTAGTATTTTTTTTTAAAGAGCACCCCTGAGTCCGCATTGTAATCAGCTTGTGATGTGAAGGAAATAAAACCTTCATCCTCTATATCTGATGTATTCATTGTACAGTGTTATCATTATTATATATTTTGTCTTCTCAGTTCAGCTTATTTTATTCTCTTTATACTTTTGAGATTCTTATATTTAATATATATACTATGGTGCAATAATACTCTATTACATTCATGCAACACAATTTGTTTAGCCATTCCCAAATTGATAAATACCCTCTTTCTAGCTCTTTGCTATCACATATTTGTTCTTTCTGTCTTTCACTTCCTTGAGGATGTACACCTGATAGTAAGATCTCTGAGACAAAGGATATAGACATTTCAGGCACTTTTTCAGGATAATTTCAAATTGCTTTCCTAAATGGAAATTCAGAGCTCCCCCAATAGTGTAGTAATGTTACTGTTATCCTGAATCACTCCATCCTTGACTGGCTCATCTTTTGTCACTTTTGCCAATTTGCATTGTATAAGAATGATGATAATTTGTTTTTCTCTAATTGTTACTAATCTTGAAAAATCTTTCATAAGTTTGCTTTGAGTTTAAGATTCTTTCAAGACATCTACTCCAGGTTCAAATAACCCAAAAGTTATTGATCTTGCAACTCTGAGTGATTCATTCCCAGATCTACTTTATAGTAGGAGTTATATTGCCCTTTCCCGAGCACCAGTCACTTGTCCTAGGTATACTTATCATTACCTTTGTCATTTATTCTTTTGGAGTTCTTGGTGTTAAATATTTGTGTTAATTCTCTTTATATTTTAGATATCAGACTCATCAGAGATAAGTGATGTAGATTTGTTCCTGTACCTATTGTTTCCTCTCTTATCCTAGCTGCATTGATTTCATTTGTACACAAAATTTTCAATTTCATGTCATCAAAATTGTTTTGTTTGGAAGGAATATATACTTTTTTGTTTAAGGATTCTCCCTCTCATTGTGGTTGTAAAAAGTAACTTCCTATCCATTTTCTTCTGATTTTTATCATGATATAAAATTATTTACTTATTTTTTAATTTTATTAAAGTTTTTGATTTTCAAAACCTATGCATGAATAATTTTCAACATTCACCCTAGCGAAATCTTGTGTTCAAATTTTTTCCCTTCCTTCCCCTCACCCTCTCCCCTAGATGGCAAGTAATTCAATATATGTTAAACATGTGTGATTTTTCTGTATATATTTCTACAATTATATGATATAAAATTTTATATATGAATGCCCAGTTGAAACTTCTTGTGACATATACTATAAGATGCTGGTCTAAATCTATTTTTTTTTTTTTGCCAAACCTATTCAGTTTTTCCATCAAATTTTTTAGTAAAGAGTTATTGCTTAAGCAGTTTATGTTCTTAGTTTTATTGAACTGGATTATTGAATTCAGTTGTTTCTGATTCTTGTTTATCTAGTCTGATGCACTAATTTTTATTTGCTTAACCAGCAGTGATTAGTTTTGATAGTTAACGCTTCATAATATAGTATATTCGACAGTACTCTTTTCCCTTTACTTCTTGCCCTTTTTCATAATTTCCCTTAGATTCCAATTAAATTTTGTTGTCTAGATCAATAAAATAATCCTTTTATAGTTTGACTAATATACCATTAAACTTGTCATTTTTATTATCTGAACATGGGATAATAATGAACAATGAATATCTCTTGAATTGTTTAAAATTGTGTTTGTATAAGTTTTTTATAAATTGCTTTTATAGATGTTGAATACGTCTTGGTGGACTGACTCCCTAATATGATATGAATTTTGTAGTTATTTTGAATAGTATTCCTCATTCTATTTATCCTACTTTTTTAGTATCACTATATAGAAATGAAAACATTTTTATGATTTTTTTGATGTTCCACTACTTTATTAAAGATAATTATTATCTTGATTAGTTCCCCTGATGGGGAACTCCACTGTCATCTGAGAGATCTGGTCCTGAAAGAGAGAAATTTTGTAATAACTGCTGTCCTATCCAGCAGAACAAATTCAGCTTGCTCTTTAAAGTGCATACAAGTTAAATAAGTTACAAGTGCAATATCTAGTTCTTCAACTCAGTTGGGCACAATTTCATGCATAAATTCATTTAAAACATATTAAGCATCTATGTAAGGTAATGTGCTAGCCTAGGAAAACAGAGATCATGAATACCACAATCCCTGCTTTAAGGAAATTTACAACCTCCTGGGGGAAATGTTAACAGGTATACAAATAAGTATAATACAAGGCAGGGTGTGGGAAGGGAAAAGAGAACTTTTATGGTCTATTCCAGTTATTTTTTCCTAGGATATTCTTTCCTAAACTCAAATCACTCTGGCTCTCCTTGATTAGCCAAAAAGAAGTCACTGGTCTAAGCCCCGATTGGTCATTGATTGGACCCTGATTGACTCAGAGTGAATGTAGACAGGAATTACTTCTGTTTTGGCCAGAAACCCTAAGGCCTTCCAAATTAGATTTTTTTTTTTTTGACTAAGTGAAAAAGGCTGTTCTTTGCCTCAGTTCTTACCTGGTATTAATTACTGAATGGGCATTGCATCCAGGGCCATCTCCAGTCATTCTGATCTATCTTACCACTGGACCCAAATAGCATTGAGACTAGTGACTTGGCAAAGTCCACCCTTCCTTAAAGCCAACTCATTTGCATGTCATCTCAGGAAACAGATCTCAGGAGAGTTCTCCCCATCCCTTTTCCTTTTAATTGTTCCTCCTGGCTTTTCTTTATCAACACAGTGCAAAATCTCTCTAGCAGATGATGGAATCTCTTTTAAAAGAGATGGTACCCAAACCTCTGTAAAGAGCTCTTTACAGAAATCTGCTCTGCCTGTCATACTCTCTAGCTTCAGGGAAGCAAAGACTATTACCCAAGAACAAGGTCTCTGACTCCAAGTGCTCGCTCTACGTCAATGTTTTGTCCAAACTTCAGACCACAAGATTAGCCTTCTCTAAACATTTCTGAAGACTCTAACAAGAAGAATGTCTTTAATTGGAGACCTCCTCAACCAATCAATTTCTGTCCCTAACCTCTGCTTGTTAGGTTGTTTTTTTTCTAGATTTTGGTCAATTCACCTTTAAATGATCAGCACTAAGCAGCTCTAATGACCAACTTGAGAGATCTGACTCAGAACTCACTGGAAAACTCACTTCAATCAGTTCCTGGGCCAGTCCTCCAAGCTAAGCATTCCTTCAAATTTCGACCCTAAAGAATGACTCAGCTCTATGCCTATTCCAAGCAGGAAGGAGTTTCAGAAGATGAGATTATTACCCCATACCCAAAGGACTTTTTTTTGAGGGGAAACTGATTGTTGGGGCAAATGGACCCCAGAGAAATACTGTCCAGTATCTGAGTGGGCCCCCTACTGGGGGGTGCAAATTGACTCTGTGCTAATCTCTATTGTTCCCTAGTAATCAACTTTGTACCCCTCAGGTGTCACCAAACTTTGGCCTCAGTTTATCTCTGTAACATTTCTACCCCACTGGCCTCTATTTCACTCCCAGCTTCCAGAGACTACTTAACAAATGTCCCTGGATTTGGCTTCTATAATTTCAACATTGGCTTGCTAGACTCCTTTTTGTTTAGGGACTCACAACCCATTTTTCAAAAGATTTCTTTAACAAATTAAAAGATTGGGGAAGTGATGAGATCTTGAATAATTGGGTGATGTTGGCAGAGAGGGACTAGACTGATGGAATTGCTCTCTGAGGCAGGCAGGGAAGGGCACTGATAGGAATCAAATTTAGTCTCATAATCTTACCCTGTGTGGAGGGTATGGACATCTCTGTCTTGCCATGTCCAGTCGGAAATCTGAGTTATATCAGACTCTGAGATTGAATTTCCCCTATAGATCTATTCCTGTCTCATATCATCCTTGCTGAATCAATCCCTCTTTGGGTTATAGTCACCAC
This sequence comes from Sarcophilus harrisii, assembly GCF_902635505.1. Classification (NCBI taxonomy): domain Eukaryota; kingdom Metazoa; phylum Chordata; class Mammalia; order Dasyuromorphia; family Dasyuridae; genus Sarcophilus; species Sarcophilus harrisii. The sequence continues at coordinate 322,656,263 of NC_045427.1, forward strand.
AGCATTCTGCCTCAAGGTGTCTTTTTCCTTTTACCCCCTCCTCACAACACATGGTGTTCCCCCACTGCGCCTTATAGTGTCTTTCATCTTCTGATAGTTAACTCTTTTAGGGTGCTTGCTATATTCCCCTATAGATTTAGCCTGCCAGCTAAGGGCATACTCCAACCTCATGGAGTGTTCCCTTTCTCTTGCCTAATTGTGAGTTCCCATTGGAACTTGTCTTTTCCATCTTTAATTATTTAAACTTTTTTTTTTTTTTTGCTATGTGCTCTCCCAACTCTTATTTTATATTTACCATTTCAGGTGTTATTTATATCTCTTCAATTGGTCTGAAGCCTCTTCTCCTAAGTAAATCTACCTTTTGCCCAAGAAAGTGGCCACTGTGAATTCTTCATATGACCTAATCCCAACATTTAGTGCCTCAATATTAGATGCCTGAACTCAAACTAATTAGCAATTGCTCTCCTAAATCACATCATTTGGTGCCTACAATCACATCAATGGAATCACCTTCCTAATGTGTTTTTCATCTTCAAGAATCTTCATTCTTGAATGAATCTTGAATAACTAATAACTGGTTCCAAGTCAGCAATTTTTCCTTTTATCTAAGAAATGGGCTGAGGCTTAATGCCAAGTTAAAATTGTTTTTGTTGAAGCCACTTAAAGCTCAGACTTTGCCCAAAGAATACAGCACATTGTGGAAGCCATATAGTTTAGCAAAAATAGCTGCTAGGAATCAAAAGATGTGAGTTCTAACCCTGACTCTTTGTATGATCTCTTTTACCTTAATATGTAAACAAATAGCAAGCTCTCTGAGCCTTAATTTTGTTCTCTATGCGATTGAGTTGAATTTCTAAAGGCCTCTTTAGCTACAAAGCTATACAATTCCACTTTGAAACAGTTTATGACTCCAATCACTTTCTTTTCTGGTACAGTCTTGGAAAAATATTCAAAAGATATTTTATTCAATTTCTTTTTATTCTTTTCTCATACTACAGCTTCTCTAACTTTCCCCTATTTAATTTTTTTTCCCCATTTAGGTGGCTCAGAGTTCAAGTCAATATTGTGATTGAAGGATTTCTTGAAAACATTTCCATAGTCTTGGATTTCATTCATGTGAGAGAATTCCTTGTATGGTAACTCTCTTTATCCCAGGTCTGGGCTGATCTAATAGTTTAATTTGTCATCAAATGTTTTATTAAGCACCTACAATATGCCAAGTCGTGCTAAGTGCAAGATGCTACAAACACAAGCAAAACCAAAAATAATCCCTTTCCTTAAGCAGCTTATATTCTAATGGGAAAAGATAACACAAAAGGAAGTCTAGAATGCTTACTGGAGAGAAATGAGACATGACTAGTCTAGGCTACCTTTTTAAGTGGAAGCTCTGGGAGGAACCATTTAATGAGAGAGATGAGAGACAGACACAATGAGAAAGAGAGGGAGAGAGACACTTCAAGGGCACAGGATACTTCCAAAATGTGAACTCCAGGCTACAGTGAAAGTCCAGGATGAAGACATTTCTGAGGCTAAGCAAACTTTTATAGCATGGCAACAGTTACAGTCAATACTGAATGATTAATTTAGGCTCTATATTGGAACAAAATGACACATATATAAATCCTTCAATAGCTAACTAAAGATTTATTTAGCTATAGTAGAAGGATATTCCAAAAATCTAGGCAGTAAGGACTTCTTGAATTAAGTTGAATAAAGCTCCCTTTCTTTGATAGCTCATTGTCAAGTGAGAACTCAAGTTTGCTATAAGACTGATCTAAATAGCCTGAACAACCAAGTCTCCAGAAAGAGCTTAATAATCTTTAAGGAAATTCTAGCCTAAATGGTTAGGCTCAGAAAATAGGGTGTTGTAACTCCTCTTGTAATTGCCAAGATCTTCTTCAAATGTTGTTGTTGTTGTTCATTGAATTTGTGTCCAATTCTTTGAGACCCCATTTGTATTTTCTTGGTAAAATTTTCCATTTCCTTCTCCAGCTCATTTTACATATGAGGGAACTGAGGCAAACAGTAGTAAGTGACTTGTGCAGGATTATACAGTGTTTAAAGCTGGATTTGAACTCAAGTCTTTCTGACTTCAGGCCAGCTCTCTAGTGACCTAGTTGTCCCTCCCTCAATTCCCTTTCCAGAAATTGCAAATATATGTCTTAGTAGATGAGTCCTAGGGAATTGTACTGGGTTTGGGTCTGATGGGTCAGTCCCTGAAACAAAAAGACATACATAGAACATTCAAAATTTAACAAAAAGAGATTTACTTAGGACATCAGGAGGAGAGTCAACAAGGACAGACATTGAGAACCTCTCGAGTTGATTTAGCAAAGCAAAATTCCATCTCAGTTTATAAACCAAGTGTATCTTGCATCTGCAAGCTTCTCCAGATCAAGTCTGCTTAGTATTTAGGTGATGAGGAAGTGATATCAACAGTTGGAACAGTTAGTGCCCTGAGCCACCCATCTCTAGTGATGAGGTCCTGAGTAACTAGGTAGGGTTGGCAGAGAAAGACTGGAGAATTGATGGAATTACACCCTGAAGTAAACAGAGAAGGACATTGATGGAGATCAATTTAACCTTATTATATCCCACCCTGTATGGAGGTTGTGCAGTCAAAAATCCAAGTTATGTCAAATCCCTGAGGTTAAATTTCCCCTATAAATCTGTCTATGGCTCATTCCACCTTTGCTGAACTCCTTTGGGTTATATCTGTCACAGCACTGTGCCTCATGGTGTCTTTCTCCTTCCTTCTCCCCCATGCCATGTGAGGTCTCTCCTCTCATCCCCCACCATACTTCTATTCTTTTCTCCTTATAGTTAATTAGCTTTTCTAGGGTGCTAAATCCCTTCTAGGATTTAGTTTGCCAGTCAATGGCATACTCCAAACTCATGGAGTGTTCCCTTTCTCCTGGTTAATTGCGAGTTTCACTTAGAGAACTTGTTTTATCCACTGTCCATTATTACATGCTCTCTCAACTCTATTTCATGTTTACCATTCCTGGTATTTGTTCTATCTCTTCATTTTGTCAGTAAATTCTTCTTCTAAATAAACTTACCTTTTGCAATGAGAATGGATATTTTTCACATGACCGAACCCCAACATTTGGTGCTTACATCAATCTTATCATTTGGTGTTGAATTCCAAACACATCATTGAGCTACATGATCACATCATTTGGAAGTAGGAATTGCTCTCTTAAATCATATCACTAGAATTGTCCTGATATCTTTTTTTTTTTTTTCTTTTTTCTTTTTTTTCCTGATATCTTTTAAAGAAAATTTAGCTTAAGAGTTAGGATACACCTAACTACAATAGAATTTCATAGCTAATATTAAATACAGTTCCTTCCCTACTTCAAGACCAGCACTCTATCTACCAATTAGGGTATCTCTAAAAACTGAATTTCATTTACAATATTCTACTCCAGTCAGACTTGGGTTTTTCTTCTGTAGAAATTGAATAATGTATTTACCAATCACCTTAATTTGCTTGAATTCCCTTATTATTCACAAGAGACTGGAATAACTTTGGAATAAAAAATCAACCAATGAGGAGACAAAATAAGTATTCCTTAAGTTTGGCATACCAGGGATCATTTACATTGTCTAGTGTGTAAACCCAGAACCCTTCTGTTATGCTAGCAACCATAGTGCCTGCTCAAACAGGTTCATGCTGATCCCAAATGGACAGAACTTGAAGAAACATCCTGCTTCTAAGTACTGAATATTCTTCCTAATCTCCTTGTTCTCTTTGTTGTAAAACCATATAAACCTCCTAAACTCCCAATCTTTGGAGCAATAGTCTAGATTATGCTGTTCCTAAATGCTTCTAGTTTTTATATTTAAACTGTGCCTCCATTCCCTCTGTTCAGGCAGATGCAGTACCCCCAATTAATTATTCTGCCCCCAGTTAATTCCTTCCAATACACACGATTTGGGGAATCGTGAGGTTTTGCAACAAGGACTACAAATCTGGGCATTGGAGATTGATATTATCATTTGTATTTTTTGAGGTTAATAGATGAGGAAAACAAATCAGAGAAGATTGTATATTGTATATTGAGTTTCAAGTCTTTGGGAAAAAATGTTCTTACATAGAAAAGGTACAGTAGACTAAAATGTCATAAGGCTTATCAAGGAGAGGAAAAGATTTTATATCAATCACTGAGCTGAGCTTAGATATATCAAATGTAAATCATTGTGATTGCTCATGGAGGGAGCATCTAAAAGTTAAACCTATGTTCTTTCAGGCCTGTAAACTGTCACACTAACTAATATTCACACTAATCAATATTCCTGGTAATTCATTCATCCTGGTCAGATACTCTCTTAGAAAAGCAACCTAATTACATATCTTCCCATAAATCATATATAGTGTAATTCTTACTTGTACTGCTAAATTGAGTACCCAGAGTATAGCTATTATCATATCTCTGCTCAAGTTTTTAAGGATAAATCCTGAGAGATTGAGAATGGAGTTCTAATACTACAATTGATAAGCTCCCATCAATATACCAATATACCAATCAGTTGGTATCAATTAGCCAGCCAAGTTTAATTACCTTTTAGAAAGCAGTATTTCTTAAGGTGATATAATTAAAATCATTTGGCACAAAACAACTCTCCAAAACTGAAAGCACACTCTTCCACAAGTATACACAGAATTCAGAGGAAATTGGATCCAAACTTAAAAAGCCCAAGTGACAAAGAGCTATTTCATAGATTCTGGAAGTTTTGGAGTTTGTTTTGTTTTGTTGGAGAGAGGGTAGACAGATTGGCTTTTTTTTTCTTTTTTAAAAATTTCAATAATGTTTTATTTTTCCAATTACATGTAAAGCTTTCAACATTTTATAAGATTTTGAGTTCCAAATTTCCCTAAGTTATACATGCATAATAAGTTTAAACAGTTTCATATTAGTCATGCTATGAAAGAAAAATCAGAACAAAAGGAAAAACCACAAGAAAAAAATGGTGAAAATACTATGCTTCAATCAACATTTATTTTCCATAGTTTCTTCTCTAGATGTGGGTGTCACTTTTCACCCCAAGTCTACTAGAATTGTCTTGGATCATTGTATTGCTGAGAAGAGCTAAATATATCATAGTTGATCATTACATAATCTTCTTGTTATTGTGTACAATATTCTCTCGGTTCTTCTAATTTCACTCAGCAACAGTTCATGTAAGTCTTTCCAGGTTTTTCTGAAATCAGCCTGCTTATCATTTCTTATAGAACAATAATATTCCATTATCTTCATATACTATAATGTATTCAACCATTCCCCAATTGGTGGGCATCCACTCAGCTTCTAATTCCTTGACAATTTACTTTTTTTTTTTAATCCTTTTCTCTCTTTGTGGAACCTTCATGAAGTTTTTCTTAGGTAGTATGCAACTTTCTGCTTAATATTTTATAGAGTTCTGCTTACCTTTCCTTCAGTGTGATTAATTTGTCTTTGGCTTCTATTCTCAGTCACAGTTATCCCAAGGACACTGCTAGAAATGTCAAAATTTTCAGTCTTTTAAAGTTGACAAGGTTCTCTGTTCAAGGTGATGGGGGGAGGTTGAGAGAAGAAACATAAAGGCTCTTCTCCCCAAGTAATTCCTTCATTGGGCTTTTTTGGGAAAGATTTCCACCACAAACTGGCCAGGCACTTGTATTCTGAAATGTGAACTGGCTTGCAATTTTATATCAACTTCACAAGGACCTCTTCAGGCAATCTTAACATACTTTCTTCACTTCATCCAATGATTTTCACTCCTTCCAAAGTGATTAAGGACTTTTTGCACTGAGTTTTAATATCTTTGGTGGAGTGATTGATTCCGTAGAGGTGATCTCCCTTAACAAAAGGCATGCAGCATCTTGTTAATGATTTGAAGTAGAGTGGGTGATTGATTTTTTTTTAGTTTTAGTTTATTTTTAGTTTGCTACCCTTACACATACACACACATACAAATATATTAATCTACAAATACAAACATAAGTGTGTATACGTGTGTCTATGTTTGTGTATTCAACAAGTGGCTTCAATGAACTTTTCTTTTTCTGCCTCAACTGTTTCAAGAGTCTCAATCAATTTTAATTAGTCTCAATAACTCAAATATCTCTACTCCAATCCCATATCTTCCTAGCAGCAAAAGTGATTTTCTTAAAGCACAGAATCTGTCTCTCTAATTCATTCACACACATACATACACTTACTTTCTTGCTCTCTCTCCCTCTCTCTTTCTTTGAATAATGAAATAATGGGGGAAAACATACAAATTCAAAGGTCCCTTACTACCATAGGATCAAATACAACTTCCTGTTTGGTATTTGAAGTTCTTTGCAATCTGGCTCCGTCATACATTTCTAGCTTTATTATATACTTTCTCCCCAAATTCCCACTCTACTGGCCAACAGACCCTTTGTCACAAACAACAATCCATTGCTCATTTCCATGCTATTACACTAGCTGTCTCCCATATTCCTAGAATGGTCTCCTTCTTAACTTCCACCTTTTGTAATTCTACTTAACTTTTAGATTCAGCTTAAGCAATACTGTCCTCTCATCCCTCATCTCTCAATTGTTATTGATTTCCTTTCTAAGGCTATGGTGCATCTATTTTTTAATAGTCTTGTCTAACATTAAGCTCTACTGGGAGTGTGGGGGAGAGAGGGGTAACATTAAACCCAGGAGATTATGCAACTATTTAAATCCCCTTCCCCATTAAGAGACTCTCTCAGCTGTAGAGGCAGATCCAGGTCAGGTTCAGTCTTAGAAGCTGGGCTTTTTTGGAGTTGGGCTGGTTCCTTTTCTCACATCTTTAAACTTATTTAAGCTCTTATTTAGACGACCCAAATTAATTGTAGTTTAGATTTTGCCCATGTCAAAGTATGCTCAAAACAGGGGAGGAAGAAAAAAAATTTCTCAATGTATAATATAAATTAAATTGGGACAGATATGTATGTGTGTATGTATAAAAAATGCTAAAAGACTTACAATGCACTTTGACAGAAAAACACAATATAAGATTTATCTCTCCTTGAAGGTTAATTGCATCAGAATATCAAATAATTTGTAGTAACATTGAATAGGCATGGCCTCACTTCACTTTGGCCCTGCACTACTCAAGCAATCCCCCATCATCTTCCTTTTAGTGGCCATTTTCTCTGATGAAGAGATTCTCTTTGGCACCAAGGAGTTGGACCTGGTCATCTCTGAACCTCTCAAACATACAAAATTGCCTTTAAACCTGGACGTATCCATTTTGAGGGGAGATGTTCAATCTCCTCACTCAGGAAAGGAAACTCAAAGCAGAAAATGTAGCCAGGGCCTAAGAAAAACATACCCCATTAAGAATTTATTCCATATGGGAGGGGTGGTGAATGCCAGGGTGAGGAAGGGCTAACCTATTTACAAGCACACACGAAGTGTAGGACTTGCATAATACTGCCTAGAGTGGGCCTCTGCATTGCCTTTTAATCCATCTCCTGTCATAAGTTGGAGAGAATTAAGGAACCATTCTGGGTTTTCTATGTAATACTAAAGTTACAAGTCTTTTCATCAATGAGTCCCCACATAGCCAGAAGCATCCAGTAAATCTGTCATCCCCAAAGGGCCCAAGTATTGAGCCAGCACATGTGCTTGGTCAAAACCAGAAAGATCAACTCACTATACTCCATGGCATGGCTGCTGTCATACACTTGTATAGACACACCTATATATGTTCTACTAACATATGTTAGAATGTAAGTTCCCTGAGGGCAAGGATTGTGTCACTTTTGTCTGGATGTTTCCAGCACTTAATACAATGTCGGGACCATAGTAGGTGCCTGACAAATGGTTGTTGATTAAGCTATGTAATTAAAATTATAACTGTAATATAGGACTCCAAGATGCTTTCTTAACTTTTTTATACAAAAACCTAAAAGAATAAATATGAGCAACAATGTATTCTTTCACTTTGAGCATTACAAAAATTAAGTGATGACATAGGAGAAAAAGGGGTAGAAAAGGCAATCTTTGGTTTCCTTTAAAACAGCTTGTTTCACCTTGTGAAAAAGAAAACAGCTTGCCCTGATTCTACAGTTCCTTGTGCTTTCCCTCCCAAAATGACTGTATTCATTCTGTGTGTATTCTTTATATCTTATATAGGTGTACTCTTATAAGTGGGCAGCTGGATGGCACAATGAATGCACATGTTAGGAAGATTCATCTTTGTGAATCCAAATACAGCCTCAGGTAATTACTAGCCGTGTGATGCTGGACAAGCTATTAAACTGTGTTTGTCTTAGTTCCTCATTTATAAAATGAGCTGGAGAAGGAAATGGCAAATCATTCCAGTACTTTTGCCAAGAAAATTCCAAGATGGGGTCATGAAGAATCAGATACAACTGAACAACAACAACTTATAAAGGTATTACACCCTGTGGAGCAAGGGCAGAGATAAGCCTATAGGTGCCTTTCTATGGAATGTGTACCAGAGCTCTTCTGACAACTTTTGAGTTCACATGGCACTTGGTGCTAGAGGGCTTTGCTTTGAGAGAAAGACACAATCCCTTTTTTTAGCCACAGAAAAGAAAGAGTAAACAATTCTAAAGATCTGCAATTTTCTTCTCTTCTACTCTGCAAACTCTTAATACTATTTGAACCTCTCCTACAGGAGAAGCAGCATTGTGCCTTTCCTATACCCATGGCAGTTTTGAACATCTGTTCCACCCAGACAAGCCTGAGACTAGAAAACAAAGCCCTAGCTACACTTCTGCTTTGTATTCTTTCTGGGAGTATAGGTGACTGATTAGTCCAAAGATGGATGTGTCCTAGCTTGTGAATGAGAAGTTAACAGAACCTGGGTCCTCAATGAGCCCAGAAAGTATCTTCTTTATGTCCACCAATACATTTCTTTAGAGAAAAAAATAACCAATAGCAAGAAAATGAGCCCATTCCCTAGTTTGGCAAACTAAAAGACATCTACCTACCTAAAGAGAATTCTATGGATTAAGATGAAATGAACTAGGATGAAATGTAAAATGTTTATTAGCAATTCTGCAAACAGCATCCCATTTATCTTTTTTTGCTCTCAAAATTTAAATTGATGGATTATATATATATATATATAAACATTTTTTAATGTAGAGAAAATAAATATCTGTCCTCTACATTTCTACAGTGAACATTAAATACCCTTTGACTTTCATTTTTTTGGGGTAGAGTCTAGACATGAACCAAAACCTAAGCTTAAAGTAATTTTCCCCAGAGCTCCAGGACAGGAGCATAAAAGATGATAAAACAAAAGGCTAAACCCTCTCATTGGAGGTTAATGTCTTCCAAATTTGAACCTGTTATGTATGTATTTATTTAGAAGTGGAGGGGGCCCCTTAGTGGAGAGGGAAAGGGTATAGAGTTTCACACTCAAGGCCCCAAATCAGTTATTTATTGTTATATATGTCTATGTATCACCTGATAGACTTCTGTGGCCTAGGACATTTTCCAAGGCTTAAATTAAATTCACATCCTCCTAAGAAATGCATTTTGGGCTCTTGATGGAATGATCAATATGGAGTGAGAGGGCAGAAATAAGTTAGCCCTCTCAGAAATAAGTTATGAAAAAGTGGAACAGGTATTTTGGAGGTAATTGTGGTATTCAACCGGGGCAAGGTCACATGGAACTTGAAGCAGGCTGAGATCAATTTCAATAGCAGTAGTGTCATCAGCAGCAGTTAAGAGATTTTCCCTTCTAAGGCAACAAGGAAGAACAAGAGAAGATACTGAGAAGTGCCTGAGAAATATAAAGGTTGTCTTATACTACTGAAGGTCACTTCTATGGTTGCAGTTCTAGTTCGGGTAGATTCATTACAGAGAATGTGAAGGAACTGGACTGCCTCTATCCAACTCCCTTATTACCTCCAATTGATTGTTCATTAACAAGCACTAGGTTGCAATTGGTTTTTGTATTGAAAACTGTTTTCTTTATAGTGATTTTTCCTCTTTCATGCTATAAAACTAGGGTTAACCCAGATATGTGTATTTTCTGCTGTGCATTGGTTTATAGTGTGATATACAGTGGGATAATACTAGCAATTCAAGAAACTGACAAACATTTTTTCTAGTGAAGAGATTGGAGTTAGTTTCTCTGTCTCTGTCTCTCCCCATTTTCCTTCCTCCCTCCCTCTTTGTTGTTGGGGGCATAATTTATGTATCATTTATTCTCTATTTCCTTCTAATGTTATAAGCTCCTAAAAGCTTAAACTTAAAGGGGAACCCAGGGCTATTCACTTGCCTAGAATTAAAGAGCCTGATTTTCACTGTTGATGTAATCTGGATTCATTGATGTAAAATGACTTATTGGTGGAACCCAGAGTTCTTTCCAGAGAGTCTTGGAAAGAAGGTCCATCAAATAGCTCCTCCCAAGTACCAGCTGGGAAAAAAGTCTCATATTATTTTCAGTTTATGTTCCTGTATTGGCAATGGAGGCTTCTGGGAAATGTATTTTTTCCAATTGGAAAGAGACAGTAGACCTGAAAGAGGGAGGAACTAAGAGAAACAAGAAAATGAGAACAAATACTAATTGCAGAACTCAATGGCAATTGAAATGTGCTGCTACCTTTGATGGACCATAAAATTGACTATAATCATAAGAAACTGGAGCCTCCACTAGCTTGCGGATCCATTTATGGTGTGATTTGCTTATATATATAAAACTTGCTATTTGCCTAATGTGCCTACTTCATCGAAATGTGGGGACATGGCAGATTTATCCACTCTCCACTTTTTCATCTTTTGACTGTGAAGGGAAAAATGTTCTCCCCCTCCATTCCCAGTCCCACCCCACATGTTCTCCAGCAGACACAACTGAAAAACAAACTCTAACTCTGTCCCATTTTTCTAATCTTACGTCTCTTTTTTATAAGTGAGTTTGTACCCATTATTTCAAGGTCTCTCATTACTTGAAATCAAAGATGGGGGTAGGAGCAGGCACAACTTTAAGGGGTTCTTATATTTCACAAAGTATCTACAATAAGTTCAGGCAGGCTTTGCATGAAAGGTTAAAGACCTCAGTAGTAGAGTTGTAGAGAGAAAATTACAGTTTAATTCTATTAATGAGACTATAATTCTCCCAAGAAGAACTCTCAAATTTGAATTAGGGACTTGCATATATTTCCCCTGGAATATGAGCCATTTGAGCCATGGTGCCCATGATAATCTAGGAGGCAAGCTCTGCCCCTGGAATGGGGTGAGGGGAAACTAAGAGAGACCAGAAGAGAAAGTCTCAGTTCTAAGCTGGCTCTGTAAGTATGATCTGTGAGGATTTAGATTCTTTTGGGTTGGGAAAAGAAAGAACTCAGACTCTGTCCCCTTTCTCTCATTCCCAGTTCCACAGTGAATTATTGCCATATGTGTATATGGCAAAACAGTGACATCTGGTGGTTATGTTTATATTTTCTTTCTCCCACCTCCTACCCCTACCTCCTACTCCATCCCCATTTAAATTTTCTTAAGAGCATGGACTGTTCCTCTTTCATTTTTGTATTCCCAAAGCTTAATATAGTGTTTGGCATACAGTAGGCACTTAATAAATGCTTGTAGGTTGATGTGGACTAGATGACATCTAGATAGCCTGCTCTAAAACTATTATCTATGAATTTATGATAAAAAGCTATGCTCCATAATCTTATTAGATTAATGGGGGGGGGGGGGGGGGGGAAAGGAGGGAAACTGATTAAAGTGATTAAAGGTAACATTTCCCCTCACTCACTTATAAATAAATCCTATCACATTTCTATATCATCTGTTACCATCAAATCCAATAATTATCCTTGTAGACATAGTTCTGCCCCTGGATAAAACAATCCTAATGTTTTAGGACAATCCTAATATAAAACATGGCCACATGCCTGAAACTTAGTTTTAAAACATGATCACCTATAGGAGAAGAGAAATGGAGAAAATGTTTTGATTTATTGTATACCATTTTTTTAAAACTTTAAAAAATTTAACATGTTTCCTTCCCTTTCCTTCCTGTTTCTTTCACTTATGATTTTTAGATACTTAAATAAGAAAAGCTCAAGAGAAAGTTATAATTGGGTAAGCATTTGGTTGGCAGCTAGGTGGCTCAGTAGATACTATGTTAGCCCTGGAGTCTGGAAGATTTGAATTCAAATCCAGCCTTCCACCATTAGTAGTTGTGTGACACTCTTAGCAAGACTTTTAACTTCTGTTTGCCTTGTTATTTGTAGAGCACCAATAACATCAAGGGATGATGCCCTGACTTGTTGTGAACTGAATTTAAGGGAGTTACTAAGTTGTCTGCCCCATTCTCTTTTCCTGAGTCATCAAAGTCCAATGGCAACACAAAAGTCAGAATGATTGGCAATGGCCCAGGATCCTTAGCATGCTTGATGTCTGAGCAAGCTATAAGTATTCCATAGCACCTGCTTCAGCTGCCTTCATGGCCCTTGGAACGAATTATTTCATCCATCCGTTCCACTGGGGGAAGTGCTCACATGCTTGAAGTAAACATCTAATTCAAGACAGAATTATGGCTTTTCAGTTACCTTCAATTGAGTTTAGCCCATCTGCTGAGATGGATTACCAAGGTGGGGGTGCTGTGCATGTTTCAGCTTTTTGGGGCCAAAGGAGCGAGTTGGGTGAATCAGGTAGGCAAGCAACTCTAAAAAGGGATTGGCAAGCCCTTATTCCAGAGGTGCTAGTCCTGCTGAACACCCCATAGATCCACCCAATCCACTGGAGAAGGAAATGACAAATCACTGCAGTACCTTTGCTAAGAAAATTCCAAGGAGAGCATGGTGTACAGGGTCATGAAAAGTTAGAGATGACTAAGCAACTTTGTAGAAAGCTAATGACCATGAATAAAATGGTCATTTTGGGATTGCTCTTATTCATATATTCATTTGAATGATCCTTCTATTCTTTCACAGATGATGACTTCTATTAACAAAAAAAAATCAACTCTGAACCCTTAAAACCTAAAATCATTTGGTTCCCAAGGGTATTATTTTTGTGTGAGCTATAACAGCTGCACCATTTTCTTTGACATTCTCCTCTTCCTGATTCAGGTAGAGCCTGGAAACTATATACTTCCCCCTGATGGTTGCTATTGATGTCTGTATTTCACATTCATTTTAATGAAGACTATTATTAAAGCAATAGAAATGAGAAAATGAGAAAAAGTAGCAATATTTGAAGACATGTCCCAAAGGAATAAAGGAAGATGCTCCATTTAGTAGAAAAGCATGAATTCTAGCAGAAAGAGCTGAGAGAAAAAATATTGAGTTTTAGTCCTGCCCCTACCACCAGTAAACTATGTTCCCTTAACCTTAGCTGATGCTTACATGCACCTCAGTTTCATTTTTTTAAAAAAAAATAGGCATAATAATACTTCCACCTATCTTCTAAGGCTTCTTGGAATTAAGTGAAAAGTGAGAGTTTTTTTTTTAAAAGTTAAAATGTGCCATATAAACATTTGCTATGATAAATTAATTCTTTGAACAAAAAAAGTAATATGAGCTATGGCATCACTGGCATGTATATGACTGTACATGTGATTCTGTAATGGCTGCAGCTCTACATTAGAGGCTGATTACAAAATGTTACAATTTAAATGTTTCTGTTGGCATACAGTACTCTATTTTTAGCAAACCCAATTAAACAGCCATGTTTCAGGATTGGTTATTATGGCTTTTAATTTCTAGTTGAGTCTCACTCGATCTTCAAGTCTTCTTTATTTGTATTATTACAGCAAAGTAGAACTAGAGGTGTCCTATATCTGTTTTAATTACCCAGGTGTAATGAAGATAGGCTATTAGAAATAAAGGCAAATAACTAGAAAGTTATAGGGGAAAAAAAGACAAATAACTAGAAAGATGCTTAGAAATCATCATCCTCATTTAGAGATAAGGAAACTAAGGCTCAAAGATGTTAAACTATGGAAATAAGACTGGAATCGGGTCTTTTAGCTCCAAATCCAACCTTCTTTCTAATCTATCATACTGCCTTTGAGAGACACCAAAAGATACAACACTACATCTAATTTATTTCTATGTCATAATTATTTGCAGTCTGGTAACTGTGGTAATAAGGTTCTTTAGATACTTGGAATCCATGACAAAATTAGTAGAACATTTTCCTTTAGTTTAAATTGCAGTTCAAGGAAGGTTATTTACTAGACTGATACTGTAAAAAGAGCACAGAATAAAAAAGAGAAAGAGCAAGTTATTTGTGTAACCTTGACCAAATTACTCCCTAAACTGAATTTATTTCCTCATCTATAAAAGGAGTGTTTTGAACTTTAATCTATAATCTAAAGTAGCATTTCTTCTAAATTCTTCCTCTTTATTGTCTTTGCACTCATAGGATGGATCCTCAGAGGTTAGCTACTATTGTCAGGTCTTGGATGTCCTGTAGGCCTATACTTTTCTCCCCACCCCTAAATTTGCTTCCCACTAATGATCTGATAAAAAACACAATTAGTTCAAAACAAAGACATTTTGTAAGATGGCACAGTAAAACAGTAGCTACATAACATTCTGCTCATACACATGGAGTGCACTCTTCCTCAAATATGGGCACGAACAAAATACAATGGTTATGAGGCATATATACAGAAAACATATATGACCAAGATAATTCATGCCCCCCAGGACTGTAAAGCCTTAATTTTTTTTCTCTCTTCATGGAATTTAATAATGCTTACCTGAAAGCACAGTATCTCTTCTGGGCTGGTCACTCATTTGGGCTCTCAGGATCCACTCCTGGACACAACTTGATTCTTGATTGCCAAGGCTAGATCTTTTTTGGGTGCATGTTCATGTCTCTTTTCTGTTGTGTCTTCTGCTTCATGTTGCTAAATGCCACTCTTTCCCCACATTCATATCTGACCAGAAATCACGTATGTCTTGCTGGATAAGTCTTTCCATATGAAATGTCATAGACAGTGGGCTACTAACCCCTTTGTTTTCTGTATTATACTTGTCTTTATACTATAATCTCATTATTTGAGATTATATCCTGGGTTGAGTCAAATCAGTTGGTCAGGGATCAATCCCTATCTTTTGCTAATAATGCCACAAATTAAGTTTTTAAAAACAAGATACTTTGTCTTCACAAAAAAACCATATAAACCCCAAATCAAAAAAACCACCAAAACTCTAAAGTGTCTGCCCTCCAGAAGCTTGTATACTCTTGGTGATATACTATATTTGTAAATGAATAAAGAATATATAGAAAGTAATTTGATGGGGAAAGAGCACCAATATCCCTCCTATGATCAGGAAAGGTCTTGTCTGGGAAAAGGACCCCTGAGCTGAGCCTTAAAGGAGACTAGTGGTTTCCAGAGGCCCTTTGATATAACATACAAGTATTCCAAACATATACATTTTTATTTGTCAACAAAAACGTAGCCTCTCATTAACCTTACCACTGTCTTATGAGATGCTTCTTAGATTGAAGGGATTAAAATCCTGCCTAATGTTTATTACTTCTATAATTTGGGCAACTGGATGGAATCTGAGGTCCTTTATGGGATGATGATGATGATGATGATGATGATGCTTGTAGGATTTCATTCTTGTAGGATCTTCATTCTCCAAAACTAAGGCAAAGAAGGAATTATTTGCCTCTCTCTTTTATGATATGGTGATTTGTCGAGCTTAGGCCAAGAGGCTGAGCTGGAGAATGGCTGAATGGTCAGCCATTCTCAATGCTGCATTAATATTCTAAGATTAGAGAGTCCTATCATGGAACTCCCATTTCATAAGGGACAAAGGCTATTCTTTTATTCCCAGCTCTTCTTACTCCCTGAACGTTTCGCTCTGTCATTTCATCAGTAGCCTTGCCAAAGGCATTTTTATTTTATATATCCTTTTCCTCCTTAGAATATAAGCTTCCTGAGTGTAGGAGCTCTCTGCGAGAAAGGACTGTCTAGTTTGCTTACATCCTATCCTCAGTGTTTAGCACCATTTGTGTCTGATGCATAGTAAATGGTTCACAGATGCTTGCTCTGTTGTTCTAATCTATTTATCCATCCACTGCTAGCTAACATTTATCCATTTGTTACATATCTATCATTTATCCTTCATCATCCATTATTTATCCATCTATCCATTTGCCATTGATCATTCACCCATTTATCTCGTCTATATTTTATCCATCTATAATCTATTTTTCTATTATCCATCTGGCATTTATCCATCTATATGTCTGTCTGCCCATCCATCCATCCATCCATCCATCCATCCATCCATCCATCCATCCATCCATCCATCCATCCATCCATCCATCCATCCATCCATCTTCCCTCATAAGATTCTCCCCTGGAGACCGTCGCTAGGGTGGGGTGGGATTTTCGTCTCTCTCCCTGTTTCCGGGTCCCTAGGGGGACAGACACTTGAAGGCACCTATAGCGGCCCTCTCTCGGCTCTCGCGAGGTTACGCGGTCCCGGAAGTAGCTGGGCGTCGTGATCGAGGGTCGCCGTTATTACCGTGATGTGTGGGGATTGTGTGGAGAAGGAATATCCGAATCGGGTGAGCTGCGGGGCATGGGTCTTCTCTGTCCCCCCTGGCCCAGAGCCCGGATATCTCCTACTCTGTAAGGCTGCCTGAACTGTGAGCGTGGGAAAGAGGCTCGCTCTGGCCCCCGGGAGGAAGGACGGCCCGCCCTGGTGGGCTGACGTATTTATGTTTTGGCCCCTGCCCTTTACCCTGGCGGTACCCATCAGGCATAGTCCTACTCCTGGAGCCAACTGAGGACCGGCGTAGGGGGAGCGGGTCCTGATTAAAGTTTCTGTAGTTTTTTCTAGTCCTTCTATTCCATTATAATGTTCCTTCCCAACCACTCATTCAGTTTTGGTTTTGTAAATTATTAATTTTATTGGAGAAGTGAACCGGATTTCCCAGCAGAGTTGTTTTTTTTTTTAACTTTCTTTTTTCAATCCACAAAAATCCACCACTCTCTTTGAGAAAGAAAGAAAAACAAAAACCTTGTACAAACACGTATGGGCAAGCAAAATAAATCCCTTCCTTGGTCATGTCCCCAAGATAAATGTCTCTCTCTGCGCCGAGTCCTATCCCTGGACTCTGGATAGCCTGTTTAGTCGCAAGATTCTCTAGATTCCAAATTGAAACCTATGAGTAGGCGCTATGTTATTATTATTATTATTATTAATTTTTATTATTTTCCCTCCTCCTGATAGAAAATAATCCTGCTTTGTCTACCTCACAGGATTATTGTAAGGAAAGTGCTTTGTAAACCCTAAAGCACTAATAGAAGTGTGACTTATTAACGTCCAGCAGTGATTGGTAGAGAGAAGGGGGATTGATGCTCGGTCTAAACTTTACAAAAGTTACAGTTCTACAACAAATTGGATTTTTAACAGGAATGCTAGCTTTTATAGTTTTTTGTGGGTTTTTTTGTTTTTTTGTTTTTTTTGGTTTTTTGCTTTCCTCTAATTTTTCTTCTATTATATAGGTATTTTAAACTTAAAAAAAAAAAAACATTCTGTACCGCTATTAGGATTTTAAAAGGGGTGGGAAAGAGTTAGAAGCATTTACAGACTTTTCGCAGCAACTATCTTTCCTTGTATATGTCCCATATTTTGTTTCATTACTTGGGTTCCTCCCATCTCAAAGATATTTATAGATTTTTTTTTTTATTTCGTTTTCCCCAAATATGCATCTTGCTTGTCTTAAAATCTTCATCCATACATATGATTCAGAAAAACTATAGGAAAGGTTTGTAGAACTGGAATAAAGGTCATCAAAGCACCTCTCATAGTAGGTCATAGTATCAAAGCCTGTTTAAAAGTATCAAAGCAGATTTTTTGTTTTTGTTTTGTTTTTGTTGCTGTTTTTGTGTTTTTTATTACATAATTCATAGAATGTTTTGGGAACAGTCCTAAGGCAGGAAGGAGGCTTGTTCTCTCCCCTCCCCACTCCCCCTCTGTTTGACATAGAGCTACAGGTCTGCAATAAAAAGTTTGGACCTTTGGTCCCAAAATAGCTAAAGAAATGACAGATACAGATGCTCAACAGCCACTGTTTTGGCCACAACCAGGGACCATCCCCAGCCTTGCCCACTGGCAAGCAGGGGGGAGGGGGAGGAGGAATGTTCAGCATTGTAATGCAATTCAAAAGTGTTTTAATCCCTTTGATGTAAATATGTAATATAGCAATTTTGTATAATTTTTTATGCTCTTTTTTTAAAAAGATTTGATTGTAAACATGTTCTCTGTTTTGAGGAATGTTTGGACCAATTCTTAAGTGTAGAGGAATATCCAAAAATATTTAATATAATGTTCTCTTTCTTGGTTCTGTTTCCTGGAGGTCTCTGGGAGTACCCTTCCTTTCAGTTCAGTAATCACCACAAGTAAAGTCAGGTGTTAAAGTCCAAATCCTTTATTATCTCTTGTCTGCTTTCCTGGGGCCCAGTTAGCTTTCTTATAGTCCAGATCCTTTATTATCTCCTCCCTGGGCTTGGGCAGCTTTCTGGAGAGCCTTTCAGTTTGGCTTTGAGCTTAGTGTGGGAAGTGCAGGAGTTCAGGCCAGCCACCAGGAAGATTGAAGAGTGCATTGAATTTCTCGCCTTGGTTCTGAGAGCTTAAGCTCCTTCCGCCAGTCCTTTGCCTTCTCTCCAAATGAATCCTGGCTGAGGCTCCTAGTTTATATGCTCTATGCAGAGTATACACCAATCATTATATCACTAGGAAACCATTATTTGTTGTAGGATTAAATCAATGCTAAACTAGATTTAACCATTGTCTCCTCAGTTCCACTTAGTACCTTGTTTCAAGTTCTGGCCCATAATATTTAAGATCCTATGTGGCCGTAGGGCAAAGAATATCTAAATAAGGATTCAAAAGATTTGGGTTCTAATGTCATTTCTGCTATTAGTAAATGTGAACTTAGATCTGTCTCATTCTCAATCACCTAATATGTAAGATGGGATAGTGCTTACTCTGCCTTCCAGCTGTTTTGTTATGAAAAATAGATAAAATAATTATAGGAGAGTCCTATAATATATTTACATAGCATAAAAAATATAACTTTCTTGGGCTTCAGTTTTTCAACTATAAAATGAGAGTTTGGATTCAAACTATGATCCTTTGAACCTCCTGAGGAATAGACATATTGAAACAACTTAGTATCAGCATAAGGCAATATTTGAATATGTCCCAGAAAAAAGTGATGGATTCATATTTTGATTTCTTCACTGCCTGTGTGACCTTGTTCAAGTTATATTAACCTCTGTGGATTTCCTGATCCTGATATTCAGAAGAACTTATAGCTTTTAAAAAAATATTTTATGACCTTATGAACATAAGCAGAAGTCAAGGAGATGGGCAAAGAGCTCACCTTTCCAGACATTTCATATTTCTATTCCTCAAGCACTCTATATCCCCACAAAACTGGTTTCTATGCTGTGCCTTATTATACATGTTCTCCATTTTCCACTTCTGTAACTTTGCACAGGCTATTCCCCTACCTCCCACCCTCACTCCATGTTTGAAATGTTCTACTTTCTCATCTCTTGAAAGTGAGAGATGAAATCACTAATTGCTTTCAAGATTCAGCTTGCTGAAAGCTTTTCCAAAAACCTTTGCTGACTTGATTTCCCTCACCTAGTTATTCTGTATCACTAGTGTCTAGCTAAGGGCCTTAATGTAGTAGGCATTTTATAAATATTTAATTGGCTCCTTCGCTTCTACAATTATTTACTGAGCAAAAACCAATAGGGTATGTTCAGAGAACTGCTAGGTCCAAGGAAGATAATAAAGTTTTAGATGGGACATAATTTCAAAGTTGGAAAGCCCCTCAGTACCTACCATATAGTCCAACTTACATACTTGAAAAAGAATCTTCTTTCCAGCAGATCTAACAAATGGTCATCCATCTTTGAAGAACTCTACTTAAAAAGAGAGAGAGAGAACCACTTCCTCCTTAAGCAGCCCATTTCACTTTTGTATAATTCTGTTCCAAAGTTTTTCCATTTGCTGAGCCAAACTGTGCTTCTTTGCAACTTTAATAAGTCAACCTGGAGTGTATGAGGTGTCCAAGGAGGACTAGCATCTCTGGTAAAAGGGCTTGCCAAGCCTTTTCCAGGGCTACCTTTATTATCCACCTGGCTCTCAATTCACCTGTGGCTCCTAGAAACTAGCACTGATACCTCAGTAAACTTTCTCAGCAGACAGGCTTAAACCCGGTTGAGGATAACTGATGGGTCACAAACCTGTTGGTGAGTTTGCAGGTATTTACCCTAAGTATGTGAAGACTTCCCTCCAGCAGAATGGGTGGATGAGAACAGTTGTTCTGAGGGCAGCTGAAGCAGGCACGGTGGAGTGCTTAGAACTTAGATATCAAAGACACCAAGGTCATCCTGACTGTCCTGCCACTGGACTTTGATGATTCTGGAAAAAAGAGTGAGGCTGATGATTTTGTGGATTCCCTCACGTAAATCCAGTTCACTCACAAGTAAGACATTACCCAGTGGTGTCATTGATCCTTTTGAAAATGGAAGACAAACAACAATAGCAGGTAAAATCAATTTGTTTCCTTCCTTCCAAATTCCACTCAGCAGCCACAGAACAAGAGCAATTAAATTAGATGCCACCATCTGAGATTATCTAAAAACAAAGATTCAAAAATAGAGAATGACAGAAAGTGAGGAGAGTAAGATATTCTAGATTAGTTGCTTGTGAAACATTATAGTGGCAAGCCATAGAGTTAAGACTGATATAAAGGCAAGTAAGTAGACGATTATAATATTAGGACACCTAAGATCAAGAGATGGATATAGAGCTGGAGTGACAGAGAGGTTAGAGGCTATAGTGAGGGATTTTTTTCAAAATACCAAATCTTGACAGCTGAGAAGCTTTTGAGTTTGACAAGAAGGTTATATAAGACTTGCAATAGCATAGTTTCAACAGAGTAATGAAGACAGATTGAGGG
This sequence comes from Sarcophilus harrisii, assembly GCF_902635505.1. Lineage (NCBI taxonomy): Eukaryota > Metazoa > Chordata > Mammalia > Dasyuromorphia > Dasyuridae > Sarcophilus > Sarcophilus harrisii. The sequence goes on from NC_045427.1 coordinate 322,677,214, forward strand.
TAAAAGAAGTTATGCATATTGAGGAAATAGAAGCAGCAGATATAAATTACTTATATATAAGAAATGATTAATATTCGAGGAAAGGAGGAAGGAAAGACAGTGGTTTAATGATAGGAATTCTATCTCTTTCAAGCAAGCAAATAACAAAAAAATATGAAAATACTGTATTGTGATCCACATTCAGTCGCCTCAGTCTTCTTTCTGGATGCAGATGGCTCTGTCCATCATAAGTCTATTGGAACTGACTACTCTAATAATATGATATTTAAGAGTTATTTGTTTTATCTGTCCATAGAGGAATGTAAAAAATGAAGTTTTTTAAAGTTTATTATGTTTCTCAAAAAAAAAAGAACCTACTAGAACTTGGTTCCACAGGCATATTTTTTTACAGAATGCAGGGCTGAGTCTGATATAATAATATGGAATTATATCAAGGGAAAGTCTTATTTGGATAAATAAGTAGGGAGGGAGAGATTGAAAATGTTATCTAGGGAGGGGATAATGAGTTAGTCTCATGGGGAGTTACAAATCTGGCATACGTAGGTAGCTGCTAATTCAGACTGCCAATATGTATAATATTTAGATATTTCTCTTTGGGATATGTACAGATGTCTGGAGGTTTGTGGTGGTTGCATTTCATAGACAAGCAACCAACTGGCCGAATTCAATACAGATGGTAATGTGTTTACAATCAGTGCTTGAACAGAATCATGAACAAAATATGAGAATGGACAGTATTAATTTGCAAAACCCAATTTTTTTCTGAACTCAAAAACCTTTCTTCCCCCAGAAATTAGTCTAATGAATTAGTTTGAAACAGAACTGAATCTAATTTGTACAATTTCCTAAAACTGTTGTATTAGTACATAATTTGGGACTTACAAAATCTTTTCCAAAATAATCCAGAATTGAAATCAGTATGCCAATCATGTCCCTTCTTCGGTTTAAACTGTTCAGCAGTACAAGAATATTTATTAAAATCTCATTAATTTTAACTAGAGAAGTCAAACTTAAGTAGTGAAAAGTGATTTTACACATAAAAATATTTTTAATAGTTTTATTGTTTTCATAATCTCCATATGCACTAAGTTATATTAGGCTAATAATGTTTCTTCATTCAAACTATAGTCTAATAAAATTCCTTAAAATACCTATAAATGACTTTCAGTACATAAGTACTCACATATTTTGCTTAAAACTTATTATCAATCTGCATCCAGAAAGAGGACTGTAAGAACTGAATATAGATCTCAACAAAGTATTTTCACGTTTTTGTTTGTTGTTTGCTTGCTTTTTGTTTTCCTTTCTCATTTTGATCTGATTTTTCTTGTGCGGCATGATAATTGTGGAAATACATATAGAAAAATTGCACATGTTTAATATATATTGTGTTACTTGCTGTTTAAGGGAGGAGGTGGGGGAAGAGAGAAAAATTTGGAACACAAGATTTTGCAAGGTGAATATTGAAAACTGCATATATTTTGAAAATAAGTTAAAAAAATAAAAAAAGATTATCTTCTAAAATTCTCTTAACCAAATAAATTCAGTACAGTTCCTTTCAGAATTACCATAAATTCCTGAAATTAATTTTTCTGTAATATATTGTGAATTGTGTTGGTTCTTATCACAACATTCTTTCTGGGTCAGGAGGGAGGAATAGGCATTCCTTATAGCAAATGCACATATTTTTTCAATTCAAATATTACATTTTCCAAGTGTACTTATTAACATATTGAAATTTATTTTTAAACCTTATCAATTTGTTTCTGCTAATATTTTGAAACTATTGTTGTAGTAAGTTACATATTATTGTGGAATTGATGTATTCTTTTTTGCTCCCAGTATAAAGAAACCCTATAATTCTGTATATTTAAATCCACATTCTCAAAAGTGTGATGATTACAGCTATTCATCATATGAAGGACTCATTGACAAAGGTCCCTTGTAGCTTATCTTCACTGTTTTCAATGATATGGGGCTCAAAAGCCAACTCTGGAATCCGTATGGTACATTTATATTCAGCTATTCCAAGCACTTGTTTTTTTATAACACAAAAGTTAGATTGTATATCTTTTCTTCCATTATGCCAGTTCCTGAAGTTTGCATTTTATAAAGAGATCACATTTTGTGATAAGATCACAGATACCTTTACAGTGGCAACTGTGAGAAAATAGAATTTTTGTATTGAAATAGCATTTTACTAGGAATAAGACCTTGGTTACAGGAGTGATTTGTTTACTTGGTAACCATATGACTATGTTATTTAGCTTTCTCATCTGTAAAATCAGGTAAACAATTCTTTCCCAGGGTTGTTGTGAGACTTTAAAAAATATACATACAAGTGTAAACTGTAAAGTACTGTACAGATTATACTTCAAAAGATCTATAATTTCATTGGTTTCATTTATGTGAAAAGAGATCTTTTTCATGAATTCTTTTCACCAAAAGAAAAAAAAATCACCTGTTAATGAGCTTTTTCAAATTTAGCTACAGCTTGGCTAGAACTTACTGGTAAGTTATAGAACTTACCAGAAAAAGTTCACTATCATTACAATAATACTCATTTTAAACAAAAGTGTTCTAGTTTTGCTAATTTCTCTTTGTATTAATTCATAGAGGTTTTTCATGTATTTCTGAAATCTTTTCATTTTTTTTAAAGTACAATATTACTCCATCACATTGATTTGCCTCAATTTGTATAGTTATTCCCCAAATGATGAGCATCCTTTAAGTTTTCAATTATTTTCCAAAAAAAAAAAAAAAAAAGTATTGCTATAAAATTTTTGTACATTTATATCCTTTTCATTTGATCTCTTTCAAGCAAGCAAATAACAAAAAAATATGAAAATACTGTATTGTGATCCACATTCAGTCTCCTCAGTCTTCTTTCTGGATGCAGATGGCTCTGTCCATCATAAGTCTATTGGAACTGACTACTCTAATAATACTGATATTTAAGAGTTATTTGTTTTAATCTGTCCATAGAGGAATGTAAAAAATGAAGTTTTTTAAAGTTTATTATGTTTCTCAAAAAAAAAAAAAAGAACCTACTAGAACTTGGTTCCACAGGCATATTTTTTTACAGAATGCAGGGCTGAGTCTGATCTGAGAAGTCATGCGTGTAGAATCTTATTTCTTATAACTGTAACATATAATTATATTTTAATTTGAGAGATATATTATATAATTTGAGGGATAGCTAGATGGCATAGTAGAGAAGAGTATCAGCTTGGAATCAGGAAAACTCATTTTCCATTGAGTTCAAATCTAACCTTAAACCACATACTAACTCTATGACCCTGGCAAGTCATTTCACTCTGTTTGCCTTGATTTCTTCATCTGTAAAATGAACTGGAGAAGGAAATGGTAGATTACTTCAGTATTTTTGCTATTAAAAAAAAAAGCAAACCAAAAAAAACCCAAAACCCAAATGGGGTCACAAAGAATTGAACATGACTGAACAACAAAAATTCTTGTAGGTATCAACTTGTATATAGTTTTTTGATCATTTTTATAGACTCCAAAGTAGTAGGGACCTTAGATATGCTCTGGTTTACAAATCCTAATTTCTCTATTGTAGGAACAAACCCAGAAGATTTTTTCTGATATTTCTGATATTACACAGCTAGTAACAAAACTGGAACTGTTTTCTAACACTTTAACACACTAGTATTTTTCCCACTGTACCATGCTGTTTTTATGAAGCATTACTACAAATAGTGTAATAAAGATCAAACGAACTTTCTTCTGCTTTGTATTTGTGTCCTCTTTCATGGATTATAATCTTGTTCTCTTTCCTCTACAGATCACCAGCTACAGTTGGAAACATTTTTTGGCCCATGAATCATATTTGGCTGAATTATGATTATATTAAAAACTAAGAGGAGTTACTCTAAAGTTCAACTGAGTACTATACAAGTACAATTAGAAGGCATAGCAGAATGGGTAATACCCGGGATTTGAGTCAGGGAAGACCAGACTTTGGATATTATATCAGACTTAGACACAGTCATATGACCCTGGATGAGTCACTTCACCTCAAACAGCCTCAATTTCCCTATCTCTAAAGTCACTAAAAGGATTTATTACTCATCCCTTGGGTATCACAAACTGTACTAGACAATTGGAATACTACCAAACAAACTGCCACCCTTATTCTTAAGAAATTTGCATGCTATAGGGGAAGATATGTATAAGGGGGTAACAGGAATCTGGAAGGGCTTTGTGTTGAAAGAGGTATTTAAGCTACTTCTTGAAGAAAAAAAAGGAGTCTAAGGAAAAAAGATTGTAAAAGGGGAATAATATCATCTATCTCACATAGTTGTGTGGCTCACATGAGCCAATGGTGTAAGACTATAGGTATAAAACACTTTGCAAATCTTAAAAGACTTTATCACATATATTCCCTGCCTATTAGTACTTCTAATTCTAGCTATTAATATTTTTATTTTTTAATATATTTTATTTTCCTAATTATATGTTAAAACAATTTTAAGACCCAAATTCTAGCCCTTTTTTCTTCCCTGCACCCCTCCCTGTGAAGGTAAGCATTCTAACATACATGAGCAATCTATAAAACATTTCCACATTAGTCATTTTATACAAGAAGACAAACTTTTCCCCCCCTCTGGGGTTAAGTGACTTACCCAGTATTATACAACTAGGAAGTGTTAAGTGTCTGAGGTTATATTTGAATTTAGGCCCTCCTGACTTCAGGGCTAGTGCTCTGTCCACTACACCATCTAGCTGCCCCATGGCTTTTAAAAAATGAATAAAATTTTAAATGAATAAAAGAAAGACAATGAAAAATAGTATGTTTCAGTCTATTTTCAGGTAGTATCAGTTCTTTTTCTGGAGGCAGATAGTATGAAACATCATTAGTCCTTTGGGATTGTCTTGTGTCATATTGCTGAGAATAAGGCTCTGTTTCTCTGTATATTGTTATGATTCTGTTCACTTCACTTTGCATTAACGTAAGTCCAGGTTTTTCTGAAACGATCCTGCTTATCATTTCTTATACCACAATAATATTCCATTACAGTTGTATACCAATAACTTATTTAGCTATTCCCTGATTAAAGGAGATGTCCTCAATTTCCAATTCTTAAACACCAAAAAAAGAGGAGCTATAAACATTTTTATACATATAGGTCCATTTCTTTTCTTTTTGATGTCTTTGGGATATAGACTTGCAGTATTGCTGGGTTAAAGGGTTTTCATAGTGTTTATAGCCCTTTTACCATAGTTCCAAATTGCTCTCCAGAACAATTGGACTCCTTTACGCCTTTACCAGCAGTGCATTAGTGTCCTGGTTTTCCCATATCCCCTCCAGTATTTTCCCTTTTTGTCATATCAGCCAATCTGATAGGTGTGAAGTAGTAGTTGTTTTAATTTGTATTTCTCTAACCAAGTGGTTTGTAGCATTTTTTCATATGAATAAAGATGACTTTGATTTCTTTATCTGAAAATTGAGTATTTTTATTTGACCATCTATTAATTGAGGAATGACTTGTATTTTAATAAATTTGACTGTTTATATATTTGGGAAAGAAGTCCTTTATTATCGATACTTGTTACAAAGTTTCCCTCGATTTTCTGCATTTCCTTTTCATTTTTGGTTGCATTGGTTTTGTTTGTGCAAAAAGTTTTTAATTTCATATAATCAAAATTATTTTACATTTCTAAATGCTCTCTTTATTTTCTTTGGTCCTAAATTCTTTCTTTTTCCAAAAACAAACTATTCCATGCTGTCCTAATTTGCTTTTGGTATCATCCTGTATGTGTAACTCATATATCTATTTTGATCTTGTAGAGTGTGAGAATGTGAGTTTTATTCTGAAAGTTTGGATCTTTATCATATACTAGATTACTATGAGCATTTACTATAATGTAATGTGTATCTAGTCTATCCCACTGATCTACCACTCTATTTCTTAGCCAATACAAGATTGTTTTGATAATTACCACGATATAATTCTGTTTGAGATCTGATATGACCTTCACATCATTTTTCACTGAATCTCTTGATAGCCTTGATTTTTTGTTCTTCCAGATAAATTTTGTTATTTTTCTAGCTTTGTAAAACAATTTTTGTTAGTTTGATTGTGTGGTATTGAATAAATAGATTAATTTAGATAGAATTATTATTTTTATTATATTGACCTAGCTTATCTATGTGCATTAATATTTTTCCAAATTGTTTAGATGTGACTTCATTTGTGTGAGAAGTGTTTTGTAGTTGTCTTCCTGGGTTTATTTTGCAGGTTGACTCCCAAGTATTTTATATAACCTAGAATGACTTTAAATGGAAGTTATCTTTCTGTGTCTTCTTGTTAGGCCTCAGGAATATATAGAAATGATGATGATTTATGTGGATTTACTTTGTATCTTGCAACTTTGCTAAAGTTGTTAATTATTTCAAGTATTTTTTTTTAGTTAATTCTCTAGGATTTGCTCCATTAATATTAGAAAATATTAAATGTGTGTTTCATTTTTAGTGATTTTTTTTTTAAAAAACATATTGCTTATACTATCAAGGATTCAGGACAGGAAAGGACTTTAGAGATCAATATTTCACTCCCCTAATTTTTCAATGAGGCTCAGAAAGGTTATATTATTAAGGTCACACAGGCAATAGTTGATCTGTGGCAAGGTATAATTGGGATCCTCTCACTGCATCTTTTAGCCACTTGGAAGGCTAATCATCTGAACTCCAATCTGATATGGAAGGTTTTAGCTCTTTTTGGAATGTTGTACTTTCTTCAAAAGAGCAAATTTGGGATCATAGGTTTTTCTAAAAGTTTTGCTACGAGTTCATCGAAAATTTTCACTAGTAATTTTGTAGTGGAAATGTTTTATTCTTATTTAAAATATTATATCTAAATGCTATAATACTGTGGATTTAAAAGGATGTATTTTTGTTTTAATTTTGGTTTTTAGGGTAACACCTGCCTGGAGAATGGGTCTTTTTTGCTGAACTACATAGGCTGTGCAATGTGCAATAAACGGGACTTTATGCTGATTGCAAACAAATCCATGAAAGAGGAAGATGGAGAAGAAATAGTTACCTATGATCGTAAGCAGGCTTTGTTTTCTTGATTAATGACTATTTGTTGTTTAGTTTAATTTAACTGATAAGTAAATAGGACTTTAGGCTTAAATTTTTGTGTTGTGTGAATTGCTTTGTTAACTTTTTAACCTTTTTAAGAAGAAATACACTAAAAGTTCAATAGTGAAAAAAACACAGGAACAGAACTTCGTTTGAGTTCTGACTGTGACCAGCTGCATGTCATTTAACTTCTATGAATCTCAGTTCTTCACTTATAAATAAGACTTTGTCTCCAGGATTGTTGTAAGGAAACCACTCTGAAAACTGTAGAGAACTATCTAAATGTGAGCTGCTGTTATTATTTAATAGAATATAAGTTCATTGACAGTAAAGATTGTTTCTTTTTTTGTTTTGTTTTTTATGTCCAACCTATAGCACAATGCCTGAGATATAATAATAGGTACTTTAATAAATACTTGTTGATTGATTGATTCTACATGAGAGTATTTCCCAGATCATTGAAACCTTCACAAGCCTAAGACAGATGAGATATTTGCTGGTAGGGTCAAAATTGAAGGGACAGAAAGCATAAAATTTTCATTTACTGTCTTAAGCACATTTTGCTCTTAGAATAGAGGGGCATGATTTTATTTTATTGATTGATTGATTTTGATTCATAATTTATTTATTTTGTTCTGACCTTAGTTACAGATTAGCTGGTAATAATGCTATATTATTGAGTTTACTACTCCAGGTTGATGTGCTTTTTGAATTCTTACTAGATCCTTTTTAATTTTTCTCTTAATCTTCCTTTTCCTGAACTGTCAGTGCACCTGCTTCTAGTAGGATCTCATTATCCTCTTCTGATCTGTTCCTCCTAATATTCTGTATTTAGGGAAACCAAATTTTAAAGAAAACCAAATAATTTCACTTATTAAAATTATGGTGAAGTAAAAAGAAATAATCTCAAAATAAGGGTCATAGGATCTCTCATCTGAGTCAAGTATATGAATTTAATACATGAATTTCATGATAACCCTTTTACTTATTGAGAGCCTTTTTGGGAGGCTTATTTCCAGCTTCCTTTTTAGCCTAAATTCAGATATTTGGAAAAAGTGAGATATTACTTTCAATAAAGAATTTGGGGATGTAGAAGGATGGATAGCATCCCTTTAAAATAGAGCCAGGTAATATTGGTAAGGCAGCACAATCTTTTTAAAGCTTTCCTTTTCCTTTTTTGTATCTTTTAAACTTTTTTTAGCCACTAAATTCCCTTTAAATGTCTGAAGTAAATCATATTTAGCCACCCCTAATTCTGACTAGTCCTAATGAGTTCATTGTAGAGGTTTAGTTACATATCTCTTTGGGGGATGGAGGAATTGTCATCACAGAGTAGCCAGGCGTGAGTATTTTATTTATTTTAAATTTAAATACATAATGGGAAAAGGAAAAAAAAATTCCATGTACACAGAGAACATGGGATAGCATTCAGAACAGAAAAGAGAATTCAATATAAAAGAAATTTTTATTGCAAGAAAGCCTATATAATAAATACTCACATCTGCCTCAACTTTTCTTTGCTTCCTTATAGGTTTTTTTTATTTTCTGCTGTGCACTTTTTACTTTATCTCCACTCCTCTCACTGCCTTAAAGAAGGCTACAATTAAGCGTGGAAATATAAACATACACAGAAACATATATGTATACACATATATATTTATATCTATAAATAGACATAAATGCACATATAAACTCATACCCATATTTGTAACATCACTCTGTGGTTATTTCTACTTGTTATCTGCTTCTCTGAAGGTAGATAGTATCTTTCTTCATAAGTCCAAGTCAGCCAACTTATCATTATTTAAACCTTATTTCTACTTGTCATCTGCTTCTCTGAAGGTAGATAGTATCTTTCTTTATAAGTCCAAGTCAGCCAACTTATCATTATTTAAACCTAAACACATCCTGTCTGAAAATTGTCAATTAAATTCCTCCTCCCCCTGCCAGTTTTCTGCATTCCTTCTATTCTTGGCTGAATAGGTTTTATTTATACAAGTAAATTTTAATTTAAAGTAATCAAATGTAAAATGGATAATTTTGATTACATTAAATTAAAAAGGTTTTGCATAAACAAAGCCATTGTAGCCAAAATTAGAAGGGAAACAAAAAACTGGGAAAAAAATTTTACAGTCAGTCTTTCTGATAAAGGTGTCATTTCTAAAATATTAGAGAACTGACTCAAATTTATAAAAATACAAACCTGTTGATAAATGGTCAAAGTATATGAACAGACAATTTTCAAATGAAGAAATTAAAACCATTTTTAAAACTGTGAAAAATGCTCAAAATCACCATTGATTAGAGAAATGCAAATGAAAACAACTGAGGTACCACCTCATACCTCTCAGATTAGCTAAGATGACAGAAAAAGATGTGGAAAAATGGGACACTAATACATTATTAGTGGAGTTGTGAACTGATTCAATCATTCTGAAGAGAAATTTAGGACTGTGCTCAAAGGCTTATCAAACTGTACATTTCCTCTGATCTAGCAGTGTTTCTACTGGGCCTTTATCCCAAAGAAATCATAAAAAACAGAAAGGAACCCACATGTGCAAAAATGTTTGTAGAAGCCCTTTTTATGGTGCCAAGCTATTAGAAAATGAGTAGTTACCCATCTATTGGGGAATGGCTGAATAAGTGATGGCATATGAAAGTAAGGAATATCATTGTTCTCTAAGAAATGATGAACAGGCTGATTTTAGAAAAGTCTGGAAAGATTTACATGAAGTCATGCTGAGTGAAGCAAGCAGAACCAGGAAAACATTGAACACAGCAACAGCAAGATTGTGTGATGATCAACTGTGACGATCAACTTGGTTCTTTTCAGCGGTTCAGTGAGCCAAGGCAGTCCCAATAAACTTTGGATGGAAAACACCATCCATATCCAGAATAAGAACTATGGAGACTAGCACGTATTGTTTTCATCTTTTTTTTTCCCTTTGTGTTTTTCCCCTTTTGTTCAGATTTTTCTCTCCCCACATAATATATATGGAAAATGTTAAAAAAAAAAAAAAAAAAAAAAAGAATGTATATGTATAACAAAAAATATTTTTACATGTAACTGGGAAAAATAAAAATAATGCAGAAAATAAATAAATAAAAGTAACCAAAACCTTCTATTTTGCACTTCAACAGTGCTCTCACCTTATAATTTAATACCATCTCATTTTTGAGAATAAAATATCTTGTATATTTATACAAATACCGTGACTTTGACAGTTACACTTAAGTGTGTATTTACAGATTACCCTATGGGTTGGAATTTTATATACTTTCAGGCTACAATTTCAATTCTTTAGTTGTAAAATGGTATAATTATATGATGATCAATTCTGATGGACGTTGCTCTTTTCAACAATGAAATGATTCAAGCCAGTTTCAGTGATCTTGTGATGAAGAGAAACATCCAGAGGACTGTGGGAACTGATTGTGGATCACAACATAGCATTTTCATTCTTTTTATTGTTATTTGTTTGCGTTTTATTTTCTTTCTCATTTTTTTTCCAGTTTGATTTGATTTTTCTTGTGCAGCAAGGCAATTGTATAAATATATATGCATAAATTGGATTTAATATATATTTTTACCATGTTTAACTTAGATTACTTGCTATCTGGGGAAGGGGGGAATTGGAACACAAAGTTTTTCAAGGGTCAGTGTTGAAAAATTATCCATGCATATGTTTTGAAAATAAAAAGCTTTAATAAACAAAAAATAAATAAAGGTAGATATAATAAAATTCCTTATGTTTCATAAAATAAATAGAGCTAAGGTTCTTTTAAAAACAATTGCCATGTAAAGAGAAAAATATTACTGTTCTAACGCGAATGAAATGTGTCATTTTCCCCATTTGTCTTACAGATGTGTGTAAGAATTGTCATCACATAGTAGCCAGGCATGAGTATACATTCAGTGTCATGGATGAATATCAGGTAAATATCTTAAATCTTTGGAATTTAAAAAAAAAATTCTATAAAAACCTAGGCACAATATTTAAAAGATACTAATAAAAAGAATCAGAGATGCCAAATCTCAGAAAGTACATAGTCCCATCCACTCCTGAGCAGGAATCTTCTCTGTTATCTCCAAATGCAATTATGTAGCTTTTACTTGAAGACCTTGAATACTAAAGAATTGATTATCTTCTGAAGCCTCCCATTACACTTTTGTACAACTCTGATTTGAAATTGTTTAAAATAGCTCTTGTCAGTTCCCATCCATTAGTCCTGTTTTAGATTTTTAGAGCCAGGTAAAACCAGCCCAATCCCTTTCCATTATGGCAGCTCTTTAGCTGCTTAAAAGTTACTATGATTTCCACCTTGAGTTTACTCTTCTCCACACTTATGTTTAATCCTCTTAAAACTTCATTATAAGTCATAACAACATTCTGGTCTTCCTTCTCTTTGTGTTCTTCAACTAAACAATAACCTTCTTAACATACGGTGTCCAGAATTTAATATAAACAGATTAGAGCAGGATTATAATCTCTCTTATTCTAAACATGATATTTATATTAATGCAAATAAAGACAAAATGACTTTTTTAGTTGCTATGTTTTATTGCTACCACAAGTTTTTAATTCTCTAAACCTCCAGAGTCCTTTTTTTTTTAATGAACTGTTTTAACTGTTACATTCCTCTTTCCCTTGATAGTTATGTCATTGATTTGTTTTTATTTATATTGAATTTGACATTTACCCTTATTAAATTTCATTTTGTTATATTTTTCCCATTGCTCTTAACTATTAAAATCTTTTGGTTTCCCAGTCTTGTTATCCGACATGGCAGTTCTTCTCATCAGTATCATGTATACAAATTTTATGTGCATGCTCTCTAAGCTTTCTTAAACTGGAGTCCGAATTTGGTTGGAAAAAAAATTGCATCTTTTATTTTCACTAATCTCATTGAACTGCTTTATGCTTTCTTTCCTTATTTAAAAATATTATTCTGAGGAGTCCATAGTCTTTACCAGACTGCTAATCCTGAGATAAAAGTAAAAAAAAAAAAAAAAAAAAAAAAAAAGATATTTCTCCAACTGAAAGGAGAACTTTGGATGTGAATGAATCTGCACCAAACTATCAACACTGGAAAACCAAGTCAAAGGATATGGCCTAATGCTCATTAGCCAGGATTGCAGTCTTTATGTTATATATGAAAAATATTACATTAGGCCTGTTCACGTGACTGTTAATGTCTTTTTTTTTTAAATTTGTCTGGCTATCATAGACCAGTATTGTAGTTTTAGTATTGGCCTCTGCCGAGCCACAGAGACATTACTGTATCTGCATGTCACATCTGAAGTTGTGATAAAGAATCTACTCAAGAAGGCATATAGTGTTGAGCAACCCAGTCTTATTTCTAATAAAAGCAAAATAGAAAATTTCATAACCTGACATTTATAGCTGAATAAGCAAAAATCAGTGTGTCTTATTTTTGGAACAAGTGTTAGGCTTAAGTTAGGTCCAGAAAAGCAGATTTGTTTTGCTTTTAACAAATAATAAATGTGAAAACATATAAAATCTATCATTAGGAAAATTGTTCATAGCTACCTATTTAGCTTTTCTTCTTCATGCTCCTACATGGTTTAGCCAAACTAGATTATTCAGTGTTTTACATGCCTAGTGTTTTCTGCCTTTGTTTATTCTATTCCTTAGTATACTTAAAATGTCTTTCACTCCTCCTGTTTCTGCCTTTTGAAATCCAGCTCATCCCGTAAGACTCATCTCAAATATTACATCCTCTATAAAATGTTCTTTGTTCTCACACTTTAGTGAACAGGTATTCACCTTCTGACTTCTCTGGCTTCCTTCAAGTTTCAATTAAAATTCTACCTTCTGCAAAAAGCCTTTCCTTGTTTCCTTTAATGTTGGTGCCTTCCTTCTAAGATCACTTCCAATTTATCTTAAATATAACTTATTATGTACTTAGTTGTTAACATGTTATCTCTCTTATTAGATTATGAGCTCCTGGTGGGCAGAGATTATTTTTGCTTTTCCTTGTATCCCCAGAATTAGCATAGTGCTTGTCACATAGTAAGTACTTGATAAATACTTCTTGGCTTGACTTTGCTTTGTATCTCTTTTTATACACTATTTTCTACATATTCTACTTTGTGTTCTATTTTATCTATATACTTTATTTTTCTTATCATCCTGCAAATTTCATGCAATCAAGAATCCTACTATTTATTTTCAAAACTCCCCTAGCACCTTGTTCTCTTTTTATGGTAAATGATAAATGTTTACAAGTTATATTGAAAAACCAAAAGGTCTTAAGTTCAAATGTGAATTCAAATCTCTCTCTTCACTCAATCCTTTGCCCCGCCCTTGATCACTTATATGTAACTTGTTGAGACCAACTCATACCTCAGACTGTTTACTTTGTATGAAAAGCTCTGAAGATACAAAGTGGCATAAAATAAGTTCTAAGGTAGTATTGATGGTTTTTGGAAGAAACTTATATAAAGCATGTTTATTCCAGCGTGTAGGTAAAAGCTCTTACAAAATAGAGTCAAATCCATAATATGAGCCTTGAGTTTCCCACAAGTAAATATGCACTTTGTCTTGTTCTAGGAATATACCATGCTGTGTCTGTTATGTGGCAAAGCAGAAGATTCCATCAGTGTCCTCCCTGATGACCCCCGACAGATGGCTCCATTGTTCTGAACATGTCACACCTTTACTGTGACAACTATTTCACCTGATAGTTTCACATTTTATTTTCAGTTCAAATGATTCACTTTTTTCAAAGTTCAGAAATGACTATTAAAAAAATGTTCCAAGGAGATGTTTCTCCCTAGAGCTGAACCCCTGACAAAGCCTCCTGTTAACATCACTGGAGTCAGAATGGTACTAGTAGCTGCATGTCTCTGGGAGAAATAAAATGACTTAAATTGCCCAAACAAGTATATCTTTTGAGGAGTAATTAAATGTCTCTCTTTTTGTAACGGAATAAAAACTGGCTTGCAAATCAGAAAACATGTTATAGGCCTATTCATTGTGTACTGTTGGAAACTTGAGCCACTTTTCCAGGTCCCCAGTTTCTCATCTGTAAAATAGAAATGATAACTCTTGTTCTATCTACCTTACAGGATTATGCAGATTGCTATGAAATTATGTATGTGATTATACTTTGAAAACTATAAAAGCTTTCTACAGATATTGGATTTGGAATCAAGGGTCCTAGGCCTGTACTTGCTGTATGACCATGGACAAGTTAGTTGATCTTTAGGCCCTAATTTCCCCATCTGTAAAATAAGGTCCTTGCTAAATCTTTAATCATATGATCTCTTGTACATTTTTTAAAACTTACATATATGAAAGACTAGTAATACCAAACCATACCTTTTAAGATTTAAAAGTAATGAAAATTCTAAACTGTTAATGCCAGTGAGAGGACTTTGCATTGTGCATGAATAATAGTCATTCTTCCTTTCAGCAATCAAATATAAGCATGAAGTAAATCTCTGGTGAGTTTGGGAGATTTAAAATACCAGTGACAGTACTCATGGGAATCCTGTAACTAGATAGTAATCAAATGTTGTTTTATTCTTGGAAAATGTTTGCACTTTGCTACATACCTGTATCTGACCCGAGTATAGCAGCCATTTGATAACATTCATCTTTAGCAGCAGAGACAATTCTCAGTTAAAAATCCAGCAAGACATTTTTTTAAGAACTTGGTAAATCAAAACCAGGCCTATTGACTGTTCAGAATTTTCTGCCAAGCCCAAATTAGTCATTCAGGGCTTAGGAGGAAGATGTTCTTCACTTCAGCTTTACCTTTAAAAAGTATTTTTGTTCTGGATTATATTTATTTTTTAAATTGAAGCATAAGCTCCTATTATGTTTCTCTAACATCAAGTCAATCATGATATGGTGTTTCAATCTTTTTGTTATGTGCTTCTAAAGTAATATAAAATGCACTTTTACCAAGTTAGAACAGATTTTCATATTTTATTATTATTTTAGCATTATTTGGTGCAATAGGACTGATAGAAAACCTCTTAAACCAAGGTTTTTTAATGGAAGCCTGTTATAGTGAAAAGAACACTGAAATCAAATCCAGAGACTTGGATTCAAGTTTTGGTTCCATCCCTTAGTAATTTTGTGGCCTTGGGCAAATCACATATTTTCTGAACTTCTTGAAAATGAGGAAATTATGTTACATTATCTCTAAGGTTCCTTATATCTCTAAATGTTCTGTAATCTGCTTTGTCTTCTACCAAGGTGAAAGGGATAATCAAGGTAAAATCTCTGGCTTATTTTGTTTTGGGCATTGAAAAATGAAAGGAAAGGAAAGGAAAGAAACTGACAACTTCCTAGTCTTGGGGGTTCAAATGCATTTCAGTATATTTGATAAAGTAGAATTGGGTATTAGAGCTCATTTCAGATGCACTCCAATTCTCAGGCATATTTTGTGAACGAGGAGAAATCACTTATTCTTTGTTTCTTATAATGATGAGAATATTTGTCAGTGAAGATATGGGATGAAAAAAAGTTCTAAAATTTTATTTTATTTTTGTAAACAGAACAGGGGATTTGTATGAATGGGTACAAAGTGAAATAAATAGAACCAAAAAGATCAGTATATACACAATGACTAAAATAGTGTAAAAAGAAGTTTGACTCCAGGTAACTGAAAAATTAGTGAATAATCAATCATTTAAGTCTGAGGACCTGGGTTCAAATGTCATGTCTGCTATTTTATCACTTTATATACTTTGGCAAATCACTTAACTACTATGGGCCTCAATTTTCTTGTGAAATGAAGGGATTAGATTAAATGACTTATGAGATATATTCCATCTCATCTATGATCCTGTGCTGTTTATAATAAAGAAAAGAGGGATTAATAATAAATATTTGTTAAGTGCTTACTACGTGCCAAGCACTGTACTAAGTGTTAGAGACAGAAAAAGAAGAAAGACAACTCCTCACAAGGAGCTTGCATTCTAATGGGGAAGGCAAATATGTACAATGCAGTCTACATACAGGACAGGTAGGAAATAACTAACAGAGGGAAAACACTAGAATTAAGAAGGGTTAGAGCACAGTAGTCTGCTAGTGTATCCTCTATCTATTCTATAGATCAGGCTGTTTTTTTGCTTAATGTTTTTTTCTTATTTACAAAGGAGTCACTCATGAACAAGAGGAGTAAGAGGTTTTTTTCTTCCAGAAAAGACAAAAGAGATCAATAAAACATACTTTTAAAAACCTGATCAGGGCTTAACAAGAGTAATAAAAACAAACCTTTATAACACTTTAATGTTTACGGAATCCTCTGTTCAATAGCCCTGACATAAGGTCTATAAATATTGTTTTCCCAGTTAATAATGAGGTAACTGAGAAAAATTAAGTGATTTGTACTTATTGCATTGGTAATCCCATTGAATTCAAAATATTCCTTGGTATCCCACAGATGTTAGCTGGGCCTACTATTCTCATAATCTAATTGCTAAGCCTGTACTGGCACTGCTGACATAGGGTAGAGGGTTTTGTCCTAATAAAATCTTAGGATCAGAATGCCAAAGTCTCATCCAAGAAAACATGGTGCTCCCATAAAGTGAACTAGCTTTACTGATGCTTACAAAATGAAATGCAGCTAAAGAAAATAATGGAAACAAGCCAGGTTTGCTGGCATCCTGGATAACATTTTGCAATCTGCTGAGCCCACAAAGGCAATGAGGTAGAAAGCATAGCCTTCTAAGGAACCTTTTCCTGTTCAAGCAGCTAGTAGCATAGAACACAGCATTCTAGCTGTAACTATTCTATAACACTAAGCTTGGAGAAGATTTATTGTTTAAAGGGTTCAGAATGAGGATGTAGGATGTAGTTGTCATTTATTAGCTAAGAGCTCCAAACTGCATGTAGGCCAGTTGGCAAAAAGGGTGTGTTTGGTGGGGGGGGGGAAGGGGGGAAGAGTATAAGACAAAAGAGGGATAATCAATTTACAATCATCTTACAAAACTTGGCCAGTTTAGGGCTTTACAGATAGTTATTGTGATGTCCTCCCCAATACTTTTGGACCCAGTACAATCGAGAAATTGAATGTACTAAGTTTTGCCCCTGGATATTAGATGTTTTAGTGAAAACTAGAATATCTTCTCATAGGTGCAAATGAGTCTGGTTCTAGTTCAACAAAAATTGAGTACTTCTTATTGTTGTTCAGTCCTTAAGTCATGTCCAACTACATGCCATGGACTGTGTCCATGAGGTTTTCTTGACAAAGACACTGGAATGGTTTGACATTTTCTTTTCCAGTGTGTCCCCATCTTACAATAAGGAACTGATGCAAATGGGAGTTAAGTGATTTGGCCAGGTTCACATAGGTATTAAATGTCCCAGGTCAGATTAGAACTCAAATGTTCCTGAATCCAGACCTGGTGGGCTATCCACTGCACCTCAGTTATTAAGAACTTACTAAGGGCAAAACACTGTACCAGTCTCCAGTGATACATAGACAAAGATTCCCTATCTTTGGGAACTTCCATGGTCAGGGTGAATGTGGGGAAGAGCTGGCTAACATGTAAACAGATAAGTAGGATACAGGAGACTGGAAAAAGCACAAACTAGGGATCATGTCTCAAGAAGAGTAACATTCCACAAGCCAGGGGATCTCGGCTCTAATCATGACCTTTGTGCCTCATTTTGCCAGACCATAAGATAAAGATTATTTACTGCCTCAGCCTTACTTCCTTCAAATCAATTATCCTTGATAATAACACCTTGTCAGTTGTCTTATGGTTACAGAGCACTTTGCAAATGTTTTATTCCTCACCACAAATGGAAGAGAAAATACTATTACTATCCCCATTTTGCAAATGAAATTGTCTCAAGTTTGTCTCAAGACCTTTGTCTTACCCCAATAGCCATAAAACAGTAGAAGATCAAGACTCTACTTCATATCATATGAATTGTAGTTATGTCCATTCAAATGGTGACAACTATACCTGGAATTATATTGACTTCCTAAGTAAGAAAGAATAAAAGAGTAGCTTATCAGAAATTGACTTGGGCTGGGGACACCAAAGAAGGGAATTAATGCATTAGTGATAGAAAAATAAAATGGTGCCTCTGTGGCTCAGGGCTCTAACTTTCTTCAGTGACTTTGTTGTTGAATTGTTTCAATCATATCTGATCCCCCGTGACCCCATTTTGGGGTTTCTTGGCAAAGATAATGGATTGGTTTGCTATTTCTCCAGTTCATTTTTCAGATGAGGAAACTGAAGCAAACAGGGTTAAGTGACTTACCCAGGGTGACTAGCTAGCTAGTGCCTTAGACTAACTAGTTTCTTAGCTGTTCCTGATTCTAGGCCCCATGTAGCATAATGGAGAATATGACTATGTGGAATTTCCCAAATGGAATTTGGTTTAATAAGATATCTGGCTTGTTCTAGTTCACAGTAATAAACTTTCTATTTACTATTTACTAAATTCTATTTAAACTTTCTATTTAATCACCCTAATAGAGATGTATTCTTGATTATAGCTCTAGCTTTCTGGTGACCTTGGCTTAAGGAGTTTAAGGTCTTACTCTCTTTGTCTCTCTTAAAGCTTCTCCCCAGTTCTAATGAAAAATCAAAGTGAAAGCTTTTGGCATTTCTAATGCCAAGTCCAACCTTTAATCAGTACCTATTTCCCAACTCAGAGTTACGCCTCCAGATAAGAGTTCTTATCAGGTGATCACTGAGATCTTCCGCTTTACTTGCAATCTCTGCAGCTTTTCCTACTGTTGAATAAAAAGACACAAGAAATGTAGCATTTTTCACACCTGACCTTTATTGGATTCACTTAGTCTAGAATTCAAGCCCTTCACGACTTTCAAGCACCTTCCCTTCCTCAAGGGTTTAAGAAGATGCTATCATCCTGTGAAGAGCCAACCCAGACTTTGGAGTCCTGACTCATTCCCATAGGAGCATTGGGGAGCCAAAAGGGAACAGGTGGACTAGAAAGGAAAGAATGTTCCAATAATGGTACTGATCTTGGGCATCTCCTGAGTCTAGCATCCTGAGAGGAATGCTAGACTCTGGAAAAGGGAACTCTGAGGCTGGAATAGGGGGAGATGGGAATGTATACTGAGTAGCTCATCTATATGGCAACTTTGAGGAGACGCTTGATGTCTGGTTCGATATTGATGGTATGGAAAGATCTGCTATATCGACGGAAAGGCTCGCCCTCAGGCCCCACTAGGAACTTCTCAAAGTTCCAGGCAATATCTGAGCGACGCACAGGACTCCACATGATGAGCTTGGGGTCTGTCATAAGAGAGAATGGGTCGTCATCTGGGTAGGGGAGTTTGTCCTTCAGGTAGGCAAAAACAGGATGCTCATTCTGTCCATTCACCTCACACTTTTGGATAAGAACAAAGTTGGGCTGGAAGCCAGCCCCAGGGCGGACATACTTGAGACTATTCAGGATCTCTTCATTCTGACAGTTTTCCTAGAAGGAAAGAAGGTGAAAATGGAATGGAGGATATATACAATGTCAGTTTTTTACATCACATTCCTATTCTCTTTCCTCCCTTTTTTCCTCTTCCCTTTCTTCCCTACCTTTATATTCTTACCCCTTCTATCCACTCTTCTTCTCACCTTTGGGGTTTTTGCCTCATAACAAACTTCTTAACTCCTTGCCTCTTATCACATGCTTGTCTTGGAGTCCTTTATTATTTTGCCTTCCCATAACATATCCTTTGAACTTTTATAGCT
This sequence comes from Sarcophilus harrisii, assembly GCF_902635505.1. Classification (NCBI taxonomy): domain Eukaryota; kingdom Metazoa; phylum Chordata; class Mammalia; order Dasyuromorphia; family Dasyuridae; genus Sarcophilus; species Sarcophilus harrisii. Next base: position 322,697,031 of record NC_045427.1, read on the forward strand.
CCTTAATTGTCCCTTTACTGAAGGGACAGCTAAGTTTGCTGTGCTGTTGGGGCCTAGTGTTTAAGAGAATTGACAGGGGAGGGGAGAAGAGGAAAAATGGATTTCAAATCATCCTGTAATACTACCTTCTCCATCTCTTATTGCTATTGCTGCTCTTGTAAGTATTGAATATAGCCTCTTTCCCTACCCCAGTAATCCCTACTGCCCAACAAGATGAGGACTTTCAAGAAACAGCATTTCTAGTCTCTTGCTCCTACCCCTCTGAGAACTGAACAGAGAGCAGGAAACTCTGATGTAGATAAATCTTACCCAGGAGTGCCTTTCTCAGGTCTCATTCTCAATAAAGTAATGGCAGGACACTGACAGTGAATGAATCACCTCCATATTGATTCACTGGTTTCCCACAACAGATGGGATGAGTTAAATAGGACAGAAGGTACAGAATGTGTACTGGGTAGAGACAGAAAGCAAAGAGGGTAAAGGCATATGGATACTTAATAATCCTTTTTGATGAAATGTTAGCTCTCTACCCAGTTTTGGAGGACAGCAGTCAATTGTGCATCACCCTGTGTCTACCTGTAGATATTGTAAATCAGCGTGCTTGTGCCCTCATTGACAACATCATCCTCATCCTCAGCCAGCATTACAAAATAATGAATGATAGATATCATGGAACTTTGAGGTGCGGTCCTCCTAGGGAGGCACCTTTTCTCTCCTTTCTCCCTGTCAAGGAGTCAAACTACTTCTGTTGCTTAGGAAAAGCCTTTCTCTCTGCCCTACTAGAGCCAATTAGTACAGTCAGATCAGAACCATATCCCTATCATTTATCCCAAGTTAATTACTACTAGACTGCTTATCTCTTATGTTAATGTCTTGTGAACTGCTACACCATCATGGGCTCCATCCAACTGCTCACTCTTCAGAGGAATGATGGACAGGGCTGAGGAAAGCAGCCTCTGGCCTATTCCTACTGCCATGGTCAGTTTAGTGATATGAGAGCATGATATAAATGTCAGCTGCTTGTCTGAACCAACTTTTTTGGTTTTTAGCTACCCCTCTGGCTTCTCTCTCTTCACATTACTATAGTTGAGTTGCGGGGACCTTGGCTGCTTTTCCTAATGAAATTGTACATAGAAATTACATAAGCTCTTATACTGATCCCCTCCACCTACTGTAGACTTGATTACTGACAAGCATTCAATATAAATAATACCTGGTTTTTGTATACTTGGTACTTTTTAGACTGAGTTCACATGCATTGGCATTGTTTCCCATTTTATAGATAAAGAAATTAAAGCTCAGAAAACTTTATCCCAATGTATAATATTTGATACTTTTTAAACTGAGTTCACATATGTTAGCATAAAAAGCTTATTATTATTGTTTCCCATTTTATAGATGAAAAAATTGAAGCTCAGAAAGCTTTATCTAGCCCAATGGCACATGGCTAAAGATAACTCCAACCCAAGATACTAGAAGCAGCAGTTCAATTTAGTTTTCTTGTTATTAGTTTTCTATTATATAACATACCAGTCTAACATTCTCACCTTTAGCCATTCACTAACCACATCAATGTGAATTTATGGTCATTGAGTGGTCAGTTACAGACTAAAATGACTTTCTTTTGTCCCCCCATGCTTTTTTAGTAGACCAATCTAAATACCCAGAGACACCAACATGTTTGAGGGTATAGAACATGCATGTTTATATACAGTCCCTAATTCATCTCATTCTTCCCATACCAATCACACACATCAGTTCCCCTGAGAAAGGAAGCAGGAGCCCAGGCCCATCTCATGGGCACCATGCCCAGTGCCCCTCACCTGATGCCCAAACTGGTTGCAGGGGAAGCCAAGTATTACTAGGCGCCTCGGGAAGCGACACTGCAACTCGTTGAGCTGGGTGTAGTCCCGGGTGGTCGTGCCTCAGAGAGAGGCCACATTCTCGATAAGCACGGCCCGCCCCCGGAAAGTGCTGAAATCTATCTTCTCCCCTTCCAGGCTGGTAGCACTGAGGTCGTAGAAAGATTTGGCGATGTGAGCCATGGTGAGAAGGCAGAATGACTGCTGGATGGGTGTGGTGCCTACTTAAAGGGCCTGTTGAGGGTTGGGAGGGTAGGGAGGGAAAAGAGGAGGAACAGGAAAAAAGGGAGAGTCTGTTGTTTGAGGTTAGATGTTCCCAGAATGACAGCACAAATAATGTTATACCTGTAGGAGTAACCTGAGTAAGTGCCAGTTATTTATAGCCTCTAAACAAAGCGCCTGCCCCACCCTGCCCTGCTTGGCAACCGAGGAAGGGCTGATTTGTTATCTCTGGGTCTGTGTGAATAATTCAGTCTCTCTGCCCTGCCTTAGGAAACCAGAGTCCCCCTGAGTCTAATGGGGAGGAGGGAGGCAGGAAAGGTAGTGATGGCATAGCAGATGCAGCAGCTCCTGGCTCTGCTTGGGGGGGGGGGGGGGGGGGGGGAGGGGGAGGGGGTGGGTGCAGCTCTTTTCCAAGGACATCCAGTGCCCATCACATCCTAAAGAACATACACCAGCAGCTGTCTGCGTGACCTTCCTGCAGAGATCAGCTATCACCTAGTATCAGTGCTCTCTTCTCCATTGCAAAATGAGACTTTTTCTTATGACTTTGAGATTTTTATGACTGAGAGTTTCTGAGACTAAAAATCTATGGACAATTTGGCCTTTCTCCAAACATATCTGGGCTGATCAGTCTTCACACTTAGCATTGAGCCCATACTCAAAGCTTTTTTTTATTTGGTGGGATTCACCAGACCTTGTGCTTTGCTGGCATAACCTTCAGGAATCGAGGGCTTCTGTGTCATTATGAGATATTGAATGAGGAAGGAAGGAAACAAATACTTTATTAAATACTTTGAAAATATTATCTCATTTTGATCTTTATGACAATTCTGGTCTATAGGTACTACTATTATCTTTATAATTTAGGAAAGTGAATTATACACTTCCCCCATACATATATTAAAAAAAAAAAAAGTGACTTGCCCATGCTCCTTCAGCTTGCAAATATCTGAGGCTGGATTTGCACTCCTCTTCCTGGCCTGGTCTTTTATTCACTGAGCTACTCTGTAGCTTTTAGGAGATATAACCTCCAAAATTGGGTAACTCCCACTATCAAATAGTCTACCATCCAGTCCTTCTGTCCTTTCAAAATATCCTAGAAGTTCCAAGATGTTCTCAAATAGCATCTCAATAAATCAAATCAGTAAGCACTACAATAAAGTGTGCAAGTATACTCCTTTTCACAAAGTTTATTGATTCTGTGAAAATGGATATTAGGAGAAATTGCATTAAATTGGTTGTGTGCCCTTGGACAAAGCATAACAAAAGGTGAACTCTCTTGGAAAGTTTCTTCAGCTGTAAAATTAAACCTTTAATACATGCTAACTGTGTAATCATAGGCAAGTCATATAATTGTTAGTGCCCCAAGCAACTTTCTTTTTCTTTAAAAAAAATTAAAATTTTTTTGAGAGTTCGCTAGTTCCAAGTTGACTTTGATACGATAAAACAGTCTTCTCTTTAGTTACATAGTTCTTGAATAGACCCATACTTTCCTGTCCACCATGAAAAAATACATCAGTGTTCAAATTTAGAAGAGGTGTTGATAAACTTCAAGTCAAATCTTCACTAGGGCTAGATATGTCATCTGGATCAGCAAAGATTTTCGTTAGGTAAGGACAAACTTCTTGATCCCAAACCTTTTAGCATGATAAAGTCTCCTCATTATAATGGACAAATCTTCCCAGAAATAACAGAATTTGTAGATGCATTTTTAAAAAAATCAGTTTGCCATCCCTACTCTCAGCCTTAGCCAATCTTATAGAGCTTATCTATGTTAATATAATGAAGATACCCCTTATGACCAGCTTAGGCCACAGAGAATGCCACATGGGCAGATACCAAGCTCTACATATGAACCATTTTATGCAGACCTTGATTGGTTTGAAGAACTAGTTCCTTAGTGTGCTAGAAGCTAGTTATGACCTAGTTTGGTGGGGTAAGATCAGTTTTCTGACCTCACCATCTGTGGGGTCCAAAATTTCCAAGTCCAATTTGCAAGAAAAAACAATGAGGCAGAGCTCCAAACCAATAGTGCTTTATTAAATGTTCCATGGTCCCCTTTAATGAAATGAAATTCAGATATGCCCCCTTACTGTAGGGCCTTGGAACCCAGAGACATAGAAGAGGCAAAGTAAAATCCAGATTTCATTAGATGATAGACTTTGCTTCTGATCTCGAGGACCAGAAATGATTATTCATTAGCATGGGAAGTCACAGTATGGGCAAGAGAAGGATCATCTCTCTGGTGACTAAGTGATCATAAGATGGGTCTTTCTTTATGTTGGGTAAGAGACATGGTGGTCCATGAGGGTGAGCCAGAGGTACAAAAATATGTTGAGGGACTTTCCATATAACATTAAGACATCCCACCCACATTGGGTTTAGTCATCATCATTCTCTGGGTTAGGCAAGTGAACTTAAAACCAGTACTTTAAAGTTTGGAACCTAATAAAAGTATCTAACCTTGTCTAATTTTTCCTTTAAGATATGTAAAAATATGTATTCATATATGTAGTTCCTATGCTTATGTTACTTGATTAGACTAATTAAATGTATTTTACTGGATGAATATATCACTAATAATTGCTAACAGTCATTACCCCTATGGAATCATACTGAACTGAACATATGATTGGAGCAAATTAGGTATCTCATTAAAATCATCTTTGTCTATTCTACTGAGGTTTGTGAAAGTTGTCCTACCTTACTTATATCTCTACAATCCAGTCCCTAATTGGCTTCTCTGGATCCCAGCCTGACCTCAGCTGTCCCTTTACTTCACAGTAGCAGTAATCCTTGGTCACTGACCACATGACTTTTTTATAGGTTCTCAGACTAAAAGCAAAGCAGCAAAAGCAGTCAACTACATTCTTCTTTGTATTCCTTATGCTGAATGCAGTGACAGACATAACGTGAAAGAAAAGTAATTGGGGACATTCTAGGACACTATATACATATGCCCAAATCCCATCACCACTTCTTTTTTTTTTTTTTTTTTTTTTTTAGGTTTATCCCAAATTGTATTGTATGCATTCTTTTTTTTTTTTTGTATTTTTTATTATAGCTTTTTATTATTATATATATTAAGATATATGCATGGGTAATTTTTCAGCATTGACAATTGCAAAACCTTTTGTTCCAACTTTTCCCCTCCTTCTCCTCACCCCTTCCCCCAGATGGCAGGTTGATCAAAACATGTTAAATATGTTGAAGTATAACTTAAATACAATATATGTATACATGTCCAAACAGTTATTTTGCTGTACAAAAAGAATCAGACTTTGAAATAGTGTACAATTAGCCTGTGAAGGAAATCAAAAATGCAGGCAGACAAAAATAAAGAGATTGGGAATTCTATATAGTAGTTCATAGTCATCTCCCAGAGTTCTTTCCCTGAGTGTAGCTGGTTCAATTCATTACTGCTCTATTGGGACATCTCATTGTTGAAGAGAGCCACATCCATCAGCATTGATCATCATATAGTGTTGTTGTTGAAGTACATAATGATCTCCTGGTTCTGCTCATTTCACTCAGCTTCAGTTCATGTAAGTCTCTCCAGGCCTCTCTGTATTCACCCTGCTGGTCATTTCTTATAGAACAATAATATTCCATAACATCCATATACCATAATTTATTCAGCCATTCTCCAATTGATGGGCATCCATTCAATTTCCAGTTTCTAGCCACTATGAAAAGGGCTGCCACAAACATTCTTGCACATGTAGGTCCCTTTCTTTCCTTTAGCATTTCTTTGGGGTATAAGCCCAGTAGTAACACTGCTGGATCAAAGGGTATGCACAGTTTGCTAACTTTTTGAGTATAATTCCAAATTGCTCTCCAGAATGGCTGGATCCATTCACTGTTCCACCAACAATGTATCAGTGTCCCAGTTTTCCCCCATCCCCTCCAACATTCAGGATTATCTTTCCCTGTCATTCTAGCCAATATGACAGGTGTGTAGTGGTATCTCAGAGTTGTCTTAATTTGCATTTCTCTGATTAATAATGATTTGGAGCATCTTTTCATATGACTAGAAATAGTTTCAATTTCTTCATCTGAGAATTGTTTGTTCATATCCTTTGACCATTTATCAATTGGAGAATGGCTTGATTTCTTATAAATTAGAGTCAATTCTCTATATATTTTGGAAATGAATCACCACTTCTTTTTAACTTGTTGGAAATTTCTGGTGAATGAGGAGGATAATGATCAGAACTGAAATTATCATTTTTTTCTCTCATCATCTTCACCCAGGGAATCCAGGTAGGCAACACTATTGTAGTTTTAATCATTCAAAGAGTATAATTAATATAACATTGGATACACACACACACACACACACACACTCAGTCCTGATAGCTAGATTTTCCTTAATTATCAATGATATCAATTAGTAAGCTAGACTTAATTAGCTTTTAAAATAGGCTATTTGTCATGGTGGCATAGTGGGTATGAAATATTCTCTCCCCAAAATATAACATATTCTCCCATTAAGATACATTAAGATAAGGGGAAAATGAAGTAGAGAATGGAGCATGTGTGGCAAATATTATAACTCACAGCTCTTAAAAGTCCTTTTGTAGGAATCCTCAAGATGTTTTCCTTAGATATAGTGGTCGATTTCTATTTCTATTCAAGACTCTACTTATAGAGTCTTGAAATTGCCTTTCCTCAGTATATCTTATCAGTGGTTCCAAAGATGGTGAAAGGACTAGAAAATCAATTTTAAAAGTCCAAATTCTCCATTAAGGGGCAGGGAAGAATAAGAGTCCAAGACCATGGCTATTGTCCTCTCCTCCCCACCCCCACCCCCGATTCTCCACCTCAAGCAATTCCTTCTCAAGGACTTAGCTAGAGGCTTCCACCACAAAATTGCTAGATGCTCAAATTCTTAAGTTTCAGAGTGATCTGGTATTTTATACAAAGTCCAACAAGATATGACCAGATTTCCTCAACCAATCTGAATACAATTCCTATGTAATATCATTCCAATTCGTCTGATGACTTTCAAGGACATCTAAATTGGTCAAGGATTTTTCTGCCGTTAGCCAAAAGTCTGTGATTGATTAGTTGATATCTATATCTTATTCATTCCTCTGAATGAATGATGAGGTTTTCCTCACCTGACAAGGTTATTAGATCATAGTATCCTATCTCTAGAATGAATTGATTAACTCAATTGACCCCTATCCTTTTACACACACACACACACACCACATTTTAAATATTCAAATGGATTAATAGGCAAAAAAGCAGAATTAAGCACCTTGTATTTAATATAGGAATGTTTTGCAAAGCCAGGCAGGAGCAGAGAAAAAGTCCAGGTCAGAAAAATGAGAAAAATAGAAACATGAATAAAAACATCTCTATCCATGCCATGAGAAAACAGAGAGACCAATTTATGATATAATGATTTAAAATCTTTCAAAAAGTATTAAGTAACTTGTAGCTCTTGACCTCTGTTCTCTGTTATAATACACTGGAGTAAAGGACTAGAGTTAATATAGGAAGCTATTATATCTCAGGGTGGAATAAATCAATTGCAACCTTTTTTTTTTTTATCATGGAGAAGAAATGGTTGAATAAGTAGAAATGAAAGAATTTTAAGTTTCTCTTCAAACTGTGGTGTTTTTAAGCAAGAAGAATTACAAATAATGTTGGGGTAATCAAAGATTGGCCTCTAGGAATCACTGGGGATTGGGGATGAGACACAACTCTTCCTCACAGGGACAGCCACCCTTACACTTCTTGCAATCCTCTGCTGGTAGTACAGTCATCTCCAATCTGCCATTCCCAAGTTCTCATTATAGTGCCCCTTTCCTAAGTCCTTTCTTGAGAGGGCAAGAGCTGGATTCTACCTATGATCCCCATCCTGATCCCTAACAGTTCCTGTCCAAGTTAAAAAAAAAAAAATCCCAGTTTATGACCAAAAGAAAATGAACTTAAAGCATTAAGAACAGAATTCTCAAGAAAGGAATAATCACCCAAACCAAGACTATGGACCAAGTGTCAGTAAGCTCCCTTAAGTTATTTATAGAATCAGACTCTCTTACTTCAAAGGACATTTGCACATCATTAAGTCTAACCCTAGGAGGTTATACTTACTAATACTTTGGCTGTCACTCACCAAAGGACCTTCTATCAGTAACCTCTTATTCTAAGAAGAGTATGTACCTATTAGCAGGCTGGGCTCTTTATGGAAGACCTACTCTACCCTGGTCACAGTACCTTATTCCTGGGATTGCTTCACTATAAATGGAGAGAAATGGCTGAGAATTTTTCAGCTGCTTATATTCTCTCTGTTTCTGTCTCTGTCTCTGTCTCTGTCTCTGTCTCTGTCTCTCTGTCTCTCTGTCTCTCTCTCTCACTCTCTCTGTCTCTCTTTCTGTGTGTCTCTCTTTGTTTCTGTCTCTGTCTATCTGTCTCTCTCTCCCTGGCAATTAGAGTTAAGTGACTTGATCAAAGTCACATAGTGAGTGTCTGAGGTCAGAGATGAACTGAGGTCCTCGCTCTACTTAGCGTACCACCTACCTGTCTCCAACTATCCATTCTCCAACCTTTACCCCTCAATCACCATAAATATGGTGGGGAAAAAATCATAGAATATCCATTCTTTGCTATTTCATGTTTAACTCTGATCATATCATTCCATTGCTCAGAAAACTTCAGTAACTCCGTGTTGCTTATCAACTAAATTACAAACTGCATAATCTGACATTCAAGGCTCTCCATGATGTGATTCCACTCCAATTTTCCATCCTTGTCTACTTCTACTTTTACTTTATGTGCTCCAAATTGTACTACTTACTGTACCAAAACTAAAACAGCTAAAATTAGAAGAAAAGTATCAAAGTGAGGAGGGAAATGTGATAAAAGCCTCATTTCTCAAATGTATAGGGAGCTGAGCCAAATTTGTAAGATTATCCATTCTTCAATTGATAAATGTTGAGGCGCTATGAATAGGCCATGTTCAGAAGAAGAAATCAAAGCTCTAGTCATTTAGGAAAAAAATGCTCTAAATCACTAATACTTTTTTTAAAATAACTTTTTATTGACAGAACCCATGCCAAGGTAATTTTTTACAACATTATCCCTTGCACTCAATTCTGTTCCGATTTTTCCCTCCCTCTCTCCACCCCCCCCCCAAGATGGCAAGCAGTCCTACATATGTTAAAGAGGTTACTGTATATCCTAGATACAATATATGTGTGCAGAACCAAACAGTTCTCTTGTTGCACAGAGAGAATTGGATTTAGAAGGTATAAATAACCCGGGAAGAAAAACAAAAATACAGACAGTTTACATTCATTTCCCAGTGTTCTTTCTTTGGGTGTAGCTGCTTCTGTCCATCCTTGATCAATTGAAACTGAGTTAGATCTCTTTGTCGAAGAAATCCACTTCCATCAGAATACATCCTCATACAGTATCGTTGAAGTGTATAATGATCTCCTGGTTCTGCTCATTTCACTTAGCATCAGTTCATGTAAGTCTCTCCAAGCCTCTCTGTATTCATCCTGCTGGTCATTTCTTACAGAACAATAATATTCCATAACATTCATATACCACAACTTACTCAACCATTCTCCAATTGATGGGCATCCATTCATTTTCCAGCTTCTAGCCACTACATAAATCACTAATACTTAGAGAAAGGTAAATTTTTAAAGCTCTGAGGGACTACCTCAGGCTCATCAGATTGGCTAAGATGACAAAAAAGGAAAATGACAAATATTAGAGGTGATGAGGTCCTATGCAAAAATAAGTACTCCTTGTTAGTGGGAATGTAAGCTAGTCTAAGCACTCTAAAATCAGTATGGAACTATGCTCCAAAAGCTATGTTAATACCATTTAACCCAAAAAGATTACTACCAGATCTATACCCCAAAGAAATCCGAGGAAAAGGGAAAAAAATCCATATGTACAAAAAGTATTATGGTAGCTCTTTTTGTTATGGTAAAGAATCAGAAATTAAGAGGATGCCCATCAGTAGGGGAATGCCTGAAGAAATTATGGTACATGAATATGATGAAATGCTATTGTGTTATATAAGGTGATGAAGGATATGGTTTCAAAAAAGCCTGGGAAGATACATGAACTGATGTAAAGGAAAATCAGGAGAACAACTTATATAGTAACAGCAATTCTGTAAAGATAAATCAATTGTGAAAGACTTATTAAGTTATCAACACAATGGCCGATCACAATTGACTTAAAATGCAGATTGAAGCATATATTTTTTTCTCTTCCTTTTTTTTTTCAGAATGTTGATAATGTATGAATTTATTTTGTGTAGCTTCATATTAGTAATGCATGTTGCCTTCTCAATGAATGGAGGGAAGAAGAACATTTGAAAATGAAAATAAAATTGAATTTTTAAACATTTAAAAATAAAATTTGTAAAAGAAGTAGGAGGAGGTATTTTTTTTTATCTCTCTTACTTGGGACCAAGATTGTCTAGCATATATTAAAGAGATATTTTGAAAAATTATTTGGGAAGGGAACAATCACTAAGAGACAGCATGACTTATCAAGGATAGATCATGGAAAAATAATGTTTCTGGTTCAACCCAGTCGTTTGATAGATCTAATGCTTCACACATGTCCATGTCCTTTTCTTGTCAGTTTATTTCCTTTTTAGCAACCATATATCACTCTTTTGCCCTTTGAGTCCCCTTCATTTGGATTCTTCAAAGATTGTAGTGAGGTCTTAAACATAATGAAACTGGAAAGAAACAAGAAACATCTCTCTTGCTATTGCTGTGGATAAGAGAACTGATTAATGCTAAATGGTAGTGCAGATAGGCAGATTCTGTAAGTGATTGACTTACCAAATTCAAAGAGTAATGAATAATATTAACATGGAAGTTTCTAGTAGAGTACCCAAGAGAAATGACCTTAAATATGTAGATATGGGCCAGCTAGGTAGTACAGTGGATAGAGTACCAGCCTGAAATCTCGAGGACCTGAATTCAAATCAGACCTCAGACGCTTACTAGTTGTGTGACACTGAGGAAGTCATTTAAGTCTGATTGCCTAAATATATATATATATATATATATATATATATATATATATATATATGTAGGTATATTCTATCTAATATTTTGTATACCCTATTCAGTATCTCAGCTGGTTTGTCAAATTTTCCGATGCACAATTTTAGGAAGAATATCTAACACATTAAATGACAGAATCAGTATCCAAAAAGATCTTGACATGCTGAACATTGGGCTAAATTTAATAGGAGAAAAATGTGATAAGAACAAATGTAAAGTTCTATACTTTGGCTTTCTTAAAAAAATTAGCTTCACAAATAAAGTATAGGAGAAACATCACTGGATGTTTGTGTGAAAAAGAGCTGGAAGTTTTTAATGGACTTCAGGCTCTATATGAACCTTCTGAATAACATAAAGGTAAGAAAATGAAGGTGGTCTTCCCTTGGATGGATCCATGCTGGTGTAAATGTGGTTACACCTTCCTAAAATTCAGATCACAACCCATCTGTGAAAAGATGTCCTTTCCTTTTAAAAGTATTGAAACAATCTTTGAAATGCAATTGGTATCAAAAGGCAAAAACAAAACAGGACACACAAAGAGATTCAGTTGCTCCCTCATACTTCTTATCAGCAGACCATCATGGGCAAGCAGAGGAAGGAAAGCCTCAAGCCACTTAAAGCTATATTCTCAACAACTGTCTTTTCTTTTCTTTAAGTATTCTTATCTTACCATGGTGAAGCAAGTCTCCTTTTTGTTAACTTGTGAATGTTTCATAAGTATTTCATTTTGTCCTAATCTCAAAACCTGAAGGATCAGACTGTTCTAGTAAGACTTGGACTACTATATTATCCATGATTTATTCTGTATGATTCTTATCCACATCCTTCAAAAAATCCTCCAGATGGCCTAGATATACCAGATCTAAAACTATTATAAAGCAGTAGTCATTAAACCATTTGGTTCTGGTTAAAAAATAGATCAGTGGAATAAATTAGGTTCACAGGACAAAATAGTCAATGACTATAATAATCAAGTGTTTGACAAACCCAAAGACCCCAGCTTTTGGGATAAGAACTCACTATTTGACAAAAACTCCTGGGAAATATTGGAAACTAGTGTGGCAAAAAGTAGACATTGACCCACACCTGATACGGTATACCAAAATAAGGTGAAAATGGATTCATGATCTAGACATAAAGAATGATATTATAAACATATTAGAAGAATATAAGATAATTTACCTCAGATCTATGGAGGAGGAAGGAATTTGTGACCAAAGAAGAACTAAAAATCATTATTGAGCACAAAATAGATAATTTTGATTATATTAAGTTAAAAAAGTTTTGCACAAACAAAACTAATGCAAACAAGATTAAAAGGGAAGCAATAAACTGGGAATACATTTTTTAATTCAAGGGTTCTGATAAAGGCCTCATTTCTAAAATATATATAGAAAATTGACTCAAATTTATAAGAATTCAAGCCATTCTCCATTTGATAAATGGTCAAAGGTTATGAACAGACAATTTTCAGATGAAAAAATTTAAACCATTTCTAATCATATGAAAAGGTGCTCCAAATCTCTATTGATAAGAAAAATGCAAATAAGATAACTCTGAGATACCATTACACACCTCTCAGATTGGCTAAAATGACAGGAAAAGATAATGACGAATGTTGGAGGGGATATGGGAAAACTGGTACCATAATACATTGGTGGTGGAATTGTGAACAGATCCAACCATTCTGGAGTACAATTTGGAACTATGCCCAAAGAGTTATCAAAATGTGCATACCCTTTGATCCAGCAGTGTTTTAGCTGAGCTTATATTACAAAGAGATCTTAAAAGATGGAAAGGGACCCACATGTGCAAAAATGTTTTTGGCAGCCCTTTTTGTAGTGGCAAAAAACTGGAAACTGAATGGATGCCCATCAGTTGGAGAATGGCTGAATAAATTGTGTTATATGAATGCTATGGAATACTATTGTTTCGTAAGAAATGATAAGCAGAATGATTTCAGAAAGGCCTGAAGAGATTTACATGAACTGATGCAAAGTGAAATGAGCAGAACCAGGAGATCATTGTGCACGGCAACAAGAATATTATATGATGATCAACTCTAATGGACATGACTCTCTTCAACAATGAGATGATTCAAAATTGTGGTATATGAATATTATGGAATATTACTGTTCTGTAAGAAATGCCCAACAGGATGATTTCAGAAAGGCCTGGAGAGACTTACACAAACTGATGCTGAGTGAAATGAGCAGGACCAGGAGATCATTATATACTTCAACAACAATACTATATGATGACCAGTTCTGATGGACCTGGCCATCCTCAGCAACGAGATCAACCAAATCATTTCCAATGGAGCAGTAATGAACTGAACCAGCTATGCCCAGAGAAAGAACTCTGGGAGATGACTAAAAATCATTACATTGAATTCCCTATCCCTATATTTATGCCCACCTGCATTTTTGATTTCCTTCACAAGCTAATTGTACAATATTTCAGAGTCTGATTCTTTTTGTACAGCAAAATAACGTTTTGGTCATGTATACTTATTGTGTATCTAATTTATATTTTAATGTACTTAACATCTACTGGTCATCCTGCCATCTGGGGAAGGGGGTGGGGGGTAAGAGGTGAAAAATTGGAACAAGAGGTTTGGCAATTGTTAATGCTGTAAAGTTACCCATGCATATATCCTGTAAATAAAAGGCTATTAAATAAATAAATAAAAAAACAATGAGATGATTCAGACCAGTTCCAATGATCTTGTGATGAATAGAGCGATCTACAATCAGAGAGAGGACTGTGGAAACTGAGTGTGGTTTACAACATATCATTTTCACTCTTGTTGTTGTTGTTTGCTTGCATTTTATTTTTTCTCTTTTTTTCCAATTTAATTTGATTTTTCTTGTACAGCAGATAATTGTATAAATATGTGTGCATATATTGGATTTAACATCTATTTCTACCATGTTTAACATATATTGGACTACTTGTCATCTGGGGGGAATGGGGAAAAGGGAGAAATTGGAACACAAGGTTTTTGCAAGGGTTAATGTAAAAAAATTAGCCATGTATATGTTTTGAAAACTAAAAAGCTTTAATTTAAAAAAAATCCTCCAGAAGAGATTTGCCTAACATAATGGAGACCTTCCTCTATATTATTTAACATAGTACCACTACCGTAATTCAGTTGTTCATATTATCCCTCAGTACAGGACCAACCCACACTGTTTTCTTACCCTACATTTCCTGTATCCCCACTGCATGTATATCTTTTGTTCCTTGGGTCACCTGCAATTTTGCTTATCTGAAGACTATATTGATTCTATTTAGTGGCTTTTCATAGAACCCCATGGGGTAATTTTAGAATGCATTTAAGAGAAGCATAGTAATTAGAACAAAAGACGTGACATCTGCAGTACTGTGTTCAGTTCTGTATGCTTCATTTTTTAAAAGACTAAAAATGGAATAGATAAGTATAAAAGACATAATAGTAAATTACTATAGTAATCAACTGTTTGATAAACCCAAAGATTCTGGCTTCTGGTATAAGCACCCAAAAATTTCTGGGAAAACTGTAAAATAGTATGACAGAAACTAGACATAGACCAATATCTCATACCATATACCAAGATAAGGTTGAAATGGGTTCATGATTTAGACATAAGGAATATTACTATATAAGCAAAGAAAGAGAGCAAGGGATAGTTTACTTGTAAGATTTGGGAGAAGGAATTTATCACCAAACAAGAAATAGAAAACATCATGAAATTCAAAATGGATAATTTTGATTACATTAAATTTAAAATTTTTTTGCACAAACAAGATACAGCCAAGATTAGAAAGAAAACAGAAAGCTGGGAAACAAATTTTAAAGCCAGTATTTCTGATGAAGACCTAAAAATATAGAGAGAATGGAGTAAAATTTATGAGAATTACAAGACATTCCCCAAATGACAGTCAAAGAATATAAACAGACAACTTTCAGATGAACAAATTAAAGCCATCTAATAGTCATATGAAAAAAATTCTCTAAATCACTATTGTTTAGAGAAATGCAAATTAAAACAACTCTGAGGCCATCTCATACCTATCAGAATGGCTAAAATGACAGGAAAAGATAGTGATGAATGTTGGAGGAGAAGTGGGAAAACTGATACACTAATGCATTGTGGTGGAGTTGTGAATAATTCAACCATTCTGGAGAACAATTTGGAGCTATATTCTTTTTTATTTTTAAAATTTTTAAAAATATCTTTTTATTATATATATATATATATATGCAAAGATAATTTTCAACATTCACCCTTATAAAACCTTGTGCTTCAAATTTTTTCTCCTTTCCTTCCCCTTTCCCCTCTCCCCTAGATAACAAGTAATCCAATATATATTAAACATATGCAATTCTTCTATACATATTTCCACAGTTTTCATGCTGCACAAGAAAAATCAGATCAAAAAGAGGAAAAAAATAAGAAAGAAAAAGCAAGCAAATAACAACAAAAGGTGAAAATACTGTGTTGCCATCCACATTCAGTCCACACAATCCTCCTGGGTACAGATGGTTTTCTCTATCACAAGTCTATTAGAATTGGCCTGAATCACCTCCTTGTTGAAGAGTCATGTACATCAGAATTGATAATTGCATAGTCTTCTTGTTGCTGTATACAATGTTCTCTTGGTTCTATTAATTTCAGTTAGCATCAGTTCAAGTAAGTCTCTCCAGGCTTTTCTGAAATCATCCTGCTGATCGTTTCTCATACAACAATAATATTCCATTACCTTCATATACCATAACTTATTCAGCCAATTTCCAACTGATTGGCATCCACTCAGTTTCCAATTCCTTGACATTACTAAAAGGGCTGTCACAAAGTGGAACTATATTCTAAGGGTTATGAAACTGCATACCGTTTGATCCAGCAGTGTCACTACATGGTCTGTATTCCAAAGAAATCATAAAAGAGAGAAAAAAACCCATATGCAAAAATGTTGTAACAGTTCTTTTTGTGGTGGCAAGGAATTGGAAATTGAGTGGATGTCCGTCAATTAGGGAATGGCTCAATAAGTTATGGTATATGAATGTAATGGAATATTATTGTTCTATAAAAATGATGAGCAAGCTGATTTCTGAAAAGCCTGAAAAAATTTACATGAATTTATGTGGAGTGAAGTGAGCACAATCAGGAGAATATTGTACATAGTTACAGCAAGATTGTGAGTGATGATCAACTGTGAGATTTAGCTCTTCTCAGCAATACAGTGATCCAAAACAATTCCAATAGAAACTTGGGATGGAAAATGTCATCTGCATCCAGAAAGAAACTGAATGCAGATTGAAGCATACTATTTTAACCTTTTTTTTTAATTGCTTTTTCTTTCTCATGATTTTTCTCTTTTGTTCTGAGACTGGAGCATGACTAGAATGGGAACCAAGACATATAAGTGGAATGAATGTTATGAGCTATTGTCCCAAACTCCCAATTGAACTAACAGACTAAGCACCAAAGTTTAAGCCTATTCCATATACTCAGAATTACATTTAGTCCGTAGGGGTTGGGGATGGTTTTTCAAATGCTTAAAAAAGCCCCACAAATATGCTTCATTATTCCATTGTCAATAAGTTGAGCACAATTATCTTTTGAAAAGAGTTATTTACTACATTATTTACATAATTAACTGTTATGGTAAGAATAATTTAGACAAAACATCTCCCCAGAAGTCTGTGACCCAATCTCCCAGCATCTATAAAGTCTGGGAAAAGTGGGCTCAACTAAGAATTCATTATCCCTGTTTCCTTTCTTCACATGGAGTTCTCATGAAATTCTTCTAAGGCAAATCTAGTTTTCTGCTAGGTTCTATATAGAGCCTCGAATCTGCCTTTTCTCATCACATCCAGTTAATCTTTGGCTCCCAGTGCAGATATGTTCACGAGCTATGGCTGCCCTGGGAATGCTGTTAAGATGCATTTGATGATTGAAATTCTCCTGTCCTCTGAAGTTTTCCATACTCTCAAAGTGGAGAGGGTAGGAATTTGAGGCAGCATGGGTATTTCTCCTCCCATCCATACACCCACAAATAATTCCTTCTCAGAGTTTGGCTGGAGGCTTTTCTCCATTGCCAGATGCTTAAATCTTTAGGTTTTGAACTGTCCTGATGGAAGATCCCCAAGGTGTGACCAGTTCTGACTTCCTATCACAGCTAGTTAAAATTCCTTTTGATTGATGCCCAGACTCCACATAGTTAAAATTCTGATGGATTCAGTAAGATGTATTGTCACTTGACAAAAGCCCACAGAACTAGAGTCATTAGAGTTACCCTTTCTTTATAAAAGTATTGATTAAAGACAATGAGATGATTCAAACCAATTTCAATTGTTCAGTGATGAAGAGAGCCATCTATACCCAGAGAGAGGATTGTGGGAGCTGAGTGTGGACCACAACATAGCATTCTCACTCTTTCTGTTATTGTTTGCTTGCATTTTGTTTTCTTTCCCAGTTTTTTTCCTTATTGATCCAATTTTTCTTGTGCAGCAAGATAACTATATAAATACGTATACATATATTGGATTTAACATATATTTTAACACATTTAACATGTACTGGACTACCTGCCATCTATTGGAGGGGAGAGGAGAAGGAGGGGACAATTTGGAACAGCAGGTTTTGCAAGGGTCAATGTTGAAAAATTAACTATGCATATATTTTGTAAACAAAAAGCTTTAATTTTAAAAAAAAAGCATTGGTTGAAGGAATTGAGGATGCGTAGAAGAAAAGTAACTGTCTCCTGGATACAGAGGTGAAGTATAATGTGTGTCAAATGTAACATAATTTGTAACAATGGGTTAGTTTTTTTGTTTGTTTATTAATTACTTTACTACTAAACCAAATATATTTCTACTTTATTTTGTGCAGAGGGAAGGTTTTTGTTTTTTGAGGGAGAATGGAAAAGTGTATCAGAAAGTATACTTTTTAAAAAAAGATATTAAAATTAGATAGAAAGTTAAAGGTTAAAAGAAAGGGACATCTAGGTGATGCAGTAGATAGAGCGTCAGCCCTGAAGTCAGGAGGACCCGAGTTCAAATATGGGCTCAGACACTTAACACTTCCGAGCTGTGTGACCCTGGGCAAGTTAAAGTTTGACTCATATTCCTGTCTTTTTTTTTTTTTTTTTGAGGCAATTGGGGTTAAGTAACATAATTTTTCCATCTGTAAAATGGAGGCAGTTAAACTTTTGCCGAATATCTTTGGGATCTATAAGTCTGAAGTTTCTATGGGTCAGTTCCAAGTTTTTTGAAAATACCTGAGAGTAGGAATTTTTGCCTTTCTGACCTAAAGATTAGAACTCTGACTTCAGAGTCAGAAGACTTGAGTTCAGATTCATCTTTTAGCCTTCCTATGCTAAAAGTGTAAAGCTGAATATCCCCTTATATCAAAGGAAACTAAGATTTGGTCCCTCCTGAGGAAATCCTGGTGTTGGCCTTTTTAGAACAGTTAGCAGTGGAGTAGCTGTAGAACTGGGAGTCAGGAAGACTCGGATTCCAGTGCTGTCTGAGTGACATTAGGCAAATCATTTCATTTGTCTTTCTGGGGCTTTGATCCCTCTATGGGATTTGGATTTGATGATCCCTCAAGTTCCTTCCAGCTCTATATTTTTGATCCTGTGACTTTATGTTCTGTGACTCTGGAAAATTACAATTTGTTAGAATCTTAGTGAACTACAGTGCAGTGGATAGAGGGCTGAATCTTGAGTCATGAAGACTTATCTTCCCAAATTCAAATCAGATCTCAGATAATTATTACCTGTGTGATCATGGGCAAGTAACTTAACCCTATTTGCCTCAGTTTCCTCATTTGTAAAAATGAAGTGAAGAAAATGGCACTCTAGTATCTTTGCCAAAAAAATCTCAAATTATGTCATGAAGAGTTGGATATGACTTAAAAAGACTCAAGAACATAACTCTCTAAATCTTTAAGTGACAGATTTAATGATTTGCATTGGCAGAAAAAGTTCTTCATCAAGAGCTTCCTACATTAATGAAATCATAAGCCCAGTTTGTAAAAAATTCTGCCAAGCACAAAATGGGTATTTAATAAATGTTAAAATAAAATTAAATGAATGAAATAGGGTGTGCAATTTCTGGGGAGGAACTCTGCTTGAAGTCCTGGAGAGTTTACTCTTCAAAAAAAGTACAACCTCTGTTCTGAAGTTTAGCATTGGCACACACCAGCCAGACACATGTGTGCCCATAGCCATAAGGAACCAATTTTTCTTAGGGAAAGGACTTTTTCTCAATAGGAAGGATTTTTGTTATTGTTTTGGGTATTTGGTGTTTTGTTTTGACAAGTAAGGCTAGCAAGAATTGGGGATGGACTATGCCCCTTCTGAGACTGTAAATGAACCTCCAAAATTTCCTAATAAATCTCTCTCTCTTTTTTTTTTTTGCTAAGGCAATTGGAGTTACGTGACTTGCCCAGGGTCACACAGCTAGGAAGTGTTAAGTGTTAGATCAGATATGAACTCAGGTCCTGACTTTAAGGATAGTGCTTTATCCACTGCACCACCTAGCTGCCCCACTAATAAATCCTTTTACCAGGCAACCACATAATTAATATTTGCCATCGACAATGGGCTGCTAAACTATAATAGTGCCAACATATCCTGAATTTGTTTTCATGTTTCCCCACTATTCCTAAGATCTTCTTGAACCTTTCATTGGCTATCCTTTTGTAATTCCTCTGCCCCAGGACAGGGAGTTTTCAGTGTTGCTATCTCTCCTTAGGTCTCCTTTTCTCTCCTCTGAGTGCAGTAAGAGAGCAGTTTTTCTAGCAGCAACCTATAATTGCAGGGGCCAATAAGCTTACAGGACAAGATAATTCATATGAAACTCCTTTTTGGTTTAGCAGAAAAAGCATCGGATAGAATGTCAGATGATGAATAACTTAATCTTCCTTAGTTTTAGTTTTCTGTCAAGGTAAGACTACTGCCATGTCCACCTCACAGGATTTTTGTGGAAATAATTGATGTTAAAAACTTCTGCCCTATATAGTACTATAAACATGTAAGGTATTAGATTATCTGTGTTCAGGCATATGAAAGACTTAGGAATAATGGAGTCTCAATCCATCATTTACAGGTGATGGGATACAGACAGAAAGCCAGCATTCAAGTTCAGATCTTATGATCTCCAACTCAGACACAACTATATCATTTTATTTATGTCCCATTTCCTCCCATCTCAATCCCAAGTATCCCTAGTCTTTTTAGCTTTTAAAAGTATTTTTAACAGCTTTTTTTGAGGACAAAAAAGCCTCTGAAAACAAAGAGGATGCCAAATAATGAAATACTAATAAATAAGATAAAGACTGGTTTTTAAGTGACATGAACTTATATGAACTAATGCAGAAAGAAGTGAGCAAAGCCCAAAGAACAATCTATGTTATAGCATCATTATTATAGAAACAAACAATTTTGAAAGGCATGAGGACTGATCAATCATTTTCCAAAGGACCAGTAAGGAAGAATCTTGCCAATTTGACTGGGAGATGATGGACAAATATGCAAAAGAAGAAATGCATTTTTGTATATGATCAATGCGGAAATGTTTTGCTTGGTTATGTGATAAAAGGTTCTTTCTTTTTTGGGGGGGAGGAGTGAAGAGATGAGAAGGGATTCAAGAATGAAAGTGGGGGATGGAGAATATGCGATTTTTGCCTCTGTTTCCCTGAAGTATCCAATACAAAGTTGAAATGAACTTGAAAGATCATCTAGTTTCTTCTCTGCATTTCATGCAGATAGATATAGTTCTGCTCCCAAACAATTAAAAATAAATGTTGGTTTTTAAAAGACCTTCCAGAGATGATGATAATTAAACTTCCACAAGAACTTATTTTTGGAAAACAATGTTGGGAAATTCTTCCTTGTGTCTCATTCAAATCCTATAGTTGTAAGTCCATTTCTCAGGAAGATAAAGAAGAAATATTTCAGCCTCCAAAGTAGACTTCCTTAGAGGTGACATCAGATTAAAAAACAGTTGGAATTGCATTGCTATGACTTAGGGCACCAAGACCCCTCCCTTATACCAACAGCCCCAAATCCCCATTCCCATTTTACTGAGACTTTCTATCCCAGGACTGCTGTGTTACATCCCAGCGGTGATTTTAAACTTCCTTTATTCTGTAAACACCTATGTTTAAAATTGATGAGCCCCTGCTTACAGTTCATACAATGAACCCCAGAAACAGTTTGGCAATGTTCACAAGTCACAGAGACAGGCAGGGTTCAGAAACCAGTGTCATTTCTGGAGCTTGGTTATGTGCCAACACAGCAGGGACAGGAATGGCAGAGATGGGCTAAGAGGCAAAGGGAGCCCTACAATGCTTCATGCCATTCCTGGGCTTATGGAAGGCTTATGAGACACCAATACTGTTACGTCCCCCCCAAACCAGGCTTCTTTAAAACAAAACTCTGTCTTCCACCAGCAGCCACCTCCCCTAATATGCCGGACCCCTGCCTCAGTATACAACCTGGCCCCATTCTCCTGAAAATATGGATCTCTGCCCCATTTGCAAGGAACTGGTGCCCATCACTGTTGTGAATACAGTGTGGGCTTAGTAATGTTTGTGGAATGAATTGGAGGCCACTTTGATGACTATGTTAAGATAAGCATCCTGTGCCCAAGATAACACTGTCTTGCTCTAATCTAACCCATGGGGCAGTCTGGCTTTATCTACACTGAGATGCTGAGATTCTTCCTGCTGGTGACAACTTTTCCCCTTCTTTGGAATTTATTTTGTATTTCTATAATGCACTTGTGTACCATTACATAGTATATAGTCATCTCTGCTTGTGTCTTAGCTTTCTAGTAGACTATACACTTCATGAGGGCAGGATCCCAGTGTTTTATATAAACTCTGTATTGGCTTCAAGCAACTAACATGTTGCAGGCCCTCATTACTGCACAGTTGGACTGTTGCAATAAGACTGTTGGTTGGTCTGCCCACCACTTTAGTCCATTCTCTGTTCAACCACCCAACAGATTTTCCAAAAGGAAACATGTCATCCTCATGTTCAATAAACTCCAGTAACTCCCTATCACCTCTAGAATCAAGGCAAAATTCTGTTTGGCATTCAAAGCCCTTTATAACCTAGTCCCTCTATCCCACCTTTTCAGACTTATTTCTTGCATCGCTTCCTAACATTCTCAGATCCCATGATACTGGCCTTTTTGCTTTCTATTCTATGAATAAATTCCTCTATCTCTCAGCTCTGGACATTTCCCCTGATTATCTCCCATGCAATGTTCTCCTTCCTCAGCTATGCCTCCTAGCTTCTGGGGTTTCCATCAAGTTCTAATTAAAATTCACCTTCTACAGGAACCCCTCAAACTCTAATTCTCGTGCCTTCCCTCTGTTGATTATTTCCATTTATCCTGTATGTACTTTGTACATATTTGTTTGCTTGTTGTTTCCCCCATTAGAGTGTGAGATACTTGAGAGCCAGGATAGCCTTTAATTTTTCTTTGCCTATCTCCAGCGTTAACACAGTGCCTGGCACACAGTAGGCACTTAAAACTTATTGACTATCAATTAAGCACCTAATAGAGGCTTAATAAATTTAGCTGATTTAATTGAAGTCCCATGTTTGTCTCCTCTACCTTAATCTTAACTCTCCCATTAGTCAGAAGTCCCATATGTTCCTATTTTTTCCTATTAGCCTCAACTTATTCCCATTCTTAATTTCCCTGGTCTTCCTAAACTTGTGTCATGAAGAAGAGACTGGATTGAACTATTTAGATGGTGTGTTGTAAGGGGATGCAAGGTCACATACACCCTTTACTTTTGCCATGGTACTCAATGAATTTTACTTCCAAGTTGTTGAATCCACAATAGTTTTGTTAGGTCCCTTATCTGAGGTATCAGAAGGCAGATGGATAATTAACCTCTCCTCCAGGCTGCTCCTCTTTTGGGATGTTAGTGGGATGACCCCAAAGGGGGTCTTATTATCTTAATCTCCCAAGGGACAAGCATACTTTTAGTCTCTTTGGACTTGAAGGCAAGTTGGGCCCAGTCTAGGAATGTAGGGGAAGGAGGTAACTTTCCAAATTAGAGGCTCTGAATAAAAATCACAATGAATTTTCAGCTGAAATATTTCCCACAGCTCACTGGAGAAGCAAGATGTGCATACTTTATTCTTAAGGGTACCCAAAATGTCTTTGAAAGTGTCTCACCTAAGATTTGGCACTTCTCCCACTCCTCATTCTCATTCCTCAAAGGTAGGATATAAAAAGTTTGTGACCTTCTCTCATCAATTCTTTGTCAAGCAAATTGATGGATTGCATTTGAAAAGAGTTGGATTCAAGAAAGTTACTGAAAAGCTATAGCTTCCTGCCCCAGTCCCAAGGGATTGTGGAGAAATGCTTTTCTCAGTTAGAAAGTGAAGGCAGAAAACAAATTCCACCTCTCCTTGAGGATACAATCCAAGAGAGAATGGCTACCTTCATCTCACAAAGTACCCTAATCTTGCATGGATTTCATTCCTGGCCCCCCACCAATCCCTGAAGAGTTTGCTTATATTGGTAACATCCATCAGTCCCCAAATCTTCTCCACAGTAGAATCTCATTTCCCTGTTCTACTTGCTCCAAATATAGGAGCTCAGAAACAGGAAAAATGCATGTGCTTATAAGTAGAGAGAGGATAGAAGTGAGGGAAATGAGACCAATTTGTCAAAGAAGTCAGTTTCCCCCCAAACAAGAAAGTGTCCTTTCCACTGCCCAGATTCCTTTTCCTGAGCTACTTTTCTCCTTTACCCCATCTCCTGTTGCTATTTTTTTTTCCCCTGCTTCTATGTAGTAGGAAAGGGTCTTCACTAAAAGTTGGGAAGCACTGAACCTTCTCCCAAAATGTCAGAAGTAGTCAGGTAGGATCAGACACCAGCATGGGAAAGTAGTGGGGTAGGTAGATATGTCCTTCCACATGCTAAGGTACTGTCCAGTGGCGTGCTCTCTCCTTCTGGCGTGCTTTCTCCTTCCGCCCTGCTCTCTCCTGGTTTCCTCACAACATAGATGCAAAAAAAAAATAAATAAATGGGGCATGAGAATGAATTTCCATAGGTTGCAGTACTCCCTGTCCTGGAGAGCATAGAAATAAAAAAGACTCATGAATTTGGCTCCAACTCCTTAAACTAGCCCCCATTTCAGTTGGAAGGGAACAGAGTAGGAATCCACAGCTCTGATGGGAACAAAGAGAAGGAGAATTATGTTGTGCATGTGTGTGTGTGTGTGTGTGTGTGTGTGTGTGACAGAAAGAGGCAAAAGAGTGGCTGTGGCTATGGTCTCAGGCACTCGAGGAAGGGAGGGACCCAACAAAGCAAGGTGGGGGAGTAAAGGAATAGAGGTTGTAGATGCTCATCACTACACATCTTGGGAATACAGGAAGCCTGAGGCTCAGGGAAGACATTAAGGACACTAGTCCCTGGAGGGGAAGAAAAGGTCACTAACAGAGGCTGGGGATCCTGCTCCAGGGGCTGGACAATGATACCTACTGACATTCAATGAATTTTTCTGGGTAAGGGAAGAGCAGTAGGGGAGTGAAACCCAGAGCCCTTTACTGTCCCCTGGTCTGTGAAGGGGAAAATGTGACACAGAGCAGGGGGATACCCTGCATGGGATTCTCAACACCAGCAGTTTTTTGAAGAGTTCCCTGTGCCTTCAGTTTTGCTGTCTTTCTCTTCTAACTCAGCCAGTGCCAGTTCTTCCCTGGCATGTGCTCGGAGACCATCAAGCTCTTTCTTGTGTGCCTGCAGAACCAACTCCGTCAGTCGAGTGAAGGACTGGAGGACAAAAAAGACACATTAGCCTTGATCTTCCCATGCTCTTCTTGACTCTTTCCCTTCTCATGGCCACCTGAGCTTTTGGCTCCATGAATATTTTCTTTTTTTTCTTCCCTTTCCCCCAACTCCCCACCATGATTGACTCTCTCCCCAGGCAAAACATCTGCCATAACCCCAACCTACCACCACCACCGTATTCCAAGCCACTCACCTCCTTTATGTTGAGGTTGGTGCAGGCACTAGTTTCAAAGAAGTCCATGCCATACTCCTTAGCCAGCTGCAAGGAGAAGAAAACCCCTAAGAGGGGGTTGGCAAGAGAGGAAGAAAGGAAAGTTGCCCTTGAGGTCCCTGGAAGCTGGTGGAAAAAGCAGTCTTCCTTGGAATTACCCTTATCTTCTACTTCTTGGGGATATTCCCCTTTTGTCCCCTAGATAGCTTCTTAGCGCTATCCCCTGACCACCCAACTCCCAACTTGCCTATGACTCTTTCTAGCTCCATTCTCAGATGAGTTTTTCATTCTTTATCCTTTCTTTGCCCCATTCTCTGACATGAGTGAGGATATGGATGATGATGAGCACGTAAAATGAGCTGAAGAAGGAAGAGGTCCTCCAAGCCTCTAGACAAGCTGACTTAATCAGAGACAATATTTTTTGACTGAAATTTCCTGTCCTTAGTTCAAGCTCTGAATCAAATGAAAAAAATTAGAAGTTCCAGGTGGTGAAGAGGCAGAGCATTTCTAGGCTAGGGATACAGATTGTATACAAAAGTATAGAGGAGAAATGCAAGAAGAACATGTGTGAAAAACAGCAGGTGAGTTTGGCTGTAGCATCACCTGCTTTGTGTAAGGAGGGAGAGATTCAATTCAGTTCAATTCATCAAGTATTTATTGGGTATTTTGGTGTATGTCTGTCATTTTTTCAGTCATGTCTTACTTCTTGACCCATCTGGGGTTTTCTTGGCAAAGATACTGCAGTGGTTTGCCATTTCCTTTTCCAGTTCATTTGATAGATGAAACTGAGGCAACCTGGATTAAGTGGCTTGCTCAGGGTCACACAGCAAGTAAATGTCTGAGACTGGATTTGAACTGGAGAAAATGAGTCTTCTTGATTCCAGGTTCTGTCCTCTATCCACTTAACCATCTAGATGCCACTACTTAGTTTCCATCATTAGGTATACAAAGAGAGAATGAAAAATAGTTGGTGTCTGAAAGGAGAAGAATATCCAATGTAAGCATTGGAAATATCCATCTCTTCTACTTCCTTAAGATAGGGGAGTAAAGTATAATTAGTTTGGAAAAATAGGCTGAAGTTACATTGTGAAGGATTTTAAATTTCAAGTAGAGGAATTTGTATTTTATTTTAGAGGTACCGGGGAGATGATGTAAGTACCTGAACAGTGCAGAGACATAGCCAGACTATTGGTTCTTTTGGAGCACCAATGTAGTAGCTGTATGGAAGACGGACTAAAAAGGGGAGAAATGAGGCATGAAGACTAATTAGATTAGGAGTTTCTTTATAGCAACAGTCAAGATGGGTGATGAGGACCTGGACTACAGTGATTGTGCTATAAGAAGAACTGAATTGACAAAATTTAAAATCTTCTTTAATATCCCATGCAGTCAAAATATTTGTAGTTACTCTTTTTGTAATGGCAAGGAACTGAAAATTGAGTGAATGCTCATCAACTAGGGAATGGCTAAGTAAGTTTTGGATGTATGTAATGGAATATTATTGCTTTATAAGAAATGATGAACAGACTGACTTGAGAAAAGCCTGGAAAGATTTACATGAATTGATGCTGAATGAAGTGAGCAGAGCCAAGAGAACATTGTCCATAGTAACAACAAGATTATGTGAGATCAACTGTAATGGACTTGGCTCTTCTCAACAATTCAGTAATTCAAGACAATTCCAATAGACTTGGGATGGAAAGGCTATTCTCATCCACAGAGAGAACTATGGAGATTGAATGTAGATCTAAGCATAGTATTTCCACCTTTTTTGTTTGTTTCTTTTTTTCTTGTGGTTTTTCCCTTTTGGTCTGATTTTTCTTGCACAACATGAGAAATATGGAAATACGTTTAAAATCATTGCACATCTTCAACCTATATCAGATTGCTTGCTGCCTTGAGGAAAGGAAGATAAGAGAGGAAGAGAGAAAAATTTGGATCACAAAGTCTTACAAAAATGAATGTTGAAAAGTACATTTACATGTATTTGGAAAAATTAAATATTATTTTAAAAAATCTCATAAAACTACTCATCAGTCACTACAGCCTACCTCAAGAATGGGCACTTTTGTCACCAGATTCTCAGTTCCAGAGGCCACAGAACCCTCCTTTCAAATGCCCCTCCACTTAACTAATGCACTCATTTTTAGAACCATGCCCTGGTGTTGATCCAACCAGATTGGTAGAATTAGAATTTACTTAACCTACATTCATCTGACCTGCCCCTACACTCCCAGCATACTTTTGTACCCCACCCTATTTCCTTCCCATCTCTTATTCTATGACTTCAATTTTTTCAATTGTAAAGGCCCAAAGTCCTTTTCTGAAACACCACTCCCTTATTAGGTTGTTGTTGTGCCCTGTTAGAATAAAACTCCATTCATTTAAAGAGAAAGAGGTAGACTCAAAGTACAAATTAAAGCATATTTGGGGAGGACATGGTTAATGTGATTATATGTGATAATGGTTAATGTGATTATTAATTATACACATTTGTAATAGGTTTTATTTTTCTTGTTTTCTTGGTGGGAGGACAGATGGAAAGAATTCAGAGATGAAAATAAAATAAAATTGGTTTTTCAAAAAGAATATAAGCTCTTTGAAGACAAGGATGGGTTTCATTTTTTTTTTTTTTTTTTTTTTTTTTGTATTTGTAGCCCTAGAAACTACCACAGAATCTGATGTGTATAGTTGATACTTAGCATACTTGTTGACTTAGGCAGCTGAATAAATAGTAGGGGTGAGATAGAATATGAAAGAGTCAAGGGTGATTCCTACATTTCTAAGCCAGGTAATGGGAGAAATGATAGTGCCCTTGATAGAATAGGAAAGTGGGAAGGGAAGGTAGAGTGTTTTAGGTGGTAGACACGTTGAGTTTGACAGGCCTGTGGAGATTTTAAACCAGCAACTGAATATCTAGAAGCCCAGGAGAGAAGATGGGTGAAGAGATGGCAAGGCTGGCAAAAGTTAATTTGATGTATTGGTACTGTTGAGTTTTTGCCTCTTCATGGCTCGCTTTGTGGAGGTTTTTGCAAAGATACTAAAGTAGTTTGCCAAGTCTTTCTCCAGCTCATTTTACCAAGGAAGAAATTGAAGCAAACAGGATTAACGTAAGACCAGAGTAAAACAGCTAGTAGTGTCTGAGGTCAAATTTGAACTCAGGTCTTCTTGATTCTAGGACCAGTACTCTATCCACTATGCTACCTAGTTGATGAGTATTTTAGTGAATCTCAAATTAATTAGAAGGCAAAGGAAAATAGGCCAACTGCTGGGTTCTGAGGGTGAGCTAAAAGCACATTCCTGGATATAACCTAGGGGAGGGACCTACAGCTGACAGGAGCAATAATCTCTCTAGAGGACAACCCAACTGACCCATAGCAGGAAGTAGACTGAGAGAAAAGCCATTAAATTTAGCAGTAAAGAGACTGTTGGCCAATTCTAGCAGAACAATTTTAACTGAAAGGGAAGCAGAGGGATGAAAGTACATGGCAAAGGTTAAAATGAGTTAAGAATTCATGAGTCAATAAGGAAAGATAGTCTTTTCTAGGAATTTCATTTGTAAAACAGGAAAAACACAGTATGTTCAGAGGCTGGTAGGATCAAGTAAAGTTGTTTTTGTGATGGTGTTGTTGTTTTTTTAAAGAATGAGGGTTAGGGGCAACTAGATGGTGCAGTGGATAGAGCACCAGCCCTGAAATTAGAGGGACCCGCGTTCAAATCTGGCCTGAGACACTTCCTAGCTGTGTGACCCTGGGCAAGTCACTTAACCTCAATTGCCTCAGCAAAAGAAAAAAAATAGAATGAGGGATATCTGATGAGATTTGTAGGCAATGGGGAAAGAGTCAGTGTATAAAGAAAGACTGAAAATTAGGTAGAAAGAAGAGATGATTAAAAACACAAATTCCTGAAGAATTCAGAAGGGAATTCCCTGAAGGAATTAGATTAAAGGTCCTGGACTAAAGATGTCTTGCCTCAGGCACTTAATAGCTGTGTGACTTTGAACAAGTCATTTAACCACAAAGATCCTGTTTCCTTATCATATATACCTATCTTGTGGATGAGTTGTGAGGATCAAATGAAATATTAATCAACAAATGGTTGGTTCATTGATTGGTTGGTTGTTGTCCTTCATTCTTGAAGCTGACCAAAATGACATCACTGTTTTAGAGTTGAGTTACAGTGGGTCCAACTGTGGCTGATCAATGCTTTGCCACAGGTCAGACACAAATAGTCCCTATGAACATTTAGGGTGGCTGCTCTATCTTTGCACATCTTTGCATTTCTCCTGAGTTAATTCAATTCTGCTTTGCTCACAGAGCAGAGAGCCTTTTCCAATGAGGGCCAGGCAGGTTGGGCGGTCCTGTGCCAGTGTCTCCCATGTCATACTATCAATAAATAAACATTTATTAAGTGCCTACTAGGTGCCAATCACTGTACTAACCAAGCCCTGAAGACCAAAAGAGGCAAAAGACTTGCCCTGAAGGAGCTCACAAATAATGAAGGAAATGCAAACCAATATCTACCAAGCAAGCTCTATACAGGCTGTACACATTCCAGGGCCATCTGGCCACTGGCTCTGCAGGGGAAGGTGAGGCAGGTGACCTTGCACAGTCCTCTCTCCCTCACTTAAATCCAATTCACTTGCATGTCACATATGACCTCATTAAATGTCATGGTCCTCTTTGAGAACCAAGGACAATCACCAACAACAATAACAATAAACAGGATAAATAGAAAATAATTAGCAAACAGAAGGCACTGGAAAGATATCTTGTAGAAGATGGGATTTTTAATTAAGACTTAGAGGAAGCCAAAGAGGTCAGCAGTTGGAGAGGAGGTGAAAATTCATAAAGTCCTTTGCCAACCTTGCAATGTCAACTAACTAAAAATAAATACATAAATGAAAATAACAATGTGCACTAAAGGGAGTAGTTCTTATTTTTATTGTAACTCTCTCCAGCAGGGTCTGTGCTGCTTATAATAATGTGTTTGATAATGACAATAAAATTCTTTAGGAAGCAGCTGTTCAAAAATTGAGCTTTGTTAATCAAAGCTCCTAGATTAGCCCATTTACCCCAGTGACACCAGTAAGGATTGAAGGGGAGGGGAGAATTAAAATGATGATAATAATAATAATAACTAGCACTGAAATAGCATTTTGCTTTAAAGTTTGCAAAGCATTTTACAAATATTATCTCACAACAACCCAGGGAGGTAGATGCTATTATTATACCCATTACACAGATGAAAAAATGGAATCAGGTAGTAATCAAGTTATTACTCAGAGTCAGAAAGCTAGTAAGTGACCAAGGCTGCAATTAGAACCTAAACCTTCCTGACCCTAAGTCAGGTACTCTGTCCATTCTACCACAATTTTCCCACCCACTTACCTGCTGACCTTGTTCTCGTCCCACTTGCCTTTTCTGTTCTTCATCAGCCTTATTCCCAATAAGGATTTTCTGGACTCCCTCTGGTGCATACTAGGAACAAAGAAGACAGAACTAACTATTGCCTACTGCCTCCTTTCCATTTCATCCCCATTGTATATTATACTATTATCCTCAGAGCTCGGCCACAAAACCATCTCCAAGATCAAGACTCACTGAGGCACGTCCTCTCGCAATTGCCCAGGGTATCTCAAAAAGATTGCCACAGTGATAGCTTTGGGTACACAATTGTCTACCTGGAATTGGTGTTTTGGCCATTTAAAACTTCAGAATGTTGAAATCAAAAGGACCTCAGAAGTAAATTCATTTTACGGATACTTTAAGATTTTCAAGTCTTACAAGTAATAAAGGAGATGCGAACCAATACATACAAAGCAAGCCATATAAAGGCTGTACCCATTCCAGAGCCATCTCCAGTCATCTTGATCTATATCTTGCCACTTTTCAGATTTCACTTGAAAGATTCCTTTCAGTCAGGCTCTTTACTATTTTTATCTCATGGACCTCTTTGGCAATTTGGTAAAGCTTGTGGATCTCTCCTCAGAATAATTTTATTAATGTACATTATAAATTACATAGGATTAAAAAGGAAACTAATGATTAGTGAAAATAAAATGAAATTTTTCCTCCATCCATGTTCATTGACCCCCTGAAATCATTCCAAGGGTAAGAACCCCATTATAGGTCATCTATCCAACTTCCACGTTTCACAATGAGAAAAATAGAGGTCAGAGAAGTGAGATGAAGAGAGCCTCAATGAGAACCCAGGTATCCAGATTTCCAGTGGATTCTATCCTATTTCTACCTTGGAAGCCTATAGACGAAGTAGTTCACAGATCAGGATGAGAATAGAGGCAAATCTTGAACCAAACTAAGTCAATGGAAGAGATATAGAGTGTGATAACTTTGAACTCTTCCTTAAAGTCTGGTTTTGTCCTCAATCCATGGGAACCAGTACTAAGAATTTACTCTTCAGCCTCAGAGTTCTGAGCCCTCCCATCTCATCTCTGCCCTTTGAGATCTCCTGCCTTCACTTAAAGGGGAAATGTGGTTTGTCTTACCTCATCCACATCACTGACCCACTTCATGATGTGCTGGTAAGATCGCTCACTGCTGATGTCATAGACTAAAAATATTCCCTGAAATAGATATAGAGAAAGAATGAGAGCTACACACACACACACACACACACACACACACACACACACACACACAGAAAAATATCCTGAGAACTAAGAAGTCAAAACAGGGCACCTCAGGACCATAACTGCTGGGGTCCAACCTCCTTTCTTTGTCTCAGGGTATGTATACAACGCTCACCCTTATCCCCTTACTATTCTCTCTTACCATCCACTCCACCTCTTGGAGATGGATCCAAACCACTTTGGCTTCTAATAAAATTTCCTGGTTTAACTTATACACTTATGTATATCTCTTTGTGTGTATACCATTACTGCTCCTCCCTCCCCTAACCCTCCACGGCTTAAGTTTCATGAGAGAAAAGGTTCTTTTCTTCACACAGTTTTTCACATGGTAGGAGATAAAAAAATGTTTGTTGAACTGGACATTGCTCCAAGGATCCTCCACCTTCTTCAGGGACCATTTCATTTTTATCTTTGTATTCTACTGTCTGGAACATAGTAAGTCATTGCTTGCTTGTTTGACCTCCCCATATCCTTCATGATCTTTTCCCCTAGAACCTCATTCACATTTTTCCATTTTGCACTTATATGTAATTTTGTTGCTATAGTCATGTGTGTATGTATATATTTCAAAGTTTAGTAGAGTTCCTGACACATAGTAGTTGCTTAATAAATGTTTATTGACTGGATACTTTCTAAGACTATTTAAGTCACAGAGGGACTGCAGCCTGTAACACTACCACAATGATAAAATCAGACTATGGATATAAAATGTATCATAATCCCCCTAGTAAAATATAAGCTTCATGAATTGAGAGACTCACTCTGGGTGAACCTATGCCAAATGTTGCAGATAAATGTTAGAGGCTGTGTCTTAGTTAAATTTTGAATCTCCTTTAGCAACATATTCCAGTGGAATGGAAAGAGCAACTACGTCCTGAATACTCATAAGCTTCAAGTTCACAGTTCATGACTTCTAGCCCTGTAGCATCCTGCCCATAAAGCACAATGGGCTTCTTAAATGTCCCCTTTCCTAGTGCAATATTGAAATGATCTTGACTTAAGCCACTCAGTTTACATTAATCCCCTGAAGCTACTCATCCCCATACTGTCCATTTCCTAGCTGCCTTCAGGAAACAGACAGATGAACGTAAAACTGTATGATCCGTACTGGAGGAG
Source organism: Sarcophilus harrisii (assembly GCF_902635505.1). NCBI lineage: Eukaryota > Metazoa > Chordata > Mammalia > Dasyuromorphia > Dasyuridae > Sarcophilus > Sarcophilus harrisii. The sequence continues at coordinate 322,729,963 of NC_045427.1, forward strand.
GAGGTTGTCACAGAAATATTAGAGTAGGCATTTAATAAATGTTAGCTGAGCTTGCTGAAATAAGGAAACCCACATACTCTTCTCCCCAATGCAAATTAAGGGTACTTCTCCCAGCATCCTTTGCACAGAGAGCTGCAGAAGCAAGTCTCTTTACCTTCCAACTTCCTGGGCAAGGGGCTTACCTGGGCCCGTCTGTAGTACTGTTTGGTGATGGTCTGATACCTCTCCTGTCCTGCAGTATCCCTGAAATAGAAAGTCGGGTTCTCCAGAATAAGGACATGATACGGCAAGGATGGGGAGGGAAGGGGAGAGAAGAAAAGGGAAGAGAATCTTATCCTGAAAGAGGACAGAATTAGAGAGTTGAATGTGTAAACCAATAGAGCTTTAAGCCCCAGAACCTGGCAGGAAATAGGGACCTTATTATGAAGATGAGAAGTTAGATCTGGTTATGAGCTTGCATGGGGGAAGGCATTGCTCTTCTGGCATGCATCTGGGCCATAAAAGGCAATGAAACTGGGCATCTCTGGAAAAGTCAAAATATGTGGCTAGATGGTGTGAGAGGAGACTGTTTTAATCCCTACCTTGCCACCCTCAGTTCTCTAGGGATCTCTCTGAAAACCCCTCCTACTCTGTTCCAATTCCTACAGTTTCCCTAAAGCAATAGTGCATGGAGTTTTGGACCAGAGTCATAGTGACTTCTTGTGGTGACATATGGAAACTGCACCATGGTTCTCTGTCAGATCCCCCAAATTATCAAACTTGCCTTCACACAATAATTTCTCTCTCTCTCCTTTCCTTCTTCCTCCCACCATGCCCCTGAACTGTGAGATACAGTACATAAGAAAATTTAGTTTCAATTCTCTCTATTCTATGACCCTTCTTTTTCCCTTCCCAGAAGATGTTTCAGGATTCTCCGAGGAATCTAGGATATATACAAAGCAAGGCCAATTTAAGGATTTTTGCTACTCAGTCATTCAGTTATTTCTAAGATCCTATGTGACGCCATGGACAAGTGTCTATGGGGTTTTCTTAGTAAAGATATTAGAGTTGTCATTTCCTCCTGTCATTTTAAGATGAAACACTGAAGCAAACAGGGGTTAAGCCCAGAGTCACATGTCTAGTAAATGTCTAAGTTTGGATTTGAATTCAGAGCTTCCTGGCTCCAGGCCTGATGACAATTTAAGGCTTAACATTAAAATTGGGCTGCACTCTGTTCCCCTCTTCCTGTTCTTCCAGTGAGCAATCCCACGTGGCCACAGCTTCCTTGTTGTCCCATCTAACTCACCAAATCTGTATCCGAACTTTGATTCCATCTACTTCTATAGTCTTCATCTTAAAGTCAACTCCTGAGGGGAGAGAGGGGAGAAAGAACAGGTTAGGAGATGCCTCCATAGAATTGAGAGAGCTCAAAGGAAAACAAAACATTTAGAAAGGAATAAGATACCTGACTGGAGGACTCCCTTCTCTCACTCTGTCCAGAAGACTGAGAATCATGTGAAGCAGAGGAATGTTGAGGAGGCAGGAAGAGATAGATGTAACATAAGGGAGTTTTTCATAGCTGCCTCAATTAACAGTTTTAAAACATCTAAAATCTGTCTTACTGTATTCATGTGTGAAGTCTATTTATACATTTGGGAACAACTTACATTTACCCCAGCCTTGAGTTTTAATCCCTAGAAATAGCAACCAAACCAACTATATACACCTTATTTTTTCCTATCACATTAAACCTGAAGCAGGGTCATGACACTCTCTAGAACACTATCAGGTATCAAAGGAATAGTTATAGAGCTTGGAGTGGGGAAAGGACAATCTTAGCTTAACTCTTATCTTGGACCTATTACCTATGTGAAAACTAGGGTTGGCTGAAGAGGCTCCCATAGTCCTAGGCATTTGAGTGAGAAAAAAACAATTAATAGAATATCAGGACCCTTAGAATTGTATATATATATATATATATATATATATATATATATATATATATATATATATATGTGGTGCATGATACAGGTAAATTCAATCTACTGCTAAAACTAGTCCAAAACAGAAGTATCTGCCCACATGTGGGGAAATTTGCATCAAGGGGAAACAATCAAGGGGAGACAATGGATAAGTGCCATATTTTCCATTCCCAAATGTGTCCAGGAAAACCATAACACTATGTTAGCTTAAGCAATCTAAAAACAAATTAGTTTAAACATAACAATTTGGGCTCTATTTCACATTTCATTTGTGTAGTATCTCGGGAATTTTCATCAGCTAGCACAGGCTTAGTATTGTATTAGATGGATTGTTTGTGTCCTCACTTAGCTTCATATCTAGAAAAGGGGATACCCAAATAGGCACACTAGTGTGTTCAGGTATATAAGCAAGACATCATCTCTGGATTTCTTAGAAGTCCTAATTATTTGGGAAACAGCTCATGGTAAGAAAGTGGATATGGCATCCAGTTTGTGGAAATAGCAGGTGGTTCATAGAAGGCAGTTAATAAATTGCTTGTTTCCTTGATGTTTGCTTAACTCCCTTCCTTGTCTTTCATCATTTAAGGCTTGAGCAACTACTCCCCTTTGTTTTCTCATACCCAATTACTCTTCTTCTTCCCACCCACTTTCAAAACCCTTTCCCCCAATATATCCACCTAGATTGTCTTCTTCAAGACTTGAACCTTTCGTATGTGAAACGAATTTTTCCTCCACTCTGACCTCTATCTACAGAAGCTAGGATCATTAACATAGGACAGAGTTATGTTATATGACTATCATGTTAATGATCCTAGCTTCTCTCACTGCCCCCAAAGTGCCAGCCTCCAGTGTTTGGTACTGTGAAAAGATAAAGAATGTTACCTCTGATTTTTACTATATTGATTTTACAATGTAATTGATTTTGTGCTATATTGATTTTTATAATTGTTAGTGTTTGCCTAAACTTACCTTGATCAGAAATGCAGTTTTTGATCAGGTGGCTCAAAAGGATGATGTTATCACTCATGTGGTTAACCCCTGAGACATCTGCTTGCTGTATGGAAGCCTCAACCAATTAACCTTGTGCCATTCTCCCCCCAAAACAAGATTTCTCTCTTTGTCCCTCTGCAATTAGGGGAAGTTTAATCTCTTCCAAGGGGACAGCAAAACTGGTGGTTCTGATTTCCTAGCCAAGATTACAAGAGATAAAGGAACTGACATTCCTTAATTGCCAGGGAGGATATGATTAACCACAGCTGAAAGCCAACTCACTTTTCCCAGTATAACCTAGTGGAAGATTCTAAAATTGCCCAGACTATCCCCCCTTTACAATACGTATATAAAGAGGGTCCCCTGCCTTCTTACTAGAGTCACAGGTCTTACTGAGGTAGCCAGTCTGACTCACTTTGTTAAGTTCCATGAATCATTGTTAATAAACTGATTTTGCTCTGAGTATGTACCTCAGTCTACCTTTATTGCATTTATTTGCCACAGCCCAGGACTATTTAAAGTTCAAACTTCAGCATCCCCAAATCAAAGCCTCTTTTCACCCACCTTAGTGGCCTTCTCAAGGGCCAACAATCACAGGCTAATGTGATTTAGCAATGGATTAAACCTTTGAAATCAAATATGGAGTCCAGTCTTTTTATGCTCCCCATTAACTTGGATTCTTCCTCTGAGAATATATTTTGAATAGAGAGTCTTCAGTTTCTAGACTTCACTTCATGTACAAAGGAAACAATTCTGTATATGGAGTCAGAAGAGCTATCAAACTGGAGGCTTTGCCACTTATTACCTCCGTGTCTTTGGGCAATCCTTTAGGGGCTGTTTTCTCATCAGTAAAATGAGAGTCTTAGGCTAGAAAAATTCTAATTCAGCTCTAAATTTATGATTCTTGAATGATTCTCCCTTTCTCTGAGCCTATTTACCTAATAAATTCACTGATGTAAAAAATTCTTCCATCCATTTTTCATCCTAAATCCAACACTTGCATGGCTATGATAGCCTGACCCATAACAGTGGAGTTAAATAATTATATTTTCTATTTATACACCACCATTATCAGCATTTCCCTGCTAAACTCTTCTTCAGGTATTATCCCTATTGTCTAACTTTTAATGTTCCCTTGTAGGAAGACTAAAGGATGGATATTGCTAACTTTTTTCTACTTTCATTTAAGGGGAAGTTATTACCAGGTAAGTTGTACTCCAGAGAGGCAGCATGGCATAATGAATCTAGGGAACTGTCCTTAGAATCAAGAAAAGAAGGGTTCAAAACCTCTCTCTGATGAATACTAAGTCATATAACCTCTTTCTTTTTTTTTTAAAGAAAGAAATTAGTTTTACTCTGAATTTAACATACTCCAGATAACATAGGCATTTATATGTACATTAAAGAACAGAAAAGAAGGCTAATTGTATGAAATTGTCTCTATTACATTTAAAAGAAATCTAGGTGACACAATGGATAGGACACTGGCCCTGGATTCACAAAGATTTGAGTTCAAATGAGGTCACCTTCTAGCTATGTAACCCTGGACAAAATCACCTATTCCCTACCTGCCTCAATTTCCTTATCTGTAAAAATAATACCTAACTACCACTGTTGCTGTAAACATAAAATGAGATAATTTCATTTGCATTTCTCTATATAAATGCTGTCTATTATTAATATTTTTACAGTTTGTATTTCTTTTCAAGTGTAGATCGACCTATAGTTTTCAAAGCTGTCCTGCTCCTTTGACCTTCTTTATTTCCTTTACAATATACTTTTTTTTTTTGAGGTTATAGGAATTAAGTGACTTGCCTAGAAACATACTGCTAGCAAGTATTTGAGGCCAAATTTGAACTCAGGACCTTAATCAACCTAATTCTCTCTGGTCTTTTTTCTCTTTTTTGTCCTGTCCATCTTAAAAAAAAAAAAAAAAAAAAAAAAAAAAAAAAAAAAAAGATAACTCAAGGATTCTCTTTTCAATCTTGAATTTTTTTGTTTTCTCCTGCTGTTACCTTGACCTTCCCTTATCTTCTGACACTCCCCCTTCCTCACCCTGGGAAACTATTACTTACATTTATTGTACACTTAAAGAATAGAAGCAGGAAGCAATTTTCCTAAGATCAAACACTAGACTATAATGTTTGAACAGAAAACAAGTACCTCGTCATAACACAGAACACCCCACACACACACCCAAAGCACCAGGGATTCCCAGCAACCAAGTCTTCTGCCTCTAGAATGCCAACCAGCTTTTTCAATGAATTCCTTACTTGAACCCCAAATGACAGCATTTGCCCATCATTGGAATGTGATACAAGCTTTCCAAAAAGCTAGACAGATTAAATCCACTTTCTTGCCCTCTAGCCATCCAGACCAATAATTATTTAATTAGGAAAAAAACCAAAAAACCCGAACCAAATCAAATTGGTCAGACATGATTCATTTTTCACTAGCCGGAGCTGACTCACATCTATTGAGCTGTAATTTTCCAAGTAGGCAATGCCTGGCAGCCTAGAAGAGCAAGAGCAAATACTTTCAAGAGTGATACAGGATGTGGGCCAGGCTGTAATGTTCAGGCTTGATTTCCCTAAGACAACAGTTACTATGGGTAAATTTACATACCTGAACACTGTACCTTGTAGGATCAGCATAGTGCTGAGCCCACAGTAATTACTCAAAAATTGCCGTTATTCAACAAGCATTTATTAAGTACCTCCTAAGCCACCACCACTGTGCTAGCCCTTAGGGATGGATATAAGAAATGAAGCAATCCCAATTTCCAAGGAGCTTATATTCCAATGGAAGAGACATCAAGAGTATAGATGCTATTGTTGGCTGTTTGGTCATTTCAAATCAGAGTCTTGGTAAAGATAATGGAGTGGTCTGCCATTCTTTCTCCAGTTTGTTTGCTTGTTTTATATTTTATATACTTTTAGTAAATTTATTTTTTTAATACATATTGCTTTATGGATCATGTTGGGAGAGAAAAATCAAAGCAAAAAGGAAAAACATGGGAGACATTAAAAAAACAGAAAAAAGAAGTGAATATAACATGTGTTGACTTACATTTAGTCTCCTTAGTTTTTTTCTGGATGTAGAAAAAGTCAGTTGGGATTTCTTTGGATCACTGAACCACTGAAAAGAACCAAGTCTTTCATAGTTGATCATTGCACATTCTTGCTATTATTGTGTACAATGTATTCCTGGTTCTGCTTGTTTCACTCAGCATGTAAATCTTTCCAGGCCTTTCTATAATCAGCTTGTTCATCATTTTTATAGAATAATAATATTCCATTACCTTCACGTACCACAACTTGCACGGCCATTCCCCAACTGAAGAGCATCTACTCATTTTCCAACTCTTTGCTACCATAGAAAGAGTTGCTATGAACATTTTTGCACATATGGGTCCTTTTCTCTTCTTTAAGATTTCCTTGGGATACAGACCTAGTAATGACACTACTGGGTGAAAGGGTATGCACAGTTTTATAGCCCTTTGGCCATAGTTTCAAATTGTTTTCCAGAATGGTTGAATCATTTCCCAACTCCACCAACAAAGCTTCAGTGTCCCAGTTTTCTCACATCTCCACCAATATTTATTTTTATCTTATCTAGTCATCTTAGCCAATCTGAGAGGTGTGAGGTAGTTCCTTAGAGTTGTTTTAATTTTCATTTTTCTAATCAATAGTGATGTAGAGCATTTTTCATATAACTATAGATGGCTTTAACTTCATCATCTGAAAATTGTCTGTTCATATCCTTTGACCATTTATTAATTTCTCCAGTTTATTTAACAGATGAGGAAACTGAGACAAACGGCATCAAATGATTCCATGAAACATGTGGCAGGTTCACATGGATAGTGGCAGAAGCCAGATTTCAACTCAGAAAAACAATTCTTTCTGATTCAATACCCAGCACTGTATCCACTGTACCACCTAGCTGCTAGATATATAGCTATATATGGATTATACCTGGCTATAGCTAGATATATAGATATAGACAGAGACAGAAACATAGATGTAGTGTTGTGTGTATATACATCATATATACACACAAAATATAAAACAGTTGATTATAACAATATATTCATAATATATTAAAGGCTTTGATAATTTAAAAATAATCTTCATAAGAACTATGTGAAACAGTGGTATGAAACAAAACTAATGCAGACAAGATTAGAAGGGAAGCAATAAACTGGGAAAATATTTTTACAGTCAAAGGTTCTGATAAAGGCCTCATTTCCAAAATATATAGAGAATTAACTCTAATATAAAAAATCAAGCCATTCTCCAATTGAAAAATGGTCAAAGGATATGAACAGACAATTCTCAGATGAAGAAATTGAAAATATTTCTAGTCATATGAAAAGATGCTCCAAGTCATTATTAATCAGAGAAATGCAAATTAAGACAACTCTAAGATACCACTACACACCTGTCAGATTGGCTAAGATGACAGGAAAAAATAATGATGATTGTTGGAGGGGATGCGGGAAAACTGGGACATTGATGCATTGTTGGTGGAGTTGTGAACGAATCCAACCATTTTGGAGAGTAGTTTGGAACTATGCTCAAAAAGTTATCAAACTGTGCATACCCTTTGATCCAGCAGTGTTACTACTGGGATTATATCCCAAAGAGATTATAAAGAAGGGAAAGGGACCTGTATGTGCACGAATGTTTGTGGCAGCCCTTTTTGTAGTGGCTAGAAACTGGAAACTGAATGGATGTCCATCAGTTGGAGAATGGCTGAATAAATTGTGGTATATGAAAATTATGGAATATTACTGTTCTGTAAGAAATGACCAACAGGATGATTTCAGAAAGGCCTGGAGAGACTTACACGAACTGATGCTGAGTGAAATGAGCAGGACCAGGAGATCATTATATACTTCAACAACAATACTAGATGATGACCAGTTCTGATGGATCAGCCCATCCTCAGCAACGAGATCAACCAAATCATTTCTAATGGAGCAGTAATGAACTGAACTAGCTATACCCAGAAAAAGAACTCTGGGAGATGACTAAAAACCACTACATTGAATTCCCAGTCCCTATATTTATGCACACCTGCATCTTTGATTTCCTTCACAAGCTAATTGTACAATAATTCAGAGTCTGATTCTTTTTGTACAGCAAAATAATGTTGTGGTCATGTATACTTATTGTGTATCTAAGTTATATTTTAATATATTTAACATCTACTGGTCATCCTGCCATTTAGGGGAGGGGGTGGGGGGGGTGGGGTAAGAGGTGAAAAATTGGAACAAGAGGTTTGGCAATTGTTAATGCTGTAAAATTACCCATGTATATATATCCTGTAAATTAAAGGCTATTAAATAAAAAAAAAAAAAAAAAAAAAAAGAAACAGTGGTATGGACAAAAATTAACATGAATAATAATTGAGACACAGAAAGATTGAATGCCTTGTGCATGGCAAGGTCACGTAAAGTCAGGCTGTATCTCATGAACAAGATAAAGAAGCTATGTACCTCACAGGCTGAGGTGGTATTAACTCTGTTATTTCCATGTAGACACTTGATCTCTGGGGAGTCATTTGACAAAGGTATAGATCTCAGGTGAGAAAGATACTTCAGGTCTGAATAAAGATGTTCTCCTATCCTTCCCTCAACCCTGCTCAAATTAAAACCCTTACCAGCTCTACTTTCCTCAATTTGTCATAGGAGAAGGGAGCAGAAAGAGAGTAAGGTTAGTGTCTCTTAAGAGAATGAATAGATAAGTGCACTGGTCAGCAACTCAGACAGGGCTCAGGTCTTCTGACTCCCTTGTGGGCCCTTAGGAATGATCATAGTCCTTCTGAATAGGAATAATAAACTGTATTTTACAAGGTTATTTTAAGGAATTTATCTTAAAGTTATTATGTAAATAGGAGTTATTATTGATAACAGCAAAACAATTCAAAGGTTCAAAGAAGGTATTCCTTCCATTTCCTTTCCTTTCCTTCTTGCTTGCTTGTTTTTTTGCCCCTTCTCTCTGATCAATTAAGCCAGGAATATCTTTGTTCCTCTTAGGGCTTCACTCCTGATGTCTGAACTTTCTCTACCATGCCCATGGAACTCTTCCTCAATCCAACCCCCTTCCTTTTCAGCTTCCTTCCTTTTATGTTATCTTTCCCCATTGGAATGTAAGCTCTTGGAAGTCAGGGACTTTTTCTTTCTGCTTATATTTGTATTTCCACAGTGGCTGGCATATATACACACACACACACACACACACACACACACACACAAAGTATGTGATCTATGGTTTGATTTCCTTTACCTGGCTTCTACAAAACTGGAGTCTTCACTGTTCCCCAAGATACCTCTTCAATTCCCTAATTATTGAATCTTGGAGTGATCTCTTCCTCTCCTCCATGCCTACTATATTTCTTCTGAATCTCTATTACAGTCATTATTCTAAACTGTTTTGTTATTTTTGTATTTATGCGCATGTCTTACCTTCCATTCATTATTATCCTCATATGCCCTGCAGGATCTAGCACAATGTCTCGGACCTAAGTGGAGCTCAACAGATATTTGTTGAATGTATACATGCATGAATGAATACCTTCAACCTTTCATTTCCAGCACTCCCTGTTTCAGACTTGAATGGACAAAGATAAATGGGCTTCCTTCTTCATTGGGAATGGAGCACCCTCAAGCTAAGGAAGGGAAAAAATGTAGCAGGATATAATGGCCTTGTGGTTCCAAGGAACACAGCACTATGGTGCAAGGAGAATGCTATTCATATTTAGCAGCCTATGCTTTTGTGTTTCAGGTGTGGGAAAAAATGGGAAGAAAAAGAGGCTGAGAATAAACATGAATCATTTTACATGTAATCTACTTGTCATCACTACCTTTTCCACATTTCTGCTTCATCTTTCCCCAAAGAAATAATCTTTCAAACTCTTATCTTGCCCAGAACCATAGTTTCTTCTGAAAAAAGAGACACTGTCATCTTTCTATCATTATCCCCTCAAATATCAAATTCGTATCCTGTTGGGATTAATGGTTTGCATCTAGAGACTAGGTACATTCATTTGCTGAAGAACAAGCAGTCAGAAAAACTCTGGAAAACAGACATGAAAACATGAGTCCTTGAGTTTAAAAGTTACCTGCCTGTCTCTTGTCTCCAGGCAAGAAATATAATGATACCTTATATTTATGGAGCATCTTTAATTCAGAAAACTTTCAGACATCATTGCATCAATCCTTATAACATTCTTTGAAACAGATCAGAGGTTGTATTATTATCTGGAAAAACAGAGTAGCTTGCCCCAGTTACACAGTCAGTGAAGAAGCCAAATCATTAGACAGGTCTTGATTCCCATCCCAGTCTTCTTCCACCTCTCAGCAACTGGTCTTCCAAGAATCAAAACATTTAAGATTTGGAAAGACACTTAGCGAATATCTAATACAATTCCCTAATTTTACAAATGAAGAAACTAAGGTTGAACAAGATATTTAAGATCACATAGCTATTTAGTGGCACAGGAAGGATAATAGTCCTAAAAGATGTCATGGATTATACACTATCACAGCACTAGAATGATGCTACCTGTCTACATATAGTTCCACTCACAAGGTCAGAGAAAAACCCAAAGGAAGAAAAATAACCTAGTTGGGAATAGTCATATTTACTCTATGTCTGGGAATAACAACATTTGCTCTGTGACCCCATGAAATCTTTTTTGGAGGCTTGTCTGAGAACCCAATGGGAGGGAGACAAAGCTCCAATTCAAATTGGTACTTGTTAAGTGCTGTAACCTACATTTTTGTTTTGTTTTTTGGCCATATTTTTTAAAACAAAAAATCAGGACACCTGGTCTAGCAGAGGATAATGCTTTTGCAAAGCTTAATTGAAGGTATAATTTATTTTCCTGAAATTGGAACTGTCTTAGCACATTTGGGATATGATAGTCATAACATTCATAAACACAATTGGTTGGCATTTGTTGGACTTGAGGAAGGCCCCTAAGGCAGTGACATTTGTTATTTAAACTGTTAAATGTGTATATGGCTTAGCTCCTGGTCTAGATGCAAAGACAGAAACCATGTTTCATATTTTTTTGAAAGCTTCTCTATGACCAGTGCTACACACATAGTAGGCATTCAGCAGATTCATGTATGAATGAATGAATTCCTCACATAAACACATCCAAAGGAAGGTTCTGAAAGTTATATAATATGGTCAAGACAAAGTAGTTATTTTCTGCCCTCACATTTTCTTCATTTTCTCTTATATTTATCATATAAATAAATATTTATAATAAGGACTATGAAGACTTCAGGAAAAACCAAAACTCTTTAGTTACAGACAAGTACTAGAAGGTCATACATACATATATACATAATATGTATATAATATGTATATATGTGTGTAAGACGTACTGTCCCCAGTTTGAAAGTTTAACCTGTCTTAGCAAGACACTATATGGGCAGGAGCTGTACCCCTGACCTGTCAGAATGCCTCCCTCCCATTATCATTGCCACCCCTTCCCCACGATCTCCTCTCCTCAGGACCACATTCCTCCATTATTAACTGCCAACTGCTATCAGTGTCACAGCGGGGAATATCAGAGTGCTGCCAGCTGCTTCCCACTAGAACAGAAAAATCCCAAGGAACTCTAGGGCTAGAGCAGATGCAGACAGGATGAGGCCGAACATGGCTTCATTTTTAACAACCTGAGACCAAAAGAGAACACCATGTAAAGGAAAAATTGGGAGGACTTACTGAAAAGAATGGCATTTCCTGGAAAACTGACACTTCATCACTATTTGTTGTTCAGTAGTGTCTTACTCTTCATGATTCCAGAGACCCTATTGTATATGGAAGAGATATTGGAGTGGTTTGCCATTTCCTTTGCCCAAGATCATACCACTAGTAAGTGTCCAAGGTTTGATTTAAATTCAGATCTTCCTGACTCCAGGACGAATATTCTACCCACTGAATCATCTAGCTGCCCCTTTCCAGCAGAATCTGACTCAAAAGATCATATGACTGTCTTGATTAAAGAGCTGAAGATCAGAGGGCAGCGATCACGGGCAAGGGAGAAGCAGTGATACTGGAAGGCCTCTTGCCAATGTCACAGAAAATAACATGGGTGCTTCCTGTAGGTAGTGGATAGAACGCTGAACCTTGAGTCAGGAATCCAGATCAAGTTTGCTATATTGTAGGGACCTTGAAATTGTTCAAATCCAATGTCCTAGCTGTGTAGCAAGACAACTTCTGTTTGCCTCAGTTACCTCATCTGTAAAATAGGGATAATACTAGCATCTACCTCCTAAGGTTGTTGTGAGGATCAAATGAGATAATATTTTTTTAAAAAAGCACTTATACAATACCTGGCATATACCAGGCATTATGTAAACGCTTATTCTTTCCCTTCCTCCCCAGAGGAGACTAGAAATAGCTCTTAGAAGCATGACAGAAAATCAGTGAGGTAGGTGGGAGACGACAGACTGTGGTAGAGACAAGGGGACAGTGCTGAGTAAGTGCATTTGACTAAAGAGCAGAAAATACCTGAAGTCTGGATGGAAGAGGAACAGAAGCTCAGATATGCTCTTGCCATGCCTATCTTCACCAATTATTGAGCAAACTCCACTCCCTTTCTCAAGTCTCAGTCAGTACCCCACAGATTAACATCCAATATTGAGTTCCTGCTGCCAAGACACTGACACATTTTATTGGAAATGGCGCTCTCTTGGGGAGCTAGAACATAATCAAAGCAGCACAAAGAAAAAGGAAAGGAGTGATCCAAAGACTTGGCAATGGGATTCCTCCAAGAGGAACAATCCAATTTTCCTTAAATTCAATCCTCATTCATATATGGCTGACTCAAGTTTACTCACACAAACTCTAAGCCAGAGGCCTACTGTCTAGTGGGCCAGTCCACTAGAAGCAAGAAAAGAAAATTGAGAAAAATATGTATTGGGTTCACAGAGCTCCAAGAGTTAAAGCATTCTCTATAGTAAAGTCCCTGTGAGGTTGTCCAAACCCATCTATAAGTCAAAAGTAAGGTTGTAATATGTACTGGGCACTCTGCTAAATACTGAAGGAACAAAGAAATGAAAACAACAACAACAACAACAAAGGAAGACCAACAGAGAATAAAACTAGGAGTAACAGATCAAAGCTTCAAAGAACATTTCAATTTAAGTTAACAAACATCCCCACAATGAGAGCTGTGAGAGAAATGGCTATTAATAACCAATAAATTGGGGAGATCCAGAATTCTTGTTTTTTTTCTAAAATCCTCATTTCAAAATTCAGTCTCTTGAAGGGCATTACTGATAATGAGATTGGATAAACTTTCTTAACAATATTTTTTAGACCCCACCCAGGTGGGGAAGCCATTGTACTATACTCAGATTTGGATGAGAATAAATTATTTGAATAAAATGCCCAAGGCTGAGCGTGACTTAGAAATAAATAACATCACCAAAGTTCATTAGAATAGATCCAGCACCCATTGCAATATTCATTCTTTCATTAATTGTTAACCAACATGAATTGATTGCTACCCTCAGGAACATTCCTCTTCCTAAGAGGGCATCTAGAACTGTGAGCCTACCACCATGACTGTCATTGGCTTTCAAGAATGTCACAGAGCTCTTTTTTTTTTTTATTAAAAAGGCTGGCATTATTAATAAAATAAGTAATTACCCAGAATATGTCTCTTGAACTTTTAAACATCACAGTTGTCCAAAAGTGGAAAAGGTTTCTTTGGAAAATAGTAGATTCCCCCTCACCAAAGGTCTCCAACAAAGCCTAGATGACAACTTGTCAAGCATATTACTTTAGAGGAGTTTCTTGTGCAAGGTCCAGAAAGGACAGGTTTCTGAGGCCTATTCCAATCTTGTGATTCTTCTAGTATAGCAGTTTCTGCTGGCAGTGGGCTAGGCTGGACATTATTACTGCAGTCACACTTAGCAAGACGTGTGAATCCTGTTCTTGGAAAGGGGTGAAAGCATGGAATGACTAGTGACTAAACTAAATGAGCAAACCTGAAGATCCAGTAAAAGTTGACGTTTTGGTCTCTAATAATATAGACTGATGGCCTAGATGATCTGTCTGCCTCATACTATTAATCATTAAAAATCTAAAACCTAGAAATAATGGTTAATCATTTGTTGAGCACAATTTTGCCCATTTTGACATATGATGAATCTACTCTCATCATACTGTCAGGGGATTTAAATGAATGAATTTGTGCAGTTAGGCCAGGAAACATGCCCAAAAGATGTTTCAAACATCAAAGACAAACTAGAGAAAGGGAACCATTCTGAAGCAAAAATGAGCAAAATCTCATATTTCCTACCATAGAATATAATCATTTGTCTTGAACTGGTCTTGGAAGACCTAATATAATATGGGATGATACCTAACAGTTATCTATTACTTTAGAATTTACAAATCACTATGTTCACCACAAGCCTCTTAACTAAATGCAACAAGTATAATTACTCCATTTTACAAATAGGGAAACTGAGGCTCAAGGAGGTTAAAGTGATTTTTCTAAAAATTATGAAACCAAGTGCCAGTGCCTGGATTCATATGATCATAGACCCAGAGCTGGAAAGGACCTTAGAGTTAATCTAATCCAAACCAAGTCACTCCTGACTAAATTCTTTTCCATTAGACTATGATGTTTCCCAATGTATGATAAAACAGAAGAAGAGAGAAGTGGTAGTAATATACACCAAATTGAGTCTGTCATATTATGGAGACCCTCAGAGAACTACTCAAAAAGAAAGGGAAGCAACTACCAGCAATCCTTTTCTATTGTCATACAAGTTACTTGCTTGCCAACTTATATACACATATATATTCATACATATGTGTGTATACACACAAATATATACATACACACATGTGTATGTATATACACACACATTTATTTATTTATTTATTTTCCAGGTCTTCCCTACTTACACATGACTTAATAAGTCATGAATAAGATTTAACAGAATAATATAAGCACATGCATAGAGTCAGCTTGGAACTTGCAGGAAAGAGAAGGCTTTGTATCTGCAAGATTCATGCATGCTGTGAGAATCCTTGTGGAAAGGAGAAGAGTGTTTATATAATACATAGCACCTACTATGTACTAAGCATTATACTAAAAGCTTATACCATTTATTCTTATAACCCTGGGAAGCAGGTACTATTATTATTTCTTTTCTACAATGGAGGAAACTGAGGCAGACAGGTTAAGTGACTCACCCGAGCCACCATGTAGCTAGAAGGAATCTGAACTTTCACACTTTCAAGTGTGCCAACCAGATGCTTGGTGCAAATCACTATCTCTCCCTGAGTCTCAATTATCCCCAGCTGGGAAATGAGATTAATGATAACCCTTGCCTGTGCCATATCTAACTGGAAAACTCCTGAGATCTTTGATTTGTTAATACTAACAAGTTGAACACAGAAGCAGAGTTTGGAAGCTATTGTTTCATTACCCTAATTCTAGTAGACTCTAAGTCACTTGTGTAGATGGATTAGTTTTTATCTTTGTCTTCATGTCCTTGGTGCCTAAAACAGAGTGGACATTCAATAAATGTTTGAATGAAAATGAATTTCATAAGTCTGCTGAATCTCACAGAGAATTAGATCACATAAGAGTTTCCAAATGAAAGCAGATCAACTGGAGAGGTGAGTGGGTGTAATGGGCAAATATTGACTTTTACATTGTAAAATCCATCACCATTCTATCAAGGGAGGTCAGGAGGGGAATAGAAAATGGAAGAAGAAGCAGAGACCAGAGGATAATGTATTAGAAATGGAGGGGGGGAAAGGAGGTAGATATCTTATCTTGAAGAAGTGAATGCAGGAAATACTTGTCCCTAGAGCTACCAATATAGAATACTCAGAGATATGGACTGATTAATAACTCTATAATCTTAATAACACTTTGTGCTTATCTTCTCTCCAAGGACCTCAAAGTATGTTCACAGGTATTATCTCATTCCTGCTGATGACATCTCTGGGAAAAAGAAGCACGGAAGTTTGGGTCTATTATGTTGATGTCAAAGGAGATTCGGAGGAACAGAGAAAGAAAGCTTTCTCTACCACCTCCCATTCTCTTCCTTACCCTAATGGAAGGAAGTTGATGAAAGGTGATACTGTGGCAGTGTACATACACTTGGCAGGAGAACAGAACCCCAAAGCTACTAGTCAAACCCGTCTGACAGGAAACTTAAAGGGGCTTTCATTCATTCCCCTGGAGCTGCCCATTACTGCCAGTATTACAAACAGGTGCTATTAGGCCAGTCCTGTATTTGCAGCCCCCAAGGAGACCTCTGGAAGATCAGCAAGAAGCAAATGATATGAATATCCAGGAGTATGCTGTAGGAAAGATGAAAACTACTTGGCAGATTTAGAAACTCTTCTATTACTTTAGTTATTCTAATAGAGGACTTATGTCCACTCGCTAAATTTAGTAGCGGAAGTTTACGTTCCAAGGACTCAAGTTAAAAGGCGCAAAGAATCCTCTTTTCATTTTGATGGTAACAAAATAAATAAGTCTTCACATATCCTCCTTCCTTCTTTTGGCTTCCACCAATCTGAGGCTCCTGCTTAGGTAGTAACCAGGTGTTAAAGGCTCCCTCTTGACATGGGAGAAGAGGGACATGGGAAGAAGAGCTGGATATCCTCTCACATCCAGGTGGAATCTATGTACACGGGAGCTCCCAAAGAGCTTTCCTGGGTCAGATTTGGTAGCCCCTTTGCAGCATTAACAATACCTTGTGGACTTAACCTCTCAGTTTTAAAACTACATCCCATGTGATCTGATTGGATGTGTGCCTGGAATGGCCTCAGTCATACTTCACTTTACTTCTCAGGTATATTCTTGCCAGCTGCCTCTTCTCTCCACCCCCACAACTTTACAATTCTGGAACTAAAATCGAATCCATATCTCCATTGCTACTAGAAAATGTGGGGCAATCTACTACCCTGTGGTTCCACTCAGCATCTCTTAACTATCCAACACAAAATAATCCTTTCTGATCACCCCTTCACTATATTTGATATCTCTCCCCTTAGAATGGAAGCTTCTTTTGGGCAGAAACTGCCTTCACTTTTATATTCATATTCCTTAACTTAGCATAGTGTGGGTATAATAAATGCTTTTTCATTAATATATTCTTTTTCTTTCAGTAAGATACAAGCACATGGCAATCTTTTAAAGGGTGATTCATTGGCTCCCTTTGTAAGCATTCAAACTTACATAGCATCAAATAGAACAGGTTTTATGTACCTAGTAAAAAAAACACAGAAAGGATTTATATATGAACCCAGCAAAAGTCAGGACAATTTCTTTCCCCTAGCTGATGTGCCTCCCTCCCCAAGATCCTGTATAGTACTCCTCACATATTTCCCTGAAAGGACCCCAGCAAAAAAAAAATCGAGAACTCAGTCCTATGCTGATTCCAAATTCTTCTTATGCATCCCAGCCCTCTGACCAATAGAATTATAGTCTCCTTAGTTGTTATACTCCCTCCAGCCCTTCAGACTTCCACTTTCCTGTTCCAGTAGTATCTTTCATGTATCTCTTCACAGACTGTCTTTCCAACTGCCAGTCCCATGCTTCACTCTGTTGCTCTTCCAGTTCTCTGAAAGTCTCTGTTTTTCAGGAAAGTGTTACAGCTCTTTTAGAATGAAATAGCCAGAGCCATAATCCCTGCAAACTGTATGTCTTTCTAGCTCTTTCAGGTAAATCCAGGGTCAAAATACCTTTGGGTCACTTAAGACTTTTGGTTCTTTGATCTAGGACTCACATTTTCCTAACCATAAAAAAAAAATCTTCTTAGGCAGCAGTGGTAAAACCTACTTTTCCTTTGCTTGCTCCAAAGTATCTATGTTTTCCATTCTAAATAAGGTCACATAGTCTATCCTAGGTTCCTTCTTCCTCAATTACCTACCTGGTCAGCTTGTTGTTTAGTCATGTCAGTCATATTTGACTCTTCCTGATTTTAGGTTTTTTTTTGGCAAAGATACTGGAGCGATTTGCCATTTCCTTCTCCAGCTCATTTTGCAGATGAGAAAACTGATTCAAATAGAGTTAAGTGATTTGCTTAAGGTCATACATCTTGTAAATGTCTGAGGCCAGATTGAAACTCATGATGATAAATCATCATAACTCCAGACCTGGCCCTCTATCCCCTTTTAATCAGCCCTCTCTATTGAACTGGGGACGGGGATAGGGTGGGGGGAGTGGGGGGGGGGAGCGACAATGATGACTCAAAATAGCATTTGCCCTCATTTTCCATTTCTTATCTTTGGTAGCTGGGCTAAGATTATATAAATCACCTCAGGGCTTCTCTGAGAATTTTTAGAGATCTCTAAAGGGACAGGGGGAGATGAGGAATTAGTTCATGCTGATGCAGGCACCTGCATTAAAAGAAGAAGAGCCTACACTAAGCAAGGCTGAAAACCTCTTTCTCTATTTACTACATGATAGAAGTGATTTACCTTCCAGCTTCTGGGGAAACTGTGCAATCCAGGATGCTCCCTCTCTAGGGAATAAATTGCAGAAAGATAAAAGCTCTTATTGTATAAAGGGAAGTAGTCTAGTTTTATGTAAGTGCCATGGGATGGGATGGAAAGCAGAAAATTCATTTCAAACATTGATGTTAGGCATTGGGATAGAAAAAAGAAAATTAAAACATATAGTCCCTGTTTTGTTTCCTGAATATGCCACATGAATCTCCAGATCTTTGCCTCTGTTCATTCTATTTCCCACTCTGTAACACTCATCCTCTTCCCCCATACTTATTTGTCCTTCAGAGTCAAGTTCAAGTCCCTCCTCCATGAAAGTTTCACTAATCAGACTAGTTCAATAACCTTTCTGGTCTGAATTCCTATTACACTATCTATAGTATTTGTTCAGTACTTTGTCCTCTAGCACTCCTATGATAGTTCTTGTGCTTTATTAATTCTTGTGTTGTTTAATTTTTCCTGAGTCACGTTTCCCTAACTAGATGGTAAACTCACTGAAGGCAAAAGTGTGATGTATCATATTAGAATATACCTAGGATCATATTAGTGAATACCTCTTTGTACACAGTAGGTATTCAACAAATAGCTGGTGCCTATTTTACCTCTTCATTTTGTCTGTAACTTCTTCTCTTAAATAAAAGTACCTTTTGGCAAAGAGGAAGCCCTTGTGAATTCATCACACGTGTTTTGTGCTTCATATTTTGAAGGAGGAATTGCTACTCTGAACTCATCACAAGGATATCATCTTTGCCCCTGCTAGGGACTCCTTCCCCAACCTGGTTAATGCAGTTACCCCAGGAAAAAAAATCAATGGACACTTCGATGGCTGCACAGACACACTGGCTGGCTGTCTGGACCAAAATGGGGAGAAGAGTGTACAAAAAAAAAAAAAAAAAACAAAAAAAAAAAAAAAAAAAAAAAAGAATACCAAATCTACTCTAGAACTATCTCATCATCTGATCTCTGTCCGTGACTTGTCCTAATTATGCTGGACCTGGACAATGTCTCAAGTTTCTGAAGTGGTTATAATAGATAGAAAAGAATGAAGATGTTAGCATGAAAAAGCTGTCTGCAAAATTTCAAGCCCTGGCTTGGTTTTCCAATGGATTTTTCTTGTGATGGGGGAATTTTTGTCACAGGACACCAAAATTGGAAGAGAAAAAGAGGTTTTATTTATGTCTAGGTTCAGAGTTCTAATTCCAGGACAAGGCTGTTCTCTTTATCTCAGCTTCCCAATCTGCTAAAAGTTACTTGGAAAAAAGTGATTATATCCATACATGACAGTTAGAAGAACTAATTGTATACGCTGCATTTTTGTTTTCAAAATTTGGGTTTTCATTTTTATACACACTGATTCATTTAATTCCTACAATAATCTTGTGAGGGTAACTTGGCAAAAAATCATTCCAATTTACACATGAGATAAGGAAATGAAGATTCAGAGCAATCACTTGCCTGAAGTCACACACAAACAGAAACAGGAGTATAATCCAAGGCTCCTGATCCCAAGTCCAAGACTTCATCCACTACACCACATTCCCTTTTTTTAACAGAATATAACTAGCCATTATTCATTGTCCTGTGCCTTAGTTTCTTTAAACCCATGATTGGTGTCTCCTGACTGTGAAGTTACTTTACAATGTCTGTAGATTAGTCTTCTCTTGCACTAGAGGGTAAATTTTGGTCAAATCTCCAGCCCTTTTCCTCTTAAGTCTTATTTAAATTTAGTAAACCACACCAAAAGAATGAGAATTATAAAATTTCTTACTTTAAGCTCCTATGAATTCAAAAAGAGAAGAAAAAAACCAATATAAAGAAAAAGAAAATATAAAGACTTTTTTTTTGTCTTTCCAAATGTAAAATCCATTAAAGTGCAAAGGGAAGATGGGTAAAACAGAGGCATATATCACCTAACAATGATTTTCTAAGAACTCTTTAGTTAAAAGAACACTATAAATGGCAATGGGTACCAAAGGTTTAAGTTTATAAATTCAAAATATATTCCTGGGTCAAGGAAGTCCCTCATAATTCTCACAGACACTTGAAGGGAAAGTTGAAGGCTGGTGAAGGTTTGAGCCCCAGGAAAAGAGAAGCCTGAAAAGGGATATGGGTCTGAGTTAGGGGATATTAGTGCTAAGTAAGGGCAGGAATGGTGGCTGAAAAGAGTAATGGGCACTAATTCAAGGCTCAAGGTCAGTAAAAGGTATAGTTCTGGGCCAGACCAAGCGGAGAAGAGCAAAAGCTGGATAACCTAGAAACGCTGGTCATAAAATTAGTAATGATTTACTCTGAGATATCATTGTTTGGGAAACTTTATGAGGTGAATGACAGCACAACTTTAAGAAAACTTCTTCCCCATTCCACAAGAATGGAGACTAAAAGCATGAAACCAAAGGGTGATTTTGAGAACAACTGCTTTCAGACCAAGACTTCTTATTGAGAGAATAAGAGCAAAGTTGCAGAGACCAAGCCTTCTTAAATGTCCATTCCACAAAGACCCAATCCATAAATTTATCTTCTGCCCTTCCTCACCAAGTCCTAACAGGATAAGTATAACCAGCCTATAGAGAGAAAAGATACCATATTGGTTATACTAGTAGCATGCCATATGGGTTACACTAGTGCAAAGCATGAATGGCTAAAATTAAATGCTGATTATACCTACCAAGCTATCTATGTTAGGTGCTAAAGATATAAAGAAAAATAAGATTGTATAATTTGTTCCCTAAAAAAACTACATTTCACTGAAAGGAAGCAATATACACATAGCAAATTAAATACAAAATATATATCAAGTAACTTCTTGGAGGGAGTTAGCAACTATGAAAAATAGAATAGGCTGAATTTTAAAAAAGCAAAAACAAAACCCTAAAAATTCTAATAGGCAGAGGTAAGGAGTGCATCCAGAGGGCAGGAGCTGAAATTTCATGTATGGTAGATTAATGTACAATGCTTTCCTCCTTACCTATGGAAGCTAGATTTGTTTTATCTTTAAGTAATTATTTTTAAAAATTGAAACTGTGTGCTCAAAAATAATTTTTTTTTATTTTAAAAATTAAAAACAACCCTGTCTTCAAGATTTAATTAATTCAGGCTATTGACCTACCTTTCTGATTTCTTTGGTATAAAACAGCTGTGATACAAAGGAGCAAGATAACCAACATCTACATAAGGAGAGCTAGAGTCAGTGAAACTGGAAGAGCATTGCTTTCCTCCAAGGTTTATGTAAATCTGCTAACTGTTAGATGTCATTTTTCATTTCAATTTTAGACCCAAAATACCAAGGGACTGACCAGAATTCAACCCAGGCCAAGGTATCTATAGATGGAGGATGAACAAATTTAAGGAAAATGAGCCCCAAGTGGCCTTCATCTTCTGTTGGCACTTCAAGTATGAAACCTGGCAAAAACCTTAATTTAAAAAGGCCTAAGTCACACACTGCACCTTGAGCCATCTCTGGAGGAGAGGGAGAGGACAGCAATTTTTCAAAGTTGTTCCTTGCTTATATACAACGTAATGGAAAGTTCCTGATCACAACAACCTCTGGAAAAATTCACCTCATCCCACTCCCACCTTGTAAATTACTGACTAAACTGTGGCAATTCAGTCACTAGCCACTCATATGAACAGGCTGTATCTTTGAAAACTGTATCTCAACTAGAAACTGGGTCCCCATCAGTGGGGGAATGGCTAAATAAGTTATGGGATATGAATGTATTATTCTATATGAAATGATGAGCAACCTGATTTCAAAAAATCTAGGAAAGACTTCCATGAAGTGATGCTAAGTGAAGTGAGTAGAATCAAGAGAACATTGTACACAACAACAACAAGATTATGTGATGATCAATTCTGATGGAAGTGGTTCTTTTCATCAGTGAAGTGATTAAGGACAATCCTAATAGACACATCATGGAGAGAGTCATTCACATCCAGAAAAGACTTTCCATAGAAGACTGAATGTGAATCAAAGCATAGTATTTTCACCTTTGTTGTTATTGTTTGCTTAGTTTTTTTAATTTCTCATTTTTTTCTCCTTTTGATCTGATTTTTCTTGCACAGCATAAGTGTGGAAATGTGTTTAGAAGAACTGCACATGTTAAAAGAGAGAGGAGGAGAGAATGTTGAAACTATTTTTTGCATCTATTTTGAAAAATAAAAAGCTATTATGAAAAAAGAAAAAAGAAAATTGTATCTGGAAGGCAGCTTTAGTAAACAGCTTTTGGATGAACTTTTAATATATTTTATTTGGAAATTAATAATCTCTAGGACTACTAGCTGGGATTTCTAGTTAGAATTCAGATTATATTTGTAACAACTGAGAAGGACTGAATTTGGGAATAGGAAATTTGAAGTTTCTTTTCCACTAATTAAAAAAGACAAAGTATGGTAAAAGAGATCTAGCTAGGCCCAACAGGGAACGTGAAAGCTTAGTAACAATAGCCATCCCAAAGTAGCTACAGGATAAGGAAACTACAAGTTATTAAGGGTATTATTTGTAATGTAAATTTGATATTTGGTATCTCAATAGTTAAGAGGAATGGCTTTTCATTTAGAAGACTTAAGAATTACAAAAAGATTTATTTGTGAATAGGGAAAGAAGTTTGATTTTTTTCCCCTGAAACAATTGGGGTTAAATGACTTGCCCAGGATCACACAGGTAGGAAGTATTAAGTATCTGAGATCAGATCCTGACTTCAGGGCTAATGCTCTATCCACTGCACCACCTAGCTGCTCTAAGAAACTTGATTTTTTTTTAAAGGTTTTTCTGGGAACGTGTAAACAGCAGAAAAAAGTTGAAATATTCTTGAGAGGTAAGGAGAGTTTTTCAAGCCTTTGGTGTTCTGAAATTTTGGAAAGTGCTATAGAAACTGTTCACTTTCAACTATTATTGTTGTTGTTTTTTGCTGAGGCAATTGGGGTTAAGTGACTTGCCCAGGGTCACACAGTACTAAGTGTCAGAGGCCAGATTTAAATTCAGGTCCTCCTGATTTCAGGACTGGTGCTTTATCCACTGTGCCACCTAGCTGCCCCAACTATATGTTTTAATGTTCTTTCCTCCCTTGTTTGAAAATCTTTATGCTAGGGATGATTCATCTGTTGCTGTCTACTAGTGGGAATATTAATAAAGACTGGTTTCCTTTAGTCCTATTTTAATCAAGGTACCAACATTAGATTTTATACTTTAGAGAAAAAGGTTGCTAACTGAATGACTCAACAACCTGTAGTTTCCAACAGGCTGTTTTGCTGAGTACTCCTGAATAGTATCTTTGAGTGGTATATCTGAATAGTGATCTGCTACTAGATTTAACATCAGCCTCTCCCCTCCCAGGAAGATAAATGACCTTTTGAAAAATGTTTAAACTTTTACTTGTTGTTCTCCCCCTCATGCTTCTTTCACCATCAGCCATCATCATAAGCCATCTTGACTCAGCTGCTTACTCAGAAGGGAACTTCCCTCAATTCTTTTTTACCCCAGGACAAACTGGGGACTACCTCGATGCCCTTGCTTTATTGATTACTTTTTTCAGAGCCTCCATTCTAAGAAGGAGCCAAGGCTTGCCATCTTCCTTTCCCCTCTTGCTATACTTCTGACTCTCCAGAATTCATCACCATTTCACCATCACCACCACCATGTGTCCTCCCACCTATACACACCCCTACCCCTACTCTCAAAACATATACACATACACACATTACCTTCCTTTTATGTATTGCCTTCTGGTATGGAAACAATGAACATCAACTGGGCCAGACTAAGAGTTTGAGATAATAGAGGATACAAAGGCCTTCATGCTATGGTCCATGGGGTCATGAATTCACAACTGAATAGCTGAACAACATTAGACTGTTAGCTCCTGGAGAACAATGACTATATTTTTGTATTTCCAACACCTAGCATTTAATAAACATTTATTGCTTGGTTGCTACTCTGAATCTACATGATATGATGGGAAACCTCCCCCCACCAGCTGTATATGGATGACTCAAGTTTTCCTATAGCCTACGTGAGCATATCCAGCCTATGGGGGAGTGGTCCCTAACTATGGCTCTGAAATTTTCAGATTGTCTAAAAATTGCTCAAGAAACTGTTTGAAAGTATTTTGTTTTATTTTGTTTTGTTTGAATAAGGTATACAGAGCTCTTAGACCTCTCCAGAATTAGTGAAAATGTTCGTCAGACAAAGGTGGAACTATACCATTATAAAAAATTATGAAACATAGTTTCTATTCTTTTTTTACACATAAAAATAACTTTTGGGGGTTATGCATATAAATTCATTTTTTTCCATATTTCCTTATGAATCATGTTGGGAGAGAAAAATCAGAACAAATGGGAAAAACCACGAGAGAAAAAGAAAATAGAAGAAAAAAGAAAAAAAAAGTGAACATAGCATATGTTGATTTACATTCAGTCTCCATAGTTCTTTCTCTGTATATGGATGGTGTTTTCCATCCAAAGTTTTTTGGGATTGCCTTGGATCACTGAATTGCTGAGAAGAACTAAATCTGTCATACTTTTATCATCAGACAGTTCCTATTCTTGCTCTGGAATTGTGAATTTTCCCTTCCCCTCCCTCCCTTACCCCTCTCTCTTTCTCTCTCTGTCTCTCTCTCTCTTTCTCTCTCTCTCTCTCTGTCTCTCTCTCTGTGTCTCTGTCTCTCTGTCTCTCTCTCTGTCTCTGTCTCTCTCTCTCTCTGTCTCTGTCTCCCCTTCTTCTTCTTCTCCCCCTTTCTCCCTCCTTCCCCTCATTTGTGAATTTGAGACACCAGGAGCTCCTGGGTCTCTTGGTAGGAGGTGACTGGCAGCAGAAGGAAGTTCAAGAGGATGATCAATGACAGAAAAACACCAAACTCTAGGGCCATTTCTGCACTTAGCAATGCAATGGCCCAAACAGGAGTATTCATGTCAAGCTCATGGCACCATCAGAAAGGAGCACACCCCTGATATAAAGGGTACCCTTCCATAACTGGATGGGAGTAATGAAGAATTCTGTGAAGTGAGTTAGGGTAATGTTCAGGCACTGGCACTGAGACCCCAGTATGGGTAGAGGAAGCCATGAGAATAATTGGCTGAAGACAGTGGATTATACAGGCCATAGAAAAGCTAGCAATGAAATGGGCAATAATAAAAGGCAGGCCTATGATAGCCCTTTCCTTATTGTAATCTGGAACTGACTAGTCCATCCAAATTATTGCCATCATAATATGTACTGGTTCCTGGACCACATTTCCCCAGGGAAGACTTGAAGACCAAGGGTCAGAATGATGGGGTGGGAGTAGGGATGAGGGAGTAAAATGTTGCTTTCTGGAAAAAAAGGGGAGGTCAAAATATATACCCAGTCTTTGCAAAATAAGGAGAAGAATTTCCTCAGAGGCCTCTAATAGGACAAAGATTTGGTATCCCATTCAATTCCCCATGAGATTCTTAAAAAGCAGAAGGCTCTGGAGGGTGGGTTAGGAAACGCTAAGTCATTCAATCAGTCAATAAACATTTATTAACACTTACTATATAAAGAAAAACTGCTGGAAACTGCTGGGGAAAGAAAAAAATGCAGAAAGACCTTAACAATCTAATGTGAGGAAACAATATGAAAATAACTATGTACAGATAAGAGTGAATATTGGAAATAATCAACAAAAAGAAGGTACTAACATCAAGGGGGATCAGGAGGGTAATTGTCAGTGTCAACCCTGGCCCTGGAATATGACCTTTTATTTACCCTTCTATAGATGCACATTCTCCAACATATAATGAGAATCTATGACTACAGGAAGTAACATAATCCTCTCAGAAATCCTGATATTCCTGGTGCTATTTATTCCAGCTTATGAGTAACTTTTTATATGAAACATACATACATACACACACACACACACACACACAAAAGTAGTTTTGATTTGTTTTTTTAGAAGAAAGGAGATGAAATCCAGAAGTACGGTCTTCTTTCTCTCATTTTCAATTGCTTTTACTGGAAGCTCTTCCATTCTTTTAATTATGGTTTTAGTATCTTTTATTTTTCATTCCCTGCTGCCTAAATCCTTGATTCCAGGATTGTCCCTTACCACCAAAGATATAGTATAGTAAGAACAATATCCTAAGCTCCTCTCCCCCTAAGTTAAACTAGTTTTATCTTAAAAGATATTGATAGTTGTGGCTAAGAATTAGAAATTAAGGGATGCCCATCAATAAGGGAATAGTTAAACAAGCTGTGGTATACAATTATAATGGAATATTATTGTGCTATATGGAATGACGAGCAGGATGATTTCAGAGAAACCTGGAAAAACATATATATGAACTCATGTAAAGTAAAGTGCACAGAACCAGGAGAATATTGTAAATAGTAATAGCAATATTGTTCAGTGAAGAATTGTAAATGGCTTAGCTATTCTCAGCAATACAATGAACTAAGACAATCCCAAAGGACAAATGACAAAGCATATTATCCACTTCCAGAGAAAGATCTGATACTGTTTGGATACAGATTGAAACAAGCTATTTTTTACTTTCTCTCTTTCATTCTTTTCTTCAAATCTTCTTGTACAAAGTGACTAACATGGAAAGGTTTTACAAGAGTGTACATGTATTTTTAAAAATCAGAAAAAAAAAAAAGTATGACATTATCCTCAGGACATAATTGACTCAGAGGACTAAAGCTGGGGCTATTGATAGAGCTTCCTGGTCACTTGGGCACAAAACAGCCAGGACATGAGCAGATAAGAGCTCTTCCTCAGAATTTTAATCACATAATAGCAAAATGACCAACATCTACACAAAAGAGCACATTTAGCTGAATCAAAGCTATATCCTGGATAGACATCCTTTTGCTACCCTGAATGTCCTTCCCCTGCTATAGCTAAGTCAACCTTTTGTTAACTCCTAGATGGATTATGAATGTCTCATTCCCTTCCAATTTCATACTGAAACTACCCAGAGACTGATCTGAGTCAGGCCTGTACAAATGGCATCATTTAAGTTGACTAGCAAACACTTCATTTTAGGCTAGAATGTAGAATATATGGGGTATGTGCAATAATCTGGAAAGATACACTAGAGCAGATTGTGACAGGTTTTAGAAGCCAATATAAGTCTGAACAACCAAATTTAATTAGTACAAATCATGAATTCCCCTTTATACTGCTATATTGTTTGTCTTTCATTCTAGAAGAGGACCATGACATCTGGAAGGTGAAGTCATGACCTATAAATGAATTAGATTTAAGTGAGGGTGACTGTGCAAAGTCACTAGCCTCATTTCTCCTTCAGTGCCACCCTGGGTCCAATGGTAAGATATGGATCAGGAGGACTGGAGTCCTAGTTGTAGTGGGGAACTGTGACCTCTTTAAGTTAAGGTCTTTAACAGTTTGACTAAGGCAATGACCCAATTAAGGCTAAGTATGAAATGAGGCAAAGAAAGGTCTCCTTTACCTAGTCAAAAAAAATTTATTTGGGAAAGACCCCAGGATTTCTGGTCAAAATAGAAACAAGGACCAAGTAGAGGTTGGCATGAGACCTGTTGTTTGTTGGTCAATGAGAGCTGGAGTGATTTAGGTTTAGGACATGGTCCCAAGAAAGAAATCTAGTCTATAAACCCCAAGATATTTTTTGAGGTTTCAGAGATAAAAATTTGTATTAGTTCAGGTAGAGTACCTGAAGATAACCCATGTGGACAGAAGGAAGAAGCAAAGGAAGGGAAGAAGAACTGTGTTGTCCAACTGGTCAGTTCCTTCAAGAATGAAGGACAAACAACAACCACTTTGATTATATTATTATTATATAGTATTTTTTATTCTTCAAAGTTATTGAATTATTCAATTTTGCATTATTCAGATTTGCATTACATGTTTCCATTCCAACAATAAAATTATAATTTCAAATAGTGCACATTCAAAATCATGTGACTGCACCTTATATTTCTTTTTTTTTTTTTTTTTTTTTTTTGAGGGGGATGAGGCAGTTGGGCTTAAGTGACTTGCCCATGATCACACAGCTAGTAAATGTTATGTCTGAGACTGGATTTGAATTCAGGTCCTCCTGACTCCACAGTCAGCACTCTATCCACTGTACCACCTACCTGTCCCTATACCCTATATTTCTTAAACTGATAGGTGGCCATTATCCTATGTCTATTCTGCCCTTTGTAGCTAAATTCCTTGAAAAGGCTGTCTACAATTGTTGTCTCTACTTTTTTTCCTTTGGTCTCTTGAAGATGTTTGATCACTCTATCCTGGTTCTCCTCTCACCTGATTATTCCTCTCTTTATCTTTTTCTAGATATTCTTCCAGATGTCTCTGTAAACAGAGGCATCCCTCAGGGTTCTGTCCTGGACTCTCTTCTCTTCTCCTTCTACACTATTTCACTTAGTGACCTCATTAGCTCCCAAGGATTTAATTACCATCTCAATGCTGATGATTCTCAGATCTATCTGATTTGCTCCAAATTCTTTGCTAGCCTCCAATCTCAGATCTCCAGTTGCCTTGCAGACATCCCAAATTAGATGGTATCTTAAATTAAATATGTCAAAAACAGAGCTCATTATCTTTCTCCCTACACCGTCACACACTCATACACTTATTGTAAGGGATAACACTGTCTTCCCAGTCCCACATGCTTGCAACAAAGGAGACATCTTAGACTCCCCAGTTTTTGATTCCCCCCCATATTCACTCTGTTGTGAGCCTCTTTCCCTCCCCTGACACTGCTCACCTCACCTTACATCTGGATTACTGCAATAAATTGTCTCCAGTCTCCCCCTACTCTAATTTTTCTTCTTTTCAGTCATTAAAGTGATATTCCTAAAATATATTCTGATCATGTCACCCCTCACCTCCCCCACTCATTAAACTCCTCTGGCTCCCTATTACTTCCAAGATCAAATACAAAGCACTATTTGACATTCAAAGTCCCTCATAATGTCACCCCCTCATACCTTCCAAGCCTTCTTATACATTCCTCCTCCACATATACATTTCAAGCCAGTGACACAAGCCTCCTTGCTGTTCCACAAACAAGAAACTCCATATCTTGTTTCCTGTTCCAGGCATTTTCTCTGGCTGTATTCCATACCTGGAATACTCCATTTTTCATTTTTACTACTGACTTTCCTGGCTTTCTTTAAATCCAAACTAAAATCTCACTTTCTTCAGAGAGCTTTCCTTAATCCTTCTTAATGCTAGCATCTTCCTTCTATTAGTTATTTCCTATTTATCCTGCATATATGTTGTCTCCCCCATTAGGTTGTATGCTCCTTGAGGGCAGGAACTATCTTTCCCTCTTTTTTGGTATCCTCAACACTTAGCACAGTGGCTTGCACATAATAGGTTCTAAATAAATGTTTACTGATTGATTAGTTGGTTGACACTTTAGGGGATTCATTAGTCACACTATTTGGGATTTGAAGATTTAGTGATATGGTCAAATTTGTGCATCTGGCAAATATGTGGAGGATAGAGTGGCACCTAGGACACCAATTAGGAGGCTATTGCAATAGTCCAAGTGAGAAGTGATGAGGATTTGAATTAGAGTGGTAATAATATGAGTAGAAAGAAGCATAGTGATGTCAGAGAGAGGGGTAGACAGAAAGAGTAGATGCGTAGATAGAGTACCTGGCTTGAAGTCAGGAAGACTCATCTTCCTGAGTTCAAATCCAGCCTCAGATACTTACTAGATGAGTGATCCCCGGGCAAGTCACTTAACCCTGTTTGTCTCAATTATTTCAACTGTAAAATGAGCAGGAAAGGGAAATGGCAAACCACTCTAGTATCTTTGCCAAGGATCATGAAGAGTCAGATATGACTAAAATGGCTAATTATACAAAAATATAAATAAGGTTAAATCTCCTGAACCCTAATCTTTCTCCTGAGCTACACTGTCAACTGCTTTTTGGAAACCTCAAACTGGATGTCCTTTGGCAAATCAAACTCAATGCATCCAAAATAGAATTTATTATCTTCTCCACCAACCCTTTTTTCCTTTCCCCAACTTTCCCAGTTCATAAACTTAGTATAAACTTTAACTTCTTTCTTGCATCCACTCCGATAATAACAAATTTCATTGATTCTACCTTAAAAATATCTCTTGACCCCTTTTCTCTACTCATACAGCCACCACTGTGATAAAAGCTCTTCTCATCTTACTCTGGAATTCTTTTTTTTTTTTTTTTAAATTTAATAGCCTTTTATTTACAGGATATATACATGGGTAACTTTACAGCATTAACAACTGCCAAACCTCTTGTTCCAATTTTTCAACTCTTACCCCCCCCACCCCCTCCCCTAGATGGCAGGATGACCAGTAGATGTTAAATATATTAAAATATAAATTAGATACACAATAAGTATACCTGACCAAAACGTTATTTTGCTGTAGAAAAAGAATCAGACTCTGAAATATTGTACAATTAGCTTGTGAAGGAAATCAAAAATGCCGGTGTGCATAAATATAGGGATTGGGAATTCAATGTAATGGTTTTTAGTCATCTCCCAGAGTTCTTTTTCTGGACATAGCTAGTTCAGTTCATTACTGCTCCATTAGAAATGATTTGGTTGATCTCGTTGCTGAGGATGGCCTGATCCATCAGAACTGGTCATCATATAGTATTGTTGTTGAAGTATATAATGATCTCCTGGTCCTGCTCATTTCACTCAGCATCAGTTCGTGTAAGTCTCTCCAGGCCTTTCTGAAATTATCCTGTTGGTCATTTCTTACAGAACAGTAATATTCCATAATTTTCATATACCACAATTTATTCAACCATTCTCCAACTGATGGACATCCATTCAGTTTCCAGTTTTTAGCCACTACAAAAAGGGCTGCCACAAACATTCGTGCACATACAGGTCCCTTTCCCTTCTTTATAATCTCTTTGGGATATAATCCCAGTAAATTCAATTGCCCAGAGAAATTCATCAGTATTGGATGTCAATTTCTTTCTTTCTTTTTTCTTTTTGCTAATGCAATTGGAGTTAAGTGACTTGCCCAGGATCATATAGCTAGGAAGTGTTAAGTGTCTGAGTTCAGATTTGAACTCAGGTCCTCCTGACTACAGGGCTGGTGCTCTATCCACTGCACCACCTAGCTGCCCCTTACTCTGGAATTCTTAATAACCTTCTGGCTGGATTCCCTGTCTCAAGTCCTTTCCCTTCTACTCCATACTTCACTCAGCTGCCAAACTAATTTTCTTAAAGCAGAGATCTGCCCATGTCACTTTCTCTACTCACTAAATTCTAATGTCTCTCCATTACCTTCAGTATCCAATGTAAAAACCTTCTATTTGGCATTTAAAATCTTTGCACTTGATCCCTCCCTCCCTATCTTTTCTTCTTATGTTTTACTCTTATTCACACACTTTATGATCGTTGTACATTTGAATACTGAATGCTCTTCATAAATCACTCCATCTCCTGAGCCTGTGTCTCTGTGGGCTGCCAGCCATGCTTGGAATTCTTTCCCTCTTCACCTCCCTCTCCTGCCTTCTCAGTCTTATTCCAAGACTCAGTTCAAATTCTATCTTTAGCAAGAGGACTTAATTTTCCCTAGAAAGTAAATGGCTCACACATTTGGCACTAGGCTAATGCATAAAGGTCAGGCCTAAGAGAACAGTAGCTTCAAGATTACTTAAGTCCTAACTTTTAGTATATTGTTGCAAGTCTGTGTCCTCTTCTTTATACTCTACTTGTCTACTTAGCCATTTCTTTTCTCATTCCCAAGAGAGAAAGTGGGCCTAGGAAACCATGAGACCCTTTTCCAGACCCTTATTTTTATTTTTTTCTTTTATCTTTATTTTTTAAAATAATTATAACTTTTTATTGACAGAACCCATGCCTGGGTAATTTTTTTACAGCATTATCCCTTGCACTCACTTCTGTTCTGACTTTTCCCCTCCCTCCCTCTAACCCTTCCCCCAGATGGCAAGCAGTCCTATATATGTTGAATATGTCACAGTATATCCTAGATACAATATATGTGTGCAGAACCGAACAGTTCTCTTGTTGCACAGGAAGAATTGGATTCAGAAGGTAAAAATAACCCGGGAAGAAAAACAAAAATGCAAACAGTTTACATTCATTTCCCAGTGTTCTTTCTTTGGGTGTAGCTGCTTCTGTCCATCATTGATCAATTGAAACTGAGTTAAATCTTCTCTTTTGTCTAGACCCTTATTTTGTTCCTTGAGCATAGCCCCAAGAGAAATGACAGTCTTAAAAATGGAAAAGGTAATACTTTCAGAAAAACCTGAGAAATCATTTGAACTGGTACAAAGTGAAATGAGCCAGAACAACACTGTATAGTAACAGCAGTCTTGTGATGACTTAACCACTTTGGCTCAGAACAATTCCAAAGGACCCATGATGAAAAATATTACATATTTTCAGAGAAAAAACTGATGAATTCTTTTTTCACCTTATTTTTCTTATTGCATGTGTGTGTGTGTGTGTGTGTGTGTGTGTTCTTTTGAAACACATCTAGTATAGAAATGTTTTGTATGACTTCACATATATAATAGATGTCATATTGCTTACCTTTCACAACAGATGGTGAAGGGGGCAGGAGAAAGGAAGAAAATTTGGAACTCAAAATTTCAAAAGATTAATGTTAAAATTTTTATGTAATTAGAAAAAATTTGACAAAATAAAAATATTTTTTAAAAAGGAAGAATAGCAATTATGGTCTAAAAATACATCTGACTCCAGATTGCATAAATATCTTAAAGTCTTTGAGGCAATATATTATCACCTAAGCAATGACCTACTCCAACATTGTTTGGCTCGTTATATTCAAGGAGATTTCCTTCTAGCCAAAGAAAAGTCTGACAGATTTCTTCTCAACCCCAAGCCAAGCAAAGGGGGAGGATGCAAATAAGCAATCGGAATAAGGGCTATGTGAGAAAATTGTTCTATTTTCCAAAGCCAGAAGATAAGCTTATTCAATAAACTGATAAACAATTTAACAACAATAAACATTTATGAAGCACTTACTATGTGCCATGCATGTTAAGATTTGAGAGAAAGAAGGCTGTAGGCAAAACTATAGACTCAAGAACAGTAGGAATATTCTTCACCTTCTGTATCCACAGGATTTAAGAGAGAGAGACCAAAGAACTTTTATGGGGGGAGTTGTGAGGACAGAGACAGAAGAAAATGTTCTACCCTTACTACAGTAATGGCAGAACAGCCCTGTTCTATTATTACTACCAAGCAGTTTACCCCCTTTTCTATGGTTTAGAGAGCTATGTCTCTTTTAAAATATATATTTATTTAATATTTTTCCCAGTTATATTTAAAATAATTTTTAAAAAATTTAAAGAAACTTTTGAGTTCCAGATTCTCTCACTTATCCCCACTCCCAGCCCCCATTAAGAAACCATATGTGAAGTTATGTAAAAATTTCCATAAAAATCATGTTGTGAAAGAAAATATAGATGTCCCACCATAATAAAAAAAATGCCCTCAAGAAAAATAAAGTTAAAGAGAGAGAGAGAGAGAGAGAGAGAGAGAGAGAGAGAGAGAGAGAGAAAGAGAGAGAGAGAGAGAGAGAATTTTTCAATCTGTATTCAGATACAATCAGTTCTTTCTCTGGGTATAGACAATTTTTCATCATAAATTTTTCAGCGTAGTCGTGAGTCATTGTACTGCTGAGAATAGCAAAGTCATTTACAGCTGGTCATCCTAAAACATTGCTATTACTTTGTATACAGTACATTTCACTTCCCAGGTATTTTTGTCTTAGATAATCTCTCTCATCATTTTTCATAAAACAGTAATATTCCATCACAATCACATACTACAATTTATTCAGCCATTCCTCAATTGATGGGTATCCCCATCTTCTAGCCATGTGGTATTGTTAGGTCAAAGATTATGCATGAATTTATAACCCTTTAGGTCATATCTTTTGATTATATATCAATTAGGGCATGGATCTTATTTTATATAAATTTGATTCATTTCCCTCTCTGTTTGAGAAATGAGGCCTTACCAGAGAAACTTGCTTCAAAATTATTTTTACAATTACTATTGCAAACTATTTCCCCCTATTCTATTCTCTGTCTCCTTTCATCCTGTCTCTCCTGCTGATCACTCCCTTTTTTTACTGCACTCGATTTTTATCACTCTCCCCCGCTTCTTGTATTCATCCCCTCCTATTTTCCTGCAGGGTAAGACAGATTTCTAGATCCATATTGAGTGTGTATATATGTTATTTTCATCTTTGAGTCAATTCTGGGGAGAAATTTCATCTTTTTCCTCCTCTTCCCTTCCACTATAAGTTTTTTCTTGCCCCATTTTTTATAGCAGATAATTTACACCATTCTACTTCTCCCCTTCCCTTTCTCCTAGTACATCCCTCTCTCATCCTTTAATTTCATAATCTTTGGAAAGATATTATCCCTTCACATTCAACTTTCTGTGTTCTCTGTCTACATGTACTCCTTCTAACTGCCATAATAATGAGAAAATTCTAGTGAGTTCTCCTCTCATGTAGGATCATCTTTCCATGTAAGAATGTGAAAATATATCTTATTCAGTCCCTTGTGATATCCCTTTCCTGATTACCTCCTAATACTTCTTCTGAGTCCTGTATTTGAAAATCAAATTTTCCAATCAGTTTTGGTCTTTCTTCATGAATGCTTGAAAAATCTATTTCGTTGAATTACCACCCTTTTCCCTGAAGATTTATACTCAGTTTTTCTGGACAGGTGATTCCTGGTAGTAATTCTACTCTATTGTTCTACAGAACATCATATTCCAATCCCTCTGGTCCTTTAATGTAAAAGGTCCTAAATCTTGTATTATCCCAACTATGTTTCCACTAGAATTGTTTCTTTTTGAATGCTTGCAATATTTTCTCCTTAACCTAGAAGTTCTAGAATTTGACTATAATATTCCTGGGAGTTTTCATTTTGGGATCTCTTTCAGGAAGTAATCAGTAGATTCCTTCAATTTCTATTTTATCCTCTGGTTCTAGAATATCAGAATAGTTTTCACTGATAATTTCTTGAAAGATGATGTGCAGATTCTTTTTTTTTTTTGGATTAGTAGACCTTTCAAATCATCTTTGGTGTCTCTGGATGACAGATCTAGAAACTGCCAGGACTGATGCTGATTCAGACGTCCCTAGACCCATTCCTACTTTAGTGATATTTGGGCTGGGGCTGGAGCTTGCAACACTGGACTATCACCCCGATGTCACACACCTTTTCTGTTCATCTTCTAAGTTGTCTTCAGCTGGAAAGTATTCTACTATTGGGGTATCTTTTGGGTATTCTGATGGTTTAAAATTTTCTTTAGATTTCTTATTTAAAGGAATTTGGAGCAATTTGGGGAGAGATTGGGCAAGTTTCTATCTTTACTTGCCCATCTTGATTCTGCCCAAGAGGTATGTCTCAACAATGATTTTTTTTCTTAAATGAATTCTCAGGAATGGATCTTTCTTACCTACATTGTTGGAATCAAATAAGTATTCTTGAGACTCTTCCATTCTCCTTATGATGCTTCAAAATAACTTGCTTCAGTCTTTTGCCAAATACTTAGGCAAGCTATTACTGTGTCACTTTCACATTCACATTCATAATTCTCTTTTAGAGTCTCACCTTGTGTGTTTGTGTTTTGCTGCCTATCTCCCTACTCATGGCATATCTTTGGGTATTTGTATGCAGCTAGGCAGCAGAGAAGATACAGGTCTTGGACTTGGAATGAAAAAGACCAGAATCCTTCCTCAGGCATTTACTAGCAAATCACTTTAACCTCTGTCAATCTCAGTTATCTCACAGACCGTTTAGGACTTTTTTGAGGATCAAATGTGATATTAAATATAATGTGCTCTGCAAAACTTAAAGCACCATAATTACTTAATGTTATTAGCTAAATGTTAGCTAATATTATTATGTGCCCTGAGGATTTTCAGCTAAATGGTTCCACTATGGGTAATAAAGGAGCCCTTTCCAATTTTTCCCTGCACTTCCATACATACTCCATCAAGAACCTAAAAAGGTTGCCAACCAGATCAAATAATGAGTTTTTAAAAAGAGAGAAACAAGTCATAAACATCTTCATTCAGCCCAGGAATGGACAACAGGACAGCCAGAATCCTATGGGCATTAGTAAAGTAATCCTGACAGGAAAATTAGCACAAATTTAGGCAAACATTGATTTTCATACGCGGAAAACCTTTTCAATTTCATGTAATTTTAATTTTCTATTTTATCTTCTACATTCCTCTCTATTGTCAGTCATAAACTTTTCCCCTAGCTATAGTAATGAAAGCTAATATTCTTCCTTGCTCCCAAAATCTGTTTACAAGAAGATCTTTTCTATCTAGCTTATGGTTTCCAGGTTTCCCGGAAGTTTTTACCAAAAATTTAATCCTTATACTAGTAATTAGGGTTTGGGGATTCATTTAATCCACTGTTATTGTGTTAATTTGGTATCCATTCTATTCTACTGATTGACTTTTCAAATTTTTTTGTCCAGTATCAGAGTTTTAAAGATTACTACTTTGTAGTATAGTTTGAGATCTGGTACTTCTAGGCCTCCATCCTTCCTAATTTTTTCATTATCTTCACACACACACACACACACACACACACACACACACACACACACACAATTGATCCTTTGTTTCTCCAGATGAATTTTATTTATTTTCTAACTCTCTAAAGTAATTTTTAGTAGTTTGAAATGGCACTGAATAAGTAAATTAATCTAATATAGTATTGTATTGTCATCTTATATTGGCCTAGCCAAACTGTGAATAGTCCAACATTATGTTATTTACAAAAACAAAACAAAACAAAACAAAAAAAACCACATGTTTAAAAAAGCAGGGGTACCAATCTCAATCTCAGACAAGATAATTTATTTTTAATTTCATTGGATTTTTAAGAAAAATATAGCTTCTTTATTTGTTTTAATTATGTCTATTAATATTGTTGCCTTGTCTGAGATTATGATTATTATCTCTGCTTTTAAAAATTCACTTGAAATATAATAAATACGTCGCCAGGACATAATTTTAACTCTCAGTGAATATGTTTCAGATGTGCTTTTGTAAATTATGAACATAAATGTTGAAGCGATTCATAGTTTGGTGATGCCAATATAAAATGACAATGTTACACAGATTAATTTACTTGTTCAATATCATATCATTCAAACTATAAAAAGATTATGTAAGTGAAATTTTATAAATTAAAAGCTTAAAGGAAAAAGACTTAAGGAGAAATGGACAAGAAAGCTATAATAGATGTGAACTTCATTATATCTTTTTTTCAAATTTAGATAAATCTACACAAAAAGATAAACAGGAAAAAAATCTATGGACTTTGAATGGAATTTTTGAAGTCAGGTATGATGAATCTCTGGCAATTACTGAAAAAGGAATGTGTGTGTGTGTGTGTGTGTTAAGGTATAAAAAAGTCTCACAAAGAAATACAGAAAAGCAGAAATATTAAATTTACTAACCACTATATTATAAAAATTATATTCAACCATGGGCTTTTAAAAATGAATTAAAATTACTGGAATTAAACAATGTGATCTTAAAGAATTCATGGATCAAGGAAGAAACAATATAGAAATAGAAAATATCATCAAATGACAACTATGAGACAACATACTAAAATTTCTAGCATGAAGTCAAAATAATCCTGAGGAAAAAATTTATACACTTAGACACTTTCATCAAGGACATATATATATATATATATATATATATATATGCATATATATATGTTTTTGTGTGTCTATATGTAAACATATATGTACATATGAGGAGAAAAGGAGAGAGAGAGACAGGCAGAACACAAATCAATGAATTGGATGTGAAAATTTTAAAAATCATAAAACCAACAACTTTTAAAATAGCAAAATAGAAATTCTGAAAAATAAATGTGAAATGAACAAAACCAAAAGCAAAAAGTCCCACTGAACTTATAAGTAAAATGAGAAGCTGATTTTTAGAGAGGGAAAAATGGAATAGAAGAGTTAAATGAATAGGTACTCCGATTTTAAAAGAGTAAAATTAAAATGTCAGTTTCAAAAAAAAAGATTCAAAACAAAAGAAGGAATAAAGAATATTATTAAGAACTATTTTGCTGAATTTGGAGGGAATGGGGGGGTGAGGTGTTCTGGGTATCTCTATCTTGCCCAAGATGAAATTGTAAAGACCACTCATAGGCCTGCTATTTTTGAGCAGGGATAGTTTGCCAGCAGCAAACCATATGGTATAGACACCTGACTAGCTTTAGTTTAACAAGACTCAGAACCCCAGAGTTCAAGCAATTCACCAGCCTCAGTCTCTCCAGCAGCAGAGATTATAGACATGGAACACTGTGCCCAGCTATTTTGCTGAATGTTATGCCAACAAAACTGACAATTTAAATGAAATGGATAATTATTACAAAACAGAAAACAAAAAAGCAAACAACTCAGATTATTAGGACAAATAGAGAATAAATATTAAAATTAAATTTAAAAAATTAATTAAAAATTAAAATTAAAAATATTTAAATAAATAAATAAGAAACTGAATAAGAAATAAATGAACTGTCAAGGGAAAAAAGCTAGAATCAGATGAATTTACAATTCTGTATTACTATAGAATTACTATTCTGTATATATCTTATTTGTACATAGTTCTTTGCAAGTTCTCTCCACCAATAGGCTGTGAACTCTGAAATCAAGGGGCTGGTTTTTTTAGAAATTTTTTTAACTTTCTTTGCATCCCTAGTACTTAGAATTTCCTTGATAAATAGTAGGAGCTTAATAAATGCTTGTTAAGTTATCAAAAGAAGAAACCCAACCTATTGACAGCCATATGAAAAATGTTCTGAATCACCAATAAATGAAATGCAAATTTAAAAGAGCTCTGAGGATTCTACCTCCCACCCACCAGATTGGCAAAGATAACAAAAAAAGAAAATGTCAATTGTTGGAAAGGGTGTGGGAGGACAGGCACACTGATGCACTATTGATGGAGCTGTGAACTGATCCAGTCATTCTGAAAAGTAATTCAGAACTATATCCAAAAGTCAATAAACTATCCCTAAACTTTGACTCAGCCCTATCACTACTAGGCATATACCCTCCAACAAATCAATGCCAGAGGCAAAGGATTCATGTACAAAAATGTTTATAGCAACAATTTTTGTTATTAAAAAAAAACCTTGAAGATGTCCATTAACTAGGGAATAGTTGAACAGATTATAGTATATGAATGTAATGGCATAGTATGGTGCTGTAAGAAAATGTCAGAGGGAATGAGTCAAAGAACTGAGGTGAGAGGAGGGTAAGCCTAGAAACCTGTGATTTCATTTAGGGAACTCCTAATTGAGGAAACTTGTTATACCAATGCAGGCCAGTAGCTTCCCTGAAGCTGCCTTAGAAAGATACTTAAGATTACTATGAGCTTTAAGTGACTTGCCTAGGGAGTCAGTATGTGAGAGGCAGAACTTGAACTTGGGGTTTCCTAACTTCTTGGCCAACTCTCTATCCAGTATTCAAACATCATGCTTCATCTGAATATGGAAGAAAAGAGAGGGCAGAGAAAGAAGGAGAGGAAGAGGGAGAGAGAGAGAAAGAGAGAGAGAGAGAGAGAGAGAGAGAGAGAGAGAGAGAGAGAGAGAGAGAGAGCAATGAAACATATTTTAAGAACTTCACAGAAGAGAAGAGAAGGTAGTTCAGGAGAGACAAAGTCTCTATATATTGAGTTGTTTAATATTCTTTCTTTCCCTTTAAAACTATTTACAAATTTGAGGTTTCATAGACAGTCCTCTTTCTGTTCTTCAACGTAAACATTGGTGTTTGTCAAGTTCAAAATAATGAAAAATAAAAAAGATTTTATAACATGTATGCCCTGGGAATTCAAACCCTCTTCCTTGTTTCTTCCTAGCTCTACCTTACATCACTACTTTCCAGGTCTTCCAATCCAATCCTTGAGTCGACTCTACCATTTCCTCAAGCTATTGTGCTATAAAGTAAATGTCTCCTTTTCCTCATATAGCCAACAGATTGGAAAAAGCCATCTACCACTCATTGTCTTTCCTTTTCTACTCAATTGTTCCTCAACTCCTTGTTCCAGATCAATGGACTCTCCCAAGTTACCAATGATATCTTTCTTAAATGCCACCATTTTTCAGTCCTTATGCCACTTTATCTGACTCAGCTGATTACCATTACTTACTGAATATTCTCTTTTTTGCATTGCCATAACATTATTCTCTCTTGGTTCATCTCTTGCCTATTTGGCGTCTCATGTTCAGTCTCCTTTGCTGGTTGTATCAGCAGTATCTCATCTCATAACTGTGAATGTCTCCCAAGGTTCTATTTAGGACTCTTTTCTCTTTTAGATACTTTCTCAGTGATTTCATCAGCTCCTAAGGATTCAGAAATCATCTCTATGCAGATGATTCCCAGATATACAAATCTGGGAGTATATCTAACACTAATCTTTCTCTTGCTCTCCAATCCTACATCAATTAGACAGTATAAAATGTCCTGGAGGTATCTCAAACTGAACATGTCCAAAACAACTCATGTTTTCCCCAAACACCTCTTTCTAACATTATTGTTTCTGTTGAGAGTACCACAGTCCTTCAAGTCACCAGATTTAAAAGTCATGGTATTTTTGCTTTTTCACATTCCTTCACTCTGTCCAACCTTCAAAATATCAAATCTATCTCTACAATATAGCTTAAATTTAACCCCTTCTTACATGGCCTATATTCTACTTCAAGTCATTATCACCTCTTGCCCATACTAATGGTCTCTCTGTTTCAGTCTAGATCTAGTGGGTCTGGAGTTAGGAAGACATGAATTCAAATCCAGACTCATATAATAATGGACCCTTGGGCAAGAGATTTAGTCTTGGTCTGCCTCAGTTCCTCACCTGTAAAGTGGGAGTAATAATAGCACCTAAATGCCAGGGTTGTTTTAAAGATCAAATGAAATAATATTTACAAAGCCCCTATGACATAGTAGGTGCTTAATAAATGGGCGTTTCATTTCTTCCTTCTTCAATTCATCCTCCATAGAGCTACCTAAGTGATATTCTGAAGGCATAGGTCTGACCAAGTCATTCTCCAGTTCAGACAAGCTTCTGTAGTTCCTATTGCCTCTAGGCTAAAATACAAATGCCTCGGTTTGGCATTTAGAGCCCTAAACAAATCTGGCTCCAGACTTATTACTCATTACTCCCCCATTCATCTAAGGTCTGTTCCAACCAAACTGGCCTACTTGCTATTCCTTATAAACAATACTCCTTCTCGTTTTCCTGCTCTGCATAGGCTATCCTCCATGCCTGAAATGCACTCTTCCTTACCTCCTAGAATCCCTGATTTTCTTCAAAACTCACCCCAACAGTTAACATTCCCTCCACTACTTTGCATTTATTTTCCATATATTCTGTATGTGTACAGGTTGTTTCCCTGTGATGGAATACGAATTCCTTTAGGGCAGAACTATTTTGTTTTATTTTGTTTTCCTTTGTATACCTAGGGCCTCCCTTTCAAGTGCATTGATACACAGTAGACATTTAAGTAATGCTTGTTGATTGATTCTCAGTAAAGCCAGAGCCCTGAAAATCCCATCCCCTCCCAAAGACCCAAAGTCTCAAACCGAGCAACAGCATCTTTTGTTCCCTTGGTCCGGTCTCCAGAAAAATATGCTCTCTACACTGAGAATGCTACAACGGGGGTTATAAAGTTCAGGGCCTTATAAATTGCAGGCCATCTGTGGGACAAGGGAACCTATATAATGACTCTCTTCTATTCTCTTGGGTTCACTGCATCATCGCTTGCTTCTCAAAAGGAGCCCAGCTAGGGAGGCAGTCAGATTCATCAGCCCCTAATTTCCATTATTGAGGTTTTTACTTCCCCAACCTCCAGCCTTCCACTCTTAGAAGGGTTTGATCACAGCTGACCACGGGGAGGGGGGAGGAGAGGAAGAGCCTACCCAGATTTCCATCCATTCATTCGGATGAAGCGCTTCCCGGGCTACCCGGCAGAGGGAGCAGCCCCCTTATCGCCCCTCCTGGGGGGCCGTCTCCCCCAGTTGGAGCACTGCTGCCCTTGCCATACGCTCCCACTCTTGCTCGCTCTCCCGCAGCCACCGCCCCTTACCGATGGTGGAGATGTGGGAGGAATGGAACTCGTTGTCCGTGAAGCGGCACAGGAGACAGGTCTTGCCGACCCCGGAATCCCCGATCAGAAGCAGCCGGAAAAGCACATCGTACTGCTTCGCCATGGCTGGGGTCAGGGGGGCTGCAGGGCGGCCCCTGGAGGGGAAGGGAGATAGGGTGGACCGGCCAGGGAAAGCAGGTTAGCCCTGCTCGGCTGGGGCTGCTCCCACCGCAGGCGCGGGCAGCATCGTGGCTGGCACCCCGGGAGGATGCTTGCAGCAGCTGGCGGGGGCTATCCTGACCGTGGGGGCCGGGGCTTCCCGCTTGGGCTCCGTGCTTCTTCCAGGCGCCTCGGTTCTAGCTTCCCTCGGTGCAGGAGAATGAAGCCCGCCAAGGTGCCACGGCCGGAGCTCCGCGCTCTCGGCGCTGGCTGTGGGAGGAGAAATGCCTGCCTGCCTGCCAGGCGCGGCAGTGGATGCAGCAGCAGCTCCTGCCCGCCCCTTCCTCCCCTTCGCCCGGAGGAGCGCAGGGAGAGGGGGCGGGGGAGCTGAGAGAGAGGCGGGCTGGGACTGGGGGAAATGAAGGCACCGTGCAGAAGAAAGCAGGTTGGATGGCAGTGGGGTAACGAGGAAACTAAGAGGGAAGGTGGCGTGCAGATTCACAGAACGAAGGCATTCACTGACTGCCGGCGCAGCACCCCTGTACTATTTTGGAGACTCCAGGGAAAACGTATTTTGAAGAAAGGATGAGAGCGCCAAAGAAGATTCCGATGTGGGGCTGGGGAGAAAACCTTGAGCATGGGACTTCTGGTTCCTATGTAACATTGTCAACAACCCTCTTCCAACACCTACCTCCATTTCTACTTTGCTAACCTTACTGGGACTGAAACCAATGTACAAGAATCTGGCCTTTCAGCCATCTACCCACATGGCTTGAACAGGTATGCAGGGTTTCATCTTTAGTCAGATGTCATTGTGGATTTCAACCTTGGCTGATGTGGGTTCACGTATGGCTATCAAAGGCTAAGGAAAATCCAAAAGCTGCTACTGGTTGTTTAATATTACCTCTGACTCTTTGAATGCCACATTAATTCCATGTTTAAAATAGGAAAGATGCTGCTTACTGCTTCATAAGAGTGATAGATGCTTATAAGACTCTACAATTGCAAAATACCATTGAGCTTTTATTGATAACATTCGGTTTCCTCAAGCTGTTTAGAAAGGCAAAAGTACTATTTCAAGCTTCTAGATATTATTGTAATCAATGTATTGGCCATTTCTATCCCCGTTCACTGGCAGAAAAAAGAGAAATTTAGCAACAAGGAATGACGGACACTTAGAAGATTTAAATAAATATTCCAGAAACTGGCTTTTCTCAGGATCCTGGACTAGAGGAGAACAAGTCTAGTTTATCCATCAAGAGAGGAGTGAAGTAATATCTAATGTATTTAAATACTTGGAATAATTTAGTGGCCATGCATTAAAAAGAATCCCTCTAATGAATATGCAACAAATGGTCTTCCAAGGTTTGTTTTCTTTTTTAATGCTTTCTATGAAAGTGAACCCGTCTTCCAAAGCAACTTATTCTACTTTTGGATACATCTGATTGCTTGAAAGCCTTTTCTTCCATCAAGCCTAAACTGGTCTTTGCAACTTTTGCACTTTATTCCTACTTCTTCTATGAGGTTAAAGTGAAGAAATGTAATTCCTTTTTCAAGTGACAGCACTTTAAATACTCAGAAACAGTTTTTTGTTCTCTCTAAATTTTTCCTTTTCCAGGCTAAATATCTCTGATTTCTTGGATGAAAGAATCCTTCAAGGGACAATTAGTCATTTTGGATAGAATATTTGTGTTATCTTGAAATTCTGTTTTTAAATTTAACATAAATTCATCCTACTTCAGATTAATCCCACTAATTCCTGTAATTTTATTAGAGATTCCATGTGAAATTACTCCCACATTGTTATTTTCTCTAGATCATTTAATCTCAAATCTGTTAGTA
Organism: Sarcophilus harrisii; assembly: GCF_902635505.1. Classification (NCBI taxonomy): domain Eukaryota; kingdom Metazoa; phylum Chordata; class Mammalia; order Dasyuromorphia; family Dasyuridae; genus Sarcophilus; species Sarcophilus harrisii. The sequence continues at coordinate 322,774,545 of NC_045427.1, forward strand.
TTTCTTTCTAGTTATCTCCATGGTTTTGAAGGGGGGAAGAAACTGAGTTCCTTTTTGATTTCAAGCCCTCCTGGGGAAGACATATCCCCCCAGATAAGTTAAAGCACCTCATTGATCTTTTGAGGATGCCCTTTGAATTCCAATTGGAGATCTAGGCCAGACACCAATAAGCATCTAGGCCTGGAAACTTTGGCTTTCTTTCAACCTGAAATCTGAAGCCTCAAGACTCTTTTAAAAGGCAGTTTCTGAACTCATTTCTTTGCAGAAGGTCCAGAACAGCTTTCTAGGACCCTGCCCGCTGAGAAGGCATACTCTTCTCAATGTCAACCTCCATTTCCCTAATAGGATTTTGCCACTAATAAAGTCAATCTCTTAGCAAAACTGGCTTCCTGTCCAACAATAAACTTTCATTTTTGCCAATTAATATTTTGGATTTCATGAATTCTTTCATGAAGAACCTGTGCCGACCAAAAGGGGATTTTAACAACTCTCTGACAGCCACTAACCTCATCAGTTCCACTTTGTGTTTCTTTTGGCTTTCCAATATCATTTAGCTTAGTTCTAGAAATGGACACAATAGAGATAATTATTAATTTGTGTAAGTGGACCCTTCCACAGGCTTCCAGGTAGATTCTAGGTTTTTATATAATTCAAAATCAAATTTATATAATTCAGATTTACTCTCTGACATCTGAAGGGAGGGAGGGAAGGAGGAAGGCCCAGTGCAGGGACTAGTCATATAGGAGCTGGCCAAAGGAGAGGAAGAACAAGAGAGGTCACAAAGAGAAAGCTTGACATAGCCTCAGACAAGAGAGGGGTACATGAATCATGGGGACAGGCATCAGGTACCACTCACTGATGGAGGGAAGACAGACACAAGAGCTGTACATGTAAACAGCCTCCTTTTTCTGCACTAGAGGTCTCAAGACAGGTTCCTATCCAGCAGCAAATATCTATTCTTTTGCTTTCATTTTGAAGGATTTTTTTTTGGGGGGAGGAGGAGTTTTGGTAGGGAGATAGGAAAACAGAGGCAGGAGCAGAGAGAAAGAGAGCACAGTACTGTACAATAAAGTTAACATAGGCATTTTTTTGGTATACAGATTTCTTTCACAATTCTTTACCAAGAATTGAATTTTTGTAATGCAAATTTATGTAAAGCAAGAACTATATGTACTCTTTAAAAATCTCTTTTCTTTCCTCTTCCACCACAATTGTTCTATTTCAAACCTCATCCCTGGTCTGGACTTCTATAATGCCTTGATAATCTAACATTTTGTATCTAGTCTCATACTGTTCCACTCTGTACACCAAACTTATATTTACTTTAAAAAGCAGTTCATTGGACCTGGCCATCCTCAGCAACGAGACCAACCAAATCATTTCCAATGGAGCAGTAATGAACTGAACCAGCTATGTCCAGAGAAAGAACTCTGGGAGATGACTAAAAAACATTACATTGAATTCCCAATCCCTATATTTATGCCCACCTGCATTTCTGATTTCCTTCACAAGCTAATTGTACAATATTTCAAAGTCTGATTCTTTTTGTACAGCAAAATAACGTTTTGGTCATGTATACTTATTGTGTATCTAATTTATATTTTAATGTATTTAACATCTACTGGTCATCCTGCCATCTAGGGGAAGGGGGTGGGGGGTTAAGAGGTGAAAAATTGGAACAAGAGGTTTGGCAATTGTTAATGCTGTAAAGTTACCCATGCATATAACCTGTAAATAAAAGGCTATTAAAAAAAAAAAAAAAAGGCAGTTCATAAACTTTTTGGTCTTAGTATCCCTAGGATAAAATAAAAGTTCTCGTTTGTTCTTAAGGATTTTTCACAGTTTGTCTGCAATTTATATTTCCAGAGTGATTGCATATAATTCCATCTCACATACTCTTATGTTCTAGCCCTTTCCATCTCATCTCCATGCCTTTGTACAAGCTAGCTCACATAAGGAAGGAAGATTCTCCCTCCTCACTTATTATGAGGTAAAATAAACACAAGGAGTGGTAATATGTAATAGATTTGTGAGAGAAATTATAAAAATAATACACTAGAGATTTGGTTCGGTTTGAAGAAATCAAGCCAGGCATCTATCACAGATTACGAAGGGGTGCTATTTTATTTATGAGAAAATAGCTTCATGGGCTCAAGCAATTACAACAAAGAGTCATAAATGAACAAGCAGTTTACATTTCAGAGTACACAGTTTTCAAAGTCTCAGGGAAGTGGAGGCAGAATCTATGAAGTAAGGCGAGAAACCATGGAGGAGTTTAGTAGCTCAAAGGGAGGGATCAAAGAGGAACCAGATGGAATCCACCTACCTGACCTCCCAGATCTGTCTAAAGACATGCTACTCAAGATCTCAAAGATTGTTTAAAGATGCTCAAAGCTAAAGAGCTCCTTAATAAGGAGTTTCTTCTTTACATCACTGTATACAAACTCCTATATGGGACTTGGTTATGGCTGTTAATAATAGCCAGATGGGCTCCTTCCTGATAAGGGAGGAAATCAGCTGATTTCAAAGTCTACATCTTGGAACACTTGGCTCTCATTAAGGCTCAGCCCTGCCAGAGCCTTTACAATGTTACCTCCATCCAGTTCCCATAATGACTTTGCACTTATTTTGTGTATGCATGTACATGTTGTTGTTGTTTATCTTACCTTCTTGAAGAGGATCATAACTTCAGGGAGATGATGTCTTGATTTGCAAGTGAATTGGATTTAAATGAGGCTGGGATATACAAAGTCACCAGCCTCCCTCTTTCCTACAGAACCACTAGAAGGGCTGGAGATAGCCCTGGATGCAGTGGGACACCTTTGTCTTTTCAGTTTGACTGAGGAAATACCCAATCAATGATTAAGGCTAGGCAAGGAATGAGACAGAGAATGGCCTCTTTTACTTAGTTAAAAAAAAAAAATTAGTCTGGGAAGGGAAGACCCTCAGGGTTTCTCACCAAAATAGAAACAATTGCTATTTACACTTTGAGCAAATACCACACAATGATTACACAATGATCAGATAAGCCTTGCTTATTGCTTATAACTATAATATTGTTATAATAATTGTAACAATAACAATATATTGTTTCTCAATCTGCACAAGGCAGAACCTTTGTCAAGTAGCATGATTTGAATCCCACAGAGATTTATATCTGTATATATTTATGCATGTGTGGAGATATATGTGTGTATATATACTGTTTATATATCAGTAAGCACATAGTAGGTGCTTACTAAATGTATGATTTAGGGAGGGAGATTAGTGTTCCCCTCACCTGCTTTTTTCTATTTTTTAATTGATTGTTTCTTCTGGTCTTGTATGGCATTATCTTGAGAGGTTTCACCATATTACTTGCCTTCCTCTGAATGCTTTCCAGAATATCACATTTAGGAATTCACTTCAGAAAAAAAATGTAAATACCATCTTTATTTATTAATAAAAATTAACTACTATTTTAGTTTAGGAGATGATTTTTAAAACTCTTCTTTTATCATAACATTATATTTTCTACCAGCAACTATATTTGGAATTACTCCAGAAATCATGCCCTACCCCAATATAAACTGATCATCTGAAATCTTATCACCATGCAGATTGACTTGGTTTTAATATTCAACATCTCAATTCACCTTTAATTACCTCTATTCTCTTATTGGAGGACTGGAAGATGGAGTACTAAACTCCTCCCAAATTATATCCCAAAGAGATTATAAAGAAGGGAAAGGGACCTGTATGTGCACGAATGTTTGTGGCAGCCCTTTTTGTAGTGGCTAGAAACTGGAAACTGAATGGATGTCCATCAGTTGGAGAATGGCTGAATAAATTGTGGTATATGAAAATTATGGAATATTACTGTTCTGTAAGAAATGACCAACAGGATGATTTCAGAAAGGCCTGGAGAGACTTACACGAACTGATGCTGAGTGAAATGAGCAGGACCAGGAGATCATTATATACTTCAACAACAATACTAGATGATGACCAGTTCTGATGGATCAGGCCATCCTCAGCAACGAGATCAACCAAATCATTTCTAATGGAGCAGTAATGAACTGAACTAGCTATACCCAGAAAAATAACTCTGGGAGATGACTAAAAACCATTACATTAAATTCCCAATCCCTATATTTATGCACACCTGCATTTTTGATTTCCTTCACAAGCTAATTGTACAATAATTCAGAGCCTGATTCTTTTTGTACAGCAAAATAATGTTTTGGTCATGTATACTTATTGTGTATCTAAGTTATATTTTAATATATTTAACATCTACTGGTCATCCTGCCATCTAGGGGAGGGGGTGGGGGGGGGTAAGAGGTGAAAAATGGGAACAAGAGGTTTGGCAATTGTTAATGCTGTAAAGTTACCCATGTATATATCCTGTAAATAAAAGGCTATTAAATAAAAAAAATAAAAAAAAAAAATTAAAAAAAAAAGGAAAAAAAAAAAAAACTCCTCCCAAAGTCTTCTTTTATAGAGAGCTCACAACCTTCCAGGTAACTCTTTTTTCCATTAGCAATTCTACTTGGCATCTATTCCACATATTCCATGATAACTACTCTATCCCCCTTTTCAGATTCCTATTGTATGTTGTCTTCCCCCATTAGATTGTAAGCTCCTTAAGATCAGGGAATGTTTCTTTTGCTTATTTGTATCTAGCATAGTGTTTGGTATATTATAGATACTTAATAAATTTCTATTTAATTGAATATATGTAATATCTCTGATGAACTAATCTCCCTAACTTAACCTGTATTTTGTTTCTGTTCAGTCATTTTAAGTCACACCTGACTAAACCCCTTTGGGGGTTTTCTTGGCAAAGATACTGGAGTGATTTGCCATTTCCTTATCTAGCTCATTTTACAGATGAAGAACCTGAGACAAACAGATTGATTTGTCTTGCCCAGGTTGACACAACTAGTATCTGATACCTGACTCCAGGCTCAGTGAACTATCTGCTATACCACCCAAATGCCCAACATACCTGTCTTTCAATTAGGTGCTAATTTGGATCTTGGGGATAATTGTCCCAATGGTGATGTTGGTGGAGGTGGAGTATAACTACTCTTAAGAGTTGAAGGAGATTCCTTTGGGGGGCCACCCCCCTAGGAGACTCCTCAAACTCCCTCTTTTTTGTAAATTGTTTGATTAGGAGATTTCAATTGCTGCTACTTCACTAATTGTCAATTCAAGAAAATAGCATTTTAGTGCTACTTCACTTAAATATAAATCAAAACTCTGTAATTTAAACTATATATAATTATTCTCTTCTTTTGACTGTTAACTCAAAAATTTATTTTCAGACTCCTCTATGGATTTAGCCTGTCAGTCAATGGCATACTCTCACTCTCCCTATTAATTATGAGTTTCCCTAGGGAACTTGTCTTCTCCATTGTTAATTGTTAAAGTCCCTTTCCTTGCTAACTATATGCTCTCCCAAATCTATTTCATATTTGCCATTCCCTGGTGTCTATTTTACCTCTTCATTTTTTCTGTTACTTGTTCTTCATAAATAAAGCTACCTTTTGTGGAAAATTCCGATTATTATGAATTTTAATGCTATAAAATGAAGGATAAATATCAGATTTTTTCTATATAGTAAAATCTAATAATTAAATGGGGGGAAATAATACTTAATACAACTCTCTAGTGGTGCTACTGTTGGTTAGATTCTTCATATTTTGGGAAACATGGAGAAAAATTGTAAGTTATGAATACTTGTAGAAGTTACTATCAGAGAAGATCTAGTGACACTGAAGACCTCACAGTTCTTTGAAAGTATCAAAGAACTTAGTGGCTATGCCCAAAGGGCTATCAAACTGTGCATATCCTTTGATGCAGCAGTGTCTCTACTGGCCCTGTATCCCAAAGAAATCACAAAGGAGGGAAAGGGACCTATGTGTGGCAGAAATGTTTGTGGCAGCCCTTTGTGTAGTGGCAAGGAATGGAAAACTGAGTGAATGCTCATGAGTTGGGAAATGGCTGAATAAGTTATGGTATATGAATGTAATATATTATATAGTTTATGTAATATATAAGAAAAATATTAGCAGAATGATTTCAGAGAGATCTGGAGAGACTTTCATGATGTAATGCTAAGTGAAGTGAGTAGAATCAGGAGAACAGTATACACAGCAACAGCAGCATTATGTGATGATCAATTCTGATGGAAGTGGTTCTTTTTAACAATGAGGTGATTCAGGCCAATTCCAATAGACTTGTGATAGAGAGAATCATCTGCAACTAGAAAGAGGACTGTGGGAACTGAATGTGAATCATAACATAGTATTTTCATCATTTTTTTGTTGTTTGCTTTTTGTTTTCTTTCTAATTTTTTCCCTTTTTGACCTGATTTTTCTTATATAGCATAATAAATGTAGAAATATGTATAGAAGAATTGCATGTGTTTAACATACTTTGGATTACTTGCTGTCTAGGGGAGAGGTGAGGGAAGGAAAGGAGAAAATTTTGTAATACAAGGTTTTGCGAGGGTGAATACTTAAAACTATCTTTGCATATATTTTGAAAATAAAAAAGCTATTATTTTTTTTTAATTTAAAAATCTTAAATGCAAAAACAAAAACAAATAAAAACCAAAAAATCACCTTAGTGGCAAGTTATCTTTCTGTTTTTCTAGATGATAAAAATGAATTCCATATTAGAACCTCAGCTTTAATTGAATAAAAGCTGATAAAGAAAAGGAAAATGTTTCCTCAATATTCTTTCCTGTGCTTTTTCTTTTATGACAACAATGATTTTCTTTATTTTAATTTTTCCTTCCTATAATTTTCAAAATTTAGTAGTTTCTGTTTCTCCATGTTTGGTACTGAATTTCAGGAAAGATTTCATTGGAAGAGAGGCAGAAAATTAAGTATTAAGGTAGCACGCTTTTCCAGAAAAATAAAATACTGTATATTCCTTTGTTTAGCCATCTAATCTTTATTATATAAAAGGGAAGAGATGTGCATGTATATATGAATGAATATGTGTTTTTGTGTGTGAGGGAATATTTAAATGTATGAATATAAGTGTGATTGTAATGTATATGTACATGTGATTGTGTCTATGAGTAATTGAGTGTGTGTGTGTGTGTGTGTGTGTGTATGAGTTGAGTGTATGTGTGTTTAGTATAGACCTGTGATGGCCCTGATGTAGGAAACTTTATTTTTTGGAACTCTCTATACTAAAAATATCATGTTGATCTTGATAACTCACCTAAAATTTATAATTTAAGTTACTTGGGATATTGAGATATTATTAAGTGACTTGTCCACAGTCACCTAGTCAGGATGTATCAGAGACAGAATTTGAAACCATGTCTTCCTAATATCAAGACCAGATCTCCATTCACTGTGCCAATCTGATCTGTTTACACACTCCCTCTCCTCATGTAAGACATACCTCTCTCTCTCTCCCTCCCTCTCTTCCTCTTCCTCTCCATCTTCCTCTCTCTCTCTCTCTCTCTCTCTCTCTCTCTCTCTCTGTCTTTCTCTTTCTCTCTCTCTCTCTCTCTCTCTCTGTCTCTCTCTCTCTCTGTGTCTCTGTCTCTGTCTCTGTCTCTTTCTCTCCCTCCCTCCTCTCTCTCTCTCTCTCTTTCACTCTCTCTCTCTATCTCTCTCTCTTTCTCTCTCTCTTTTTCTCTCTCTCTCTCTCTCTCCCTCCCTTTCTTCCCTCGCCATGAAGGGAACAAAAAGTGAGACTGTTTTCGTACTAAACAGGCAGGAATATATTTTCCAGTAGTTTAGAGAAAATGGTAACTCCATTGATTTGATATAGAATACTGTGTTTCAGATTCAGCTTCTAAATTTATAATAAAGAGGAAAAATCCTGCTGAACTTGATAGGTGCTTTCATTACATTAGAAGACAAGGAAACTGAGCCCTTGAATTCAGTTAGAATTTCCTGGTTACTTTACTGTTTGTTGTTTTTATAGAGGAAGGGGGAGGGGGAAGGAAAAGATGTGGCTCATTTTGTATAGAAAACAGAAAAATTTCAAAACCTTGTTATATTTTCTAGTGTGCAATTCATTGGGTGCTGAATGTACTTCCTAAATGAATATAGTTGGAGTCATTGTAGAAACACAGGAGAATTATCTTGATTCAAATTTAAAATTTTTTTCTCTTCTTTCCACATAAAGTGAATAGCAATTCTGGTTGTCTTCATTCCGACCTCCTTTGTGCTTCTTAGCTCTATTCCTATTGATCAGAGACTATAAAGTAAGTGATATCCACGTTTCTCCTTATTGGAACCATTAGCTGCTCCCCCATTATCCTCTCTAGAAAAATGACCTAACCTCATTTCAACTGCAACAGTATTAAATGGAATTCTTCAGTCCAGAAGGAAAATTGACTTTTCAGGGAGCTGTTCTTCTTAGTCTATCCTTCAAAAATGAGGTCTGCCATTACTTGAGGGGGAACATTCTCTTATTAAAAGAATTTAGGATATTTCATCATACTGGACTGATTCCCAAAACTGATAGTTTAGGGCTGACAAGCAAAGTCTGATGTGTGAATTTTCCTCTTATGTCTCTCATGTCACCTTTCAGAGATCCATTTCCTTTCTTGGGAACAGTATTCTATACCACCTTCTTCCCCATCCCCCACCTTTCAAGGAATAAGAAATGATCCACTATCAGGAACCTTATAAAGTCTATGTTAGCCACAGGACTGTTTACTGGTACAGACAGCAGAGTGGCTTTGGAGACGTTAAATATCCAATGTTTTTATACTATCTTTTAATTAAATTAAAATTAAATGATAATTATTATAATTAATTAAAATTAAAGTGTTTTAGTTAATTTAACATCCTAAATAGGACAATTAATTCCATTCCTGTGTCTGGACAGAATATCCTGGCATCTTCCATGGCTCCACTTGGACTGCAGTGAATTTCAGCAACCTGGGGAAATGCAAGAAGAACAACAGATAGCTAGCTGTTCCTGTCTTATGAAAACTTCAGGAGCTAGTGCTCAAGTTTCTGTCATACTAGCCGATTCTTTTAACAGAAAAACAAGTGCCTTTCTCTGCACCCAAAGCATACAGAGCATGCTCACTCTTTAGTCAGCAAATGAGAGCACTGCCACAGAGCTACCATAGCAACAAAGCAAAATGCTTAGAGAGACTCGACAGGGAACACATGGCTATGCCACCTGCACGATGGCCCTTTCTTTCTCACAGACTGATATTTATTCTTGCAATGCCATGGTTACTGGGTGTAAACCACTCTCCTTGCTGAAGGAATCTCCTCATATTTCAAAACCTTTAGGAAAACTGAAAAATAGAGAAAACACCAGAATGACCATTGACCAAAACTTTTGCACTCCTATGCGTCTACTTGGACAGTGTTATTACTGTAAGGTAGTGTGGAATGGAGAGAGGAGATGGAAAGAACAAGTCCTGTTGTTGCCGTTTGTCCTTCTTGAAGTAGACCATGATATGAGGGAGGTGATGTCATGGTATGCAAGTGAATTGGATTTAAGTGAGGAAGGGCTGGGTCATCTGCCTCACTTTCCATTTTAGAGTCACCTTGGTCCAATGGCCAGATACAGATTAGGAGGATTGGTGATGGCCCTAGATGCAATGGGAGACCTTGACCTTTTTTAAGCTAAGGTCTTTAACGGGTCTCAGTTTGATTGAGCACAAGGTCTCAAACACTTAAACAAAAAGGAAAGCAGAGAAGAGCCATGACTATCCAAATCTAAAAAAAGGAAACCACCATCTAAGAAAAAAAATTAATATGTACTCTACATTTTAAGCACAATTCTTCCAGAAATAATTCAACTAATTTTAACATTATTAAATTTGTCCAAGTCTTTTCTTACTTAGAGAGATATCCAAACTGGCATAGTTTTACTAGAGTAAAACCAAGATTTGAGGTAACATTTATAGGCATAATGAACAAGGAAAAGAACATATGTTAAAATGTAGTTTTGGGTTTACATTCCAAAACCCCCCGATGTCAATACTTGGCGCCTTTCTAGGTCATTCTCCATATTAAGATCTGTTTTGATAATTCTTTCTGAAGAAAAAAGAGTCATAGCCCAATGTGTTTAGGATATGGAGAAGGCAAAAATCTGAAATCAAGAGGTCTTCTTTTTTAAAGCTTCAGTATCTGTTATTGTTGTTGTTCAATCCTTTTCAGTCATATCCAATTCTTCACTATCCTGTCTGTGGTTTTCTTAGCAATGATACTGGAGTGGTTTGCCATTTCCTTCTCTAGCTCATTTTATAGATAAGGAAATAAGTAACCAGTAAGTGACTTTCTCAGGGTCACATAGCTAATAAGTATCTGATTCCAGATTTGAACTCAGGCAGATGAGTCTTCCTGACTACCTAAGCTGCCCTTATTTTTAAGTCAAACTTTTCCTCTTCACCCAAGTCTAAAAAAGCCTTTTAGACCAGAGAAATATTATTTTCTTAATATTTTCAGTTGAACTAAAAAGGAGGTTAATAATAAACTTATAATAAACTTCTACAGAACACTGACTTTCACTGTTAATATAATCATATTAAAATAACTCTTACCCTTAACTTTCAACATAGGTTAATTGGCAGTTTACACTACACACTAACCACTATTCCCAGGATTAAACTTAGACTTCCCAGTTCACTGAAGAAATTCACATATTATGATATTTTCTAGAAATATTTATTAAAACTAGGGCAAGAAATGAGGTTTAGACTTTTTTCCTTGTTACCCAATCCTGTCTAGTGAGAGTACTATACTATTAATGGAGATTGTAATCTTTTTGAAAGCAAGTACTGATTTTTGCCTCTTTTTTTATCCCTGGCATTTAGCACAAAGGTTGACATATAGTAGGCAATTAATAAATGTTTGCTGATTAATTGACTATTGATTGAAGAGTGTCTCAGAATTTAGAGCCCTTCCTCAGTTTAGGCAGTTTTCATGTAGACTGTTATATAAGACATCACTTTAGACTGGCTTATTTCTCCCTACAAATATGCTCTGGTCTTTCCTATACTAAATAAAGCAGACAACCCTTTGATTCTACCTCCACAGTATCATTTGAGTCTGTCTCCTCTGTACTCCACCTATGCAAAATAGCTGAAGCTTTCCTTGCTACCAACCCAGACTGTTATAATAATCTCATTTACTACTTTATTTCCCGTCTTTCTTCTCACCATGCATCGTCCACACAATAATTTTTTAAAGCTGACGATATGACTTTCCTGCTCAAAAATATTTAGTAATTCTTTATCATGTAGCTATACCTTACTTAAATCCAGTTCATACACAAGTCAAGACATCATTCTCACAATGTCATTGGTTCACTTCCAGAAAGAAGAAACAACAACAACAACAACAATTGCTCCTAGGACAAATTACAAATTTCTTAGCCAGGCATTTAAGGCCCTCTGCAACATGATTCCAACCTTTTTTTACATTACTTTTGTCAACTCTGGTAACAAATGACCCAAGAGTCATAGAAGTTTTGCAACCACCATCAACTCTCAGAATACCAAAGAGTTCACACAATTTAAAAGCAAAAAACTTCCTTTATCCATTGGGGAAGAAAAATTGGACACATGTTGGGGAACTTCTTCTAATAGGAGACCCAAAACAATGAGACTAAATTTTATTTTATATATTTGTGACTAGATAAAGAATTTTCAGTTGGAATGGAATTGACCTGTGAGTGGCCGGAGCCATATAAAGCAGGCTAGAGACTGGAGGACCAGGACAAACAGAAATTTAATTGATTTCAGAGTGACAAAAATGATATTAGCAAACAGAAGTTCCACCCATCCATCCCCAAGAAGAAGGGCTTAACATTGCTGATGATGGAACCATTTATATACATGAAAGGGATTGGCTCACAGCACAATCATTCTTAGATTTTGAAATAGTTAGCATTTCTTGGCGTTCTTGGATCCCATGGTAACAGTCCCAAATCTTAGCCACAAGTCATAGCCACCCTGTGGGATACAGAACCAATCTGTGACAGGACCCGGAATGAGCAGAGAGTTATGTTATGGACAGCCCTGGGAAATAAGGGGAGCTAAATTCCTTAGTGACACTTTGCTAGGAATAAAATCATTCCAGGTTGAAAAGGATTATTGTTATGCCAAACTCGGGGTATAACCTGGTCGCTAGACTTTGCTTGCTGCTCTGGGTATCTCCAAAATATTCTGAGAGAACCAAACAATGTAGTGTAGCAACAGTGGGAAGCACAATAGTGATAGTGAGACAAGGTTGTCTAGTGACAAAGTCCATTCATTGTAGGACTTCATCTCTGGGCCTGCTGATGCTTGCCCAAGCTCAAGGATCATCAGTTCTGTGATTTAATTGTAACAGAATTCATTCAGGGAGTGAGTCCAAAGGATTGTTATTTTGCCAAGCTCAGAACACAGCTTGCTTGCTGGACTTTAGCTTTGGACAACAGAGTGTCTCCTAGTAGTAAAGAGAGAGGATTAAAAACAGAGAGGTGGTCTTGGATCCGGACACTTTTCTATAAACATAATAAGTTTGTTGAATAAATTGAATCTCCTACTACCTTTCTACATAATTCATCTTGTATTTCATATTTGAGCTTCTACTCCAATTTCTACTTCCTTTCACTTCTATCTTTCTCTAGACAGTTGTGGATTTATTCCCAATGTGGCAACTTCTTAATCACATATTCATTTCCTAATCTTGTGAGGCAGTGTAGTTTAATAGAAAGAGTGGATTTGAAATTGAGTGACAAGTCAACCCTCTTTCTAACTCCTAACTATGATCACAGACAAGTCCCTTAAAAGTTCTGAGCTTTAGTTTCCTTATCTTTAAAGTGAGATTGATAATACTTGTACTGTTCCCTGAGGTTGTTTTGGGGGAAAATATTTTGTAACCCTGAAAGTCTGATAGAAATGTACATTGCTGTTGTTGCTATTATGCTATTACATATATATGTATATATGCATACGCATATATACACACATATTTATGTACATATTCATATGTGTATATCTATGTATATGTATGTGTACATGCTTTAATTAGCCAAAATTCACCTTCTCACTCTTCTACCATACCACAAAGCTACAATGCCCATTGTAAAGTCAATCAAAACACATTTCCATATTGGTCATATCCAAAAAAGTATTTTGCTTTTAAAAAAAAATTCTGTATTTTAAGTCTTCACCCCTTTATCAGCAGGTGGATAGCATATTTTCAACATTAGTCTGTTGGAATCTACTTGTTCATTACACTAATAAGAATTTAACAAAAAAATAATTCTATCATATTTATATATCATAACTTATTCATCCATCCCCCAATTTATAGATACCCCTCCAGATTTCCATTCTTTACCATCTCACAAGGAGTGATAAATGTTTTTGTATGCCCTAGGACTCTGTTCTGTTTAGGGTTTTCTTAATCTTTCCTTTAATCCTCCCTTCTCTCTCCCACCCTGCTTTTTCCTTTCATTCCTATTTCCCTGTTGAATGAAATGTATTTCTATACCTATGTATATTTATATGTATATATATATATATATATATATATATATATATTCTTCTTTCCTCTGACGACTTCAGATGAGAATGAAATTCAAGTGTAAATTGCCTTTCTCCCCAACCCATTCTCCTTGTTTGTATAGATGTCTGTTTGTGCACTTTGATTATATGAGGTAATATTCTCTAATCTTCTCTTTCCTTCTTCCCCATTGTACTCCTTTTCCCTTGTCTTCTTAAATCATCAAAACATAACAGAACCACTCCCAGCCTTGTTTAATTTGTATCTCCCTATGGCTTCTAATGATATTAGAGTTCAGAGGAAACACATGAATTATCTCATATTTGAATGTAAGCAAGTTTATCCTTGTTTAGTCTTTTATCATTATTCATTTTCATTTAATCCATGAACCTTTTTATGTTTCCATTTAATTCAAGTGTTTGGATTTCAACATGTCCCCACAGCTCTAGTCTTTTCATTAGGAATGCTCAAAAGTCCTCTTTTTCATTAAAAATCCATTCTCCCTCCACTTCACTCCCCATAGCATTCTACTCAGTTCTTGGCTATAAGCCCATATTCTTTGCTTTCTGTAATGTCATTCTCTAAACTCTCTGGTGGCTCCTAAATCATGTCTGATCCTTATTATGACTCCTTGGTACTTGAATTCCTTCTTTCTGACTGCTTCCAGTATTTTTTCTTTAACCTGGAGCCTTGGAATTTGGTTATGATGTTCCTGGGAGTTTTCAGTTTGGGTTTCTTTCAGGAGGTGATGAGTAGATTTTTCCTCTTTCTACTTTGCCTATTGAGTTCTAAGACCTCTAAATAATTTTCTTTTAAAATTTCCTGTAATATGATGTCTACACTTCTTTTTTTTTTTTCATGACATTTAGGTAGTCCAATGATTCTTGAGTTTTTCCTCTTAAATCTATTTTCCAGGTCAGTTGTCTTAGCTATGAGATACCATTGTTTTTCGTACTATTTTTTTTTTACTTTGTTTTAATATTTCTTGTTGGTTCATGGAGTTATTGGTTTCTATTTTGTCCATTCTAATTTTCAAGGAAGTTGTTACTTGGGTAAGGTCTTATATCTCTTGAGCTAAGCTGTTAATTCCTGTTCAATTGTTTTTTTCATCTCTTTCATTTCTTTTCCAGTTTGTGTTAAAGCTATGCTTTTCTCTGAGCCTTTGTTCATAATTGTTTTTGGAATCATTCTTTTCTTCTGTACTTGTGTCTTGAGCATCCCTGCCGCTATAGTAGCTCATCTGGTGGGGAGGACAGGGAAGGAGGGGTTGTTTTTTCTAGCCTACTTTCTGACCTCAGATTTGATGCTAGGACTAGGCTCTGCCACACTTCTGGAGGGAAGGACTGGGTTGTTTTTATGGCTGGTTGGTCTCATGGCTGCTTTCTTAGGGTATTGAGTGTTGTGTAATTCCAGAATCTCAAGAACAGGATGAGAACCTGCAGTCTTTCAGTGCTCCCAAAAGGGTCGCATCCAGAGAAACATTTTTTGAGTCTAAGGTCTGAAGCCTAATTGCTGATGCAAGTTTGTGAACTTCTTCAACTTGTACTGTTCTCCTTTTCATTTCTGGATCTGTGATCTAGAATTGGATGGTGACCAACAAAGCTGGCAATTTGTATGTGTCCCTGTTGCAGTATTCTGGTGTGGGTCTGGAGGTGGCTCCTTTTGCACTGGTATGCAGGTCTTCTTGGCTTCTGAAGTGTAGTACAAGTAGTGCTTCTGGCCCAGCCTGGTGCCCAGGGTCTGAAGTCCTCCTTATCTATAAGGACACTGATACTGAGCAGCGCTAAACTATGACTTTTTCTAGATTTTCCAATCAGGATTAAGTTTGGTATGTTTCCTGGATTTGCTCAGACATATTTTGGAATGGGACCTCACAACACTGCTTCCAATCTCTCTGCCATCTCAGTTTTACCTCTTATTATGCTAATCTTATCATAGAAATATGGCTCTGATTATACTACTCATCTGAACCTGCTTTCTCAAAGATCCCTGTCACCCTATCCTCACCCAAGCCTGGGATGGTTTTCCTGAAAGACAGTCATGTAACACTGCATGCTGAGTATAGGGAAGGACATATGACTCCTGATTGGCTGACTAAACCTGCTTAAGGGAAAGAGAGGTTTCTTTAAACTCAGAGAGATAGCTAGGGAAGAGGAGAAAGAATTTGAGAGATAGGGGGGAGGGGGAAGGCAAACCGTTGAATGACAGACAGGTCTTCCTGAAGCCTCAGATCTAAGGAGAAGCTATCCCCTAACATGACACTTGACTTGAAACTCTAGACTGTGAAGAACAAATTTCCCTGGTGAGATCAGTCTTTCCAATTGTGTCTGACCCTTCATAACTCTATGTGGAATTTTCTTTGCAAAGATACTGGAATGATTTTTAAAGATACTGGAGTTGTCAATTTCTTCTCCAACTCATTTCACAGATGAGGAAATGGAAGTAAACAAGATAAGGTGACTTATCCAGAGTCCCATAGCTGATAAGTGTCTGAGACCAAATTTGAATTCACGAAAATGAATTCTGATTTCAGGCCTAGCACTCTGTTCATATTCCACTTAACTGAGATCATTCTATCCTTGTTTAATTTGAGATTTTATCTCACTCCCAAAATGAAGAACTCATTTACTTTTTTGTTTTTTAATTTACTTTAATCTTTATTAACTCTTTGATTTTCTATTAACTACTTGGACAAATGAGTTTGTTCACTATCTGCTTTTTTGGTACCATATAGAGAGACCAGGCTGAAAAAAGTTTACTTTTATCATACCCTTGAGAGTAATTAAGGAAAATAACATTTCTCCTAAGCCCTAAAGAATTGTATAGCTAGACTATCAATATTTGGTGTGTAGTAGACAGATGAAATTTTTAGCTCAATACTTACCTTGAATACAGGAAAGTTAAAGAGCAAGCATGCAGCTATTTCTCTCCTTTTGTCCTCACAAAAATCAAAATCAGTCTCCCTTAAAGAGGTAGCCCAGATCTCAGACCAAACATCTATTTATACCTCAAACAGGCCAGTTATATTTATATTAGGCAGAAGTGTCCATACATTTATTTTCAATTAGTAACTTTCATCAACAAATATAACACCTTACCAAAGCTAATCTTTCTGTCTCATTCTTTCAACCTTTATTAGATCTCATTCTTACATCTATCTCCTCTTTTTACTAATGTAACCCTTGTGATCCTTTCTTTCCAGGACATAAAGGGTTGGGAATAAAGAATATTCTGACTAGAATGGGGTTATTTAACTTTTTAAAATCAACCAACTGACAAAGGGACTGAGTTTCAAAGAGAACTCTGTTTCTTCTCAAGAGTTTTCCAAAGAGATGCTAATGTAAGTGGGTTTTAGAAGAATGAATTAAGTGATAAGTGCTTGAGTAGAAGGGATTAGAATTCCTTCTGGACTTCAACAAGTGAATGGAAATGATGGTAAGGATGCAGCAAAAAATGTAGCATGTAAGTGGCTGAAATTGAAATTATATCTGCAGGGCAAAACATTATGGAACATATCTGCAGTTAAGCCATATCTAAAAAAATCCAAAGATTTCCTTTAAAGTTACATTTATCATTTATATTTAATTAGTTTTGAATTCCCTCTATAGATAAAGTACTTGATAGGGAGAATTGTTTTCACATATAGTTTGGTAGCTTTTAAGTCCCTTCTCATGCTCTAATTCTGTGATTTTATAACTATTAATGTTCCTGGTTATATGCGTTATTTTTTGTGAAGGGCAGTTTAAGAAAAAAAAAAAAAAGAGGGTCATATACTGACAATGTATGAGAGGAAGAGATTAAGAGACAGGGTGTTTGGAACATTCTGCACCTCTAGGATTCTATCTTGGCTAAAGGCTCCAGAACCAAAAGAGAGTAAATCTTATGTATTATATGTTGTAAATGTCCCAATGAAGGACAAAATCATAATCTGGGATTTTCCCTTGACCAAAATATGATTCATAAAGAAGCGGATTTAAATGGTGAAGAGAAGGCTGAGTGAATAAAGAACAGGAGATGATACCCTCAGAGTTAGACATCTAAGTGGAGTTCTCTACTCACATTGTATTCTGAACCTGGGGTCTGTTCCTGAGTGAGGAGAAGAGTAATAGCATTGACTAAAGTAAAGTCATGCTCCAGAGTAGCTAGAGAGAGAAATAGAGTAGCTTTACCCACAGAAAGATATGGTCCAACTAAAAAAAAATAAGCTAGATTTCTTTTTAAACAAACTAACCACTTCTATCATTAGTGTACTTGGCTTTACTAACACATAGTTATTTGCATTCCATCACCCTCATTAGAATGTGAGCTCCTTGAGAGGAAGGACTGTTTGTTGACTTTTTCTGTGTCTGTTACTTAATGTAACAATGGACACATAAGTGTTCAAAAAAAATGCTTCTTTATTTGATTTGAAATAGGTTCTGTCCTTCTAGGTTCAAATGTACTCAGGTTCTCCATATCTGAAAAAATTAGTATCCTCTGACTGTAATTTTCCCTTCTACAAACACTGACATCTAGCTTTTTATTACCACTCAATAAAAACTTTTATCTTGAAGATTATCATTAGCCTTTGCCATAAAAATTGTCCAAGTTTTCATTTATAGGTAATACTATTAATCATACTTATCAACATGCAGAGACATTTTAATAACCAGTAAATTATATAGTTAGTTCAGCCCTATGGTTTATGAAAAACAATGGGCTCCTAATGAAATTTTCAACAATCTTACATAGTTTTAGCTATATCAGCTGTATGAATATAGTTTGATTTTTACAAAAGATAAAGAGGGAGGGGAAGATTTGCACATTAAAGGACCAATAGTAGAAGGAAAAGATCTACCTCCAAAAAAAAAAAATCTGATCAGCCAGCATTGGAGGGAGCTAAAGATGAAATTTCAAGTTGGAATCTGCAAACATACAGAGCAAGAAATAACTAGATAATACCAGAGATGTAGTTGAAGTCTCAGTTGACGATAAGAGTAATAAAGCTGAGCCAAAAATTACTAACCAGTTAATATTACTTGACCTCAAGTTCTAGCTAGGGAGGTGATGCTGTCAAAACAAACAGTAATAATATTAAAATTCTCTTATGATTCCTTCTCAAAAAAAAATCTAATACCCATTTTTGGAAGCTTCATTGTCAGTTTTCTCTTCAGCATTTCACATTGTTCACCAGCTCCTCTTTCTATTTTAGATTCCAACTTCACCTTATTTCCCTCCAACTTTTTCCTTTGCTTCTTTCATTTGTTCTCTTCCTGTTCCTATAACATTAATTTGGATTAAACTTCTTCTCCATACCCTATTTTTTTGCCTCTGTATCTTTTCTTTTTGATGAATTTATCCATTCTGATGGTTTTAACTGTACTCTTATTCATATTCATGCTTCTAGTTCTGACATCTTTCCTAAGCTCCTGATCACAAAGTATATTTCCATAAAAATGTATCACCAGAAATTTAAATGCAGCTTGTTATTCCTATTATTCAATAAATTTATCTTTGGCTCTAAGATTAAAAACCATCTCAGGAGACAGGCTAAAATGAGGGTGAGGATAACCAGCAGGCCTCAAACCTATCAGTGAGTTAGGGGTATGTCTATGCCAAGCATGTAAAGACTTCTCTCAGGGAAACAAGTGATCGAGAACAATGTGTCCTGATGGTCATGAATTTGGATGAAGCTGGGGTACTTAGAATGTGGTCAGGCACTAAGTTTGGTCAGACATCAGGACCATCCATTGCATCCCAGACCATAACCAATCATTCTGACTTTTGTCTTGCCACTGGACTTTGGTGTCTCAGGAAGAGAAATTGAAGCAGATGACTTTGTGCAATTCTGTTTCACTTAAATCTAACCCTTACCCACCCACCCTGCACAATGTCAAGACATCATTTCTTGATGTCATTGATTCTCTTAGAAAATGCACTACGAGGACTCACTATTTGACAAAAAATTACTTGGAAATCTGGAAAATAATACATCAAAAATTTGCATAAACTTAACATCTCATACCTCATACCAAATAAAGTCAAAATGGGTAAGCAATTTAGCCATAAAGGGTGATGCTATAAGCAAATTAGGGATCGTTTACCTATTAGATCCTTGGAGATGAGAGCAACAGTATGAAATGAAAAATGGACAATTTTGATTACATTGTTTTTGCATATACAAAACCAACACAGCCAAGATTAGAAAGGAATTAGAAAGCTGGTGAAAAAATTGTTTTACAATCATTGTTTTGGATAAAGATTTCTTTTCTAAAATATATAAAGAACTGAGTCAAATTTATAAAAATACAAGTCATTCCTCAACTGATACAGATAATTTTCAGATGAAGAAATTTAAACCATTTATAGTCATATGAAAAAAAATGCTCTAAATCACTATTGATTAGAGAAATGCAAATTAAAACAATTCTGAGGCACCACCTCATACTTCTCAGATTGTCTGAGATGACAGGAAAAGATAATGATAAATGTTGGAGAAGATGTGGGAAAACTGGGAGACTGATACATTGTTGGCGAAGTTGTGAAATGATCCAACCATTCTGGAGAGAAATTTAGAACTATGCCCAAAGGGCTGTCAAACTGTGCACACCCTTAATTCAGCAGTGTCACTATTGGGCCTGTATCACAAAGAGATTATAAAAGAGGGAAAAGGACCCACATATGTAAAAATGTTTGTAGCAGTTCTTTTTGCAGTGGCAAAGAATTGGAAAATAAGTAGATGCCCATCAATTGAAGAATGGCTAAATAAGTTATGACATATGAAAATAATGGAATATTGTCCTATAAAAATTATGACTAGGCTGATTTTGGAAGACTTGGAAATTTTACATGAACTTATGTAGAATGAAACTAACAAACATTGTACACAGGAATAGCAAGATTGCACAATGATCAACTATGAAAAAGTTTGTTCTTCTCAGCAGTTCAGTGATCCAAGGTAATTCCAATAAACTTTGGATGGAAAATACCACCTGCATCCAGAAAGAGAATTATGGAGATTAAAGATAAATCAACACATGCTTTATTCATTTTTTTTCTTTTTTTTCTTGTGGTTTTATTCCTCTTGTTCTGATTCTTCTATCTCAACATAATTCCTAGGAAATATGTTTTTTTTAAATATGAAATGTGCATTCACAACATAGCCTTTTCACTCTTTTTGTTATTGTTTGCTTGTATTTTATTTTCTTTCTCGCTTTTTTCCTGTTTGATCTGATTTTTCTTGTGCAGCAAGATAATTGTTTAAATATGTATGCATATATTGGACTTAGCATATACTTTTACTATGTCTAATATATAGGATTACCTGCCATCTAGGGGAGGAGATGGGGAAAGAGAGAGAAAGTTGGAACACAAGGTTTTGTAAGGGTTAATGTTGAAAAATTATCCATGCATATGCTTGAAAATGAAAAGCTTTAATAAATAAATAAATAAACATGGATGTACATATATAACCAAAAAAATTTTTATTTTTACATATAACTATGGAAAATAATTTTTAAAAAGAAAGAAAGAAAGAAAATATAGTAGAAACAACAAATTCCAATGCCTCCCTGTCACATCTATAATAAGATTGTGAAAAGAGATCCCAAAATCTGAAATAGATTTAGAAAGAAATTTATTTGGCTATTTGGTAGAGAAGAGCTAGCTAGAAAGGAAATGTAGTTCCTTTCTCCAGGTTCTGGAAGGTTTATATTATATAGAACTTAGGTAAGGATGGCCATACAGAAGCCACACTGTACACAGTTAAGCAATGTTGCCAACAACAACTTGAAAGCAAGATAGATTGAGATAGATATGAGTAACTGTAAATGTTAGATTAAATTAAATTTAGGTGGCCCTCACTGCAAGTCCTGGATGGGACAACCTTAAAAAAAAAAAAAAAAAAAAGCTGATCTGAAGGAACTCAAATTCTTTGTTGCTATCTCCAGCACTCAGAGTTAGTGGGGTCAGGCAAAATTCTGGACAGACAATCTTTAATCACATAGAATTGTATTTAAGAAGGATAATAATTTTTCCTGAATAATGCAATAAACAATGTTTTTCCTGCATAGTCAAAACTACTTCCCTTACTTTTTCAGTTTTCTTACACTTTATTCTTAGCTCTAATGACACTGGTTTCCTTGCTTGAATAACACATTTTAATTCCAGATACCAGTTATTTTCTTTCTTTCTTTTTAAATTTTTCAATAGTATTTTATTTTCCAAATACATGTAAAGATAGCTTTCAACATTCATTTCTGTAAGATTTGTGTTACAAATTTTCTTATTTCCCTTACCTCCCCCTTCCTCAACACAACAAGTAATCTAATATGGTTTTAAAATGTGCAATTTTGAAAAACATATTTCCATATTTTTCATGTTGTACAAGAAAAATTGGAACAAAAGGGGAAAAAACCATGAGGAAAAAAAAAAACAAACAAAAAGTGAAAACACTATATTTTGATACATATTCCATAGTTCTCTCTTAAGATGTGGTTGGCATTTTCCATTCCAAGTTTGTTGGAATTGCAATGAATCACCTCATTGGACTTACTAGAAGAGTCCAATCACAGTTGATCACATAATCTTGTTGTTGCTCTGTGTAATGTTTTCTTGATTCTGTTCACTTCACTCAGCATCAGTTCATGTAAGTCTTTACTGAAGTCATCCTGCTCATTATTTCTTATAGAACAATAATATTCCATTACATTCGTATGCCATAACTTATTCACCCATTCTCTGATTGATAAACATCCACTCAATTTTTAGTTCCTTGCCACTACAAAAAGGACTACTACGAAAATTTTTGCACAGATGGGTCCTTTTCCCTCTTTTTTGATCTCTTTGGAATGCACACCCAGTAGTGACAATGCTGGATCACAGAGTATATACTGTTTTATAGCCATTTAAGCATAATTCCAAATTTCTCTCCAGAATGGTTGGATCATTTCATAACTTTATCAACAATGAATTAGTGTCCTACTTTTCCCACATCCCCTCCAACATTTATCTTAACCTTTTCCTATCATCTTAGCCATTCTGAGAGGTGTTAATTAGGACCTCAAAGTTATTTTAATTTGCAATTTAATTGATAATGATTTGGGAGTGGAGCCAAGATGGTGGAGAGGACACATGCATCTATCTAAGCTCTTCCTTGCCCTCAGACTACTTTTTTCATGATATGGCCTCAGAATTAGTGCTTGACTGAAAAAAAAAACCATGAATATTGGGAATACAACACATTACCAATAGAAGATATCCTCGAAATTTGCTGGGAAAGGTCTGTTTTTGCTCGCGGGTGGGGATGGTTAGATCAAGCACAGTGTCAGGCAGGCAGTGAGAGCACAGAAGGCAGCTATACTGAGCACACTGGAAGGGGGTGGGGTATGGTCTCTTCCAGGCAGAAAATTTGCAGGGAGAACTTTACCCCAGTGTGAGCTACTTTGCCAGGGCAGCAAGTCAGTAGATCAGCAGAGAAGCTATAAACATAGGGGGTAAAGACTATAATCCCAAAATGCTAGGAACTCTGGGGACCTGGCCACACCCACGCAGTATCGGGAGGGACTCAGCATGCTCTCAGAGTTTCAGAATGCAATCACTATGCAGACAGCACAGCCATTGCTATTTCATTGTTGCCTCACTGATACTTCCTGTAGTCTGTAGAGGAAGCATGATACTGCCCAAAAAGCAGACCGCATTTGCTTTTTGTTTGTCTGTTTGTTTTCTTCATTTCTTTTTTGTCAAAATGAGTAAAAAGTTAAAGTATGCTCTAACTATAGATAGCTTCTATATAGATAGAGAGCAGACTTCAAACCCTGAGGAGACTAATAACAGATTGTCTCTAGACGAAACCCCAAAGCGGGATATGATCTGGTTTCCACCACACAAAGCTCTTATAGAAGAAATTTAAAAGGCTCTTTAAAAAGAGCTAGAAGAAAAATAGGGAAAGGAAAGGGACTTGGCAAGAGGGTCTGGATAAGTCATTCTATTCATTAAAAGATAGAGTGGATAAAGAAATCAAATCCCTGAAAAACAGAATTAGTGAATTGGAAAAGTAAACAATTCCAAGGAAAACAGAATTAGTGAATTGGAAAAAGAAAATAGCTCTCTAAAAAATAAAATTGGCGAAATGGAAAAAAATCCCATAGAACAAAACAACTCATTTAAAAACTCAATTGGACAATTATAAAAAGAAATTTTAAAAAATAAATGAAGAAAATAATTCATTAAAAATCAGAATTGAACAAATGGAAATGAATGACTTGAGAAGACACCAATAATCAGTCAAGCAAAACCAAAAAAAAAAAAAAATGAAAAAATTGAAAAAAATGTTAAATACTCATTTGGGAAAACAATAGACCTAGAAAATCTAGGAGAGATAAAGTGCCTTGACACTATTTTTCAGGAAATCATCAAAGAGAAGTGCCCAGATGTTATAGAAACAGAGGATAAAATAGACATTGAAAGAATTCCTCAATCACCTACTAAAAGAGATTCCAAAATCAAAACTCCAAGAAATATTGTGGCTAAATTCCAGAACTATCAGACCAAAGAAGAAATATTACAAGCAGCTAGAAAAAAACTATTCATATACAGACAAGCCACAATAAGAATTACTCAGGATCAAGCAGCATCCACATTAAAGGATCAAAGGGCCTGGAATCTGATATTCTGAAAGGCTAAGGAACTTGGTATGCAACCAAGAATAACTTACCCAGCCAAAATAAGCATTTTTTTCCCCAGGGTAGAAGATGGACATTCAATGAAATAGGTTAATTTCATCTATTTGTGATGAAAAAACCAGAACTAAACAAAAAGTTTGATCTCCAAATATAGGACTCAAGAAAAACATAAAAAGGTAAAAAGAAATCTTGGGAACTATATTTCTGTTATGAGTATACATAAAGAATACATGTATAATTTGGTTTTACTGTTATAATATAAAAAAGAAATTAGAGATGGAAAGGAAATTGTACCAGAAAAAGGGTAAAGTTGGGATACTACATCTCATGAAGAGGCAAAGGAAACCTATTATATCTGAGGGAAAGAAGGGAGGGGGATGAACATAGTGTGTATCTTACTCTCATCACAACTGGCTTAAAGAGAAAAATATTAGACATATTTGATTTACAGAGAAACTTCTCCCACCTCATTGAAAATTGGGAAAGGAAAAGTGAAAAGGAAAGGAGTACGCTAAGTGGAAGGGAATACAGAAATTGTGAGGAAAAGGGATAAGAAAAGGGGAGGACCTCTAAGGTGGGGGTAGGGATCCTAAAAAAGGAGGGCTGTGTGAGGCAAGTGGTACTCACAAGTTTAATACTAGGGAGGGGGGTAAAGAGGAAGGAAAGGAAAAAAGCATAAGATGGGGTTAACAAGATGGCAGGAAATAGAGAATTAGTCATTTTAACCATAAATGTGAATGGGGTAAACTCCCCCATAAAGCAGAGAAGGATAGCAGACTGGATTATAAGCCAGAATCCTACAATATATTGTTTACCGGAAACACACTTGAAGCAGGGCGATACATATAGAATAAAGGTAAAAGACTGAAGTAGAATCTTCTATGCTTCAGGTGAAGTCAAAAAAGCAGGGGCAGCCATCCTGATCTCAGATCAAACAAAAACAAAAATTGATCTAATTAAAGGAGATAAGGAAGGTCATTATATCTTGCTAAAGGGAAGCATAAAACAAGATTAGAAGGGAAGCAATAAATTGGGAAAATATTTTTATAGTCAAAGGTTCTGATAAAGGCCTCATTTCCAAAATATATAGAGAATTAACTCTAATTTATAAAATCAAGCCATTCTCCAATTGAAAATGGTCAAAGGATATGAACAGACAATTCTCAGATGAAGAAATTGAAACTATTTCTAGTCATATGAAAAGATGCTCCAAGTCATTATTAATCAGAGAAATGCAAATTAAGACAACTCTAAGATACACTACACACCTGTCGATTGGCTAAGATGACAGGAAAAATAATGATGATTGTTGGAGGGGCTCGTGGAAAACTGGGACATTGATGCATTGTTGGTGGAGTTGTGAACGAATCCAACCATTTTGAGAGTAGTTTGAACTATGCTCAAAAGTTATCAAACTGTGATACCCTTTGATCCAGCAGTGTTACTACTGGGATTATATCCCAAAGAGATTATAAAGAAGGGAAAGGACCTGTATGTGCATGAATGTTTGTGCAGCCCTTTTGTAGTGGCTAAAACTAGAAACTTAATGGATGTCCACATTTGGAGAATGATGAATAAATTGTGGTATATGAAATTATGGAATATTACTGTTCTGTAAGAAATGAACAACAGGATAATTTCAGAAAGGCCTGGAGAGACTTACAATGAACTGATGCTGAGTGAAATGAGCAGGACCAGGAGATCATTATATACTTCAACAACAATACTATATGATGACCAGTTCTGATGGACCAGGCCATCCTCAGCAACGAGATCAACCAAATCATTTCTAATGGAGCAGTAATGAACTGAACTAGCTATGCCCAGAAAAGAACTCTGGGAGATGACTAAAACCATTACATTGAATTCCAATCCCTATATTTATGCACACCTGCATTTTTGATTTCCTTCACAAGCTAATTGTACAATATTTCAGAATCTGATTCTTTTTGTACAGCAAAATAACGTTTTGGTCAGGTATACTTATTGTGTATCTAATTTATATTTTAATATATTTAACATCTACTGGTCATCCTGCCATCTAGGGAGGGTGGGGGTAAGAGGTGAAAAATTGGAACAAGAGGTTTGGCAATTGTTAATGCTGTAAAGTTACCCATGTATATATCTTGTAAATAAAAGGCTATTAAATAAAAAAAAATAAAATAAAGGGAAGCATAGATAATGAAGCAATATCAATATTAAACATATATGTACCAAGCGGCATAGCATCTAAATTCTTAAAGGAGAAATTAAGAGAGCTACAAGAAGAAATAGCACAACTATAATAGTGGGAGATCTAACCTTGCACCCTCAGAATTAGATAAATCAAACCACAAAATAAATAAGAAAGAAGTCAAAGAGGTAAATAGAATATTAGAAAAGTTAGGTATTATAGCTCTTTTGAGAAAACTAAATGGAGACAAAAAGGAGTACACTTTCTTCTCAGCAGTTCATGGAACCTATACAAAAATTAACCATATATTAGGACATAAAAACCTCAAATTCAAATGAAGAAAGGCAAAAATAGTAAGTATTATAGTCAATAACTATAGCAATCTTGTGTTTGACAAGCTCAAAGATCCCAACTTTTGGGATAAGAACTCACTATTTGACAAAAACTGCTGGGAAAACTGGAAATTAGTATGGCAGAAACTAGGCATGGACCCACTCTTAACACCATACACCAAGATAAGATAAAAATGGTTCATGATTTAGGCATAAAGAACAAGATTATAAATAAATTAGAGGAACATAGGACAGTTTATCTCTCAGACTTGTGGAGGAGGAAGGAATTAGTGACCAAAGAAGAACTAGCGATCATTATTGACCACAAAATAGAAAATTTTGATTATATCAAGTTAAAAAGCTTTTGTACAAACAAAACTAATGCAAACAAGATTAGAAGAGAAGCAATACAATGGGAAAATATTTTTTACAGCTAAAGGTTCTGATAAAGGCCTCATTTCCAAAATATATAGAGAATTGACTCTAATTTATAAGAAATCAAGCCATTCTCCAATTGATAAATGGTCAAAGGATATGAACAGACAATTTTCAGATGATGAAATTAAAACTATTTCTACTCATGTGAAAGAATATTCCAAATCACTATTTGATCAGAGAAATGCAAATTAAGACAACTCTGAGATACCACTCAGATTGGCTAAGATGATAGGCAAAGATAATGACAAGTGTTAGAGGGGATGCGGGAAAACTGAGACACTGATGCATTGTTGGTGGAGTTGTGAACAGAGCCATTCTGGAGAGCAATTTGGGAATTATGCTCAAAAAGTTATCAAACTGTATATACCCTTTGATCCAGCAGTGTCACTACTGGACTTATATCCCAAAGAGATACTAAAGAAGGGAAAGGGACCTGTATGTGCCAAAATGTTTGTGGCAACCCTGTTTGTAGTGGCTAGAAACTGGAAGTTGAATGGATGCCCATCAATTGGAGAATGGTTGGGTAAATTGTGGTATATGAATGTTATGGAATATTATTCTTCTGTAAGAAATGACCAGCAGGATGAATACAGAGAGGCTTGGAAAGACTCACATGAACTGATGCTAAGTGAAATAAGCAGAACCAGGAGATCATTTTACACTTCAACAACAATACTATATCAGGATATATTCTGATGGAAATGGATATCTTTGACAATGAGAAGATCCATTTCAGTTCCAATTGATCAATCTTGGACAAGAATCAGCTACACCCAGAGAAAGAACACTGGGAAATGAATGTGGACCTCTTGTATTTTTGTTTTTCTTCCCAGGTTATTTTTAACTTCTGAATCCAATTTTTCTTGTACAACAAGAGAATATACAGATACGTACACATATATTGTATTTAAGATATGCTTTAACATGTTTAACATGTATGAGATTGCCTGCCATTTAGGGGAGGAGTGGAGGGAGGGAAGGGAAAAGTTGGAACAGAAGTGAGTGCAAGGGAGAATGTTGAAAAATTATCCATGCATATGTTCTGTCAATAAGAAGCTATTAAAAAATTGATAATGATTTAGAGCATTTTTCCACATAAATAAAAATGGCTGCTCATTCAGAGCGGTTTGACTTGGGCATATGAGTGTGCTACTATTTCTTAGAGAGTTCATTGATGGCTTATTCAATTTCTTTTTCTAAAATAGGACTATTTAAGTAATTTATTTCCTCATCTGTTAATCTGGACAATCCATATTTTTGTAAGTATTCATCCATTTCTGTAGTGTGCTTTCTAGAGCCTCCAGGTGGGGTGCCAAAATATACTGTGCTTTCTAGAACTGCCACACTGAGGTGCCAAATCCAGACTATCTCTTTGGAGGATCTCCGGACCAGCCTGAGTTCTTGGTCTTAATGGAGGAGTGATGAGGCAAGGACCCATGTGGATGGTCAAATATGGAGTCTGTTTATTTCAAGTTCTCTCAGCCCTAAATACCTTAGTACAATTACATTACTACAGCACACAGAGCATGTGCTAACTATAGTACCATCACATCACCATAGCACATTGTGCATGTGTAACTATAAGCACCCTGCTATTAATATGTAAATGCCTCTTTTACTGCAAGTATCTCTATTTCTAGTAGAACACAGATTGTCACAACCATCCCCTCCACATGGCTAGAAACTGGAAACTGAATGGATGTCCATCAGTTGGAGAATGGCTGAATAAATTGTGGTATATGAAAATTATGGAATATTACTGTTCTGTAAGAAATGACCAACAGGATGATTTCAGAAAGGCCTGGAGAGACTTACACGAACTGATGCTGAGTGAAATGAGCAGGACCAGGAGATCATTATATACTTCAACAACAATACTAGATGATGACTAGTCCTGATGGATCAGGCCATCCTCAGCAACAAGATCAACCAAATCATTTCTAATGGAGCAGTAATGAACTGAACTAACTATACCCAGAAAAAGAACTCTGGGAGATGACTAGAAACCATTACATTGAATTCCCAGTCCCTATATTTGTGCACACCTGCATCTTTGATTTCCTTCACAAGCTAATTGTACAATAATTCAGAGTCTGATTCTTTTTGTACAGCAAAATGATGTTTTGGTCATGTATACTTATTGTGTATCTAGGTTATATTTTGATATATTTAACATCTACTGGTCATCCTGCCATTTAGGGGAGGGGGTGGGGGGGGGTAAGAGGTGAAAAATTGGAACAAGAGGTATGGCAATTGTTAATGCTGTAAAGTTACCCATGTATATATCCTGTAAATTAAAGGCTATTAAATAAAAAAAAAAAAAAAAAAAAAAAAAAAAAAAAAAAAAAAAAAAAAACCAACCATTCCCTCCACATCCCCCATTTCTCAGAAGGCTGGGATGCCCCAAGGGGAGATGAGAGCTGAACCAGACATTGTCAGCAGGTTCCCTCTGGGCTGACAGGTCTTATACCTCACCAAGAGTTTCCCCCACTGTCTGTAGCTCTCTACACATTTCACTTAGATTATCATGCTTATTGGCATTTAATTAGGCAAAATAGCTCCTAATCATTGCTTTAATTTCCTCTACTTTGGTGGTAAATTCACCCTTTTCACTTTTGAAACTAATAATTTAGTTTTCTTCTTTTCTTTTTCTAATCACATTATTTGTTTATTTTGTTGATTTTTTTTTCATAAAACCAACTCAGTTTTTTTTATTAGTTTATTAGGTCAATAGTTTTCTTACTTTCAATTTTATTAATCTCTCCTTTGATTTTGAGAATTTTGAATTTGGTATTTATTTGGGTGTTTTTAATTTGTTTTTTTTTCCTAGCTTTTTTAGTTGCATGTGTGCTGCTATTCCCAGGCATATATACAGACCTACCTCTTCACAGTCTCTATAGGCAGGAGCAGCAAGCTCAGGCCATTCTCTGGGGTTCTTGTTAAATTACTTAATTTTGTAAATGTGCCAGGTTTTTTTAAGTCATATTGTGATCAAGGTCATCAGCCCTGGGATAGTTTAGGTTATAGAATTCCTACACAATCAACTTGGCTTGCTGAGGATTTACAAGCCTATTTTGATCCTTTAGATTTAAATCCATCTGAGTTTTCTGATTGGTAAGAGTTGCTATTTGAGATTGATTGGTTGTCAAGTGTGACTCTTACCTGAACTCAAACAGAACCAAGGATGTTTTATCCTGCTGTAATCCTCTCCCTGCTTTTCCTCTTACAGCAAATTTCTGTAATCAGAGTAACTGGTCAGGAGAAGAGACAAGTAAGATTTTGCTGTTTTCAATCTGAAATTGTGTACTCATTTTACCTTTTACCAGCTAGGTAAATTAATATTTGACCAAATTATCTGCCTGTTACTAGATATATTTGTTTGGTTTGGAGAATTTTAACTTCTTAAATAGAATATAAATTTTTACTCATGTTTCCATGCCAAATGGAAACCTCCTCCGTCTAGCATTTTCTCCACCCAATGTCTAACAACTTTGTCACATATACTTTTGGCCAGGTGAACACCCTCTAATGCTATTGTGGCTTACTCCCCCTTCTCATTAGAAGTGTTTCCTCTAAGCTGATCTTCAAATGATGATCAACACACTGGCCTGAGGCAAATCACCCACTGGATGCCAAATCAACCAGCCTTTGGGTAGTAGAGCTCATCACTTCTTCAAGTGGGACCCCTAAGACAGTCCCTAAAACAGACACTCTATGCCCAATCTCAGCATCAAGTAGTTTCAGAAGAAAGGGATCTCTGAACCACATCCCAAAAGATTTTGGATCCCATTTGTTTGATGGGGGAAATGATGAGGTCCTTCTTGGGTAGCTAAATAGGTACTGACAGAGCCTGAATTATAAACAACCTGGTAGCCTAGCTACTCCCTGAGGCAAGCAGGGAGAAGAAATGATGGGATTGTAAGTGGATTTTTTAAAATTTTGATTAGGCCTTCTTCTAAGTGGACTGTATTACAGTTCCATTCCCAATGGAGGTCTCTGGTAGAATTTTTAGTTGAATTTTTTGCACTGACAAAGCCATCGTAACTCCATAGTTGTGAGTTGGAATATGTATCCAATCAGAAATCCAAGTTATGATGTTAATTAACTCCATGAGGTTATATTTCCTTTATGAAAGGACTTAACTGTTCCTCAGTAACTAGCTAATTCCTTTTTAGGGTTGGCCTGCCATGGTATACTCCTGCCCCATGGCATCATTCTCCTTGTTATAGTTAATTCTTTTTAGGGTACTGAATCCCTTTTAGGGATAGTCCACTAATCAATGATATAATTCCACTTTATGGCATCTTTCTCTTTAATGGTGTCTTTCATGTGGTTAATTGTGAATTCTCAAGGGAACCCCTTTTCCTTGCTAAAAACGCTTATAGACTTAACCCACTCTTAGTAGCATAATAAAATCTTTGTCCTTTGATTTGGAGGAGGTCTAAGCCTACAAATCCTATTAAGGCAACCTACCATACCTGCTCATAATACCAATATGCTTTTGGAGTATCACACTCTGAACCTCATCATTTTGGTGGTCTGGAACAGGGAGAATCTGTATCTTGTAATCTCAACAGTATGACATTGCTCTTTAATGGACAGCTACAGTTGTTATTTTTTTCTACCTTTATCAACTGGCTAGATCAAGAGGATATTGCAGTCTCTTCAGTGGGAGTGTTAATTTATTCTTTTCATCTAAAGTCGTTCTGTTGAAATAATAGTTCTTAGCACAAGGCTTTCAGAAACTTCTTTCCTTTATTTCTTCAGAGTTCTGGCTTGTTTGTTACCTCTAGGTAGAATATGAGAGAGGACTTGCCTTTCCTTTCAAAGGATAAATTCTTCTTACCTCAAAAGTACCTCCTTTTTTTTTTACCCTATCCTTAGAGTGACTAGTTTTTTATTCTATCATCTTTACCTCCTATATCTTGTATCCTTTCAGAACTTTATGTAGATACTTGGTAGATACAAAGGTGTGAATATAGTCTATGCCCTGAAGTTACTTTTCCTTATCTTGGTGGATTCTTCATAAGCAATTAAAGTATTCAAGATTCCCACTCTTTCAAAAAAGAAGGAAGGAAGGAAAAAACCTTTGAGGATTTTGTCTAACTTCTTTTAATAGTTTGAGGAAACTGAAGTTCAAATAAATTAAGTGTCATTTAGAGTAACAGAACCAAAATCTGAATCCAAGACTTCTTATTTGAAATCTAGTAGTCTTTTTAGTTAATCATTTAATGTGACTAAAATGTCAAAGGACAACAATCTCCCAAATCTGGAAAGACAGACCAAAGCAAGAGTGGGAGGCAAGGCTAAGGAAATGACATACTAAGGGAGTGATATAGTCAGACCTGTATTTTATTATCTGGCAGCTTTCTAAATGATGAATTAGAAGTAGGGGAACCAGTCAAGAAGTTGATAAATTAATCTGGATAGATGATAAATATCTTTCTGCTGGAATAAGAATCAGTGAATTTACAAGATGTTCTATGAACATGCCCAAGGGCAACCTTCTCCCTCATAAGTATAAAAAAATTGATTGCATGACATGGGAGACAACTGGCACAGGACCACCCAGATAGCGTGCCCTCATCAGAGAAAGTGATGTGCTCTATGAGCAAAGCAGAATTTAATTATCTCAGAAGAAATGCAAGATGTACAAAGTTAGAGAAATCATGCCAAATGTTCATAGGGACTATTTGTGTCTGACTTGTGGTAAAGCATTCTGGCATTGTATTGATTAACCATAGTCAAACACATTGTAACTCTATTCTGAACATAGTGATATCATTTTGGTCCTCCTTGAAAATGGACAACAATTTTAACAATTTTGGTGACCCAGATGGGAACTTTTATTTGCATGGCTATTACAAGATAAGCCTTCTGTTCACCATTGCAGTTGGCAATAACTTGGAGGAGACTCTCTCAGCTGTTAGTCAATAGTGAAGTGGTCAAAGAATTAAGGTCCCCAAATTCAGGGAGGATAAGGAGAAAGGAGTCCTGAGCTCAAATTGGATTCTGTTATACATTGTACAATGTATGCATGGTTATACATATACATTCATTTTTTATTTTATATATTTCCTTATGAATCATGTTGGGAGAGAAAAATCAGAACAAAAGGGGAAAAGAAAGAAAAAAAGAAGAAAAAAGAGAAAAAGTGAACATAGCATGTGTTGATTTATATTCAGTCTCCATAGTTCTTTCTCTGGATGCCTGGAAAGATTTATGTGAACTGATGCTGAGTGAAACAAGCAGAACCAAGAAAACACTGTACACAGCAGTAGCAAGATCATGTAATGATCAACTATGACAGATTTGGTCATTCTCAGTGGTTCAGTGATCCAAAACAATCCCAATTAATTTAGGATGGAAGGCAAAGAATCTTAAAAGTTAAAAGAAATTTCTTTTCAGTTTTGAGCGACATCTTATGAGAATGTTAGAAACTAGAGTCCAGGGGTCCTCAAACTTTTTAAATAGGGGGCCTGTCCCTCACACTGTTGGAGGGCCGGACTATAGTAAAAACAAAAACTTTATTTTGTGGGCCTTTAAATAAAGAAACTTCATATCCCTGAGTGAGGGGGATAAACATCCTCAGCTGCTGTATCTGGCCTGTGGGCCGTAGTTTGAGGATCCCTGAGCTAGACGATAGAATTATAAATTGAGAGATGATTCTGTTTTGTGACAAAGATAAAGAAGTAGTGCTTTGGGAAATAGGCAGTGATGAGTAGATGGTCTTGCCCACTATTTGCTCAATACTACTCTATTAATATATGCTTGGAGAAAGAATGGCCCCGCCCACTCTGTGCAAGTTTTGAGGTGTTGTATGGGAAATGACTTAGGGATGATTATGGTGGGTGGAGAGAGAGGGGTGGAGAGACTGCTGGCTGGGTTTGTGTCGCGGCTGCACACATTCCTGTCGCCATCCCCCTTTACCTCCACAAAGAATAGAGATCAAGGATTTTCCCTTAAACTGAATTCCTGACTCTGGATGATTTTGAAATACGCGGTCATCACAAGACAGAAAGCAAGAAATTTAAGAAAAGCACTGGTGTTATTATGGGAATGGGACAGAGTAAGTTACCTGCTGATTAACTGACAACAGTTAGTCGAGTTGTTAAAGACTTGAGACAAGGAAATGCTGCCAGTTCAAATGGGAATATAAAAAACCTAAGCTGTCTTTTGTGGTGACAAAGAATTAGAAAGTGAGGGGATGCCCATCAATTGGGGAATGGCTGAACAAGGTGTGATAAATGAATGTAACTGAATACTATTGTTCTCTAAGAAATAATGAGCAGTCAGATTTCAGAGAAACCTGATGACACTTGCATGAACTGATGCTGAGTAAAGTGAGCAGAACCAGAAGGACTTTGTACACAGTAACAACAACATTGTGTGATGATCAACTATGATAGACTTAGCTCTTCTCAACAATTCAATGTTCCAAGACAATTCCAAAGGAATCATGATGGAAAATGCTGTCTATATCCACAGAAAGAACTATGGACTGAATGAAAATTGAAGCATACTGTTTTCAATTTGTTTTTTCTTTCTCATGGTTTGCTCTTTTTGTTGTGATTCTTCTTTCACAACATGACTAATATGGAAATATGTTTAATATGATTATACATATATAACCTATATCAGATTGTTTGCTGTCTTGGAGTGGGGGGGGGAGGGAGAAAAAAATTGAAACTCAAAAGCTTATAAAAATGAATGTTGAAAACCATCTTTACATATAATTGGAAAAAATAAAATAATATTAAGAGCAAAAAAATTTTTTTAACTTTTAAAAATGAAATAAATTTGTCTCATTGCTTAGGAAAAACAAAACAAAACAACCAAAGCTGTGGAGCTCAGTTCAAACTGCAAAGTCATGGAAAACAAGTTTGGCCAGATAAATATGGGACTCTGATTATTATTAACTGTGCATGTTAAAGTAAATAAAAGACTGTGGTATTCTGAAGAAATCACCTTTATAGGGAATAATCAGAGAAGGAAAGAAAAATTGGGGGCGACCCAGGAATGGACAGCAGAGATAATGAGATGGGTCCAAGGAAGCTCTGGCTTCAGAAGTTTTCTTATGTACCTCAGGTCTGTTTTACCATGGAAAACTGTGAGGAAGATATCAAGATCCTCATGCAAAGACCCCACTCTTTTCAAACATCTTTTTACTATTTCAAGACACATTGTTTTCCAGAGGATGAACTCTGCTGCAGTTAAATGCCAAAATTGGTTCTTATCAGCCCAACATGGTTCCTGAATTTAGACAAGCTCCTGCAAGAACCATACTCTGGTCATGAAGCCCTGCTACGAATCAAACTTGCCTCATTGTTGCTGTTACCCCTGCCATGACTATAGCTTACTGTATATTTCTTTGTCTAACCACTGATATAAAAAGCTTGGTCTCTCTGTAGTGGGCTTCCTCCTAGAAGAGACCTTGGTACAGATGTCTGATTTTCCTCCTCCAATGGAATAAAGAAAGATTTTTGCTTATAACCACTGTTAACTCTTTGGTTTTGTTTTATTTTATTTTTCAGTTAACAATTGGGTAATACCTCTGTGAGCTCTTTGGTCTTTTCAGAGTTAACAGTGGGTGCATAACCTCCATGACACTTTGGTCATTTATTTTCAGGGTTTGACAGGAAACACTTCTGTCATCCATAAAAATAAAACTATAGTGAAGCAGCACAAAAAGAGAGATTAGCAGGGTAGAAAGGCTAAGAATATCTCAAAACAGCTTTCCCAGTGGTGGCAAACCACTCCAGTACCTTTACCAAGCTAATATTAAGCAGGTATTCTCAATGATTTTTGTTTAAATTTTCAGTGGGGAAGAATTGAAATTCCTTCTCTTTACTTTAACAATACTAACCAGATTGTGGATTATAGAGATAAACACAGAAAAGGAACATAAAAAATTTCTCGCACAGTTTTGTAGAAATACATATAGCATTATGAAGTAACTGAAATGGAGTATCTTTTGCTATAAATTTTCAAATTATGATGACTGCAAAAATATCTTAATTGATTTTGGAGGTTTGCAGATTAAGGATCTCTCCTTCCTAAGGGACAAGCTGGGTATTCAGTAAAAATTATTTCAAATTACTAGAAGATCAAACAGAACCAGGAATGATTTGACTGAATTTAATTGTTTAGGTAAAGCAGTAACTAAACTACCTAAACTGAAATGAATTATACAACTCCAGAAATAGATAGTATGGTATAAGGAAATTTATATAAGAGAGATTCAGTGCAATGTTAGGCTAGAATATGATGAAGAAATAACATGAAGTAAAATTAAGAAGGCAATGAAGTAAAGAGAAGTGAGAAATTAGAAGAGTAAAATGAAATGTTACTTTAAGAAATGGATTTGAGTTCAAAAAAAGCTTTTAGATAGATTTTAGACGCTATCCTTGAAAGACCATTATAGGAACATATCAACCTTTTAGAACTTAATGAGCTCCAAAGAAGGCATATGAGAATGTGAGCAGTCCTCATGAAGTCCCTCCCTATTTCCCTAGGGCTGTGTTCAGTACCTCTCTTCGCCCAATCAATATAAGATTACAAAAGAAAATTCTTGGGATTTTGAACCTCACTTCTTTCTCTTTATATACTATCTGATAAGACACTTCTTAGCAGTTTAAAGTGTGCCCTTTCCTGTCTTCTTAAAATATTCTAATGGGATTAGACAAAAAACAAACAAACACAAAAGGAATTAATTTGAATCATTAGAATATTTTAAAGAGAAAAGAAAAGAAAAGGTGTGCAGAATGGGAATGTCACCACAAAATTTTTTAACATGAACCAATTGAAAGCAGTTAGTAACAAAGTCGTGCAGTGGATAAAGTACCAGATATGGAGTTAGGAAGATCTATCTTCCTCAGGAAGTTCAAATCCAGCCACAACTTATTAGTTGGGTGACCTTAATCACTTGGGTCACTTAATCTTGTTTGCCTCAATTTCCTCATCTGTAAAATGGACTAGAGAAGGACGTGGCAAACCACTCTAGTACCTTTACCAAGAAAACCTTAAATGGGATTAGAAAGAGTTGGGCATGACTGAAAATGAATAAACAACAAAACAACAAATGGAAGCAGTGGGTTTTGAAAATTGAGGTGCTATTGCTGAGGTCCAATGAGTCATGATGAGGTACAACAAGTCACGAAAATAAGGAGTCCTCCAGAATGAATTCACAGATTCAAACCATCTCTAGGTCAAAGGCAAAACTTTATTGTGATGTTATAAGACAAGCAAAGTTCTTAATGAACTCCCAATTAACAAGGGAAGAAGTGGGACCTTTTATGGAAAAGGACCCTAAATAAAGTAGACTAAGTATGCTAATTGTGTACATCAAGGATAGTTTGTTCCTTACTGGAGCCTACTCAGATCCTGGGTTACTACCAGAGATATAGTCCTTTGCTGGAGTCCATTCACTATCACTGCCAGATAATAGCTCTTGAGAAAATTGAGATTTGAATGTTACTCTTTTTTTTTTCCTTACAGTAAGTTATGCAGATGTTTCTTTTTAAATAATAAAACAAACAGCGTGAACTATAACTTCTTGAAAACTTCATTTATGTAGAATCATTTCTAGAAAATTAATATTTTAATGAGACTGCACATATTCATAAATATAAATAAATTTCACCATTGCAGACAGATGGACACACCGAAATATTTTAAAACCTAATTCTGGAATAAAAATATATCTTTACTATACAGCTATACCCATCGTTTAGTTTTAAAAAATCTTTATATTTGGTGAAATTTTCAATTAATTACTTTTTAAAAATCTGGTTAATAGTGCCACCAACTGGCAATAAAGACTTTTGAAAGCCCAATGTTCTTAAGTAGCAAAAGGATTTTGTTCACGCACCACACACACACACCTTACCACTAGATTCAATATGCAAAAGAACAATTAGGCACAGTGAATGAAAAGATGACTATTAAAGATTTTTACTGTTAAAAATTAATACTCCATACAGTGTTTAAACATTAGTGGAGTCTAAAGGCTTTTTGTTTTGTTTTGTTAAATCTAACTTTAAACTCATATTTAAAAGTTTGAAGGGAGGAAAGAATGAATTTAAATTTACTACAAAAAGATTTCTTGTTCTTTTGCTTAAGAAACTGGCAGGATATTTCAAAATAATTAGATATGTTTGTCAGCAACACCAATTGGCATTAGTAATATAAAAATATTACTAGAAAACTACCATATATTACATGAGGGTTTTTAGTTTTTTTATCTGGAAAAAAAATAAGTGTCCATTTCTGGTTAATGTTGAAAAATCTGTAGAATCACAGCAATATATTTTGATAACATAAAGCATTCCTCAAAAAAAGTATTATTGGAGAAATTACTCCTTTATTAAAAGTTATTATTTCATTACATATTTCCCAAAATACATGCAAAATTTAATGATCATTTTTTAAAATTTTGAGTTCTGAATTTTCCCTTCCTCCTGTCTTTCCTCCTTGAGAAAGCAAGCAATTTGATTTTGATTACACATGTCAAGTTATGCAAAACATTTCCATGTAGTCATGTTTTAAAAGGAAGAACAAAACAAAATAATAAAAATAAAGATACTAAAAAAGAAGTATGCCTCAATCTGCATTCCAAGTACATCACTTTTCTCCGTTTCTTTTTCTGAAATCATTCTATTTTCATTTCTTATAGTATATAATCACATAACACAACTTGTTCAGCCATCCCTCAATTTCCAATTTTTTTGCTTCCACAAAAAGGGCTCTTTTAAATGGTTTTGTACAAATAAATTCTTTTCTCTTTCATTTCTATGAGATACAAATCTAGTAGTAGTATTACTGGGTCATCAAAGGGTATGCACAGTTTTATAGCCCTTTAGATGTAGTTGCAAATTGTGCTCCAGAACAGTTGCTATCAATAATGCATTGGTGTTCCAATTTTTCCATATCTTCTCCAACATTTGTCATTTTCCTTTTCTGTCATGTTAGACAACCTGACAGGATTGAGAAGATATCATAGAGTTCTTATCATTTACATTTCTCTAATCAGTGATTTAGAGCACTTTTTTCATCTGACTATTGACAGCTTTGATTTCTTCTTCTGAAAAATGCCTGTTCATATCCTTTGACCATTTATTAGCTGGGGAATGTCTTATTTTTATAAATTTGGCCCAGTTCCTTATATATTTGAAAATGAAGCCTTTGTCAGAAACTTGGCTGCAAAATTTTTCCCCCAATTTCTTGTGTTCCTTTTAATTTTACTGAACTGGTTTTGTTTGTGTAAAAGCATTTTTATTTCATCTATTTTTTCTTATAAAGTTTTATTTATTTATTTTTTACTAAAGCTTTTTAATTTTCAAAACGTATGCATGGATAATTTTTCAACATTAACTCTTGTAAAATATTGTGTTTCAATTTCCTCCCCCTTCTCTCCCACCCCCCTCCCCTAGATGGCAAGTAATCCAATATATATTAAACATGGCAAAAAAAAGTATGTGTTAAATCTAATATATGCATACATATTTTTGCAATTATCTTGCTGCACATAAAAAATCAAAACAAAAAGGAAAAAATTGAGAAAGAAAATAAAATGCAAGCAAAACAACAACAAAAAGAGTAAAAATGTTATGTTGTGATCCACACTCAATTCTCACAGTACTCTCTCTGGTGTAGATAACTCTCCTCATCACAAGATCATTGGAACTGGCCTTGATCATTTCATTGTTGAAAAGAACCATGTCCATCAAAATTAATCATCATATAATCTTGTTGCTGCTGTGTACAGTGATCTCCTGGTTCTGAGCATTTCCCTTAGCATCAGTTCATGTAAGTCTCTCCAGGCCTCTCCGATAATTCATATATTCAAAATAATATATTTTTGCTTTCCATATTTCCCTCTATCTCTTGTTTGGTCATAAATTCTATCCATAGATATGACAGGTATATTTTTTCCATGTTTCCCTAATTTATTTATATCACCTCTTTTATCTAAATCATTTATCCATTTTGACCTTATCTTGGTAGATAGTGTTAATGTTGGTCTATGTCTACCTGCTAAATTGCTTTCTAATTTTCCTGGCAATTTTTGTCAAATGTTGAGTTCTTACCCTAAAAGCATATATCTGGATTGCCCAAGCACAAGATTATGGTGGTCATTAACTACCATGTATTATGGATTTAATCTATTCCATTGATCTATCACTCTATTTCTTAGCCAGTAGCAGATTAGTCTCACTGTAAATAGAACCATATTATAATTTAATTTCAGAAAAAATTACAAATCTGAATTTGTAATCACTAATGGTAACATTCAAATTGCAACTTTTTTCCTATTGGGATAATAAATCAGAACTTAAAGCAAAACATATTTCCTATTTGATGTTAAGATAATATACTAGTAATGAACTGAACCAGCTACGCCCAGAGAAAGAACTCTGGGAGATGACTAAAAACCATTACATTGAATTCCCAATCCCTATATTTATGTCCACCTGCATTTTTGATTTCCTTCACAAGCTAATTGTACAATATTTCAGAGTCTGATTCTTTTTGTACAGCAAAATAACGGTTTGGTCATATATACTTATTGTGTATCTAATTTATATTTTAATATATTTAACATCTACTGGTTATCCTGCCATCTGGGGGAGGGGGTGGGGGGGTAAGAGGTGAAAAATTGGAACAAGAGGCTTGGCAATTGTTAATGCTGTAAAGTTACCCATGCATATAACCTGTAAATAAAAGGCTATTAAATAAAAAAATAAATAAATAAAGTTAAAAAAAAAAAAAGATAATATGCTAGAAAATGCATGGATCAGGAACAGCTGAGTAAAAATCCAATGACAGAAAATTTATTAGTGTGTGATTTTTAGCAAGTTACTTCTGTTTCTGTTTTCCTTAGTTTCCTCATTTATAAAAGGAATAATAATAACATCTACCTCCCAGGGTTGTTAGGAAGATCATGATTGTAAAGTGCTTGAGGTGTCTCAAAAGAATTTGTAGGCTTGAACCCATTTCTAAGTCAGGGGGCAAAGTTTATTGTAATAAACAACCAATTGAGGTGGGCTAAGTTCCAAAAAAATTTAGCAAAGAACCAGAAGCAAGGAGACACATTTATCCAGTTCTTCATGTTATTGATATGCTAATTTTATAGTCTAGAGGTGGAACTGAGGAATGGTGTCAGGAATTTGATTATCATTGACCAGAAGACCTAGGACTATCCTAAAGTCAGAAAACTTTAGAATCATTGACAGATTGTTAGAACAATAGCACTCTAAGGTCAGAAAATCTCAGGACCCCTAATATATCTTCCCTAAAGTCTAAATGAAGAATTATTATTATATTCCTAGGCCAGAGGACTTTTACAATCATTGATGGACAGATTGCCAGAACAATAGCACTCCAAGATTGGAAGGGGGACCTCAGGATCACAGATGTCAAAGCCAGAAGGCTTGAGAATCACTGACAGATTGTTAGAATAGAAGCACTCTAAAATGTGTGGGTGCTGAGGTTAGATTCAGGGAACCAAATGATGAGATTAGGGCTCCTGGTGGTCAGGGAGTTAAATGATGAGTTTAGTGGCAGCTGGATTCAGGGAACCAAATGAAGAGGTTTGGTTCCCCCAAACTCCCTTAGGATTGATGCAAGGGTAGGGAGTTTTGAGAATCCCCTTCTGGCGGCTCAGAGATCCTTTGTAAAGGCATTTACGAACCCAAAAAGCTAGAGTGATAAAAAGAAGTTTATTACTGGCATTTGAAAGTCAGCCTTTGCTATCCATGAATAAAAAGGCTGAATTCCTTAGGTCCTGACAGAGAAGTAAAGTCTCTAGTGGAGAGATCCTGACAGAGATATAAAATCTTCTTAGGGAAATAGGTGAAGATAAAAAGAGGGTAACACTTAAAGAGAATATTCCAGTGGGCAGAATTTGCTAATATGCCATGGCATGGCAAGTTAGGTTCTCTGCAAGGATTGAGCCCTAACTTGCTGTTTTTATAAGGAAATCTGAGACAGAAGTTTCAGTTTGAATGAGATTCCCTCAATGCTGTCACTGACCCCAGGCCTAGATGAGACCACTTACTGGGAGTAGTTTTGAGCCAAAAATAGGGGTCAATAGAAATCTAGATGTCCAGCTAAATGAGATTACTTCAACTAGTCCCACCAAGATAAACCACTTTATCTTGGTTCCTTGAAGAAAATTTCTCCTTGACGGAGTTTTCAGAGAGTTTCGGGGACCCTTTGTCATGGTGGGGGGGGGGGGGAGAGCCTCCTTACTGCTGTTTCCTCTAGAAGCTATACTCCTTCACTTCCACATATATATACATATGTGTGTCCCTGTATGTGTGTGTGTATATCCTAAAAAAGCAGGGATATGACAAAGATATAAAAACAATAAAATTTAGCTTTTAGAGTTCTAACTTCTAAGGTTAATTTGTAATTTCTTAGACTTTAAGAACTAGGATATATATGTATATATTATGTATGTGTGTTTATGAAATAAGAAATGGGTGTGACACTTTTCCTACAGGTGTATGTCATTACTATTATGGTCCAAGTTTAAACTTACTTTGTGGATGTACTGTGTGTACTTGAGGAATGGAGTGAACCAGGTTTTTAGGAGGTTTTGTATGAGCTGTCTTTACCATGTAATCTGAGAGTAGTAATTGCTGCCCTCTGGGGACTCAACATGACAATTTAAGCAGAGGTTAGGGAATGTTGCTAGGTCTTCTCCTTTTCTTCCTTCTTCTTGTCCTTATCCTCTTTCTTTTATCATTATTTTTTTAAAAGGCAGGAAAATTAATTTTTTGTCCTCCACAATTCTCATTTTTGATTTCTTGAAATACAGCTGTGAAAAAAAAAACATACTTTAAAAACATTCCATTGTGTTTTAAGTGGAACAACTTGACTATACCCTTAAGCCCAAATAATAGCCCCAACCTAAGTCTCTGTGCCTCGTTCTTTAGGTTTTGATGGCTCAGAATGCATGTAAACAGCAATTTGTTTTCTGTTCTGGTCAGAAACTCTTGAAGGTCTTTCGCTTCCAAATTGATGTTTTCGTGATGGTAGATTGGACCATTTTTTTTTGTCTTGGTTTTTACCTAGTTCTTAGTCACTGAATGGACATGGCCTCAGATAAAACATCAGATTCACTCACTTCATCCTGGGCCATCGCCAGTCATCTTGACCTTTATCTTGCCACTAGACTTTAATGACCCTGGAAGAAAGAATGAGGGTGATGACTTTGTGTAACTCTGACTTACTTACATCAAATTTATGTATCAGTCAAGAAATCACTCTCCTGATATCTCTAGTCATCTTCAAGAATGAAGGATGAACAACAACAATGTACATGTATACATGTATGAATGTATAAATACATGTACATAATATATATACACATATATAAGTGTAGGGATTATGCAGAATTAAGGCACTGGGCAAAATAAAGTCTGAATGACTCCCAACTTTTACTGTGTTTAGCCAGATTGTAGGATTGGGCCAGATTCCCTTAAGGACTATTTTCACCTCCCAGTGATGCTATAATAGGGAAGAACAAAGATAACACTTGTTCTACCTGTTCATTAAAACTTTTATCAAATGGGATTGCCCTACCCTTACATGTAAATTGTTCTACTATTGTCTATAAAAGCAGGCTAAAGCTTGGATTTGATAACTGGACCCACTCCAACTGCTTGATGTCTTGAGGTGCCAATAAATTTCTTTTTTGCCTCATTTTCTGAAATTGTCTTAAATTGACCAGAGCAAAGTCCAACCCAGGATTTTTCCTTTGTTATAGGTGTAGTATGGCTTTTCTGATGGACTTCTTGTTCAGTCCTAAAGTTAACTTTCTTCACTGTGTCTAATTTGTCCTTGTTTATTTATGCTACCCTGAGGATACTATGGTAGGGATTTGGCTGGTGAAAAGATCAAATTTTCTGACCTTCTGAAGTTTCAAGATTTTTCCTCTGGTCAAGCAATAGGAGAAGAAACTGAGACTGAATCCAAGATGGGAGCTTTTCTAGGCAACTATGTGGAACAGTGAACAAAGTGCCAGGTCTGGAATCAGGAAGACCTTAGTTCAAAAATGACCTGAAACTCTTACTAGCTGTTTGATCTTGAATAAGTGACTAAATCTTGGTGTGCCTCAGTTTTTTAACCTGTAAAATGAGAATAATAGGTACCTAATAAATGCTTATATTTTTTTCTTGCTTTCTTCTTACCACCCAAATGATTCCTTTTCAAGGCTTGACTAGAAGGCTTTTATAGCTTATTGTATTGCGTCTCATTACTGACAGATTTAGGCAGAATTATCAAAG
Organism: Sarcophilus harrisii; assembly: GCF_902635505.1. Lineage (NCBI taxonomy): Eukaryota > Metazoa > Chordata > Mammalia > Dasyuromorphia > Dasyuridae > Sarcophilus > Sarcophilus harrisii. The sequence goes on from NC_045427.1 coordinate 322,818,924, forward strand.
AAATATCTACTAAGATATTAGCTTAAGTTGCCAGATTCTCAAACCCCCTGGTTTTGAACTGGCTTGCTATTTTTTTTTAATTACTTATGACATTTAATGTTTCTCCAGATCATCCACTGGGTTTTCAAAAACATCAAAATGATCAAAAATTTATAACACTTAGTCTAAAAGCCCTGATTGATTTAATCAAGCAGTGTTCTTGACTAGAGCTAGCATCTTGTTGCTAACTTTAAGTGGGGTAGGATATGATTTGATTGACTCAATTGACTCCCAATTAATGGAGGAAAAGAAGGAATAAAAATTATGGTTAATATTTCTCTGTTGCTTTACGTTTTACAGAGTTTACATGTTATCTCATTTGATCCTTACAACAACCTTTATGAAGTAGGTGCTTTTATTGTCCCTTTGTACAGGTGAGAAACCTAAGGCTCAATGGTTAAATGACTTTATCCAGGGTCCTATGGACTGAGAGAAAGTGTCTGAGATAAAAATTCATGGTTTAAGACATCTAAGTAAATGATTTTGGTTAATCGATCAAATAAGTAGACTAGGAAAACAAAGTGATCAATGAAAGATATAGCTATACTAGATGATTGTATATAAAGTTGGAAACTCAGAAGATAGGGATTATCTTTCTGTGACTGAAAGAAAATTTAGAGATAACATAGTCAAATCCCCTCATTCTATAGAAGAGGGAACTGAGACCCAGAAAAATGAAGTGACTTGCCTTAACTCTCACAGATGTAAATAACAGTCATGTACTTATACCCCAAAGCCTGGCTCTTTCTAACATTTCTCATGCTTAATTTAGAAAATATCTCAGCATTTAAATGTTATGATCTCAAATGCAACCTAAGTAACAGTTACTGTTATGTATTGATACTAATGTTCTTAGAGAAGAAGTAAATAGGCTTTTCAACTGCAGGCAGCTTGTCTTGATTTATTTCTAATATTTCTTTTTCTTTTTTTTTTTTTTGCAAGAGGGGAGGTAGTGAAAAGAAAAAACACCGGTGTGGAAATTCCATGAATATAGATCAGCAACTTAACTATGATTTTGTTTTTGATTTTGTTTTCCACTTAATGGTAATTTATTTTCCCCCAATTATATGTAAATAAAATCCTGGATAACTAGATGGGCATTGACAGACCCTGAATTACTGAATACAATCTGTGAGGCAAACAGGGAGGGACACTTACAGGATCATCTCAGTCTAAAGTGGGCCTTTTGTTCCAGTGGGCTTGGATTACAGTTCTACTGGTGAAGGTCTCTGGAAACCCGTTTATTGTATACACTCAGAAAACCAAGTTAAGATGTCAACACCTCCCCCCCCCCAGAGATTATATTTCCCCTATAAAAGATCTGCTCATAATGTAGGATGCTTATTAATTGAATTTTTTAAGAATTTAGCCTGACACTCGATGGGGATCCTGCCTTATAGAATCTTTTCCCTTGTTATAGCTAACTTTTCCTTTTTGAGGTCAGTCCACTTGTTAAGCATCACAACAGTTAACATGTATTAGACTCCTTTTAAAATTAGTGCTATAATCCCCCACTTGCCAGTTGAATGGCATCTTCTTCCTAGTTAATTGTGAGTTCCACTAGGAAACTTGTTTTTCCCTTTGTTAATTGCTAAAACCCTTTTCTTTGCTAATCTCTCAAAGAATTTAGCCATATTTTAGTAGCATAATAAAATCTTTGCCTCTTGATTTGGAGGATTTCTAAGCCTACAAATTCTTTTGAGACAACTCTTCACTCTGGCCCATAACTCCAATATATTTTTGGGATCCAATACCCCTATACCTCAATATTTTGGTAGACTATATGAGAAGAGTCTAACTGCACCCTGTATCTCAACATAAAGATAGTTTTCATCATTCATCTTGGTAAGATTTTGAGTTTTAAATTGTTCTCCTACCTTCCCCCTCCCCAAGACAGTAAGTAAACTGATATCACACCTGTAATTTATAGTCTTGAGAATTTTCTCTGATAGGGTCAGAATAGTAATTCCTGTTTGAAATATAAGATGCAAGGCACATGTGTTGAATTGCTAAGGGTATCCTCTCTTTTTTAATTTATTTAATATTTTCCCCCAGTTACATTTAAAACAGTTTTTTTTTCATTTGTTTTTAAAACTTATGAGTTCCAGATTCTCTCCTTTTCCTCCAATCCAGCCCCCATTAAGAAACTACATGGTGAAGTTATGTAAATCATTTCCATAAAAGTCATGTTGTGAAAGAAAACAGATCTCCCACCCTAAAAGAAAATTCTCAAGAAAAATAAAATAAAAATAATAATTATAAATTTTTAAAAAGATTTTTCAGATATAATCAGCTCCTGGGTATGAATAGCATTCTTCATCATAAGTCCATTAAAGTAGTTGCGAATTATCATGCTGCTAAGAATAGCAAAGTCATTTACAACTTATCATCCCAGAATAGTGCTATTACTTTGGATAAAGTACATTTCACTTTGCTTGAGTTCATGGAGGACTTTCCAGGATTTTTCTGAGAACATCCTGCTCATCATTTCCCAAAGGACAATAATATTCCATCATAACCACATACTACATTTATTTAGCCATTCCACATTGATGGACATCCCCTCAATGTCCAATTTTTTGCCCTGAGAAAAAAGCTGGTATAAATATTTTTGTACATATAAGTCCTTTTCCTTTTTAAAAAATATATTTTTCTATTCATGCCTAGTAGTGGTATTGTTAAATCAAAAGATATGCATGAATTTATAACCCTTTGAGCATTTATCAACTGGGGCAAGATTCTTATTTTTTATAAATTTGACTCAGTTTCCACTATGTTTGAGAAATGAGGTCTTATCAGAGAAACTTGCTTCAAAAATTTTTTTAATTGCTAATGTGTACTCCCCCCCCCCCCATTTATTCTTTCTCTTCTTTTATCCTGGCTCTTCAAAACTGTTTTGTTACTGAATACTCCCTTCCCAACATGCCCTCTCTTTTATCACCTTTCCCAACTTCCTGTATCCCATTCTCCTTCTATTTTCCTACCCATATTGAGAGTATATGTTACTTCCTTCTTGAGTCAGTTCTAATGAGAGTAAAGCTCACTCACTTCCCCTCTGCTCCCTTTCTTCCCTTCCACTATAAAAGCTTTTTCTTGCTTCTTTTTTTGGGGGCAGATAATTTACACCATTCCACTTCTTCCTTTCCCTTTCTCCCAATATATTCCTCTCTCATCCCTTAATTTCATCCATCATTTTTTAGATGTTATCCCTTCATATTCAAGTCACACCTATACCCTCTGTCTATATATACTCCTTCAAACTGCCACAATAATGAGAAAGTTCAAATGAGTTATAAGTATCAACCACCCGCTTAAGAATGTAAATCTTACTAAGCCTCTTATATCACTTTCCTGTTTACCTTTTAATGCTTCTCCTGAGTCCTATATTTGAAAATCACATTTTTCATTTAGCTCTGGTCTTTTCATCATGAATGCTTGAAAATCCTCTATTTCTTTGAATGAAAAGGTTTTCCTGTGAAAGACTATACTCAAGTTTTACTTGATTAGTGATTTCTGGTTGTAATCCTAGCTCCATTTCTCTCCAGAATATCATATTCCAAACCCTCTTATCCTTTAATGTAGAAGCTACTAAATCTTGTGTGATTCTGAGACTCTGCTCTACTTAAATTGTTTTTTTCTGGATGCTTGCAGTATTTTCTCTTTAACCTGGGAGTTCCAGAATTTGGCTATAATATTCCTGGGAGTTTTCATTTTGGGATCTCTTTCAGGAGGTAATCAGTAGATTACTTCAATTTCTATTTTGCTTTCTGGTTCTAGAATATTACAGGACAGTTTTCCTTGATAATTTTTTGAAAGATGTTCAGGTAATATTTTTGATCATATCTTTCAAATAGACAAATAATTTTAGAATTATCTCTCCTGGATCTATTTTCCAGAATAGTTGTCTTTCCAATGAGATATTTCACATTTCTTTCTTTCTTTCTTTCTTTCTTTTTTTTAGTTTTGCTTTATTGTATCTTGATTTATCATGAAGTCATTAGCTTTTGTTTGTTTAATTCTAATTTTTAAGGAATTAATTTACCATAGTGAACTTTTGTACTTCCTTTCCATTTGGCCAATTTTGCTTTTTTAAGACATTCTTTTCTCCATCAAATTTTTACACTTTTGCATCACTTTTGATTTCATCCTATTTTTTCCTTTGTCTCTCTTGATTTCCAAAATCCCTTTGGAGCTCTTTCATGCTTGAGACCAATTCTTATTTTTCTTGGAGGCTTTGGATGTAGGAACTTTGACTTTGTTATCTTTTTTTGAGGGTGTGTTTTGATCTTGTCACCATAGTAACTTTCTATGGTCAGAAACTTTTTCTGTTGCTGGCTCATTTTCCTAGCCTATTAGTTGGCTTTTAAATATTTATTCAAGTAGAGCTGTTTCCAGGGTAGAGAGTGCACTGTCCCAAGCTTCAAAAATAATTATAAGATTTAATGTGCCCAGAGTCCTTTGAATCAGTGCTAATGGAAAAACCTTTTGTGACCTGAGGTTTCAGAAAGCTGCCACTGCCACCACTGACCATGACCACTCTTGGTTTGCTGGTTTCCAAAGGCCCTCTCACACAAGGATATCCTCATTACCAAAAATTACCTTTATTTAAGAGAAGAAGTTAAAAGCAAAATGAAGAGGTAAAACAGACTCAGGATTGGCAAATATGAAATAGATTGGGGAGAGCAATAGAATTACCAAGGAAAGTGTTTGGAAGAAGCCATTAAAGGAATATGCCATAAAGTGTGAGTATGCTATTGATTGGTAGGCTAAATCCATAGAGGAGTTTAGCAGACTAACCATAGTTATCTACAATAAGGAGAAAGATGCCATTAAAGAGAAGATGCTGTGAGGAGAGTGAGAATACCTCATGGTGCACTTAGTTCTGAAAAGACTTAACTAAAATCTTCAATCATAAGCACATCTTTTTTTTTTTATTTATTTAATAGCTTTTTATTTACAGGATATATGCATGGGTAACTTTACAGCATTAACAATTGCCAAACCTCTTGTTCCAATTTTTCACCTCTTACCCCCCTACCCCCTCCCCTAGATGGCAGGATGACCAGTAGATGTTAAATATATTAAAATATAAATTAGATACACAATAAGTATACATGACCAAAACGTTATTTTGCTGTACAAAAAGAATCAGACTCTGAAATAGTGTACAATTAGCTTGTGAAGGAAATCAAAAATGCAGGTGTGCATAAATATAGGGATTGGGAATTCAATGTAATGGTTTTTAGTCATCTCCCAGAGTTCTTTTTCTGGGCATAGCTGGTTCAGTTCATTACTGCTCCATTGGAAATGATTTGGTTGATCTCGTTGCTGAGGATGGCCTGGATATCAGAACTGGTCATCATATAGTATTGTTGTTGAAGTATATAATGATCTCCTAGTCCTGCTCATTTCACTCAGCATCAGTTCGTGTAAGTCTCTCCAGGCCTTTCTGAAATCATCCTATTGGTCATTTCTTACAGAACAGTAATATTCCATAGTATTCATATACCACAATTTATTCAGCCATTCTCCAACTGATGGACATCCATTCAGTTTCCAGTTTTTAGCCACTACAAAAAGGGCTGCCACAAACATTCATGCACATACAGGTCCCTTTCCCCATAAGTACATCTTTAGAGGAGAAATATAATCTTGTTTATACCACTGATTAGCTGCATGCTCTTGAGCAATTCATCTAACCTTTTTTGAGTAAATTTCTTTTTTTAAAAAATGGAAAAAAACACTTGCTTAACCCCAATTGCCTCAGCAAAAAAAAAAAAAAAAAAAAAAAAAAAAAATTAAATTAAAAATGGAAATAACATATTGTCTCACAGGTTGATTATGATGAAAACTTGTTGAAAATACTGAAATGCTATCTAAACATAAGATTTTTTTTTTTAATTACTAGAACCCTAGGAGTAGATAGTATTAGGAAACAGCATACAGGAGAGCATGATGAGGAATGCTTTACGGTATTACTTTTTTATAATTTTTTTAATATCAGAAAGCTTTACTTTGTTTTGTTGTTGTTTAGTCATTTAGTCATTAGACATTTGAGCTGTCCAACTCTTCATGACCCCATTTGGGATTTTCTTGGCAAGAATACTAAAGTGGTTTGTCATTTCCATTTCCACCTCATTTTACAGATGAAGGAACTGAGGCAAACAAAGCTAAATGACTTGCCTAGTGTTACACAGCTACTATGTGAAACCAGTTTTGAGTTCTGGAATTTGAGTTGTCCTGAGCTATTCACTCTGTAACCTAGAATCTCTGCAATCCATGGCAGTTATTTATTTTGTGATAAGTCACTAAGACAATTATAACTTTCAAATAGAATTTTAGTACAGGGTTCTTTGTCCCACCTAATTTTATTTTTAAACCTTTTCTGGAGCATACCAAACCTTGTTTTGTCTCTACAGCTTACTGTAAATGATAAGCATGTTATTTGGCTAATTAGACAACTTTTGCCTACTTCCCCAAAAAATGGAACTAGGGAGTCACATATCTCCATATCTCCAAACCCAAACTATGCTGTGTGGCTCTTCACAGATTTAGTAATATCTTGGTATCCACCACTATTTGTTGTGTGACACTGAAATAGGCACAAGTATACCAGTCATTGGTCATTATTCGCTGGTCCTGAAGACCTTTTCTCTGGGATCCCTTTCTCTGCCCTGCCTCATTCCTAGTAGCATTATCTTTTTCTCTGCTTGATTATTGACACTAGTGACAGGAAAACAAATTATAGTATATGTGTTATTATGGAAATGTCATTATAGAATATTATTGTGCTTTAGGAAATGATGAAATGGAAAATTTCAGAAGAAACTGGGAAGGTCTCAATGAACTAATTCAAAGGTGAAGTGAATACAACTGGAAAAATATATCAACAATATTATGTTGAAAAACTACTTTGAATGACTTTAGAACTTTGATCAGTATAACTCCAGAGGGCTGATTCAGAAGTAATATGTGGAAGACATCAATTTAGGCTCAATGACAAAAAAAAAAATTCCTTATAATTAGAGGTTTCCCAAAATGAGATGACCTTCCTTGAGATGTGGTGTTGTTCTCCTTCCTTGGAGGTCTTCAGTAAGAATCTGGATAATTACCTGTTGAGTACTTTCTAGTAAGGATTTATTTGTTTATGAGTTGTACTAGATAGCTGCTGAGGTCCTTATGAAGTCTCAAAGATATTAGGTATTTAGATAAAATAGTTCCAAATTGAATACAGGCTGCTATTGTTCTTGAACAGGAAAGTAAATCTGGTTTTCAACTTCATGCAGCATTCCCTGAAATATTTCTGGTATTTGCTTTGAACCTATAATTTAATTGGTGTGGGAAATTTAGTGTGGAAATTCCCTACCCAACATTCTCCACAAATTAATAAAGGGCATTCTAGCCATAATGCATATTTGTATGTTTCCAACTAGGTTGTAAGACAAAATCTGTTTCTTCTGTATCCCTCTACAGAATTATTGTATTACTTAGATAGGGAAAAAAATGTTTAAAAAAAATTACACCCTTCTCTTCCCCAAGATGAGAGGAAACTGGGACACTAATACATTGTTGATAGAGTTGTGAACTGATCCAACCATTCTGGAGAGCAACTTGAAACTATGCCCAAAGGGCTATCAAACTGTGCATACCCTTTGATCCAGTAGGGACTCTACTGGGTCTGTATTCCAGAGATCATAAAAAAAAGAAAAGGACCCACATGTGCAAAAATATTTTAGCAGCCTTTTTTATAGTGGCAAGGAATTGGAAACTGAGTGAATGCCCATCAGTTGGGAAATGGCTGAATAAGTCATTGTATATGACTCTAAGGGAATATTATTGTTCTATAAGAAACTTTCAGCAGGGAATTTCAGAATGGCCTGGAGAGACTTACATGAATTTATGCTGAATGAAATGTGTAGAACCAAGGATACATTATACACAGCAACAACACTATGTGATGATCAACTGTGAGAGACATGGCTATTTTCAACAATGAATTGATTGAGGACAATTTCAATAGACTTGTGATAGAGTCATCACACCCAGAAAGAGGCCTGGGGGAACTGAATGTGGATCACATGATATTTTCACCTTTTTTGTTGTTTGCTTGCATTTAAAATTTGTTTTCCCTTTTTGATATAATTTTTCTAGTGCAGCATGCTAAATGTGGAAATATGAATAGAAGAATTGTAAATGTTTAATATATATTGATTACTTACTGTCTAGGAGAGGGGAAAGGGAGGGAGAGAGGGAGAAAAATGTAGGGGGCCACAGAAAGTGAGGAACCCTGGGTGTGGTATAAGACTTTTTAGTTCAGTGGAACCCTGCTGACGTGTCTGGTTTGGCTCCCCATTCTCTCAGGGACATCTCAGCCTTCCTAAGAAGTCAGAGGTCTGACAACCTGAGTTGTAATTAAAGCAGAGTTATGTTAAGTGGCAAGGAGATATCTGCACACAATACCAAATTGTTTATGTGGTCCCATATGTGCAGTGTGTTGTTTTATAATATTAGGGTCTATAAGGCCAAGAAAATTTTGAATAAATGGACTCCTGTTTGATATCTGCACACAATACCAAATTGTTTATGTGGTCCCATATGTGCAGTGTGCTGTTTTGTGATACTAGGGTCTATAAGGCCAAGAAAATTTTGAATAAATGGATTCCTGTTTGACCATCTTTGTAAGTTCTGTCTCTTCACTTCTCATACATGATTAGGATTTGGGCTGGTACTGAAATCTTCTAGTGAACAGGTCTAGATATTTGGCGACCAATGAGAGACCCTGTAAAGCAGAGGGCACAGCAGCTTGGCTGACAAGATCAGTGCAAGTTCGGGTGATGAGTCCCTGTGACCCAGGAACAGGATAAATGTAAAAAAACCAGGTAAGTGGGAAGTTTTGATAAAGGCAAAGCTAGTTACTTTCGTTTTTCAGCCAAAATGGGGCTAGTGCTAGCAAAAGAGTTTCCCTCTTGAGGGAAGAATGAAGAATGGTTAATTAAAGAGCAAGGTTTTTTAGTGATTCAAAAACAGGTCACTGAGTTCTTAGATACTATGGAGTACACATCCCTATAGCTCTCTAAGGAAGAGAAATTGGAGTCAGAATTGTAGAAGGCAGTGAGACATCAATTAACTGAATACCATGAAGCTACAGGTCCTGGCTCAATCCCTGAGAATGTATTCCTTATGTATAATGTAATAAAATTGGCGTTAAGAAATCTTATATAAGAAAAAAGTTTTTACTAGCCTCGGCAATAAGAGTTGAGAAAGAGATTAAAGGAATCAGAATAGGCAGTGAGGAAACCAAACTATCACTCTTGCAGATGATATGATGGTATACTTAGAGAACCCTAGAGATTCTACGAAAAAGCTATTAGAAATAATCCATAACTTTAGCAAAGTTGCAGGTTATAAAATAAATCCCCATAAATCCTCAGCATTTTTATATATCACCAACAAAATCCAACAGCAAGAGATACAAAGAGAAATTCCATTCAGAATAACTGTTGACAGCATAAAATATTTGGGAATCTATCTACCAAAGGAAAGTCAGGAATTATATGAGCTAAATTACAAAAAACTTTCCACACAAATAAAGTCAGACTTAAACAATTGAAAAAATATCAAGTGCTCCTGGATAGGTCGAGCAAATATAATAAAGATGACAATACTCCCTAAACTAATCTATTTATTTAGTGCTATACCAATCAGACTTCCAAGAAAATATTTTAATGATCTAGAAAAAATAACAACAAAATTCATATGTAATAATAAAAGGTCAAGAATCTCAAAAGAATTAATGAAAAAAAATCAAATGAAGGTGGCCTAGCTGATCTAAAACTATATTATAAAGCAGCAGTCACCAAAACCATTTGGTATTGGCTAAGAAATAGATTAGTTGATCAGTGGAGCAGGTTAGGTTCACAAGACAGAATAGTCAATTATAGCAATTTAGTGTTTGACAAACCCAAAGATCCTCACTTTTGGGATAAGAATTCATTATTTGACAAAAACTGCTGGGATAACTGGAAATTAGTATGGCAGAAATTAGGCATGGACCCACACTTAACACCGTATACCAAGATAAGATCAAAATGGGTCCATGATTTAGACATAAAGAACGAGATTATAAACAAATTGGAGGAACATAGGATAGTTTATCTCTCAGACTTGTGGAAGAGGAAGAAATTTGTGACTAAAGATGAACTAGAGACCATTATTGATCATAAAATAGAAAATTTTGATTACATCAAATTAAAAAGCTTCTGTACAAACAAAACTAATGTAAACAAGATTAGAAGGGAAGCAACAAACTGGGAAAACATCTTCACAGTTAAAGGTTCTGATAAAGGCCTCATTTCCAAAATATATAGAGAGCTGACTCTAATTTATAAGAAACCAAGCCATTCTCCAATTGATAAATGGTCAAAGGATATGAACAGACAATTTTCAGATGATGAAATTGAAATCATTACCACTCATATGAGTGTTCCAAATCATTATTAATCAGAGAAATGCAAATTAAGACAACTCTGAGATACCACTACACACTTGTCAGATTGGCTAAGATGACAGGAAAAAATAATGATGAGTGTTGGAGGGGATGTGGGAAAACTGGGACACTGATGCATTGTTGGTGGAGTTGTGAACGAATCCAACCATTCTGGAGAGCAATCTGGAATTATGTCCAAAAAGTTATCAAACTGTGCATACCCTTTGATCCAGCAGTGTTTCTACTGGGCTTATACCCCAAGGAGATACTAAAGAAGGGAAAGGGACCTGTATGTGCCAAAATGTTTGTGGCAGCCCTGTTTGTAGTGGCTAGAAGCTGGAAACTGAGCGGATGCCCATCAATTGGAGAATGGTTGGGTAAATTGTGGTATATGAATGTTATGGAATATTATTGTTCTGTAAGAAACGACCAGCAAGATGAATACAGAGAAGCTTGGAGAGAATTACATGAACTGATGCTAAGTGAAATGAGCAGAATCAAGAGATCATTATATATGTCAACAATGATACTGTATGAAGATGTAATCTGATGGAAGTGGATTTCTTTGACAAAGAGACCTAATTCAGTTTCAATCGATCAATGATGGACAGAAGCAGCTACACCCAAAGAAAAAAACACTGGGAAATGAATGTAAACTGCATTTTTGTTTTTCTTCCCGGGTTATTTCTACCTTCTGAATCCAATTCTCCCTGTGCAACAAGAAAACTGTTTGGATCTGCACACATACATTGTATCTAGGATATACTAGGACATATTCAACATATATAGGACTGCTTGCCATCTAGGGGAGGGAGTGGAGGGTGGGAGGGAAAAATCGGAACAGAAGTGAGTGCAAGGGATAATGTTGTAAAAAAAAAATTACCCTGGCATGGATTCTGTCAATAAAAAGTTACTATAATAAAAAAAAAAGTTTTTAGCATGGGGTGTCAAAGAAGAAAGGAGAATAAATGAATGGGATGGTGAAATCCCCAGAGTGTATGGTTGCAGGGGACAGGATTTTTAAAGACTCTGACCAGGAACCCCAAAGCAAGAGCTCCACTCCCCTGCAAGTACCAGCACCCAGCAGGATCCCAGATCCACTACTTCTGCATCAATCAGGGGCTGGATCCTCGCCAGGGACATGTCCTCAGGTTCTCAGTGGCACAGCTGGACCTGGTGCCATCCTAGTCAGTCTTCCCTCGCTATCCTTGATGTTTGATAATAAAAAAAAGTTCTGGTATTCCAATAATATGACATGTTCCTTGTGAGCCTCAGTTTCTTCACCTATAGAATGGGAATGGATAACAACACTTGTATTTATGAAGCATTCTGAGAAAAGCATTCTGTAAACTTTAAAGTTTTGTGAAAATGTAAATGATTGTTATTTTTATTAATTTGCTTACTTAAAGCACATCATTAGAGTTATTCACGTTGATGTCTAAGAATCAGAAGACCTGACTTGAGATCTTAGTTCAGATTCTAACTATGAAAGCCTAAGTAAAGATACAAAAAGCAACACAATTTCTACAACACAGTTTGCTCAGCTGTAAACTGTGGATAATAAAGGGGATCCTATTCAAGACTGGTGGGAAGAGATAATCAGAGGGTAGATGTATAAATCCTTTGAAATAAAATGTGAGGTGTGTCCATGATCTCCATTTCAAGGTATAGATTCTCACCGGGGTTTCAATAAAAAATACAATACATCAAGTATCTTAAACATATGCAAAGGATACTTGCCACACTACAAAATCTTGGAAATTTAGAGTGGGCAGGAACCTCATTACATGGGCCCATGCAGGCCAGTACTCTCACCTTATGAGAAGCATCTCCATTGCATCTGAATAACTTGCCTATGACCTTGACAAGCAAATGAATTGCATTTAAGTAAGGGAGAGCTGTCCAAGGTCACCAGCCTCACTATCTCCGCTGGATCCTTCTGGGTCCATTGCCCAAATGTAGATCAAGAGGACTGAAGCTGTCTGGATGAGCCACATTCATGAACGCTTCATCTTTACTCTAGTCTGCTTCTGGGTGGGGTCCCTGGTTACTCTCCTTTGTAACCCCCATACTAACTTCAATTGGTCTATTGTATTTTACTCACATTTGATCCTTGCATTTTTCATGTACTTTTTAGAGTTATTTCTTCAAGACTGTAAGTAATGAGATTCCAATGATTTGGTAAACCAGAAATCACTGGATCCCCGATTCTGCCACTTCTGTACCCCCATCTTGCTGGTGCGGCCTACAAGTCACCTGTCTCCCCTCCTCAGTCCAGATTTGACTAGGCCGCATTGGCTTCTTGCTCTTTTCAGGCTGTAGCAGGTCCACAAGATGAGACTTTGTCTCTTTATCTCAAATTTATCTTGGTCTGGATTGTTTGAAGTGGGAAGGATGGGATAATGGCCCTGCAGCCTTGGGCCTTGCAAGTGTTGGAGTTCCATGAATAACACCAACTGCCCATTGTGTCTCTGTGAAGACAGGAATTTCAAGACAGACGCTGGGAGCTGGTGGAAGCGGGGTCTTCGATTTCTGCTAATTGCTTTAAGTAGCATCATCCCATCACTTGCTTGCTTATGGACATAAGCACTATAATGGGCCAAGATTCCTTAGCTAAAGTGGTGCCATAAAGCTTCCACTGATGAGGCTGAATGGTAGATGGTGGGTTACAGTTAAGACTGAGGAGAGGGACGAGCCTGAAGGTCTCAGTAACCAGGATGTTCTAGTGAATTGCATCAGGACTGGTGGGAGAAGGAATGAAAAAGGAAGGGACTCAATGGGACCAGGGGAAGGTTTCTCAGAGGCTCTAGGACTTTAGGCCTAAGTTTCAGGACATCACATGACCGCTATTCTCAGAGGATTGTAGGGTAGAAAAGGTCAGCTCCTAGGCCCAAGTTTCAGGAAATCCCATGATCTCTATGAAGGAGACAGCATTGTTAGTCATTGATCAGTGGTTACTTTTCTGTCCATCCACTGAACCCAAATCTTTTCCTGTTTAATCCATCCCCACACCATTCCCGGCTCTTCCCTTTATGTGTTGGGACCTCTCCTTGCAAGCATAGAATCCATGCTTTCTATTTGCATCTGGAGATGTCACCGAGTAGCCCATCTGAGTCAGGGGATCACACACAGATTCCTAATCTTTTTCCTTTGTTCTGGTTTTTTGCCTCAGGACTAGATTTTTTCTTCCACAACCTGAAAAATGGTGTTTAGTGCATAAAAGAGTTGTAATTATTTCACTTAGATCACTTGCTGTCTTCAGGATAGTGCGGTTAAAGGAGTGAAGGAGAACATTGGGATCACAAAGTTTGACAAAAATGAATGTTGAATTCTCTACATGTATTTGAAAAAGTACTAATTTCAAGATTAAAAATAATTTTTAAGTATACTATATGAAATCTTTCCAATGTAAGCTCTCACTTTCTTCTTTCCTCTTCTCTCTCTCATTTGGCTCCCTCCCCTTTTATTGCAATCTTTTTCCTCTTTCTGTCTTCCTTCCCTCCCTAAGTTGGTCTTGCTCCATGCTGCCTTGTCCCTTTTTCTTCTTTCTGCTTGCCCTCTCCCCTCTCAGAATCAGCACTCAGTTGGTATCTTTCTAGTCTTTTACTGAGGCTGCTGATGTGTCTTGTTCAATTCCAATTGCAGTTCCCACTTATATAAATTTTTTGTTTCTTCCAAAATTTTCCCTTTGATCTATGGGTTTCTAAATTTTGCACTAATATTCTGATGGATTTTCCACAATGGATTTCATTCAGATGGTATTGGGAATTTTTTTTTACCTATTTCGACATTTTCCCCTCATGCCCTGTCATTCCAGGACAATATTGACAAATTATTTCTTGCATTATTGTGTTAAGATTCTCTTTTTGGTCAAAATGTTCATTTCTTCATTTTCTTCAATTTTCTGTTCCCAATTAGTTCTCCAGATCTGTCTTTTAAGTTATGTTTCACATTGTTCAATTTGTTTTCAACATTTACAATCTCCAATGTAATTTCTTGCTATTCTTCACTTCTATGGTTTCCCATTGCCAATCTTCATTTTTCAAAGACTTATTTTCATCTTGAGACTCTTTTCCTCCTTTGCAAGTTGTTTTTTTTTTTTTCATATGCTTTTGGGTTTTTTTGGAAGGATTTTTTTTGGGGGGGGTTACTTTTTTCTCCATTGCGTTTGATTTTTAAATTCTTTTTTTGAGTTCTCCATATTTTCTTTGGTTGTGCAGGCATTGCACATTAGTCTTTGGGGTAAAAGCTTTTTTTCACTTAAATGTCTTCCTCTGAAGATGGTCTTGTCTTCCCTGTTCCAATCATATATTTCAGTGGTGGGGTGGTTCTTTGCAGGTATGTTTTTTAAAATGAGGAATGAGTGTTAAACTCCTTTAACTGATGTGTGGGGAGAATGTTCTTAAAGCTTCCCTTCAACGTTGCCCTCTGACCAGGAACCCCAAAGTAGGAGCTCCCCTTGCCTGCAAGTACCAACAAGCATCAGTGTCCCGGATGCACTGCCTCTGCACCCACCAGGGCCTGGATCCTCACTAGGGCTACATCCTCAGGTTCTCAGTGGCACAGTTGGACCAAGCTGCCATCCTAGTCAGCCCAGCTTCACTCAGGCCTCCAGGACTCAGACCTCAACCTGACAAGAGAGTCCGGGAGATGAAAGTGTCTGTGGTCCCTGCTGAGGCTCCAGCCACTCCCAGCTTGGCCAGGGGTCCCCACTTGTTTCTATGGATTTAGTCTGGAGGTGTTCCCACATTAGAGAGCTTTATCCTCTGCTCGATGACTTTGCCCACAGCCCTTTGAGTTGTGTGTGAAGGACCCCCGTGATACTCTGAGTCTTTGATTTTAATATCCCTAAATTACAATTTTGTTCCAATTGTGGGGGAAATTGGGAGACCTCCAACACCTTCCTAGGCTCCACCAGAGCAGATTTTTAAAAGGATCAAAATGGACCTTGTTTTTCCTTGGGGCTTTGGGAGGAGTGCTTGGGGACTGTTGTCAGCGAAGGTTTTGATTCGGGGATCAAGCCTGGCTGGAATTTGCTGGTCCTCTTCCAGGGACCACTGGCTTTGGCAGTACAGGCTGGGGTAGCTTCTTGGGGTGGAGGACCTTCTCCCTGGGCCCAACTGAAGGAGGCTTCGGAAAGAACTCTGGGGGATATCTTGGACTCAGTGGGCACAGCCAGTGATACTTTGGTGGCCTTCTCTCCAGGAGCACAGACCAGTGGGTAGGGCCGGGGATACTTTTTTGGTCTTCTCTAGAAGAGCACAGACTTCTTTAATGGCACAGGCTGGGCTGGCTTTTTGGGGTGGAGGACATTTTTCCTGTGACCAATTGAAGGACAGTTTGGAGACAACTCTGGGGGATGTCGTGGGCAGAGTCAGGGATACTTTGCTGGTCTTCTCTCAAGGAGCACTGACTACTTTAATGGCACAGGCTGGGCTGGCTTCTTGGGATGGAGGACCTTTTCCCTGCACCCAATTGAAAGAGGCTTCGGAGAGAACTCTGGGGGATGTCTTGGACTCATTGGACTGAGCCCGGGATACCTTGACCGTCCTCTTCCAAGGAGCACTGACTCCTTTGATGGCCCAGACTGGGCTGGCTTTTTGGGCTTCAGAAACTTCTCCCTGGGGCCATTCTGAGGAGTGTTGGAGCCCAGTCTTGGAGGATGTCTTACATTCTGTGGCCAGCCTTTTTTTTTTTTTTTTTTTTTTAATATATTAAAATATAAATTAGATACCCAATAAGTATACATGACCAAACCATTATTTTGCTGTACAAAAAGAATCGGACTCTGAAATATTATACAATTAGCCTGTGAAGGAAATAAAAAATGCAGGTGGGCAAAAATATAGGGATTGGGAATTCAATGTAATAGTTTTTAGTCATCTCCCAGAGTTCTTTCTCTGGGCGTAGCTGGTTCAGTTCATTACTAATCCATTGGAAATGATTTGGTTGATCTCATTGCTGAGGATGGTGTGGCCAGCCTTGAATGCACTTTTGATGTCCTCTTTGGAGGAGCATCAGCTGCTTGGCCAGGACAGGCCAGGGTGGCTTTTGGATGCCTCTTGGGGGAACCAGGAGCGAATGGTTCCATCATAATTAAAGGAACTGTCGAGGACAGAAGAGGAACGGCCAAAGCCAAACCCTTCAGCCACGATGAGGCCACGATGTCCTTTCCCTCTGTTTTTGGCCTGTCAGGAATGCTGCCCTCCTGGCCCTCAAGGTCCGGCTCTTGCACATCGTTGTTCTTTGATGAGGGGGCAACACGGTGAGGAGGACCTCGGAATATCAGTGATTTTGCCTTCTCCATTAGGCTTTTCTGCTGCTCCTGGACCAAGTCTGTGAATGAAGAAGGGACCATATGAGCAAAGGGGAAGGAATCAGGAAAGAGATTGTGGTCGGGAAAGATGGCAGCAGCTCTGGGATTGTGATCTCCCAAGAGTAACACCTGGCCTTTAGAGGACAACTGGGCCCTTGTCAACATGCTCTCCTTTGTGGCATACTTGGAGGAAGCCCAAGAGATAATTTCCTTACTTCAATTTTTGTGGTCACCCCATTATTTGAACAGAGTTGTTTGTATGGAGTCACCTCCTTAGACTGGTAGCTATTCCAGGCCAGGAATCACCTTGAGCCTTTCTTTATGTACACCCAGTGCTCACTATGGAGCTTAGTGCACAGTAGATAATGAATGTTTTTTGACTGTGGCCTCTACTTTTTCTTCCTTCTTTCTTTGGCTTTTAAACTCTCTGCACTCTGGTTTCTCACATTCTCATGCAGTTGAGTGTTACTAATTGAAATGCAAAATTATTCTTATAACTTCCAAAGTTCAAAAGTGAATGCATGTTTTTCTTTTTATTAAATTTATTTAATATTTTGCCCAATTTACATTCAAAAAATATTTTCTTGTTTTTTTTTTTTAATTTTTGCTAGGTTCTTTCCTTGATTCCCACCCACAATTAAGAAACTACATTTAAAATTTTGCAAAACATTTCCATAAAAGTTTAGAAAAAAACAAAGATCTCCCATATTAATGAAAAATAAAAAGCCTTATGGAAAATTAGGTGAAAAATAAAGAGGGAAATAGAGAATGCTTCGATCTGTATTCAGATACAATACTTTTTTTTCTGTGAACGGATAGGATTTTTTTTTACCATAACTCCTTCAGAGTAGTTATGGATGATTGTGTTACTAAGAATAACAATATCATTTTGTGCTGATGATCGAAGAACATTGCGATCATTTCATATATGGCATATTTCATTCTGTTCATGGAGGACTATGCAGGGTTATTTTTCCCCCTGGGAACATTCTGCTTATCATTTCCCAGGGAACAATGATATTCCATCAGAGAAACTTGTTTCATAAATTTTAACATTTACTATTTCTAATTTTATTTCCCCCCATTTATTCTCTCTTGTTACACTCTGCTTCTCCTCAAAAGTGTTTTGCTGCTGATCACTTACTCCTCCAAAATGACCTCTTCCTTTATCACCCCTCCCTTCCCATATTACATTAACTTCATATTTTCCTGCAGGCTAAGATCAGAGTTCCATATCCCTAGTCATTATGCATGGTATTTCCTATTTGAAGCAATACTGAACAGAGTAGGGTTCACTCAACCAACCTCTTGACCCCCTCTTCCCCTTCACTGGAAAAGCTTTTATTTGATTCTTTTTCGTATGGAAGTTAATTTGCACCATTCTCCTTCTCCCTTTTCCTTTTCCTGGTACATTCCTATCTCACTCCTTTTTTTTTTTTTTTTTTAAATTAATTTTTTTATTTTTAATAGCCTTTTATTTACAGGACATATGCATGGGTAACTTTACAGCATTAACAATTGCCAAACCTCTTGTTCCAACTCTTCACCTCTTACCCCCCCACCCCCTCCCCTAGATGGCAGGATGACCAGTAGATGTTAAATATATTAAAATATAAATTAGATACACAATAAGTATACATGACCAAAACGTTATTTTGCTGTACAAAAAGAATCAGACTCTGAAATATTGTACAATTAGCTTGTGAAGGAAATCAAAAATGCAGGTGTGCATAAATATAGGGATTGGGAATTCAATGTAATGGTTTTTAGTCATCTCCCAGAGTTCTCCCTCTGGGCATAGCTGGTTCAGTTCATTACTGCTCCTTTGGAAATGATTTGGTTGATCTCGTTGCTGAGGATGGCCAGGTCCCTCAGAATTGGTCATCATATAGTATTGTTGTTGAAGTACATAATGATCTCCTGGTCCTGCTCATTTCACTCAGCATCAGTTCTTGTAAGTCTCTCCAGGCCTTTCTGAAATCACCCTGTTGGTCATATCTCACTCCTTTTTAAAGAAAAGATATTATCCCTCCCTCTTCACCTCACACCTCTTATTCTCTGGCAATATTTACTCCTTCTAACTGCCAGAATCACGGCAAAGTCCTAACGAGTTACAAGTATCATCCTCCTATGAAGCAATGGAAACAGATAAAGCTTAAAACACTACCAAGTATATTGATTCTGCTTCAGTCTCTATCTTGAACTCTCTTCCCCAGCTCGTATTTAAGATCTCTTGAACATTTGTACCCTGGATGCCCAATTGCACCAGAACCTCAATGTGTCCAAAACAGAATTTGTTCTTTGTCCTGCACCCTCTGCCCTCTTCTGAAATTCCCCTTTCTGTCACCCAGGTTGGCAGGCTCAGTCATCCACCACTCTTCTCTTTTCTTAGCCCACATATCATCCATTGACTGAGGCATCTTTTCATTCCTTACTCAACAACATTTTCCCCCAGAGATTTTCTTTTCTTCACTCCCATAGCTAACAAGCTGGTCACCCTGTCCACCTGTCTCCTTAGCTCTTCTGATAGCCTCATTGTTCCATTCCGATGATGCTTTCTGATGCTATTTTTCTATACTCTCTATTTATCAGGCATCTTCTAGTTGATGTACTTTTGGTCCTGCCTCTTTCAATTAATTTTTGGGGTATCTTCCTCATTTAATATAGTGACTGATAGAAGAAGAAGTATTATTACATATTTGTTAATTGATTCTCACCATGGGAAAATGTTCCATTTCCTTTCACCATCTTGCAGTGCAAAGATTTCCTGAGGGAAAAAAATGTCAACAAATAAATACTCAGTTTTGCTTCCAATAACTACTGCATCTTCCCAGCTAAAGGAGCAGCAAGCAGTCCAAGAAGGCTCTAATAGTTCATTGGGCACAGCCCAGCTGTTTGCCTTTCATCCTCTTCTATGTTTTAACAATAGAGCCAGCCTCAACACAATTGATAAAAATGATCCATTCCTACGATCCCATCCCTGTTTCTTCCTTTCTCCATCCCTTCTTTCTGGTCTCCTCATCATTAAAAGAAATCCAAAGGCAGCAAGTGAGAAACTCCATTGCATGAGAATACAAGTAGAAGAAGTTGAAACCTTGTAGGCAAAGTGTCTGTCAGTATAAAAAAAAATCTATCAAGTTCATTTGTTTGCTGTGGTGGATGGGTACTTTCTTATCAGACTGCTTAAAGCACAAAATTTCTGAGAATAATTACAATATTCTTTGATTTTACAACATCCTACGCACCTATCAGGTTGTAAAGTCCATTGGCACTTATCCCTGTTTCTTTGTTCCCTGAAGAGTTCTCTCCTATTTCTGTTCTCAACTCCACAAGCCCTAAGGGCAAAGTACTAAATACAATGTGTATCAGATGGGCCAGAAATAGAGGTTTGAAAATCCTAACCTACACTTGTACCCTGGATAAACCTTTCTTAACACTTTCACCACCTTGAAACACATCAGGACACTAAGAAGTAACGAAAAGATTGTCTACCTAAGTACAGGGAGAAAAGGATTATCCATACCTACATTGGAGATCTACAGGTACAACAAACAGCCTGGTCCAGCCCTCCAATCAAAAACAAAAATGGGATAGATATACATTTTGAGATTATAAAGAATTTGTTTTATGACTCTAAAATATGGCTTGGCGAAAGGTGGAAGAGGCTCCAGTAGCTTGTCAGAAAAAGTTTAAGAATTTTGATGCTTCTCTGTCCCACCTCCTCTCTGGCTAAGGGAATTCACAAGTGTTTGAGGGTTAAGCTTGATCCCCCAAAGGATGGAATTGTTTGAATGGTCTAAGCAATGAGGACCTGGAGGCAATCTCAGGGTCACATCAGGGAGAGAGTGTGAGAGGAAATACCTCTCTTCCGTCCTTTGCACTGTACTGGACAGCCTTTCCCAGTATACCATCTCATTTGATCTTTATATCAACCCTGTGAGGAAATGGAGGCAAAAAGGGGAAATGGTTTGCCTCAGGGACTCTCAACTCTATCTGAGACTGAATTTGAAACTCAAGTCATCCTGACTCCCAGGTCCATGTCTTTCTTCTACTCAAGAACAGAGGAGCCTCTTCAGGACAACAACAAAATGCCCTTTTCTTTGTAGGTGAATCCCAGATAACTTGAGTTATCTCCTAAGAGGCTACAGAAGAGGTTTCTCTCTTATAATCTCAGATATATTGAGGAACAAGCATCTTGTTCATTCCCTATTGCTGGCACAAGGAAGATCTCTCACACTGATCTCTAGAACAATGTCTTCCCACAAAGTTATACACCTCCCCCCAAAATGCAAACTTCCTCCTTCCTCTTCCTACATGTATTCAGTTTTTCCTATCCCCAGAATAGTCTGCATCATGGAGCCTCTTACCTGTAAGAGCTTCTTGAAGATGAGAAATACAAGGCAGCCCCTTAGCTGGTGAAATATCAGGTTGTGGAATGAACACACACAAAACACAAACAGAAACACACTCTCTCTCTCTCTCTCTCTCTCTCTCTTTCTCTCTCTCTCTCTCTCTTTCTCTCTCTCTCTCTCCTTCCTTGTCCTCTCTGTCTCTGTCTGTCACACACTCACTCACTCCCTCGTCTATATCTTTTTTCTCAATCTCTATCTTCTCTCTATACATCTATTTCTATCTTCTCTTTCTCTATAAATGTACTCTATCAGAGCTGACTCTAATTTATAAGAAACCAAGCCATTCTCCAATTGATAAATGGTCAAAGGATATGAACAGACAATTTTCAGATGATGAAATTGAAATCATTACCACTCATATGAAAGAGTGTTCCAAATCATTATTAATCAGAGAAATGCAAATTAAGACAACTCTGAGATACTGCTACACACCTGTCAGATTGGCTAAGATGACAGGAAAAAAATAATGATGAGTGTTGGAGGGGATGTGGGGAAAACTGGGACACTGATACATTGTTGGTGGAGCTTTGAACGAATCCAACCATTCTGGAGAGCAATCTGGAACTGTGCCCAAAAAGTTATCAAACTGTGCATACCCTTTGATCCAGCAGTGTTTCTACTGGGCTTATACCCCAGGGAGATACTAAAGAAGGGAAAGGGACCAGTATGTGCCAAAATGTTTGTGGCAGCCCTGTTTGTAGTGGCTAGAAGCTGGAAACTGAGCGGATGCCCATCAATTGGAGAATGGTTGGGTAAATTGTGGTATATGAATGTTATGGAATATTATTGTTCTGTAAGAAACGACCAGCAAGATGAATACAGAGAAGCTTGGAGAGAATTACATGAACTGATGCTAAGTGAAATGAGCAGAACCAAGAGATCATTATATATGTCAACAATGATACTGTATGAAGATGTAATCTGATGGAAGTGGATTTCTTTGACAAAGAAACCTAATTCCGTTTCAATTGATCAATGATGGACAGAAGCAGCTACACCCAAAGAAAAAAACACTGGGAAATGAATGTAAACTGTTTGCATTTTTGTTTTTCTTCCCGGGTTATTTCTACCTTCTGAATCCAATTCTCCCTGTGCAACAAGAAAACTGTTTGGATCTGCACACATACATTGTATCTAGGATATACTAGGACATATTCAACATATATAGGACTGCTTGCCATCTAGGGGAGGGGGTGGAGGGTGGGAGGGAAAAATCAGAACGGAAGTGAGTGCAAGGGATAATGTAAAAAAAATTTACCCTGGCACGGATTCTGTCAATAAAAAGTTACTATAATAAAAAAAAATAATAAAATAAAATAAATATACTCTATCTCTAATTTCTCTATCTTCTCTATATCTCTACCTTCTCTATATCTTATGCTATATTCTGTATATCTATTTCTGTCTTCACTATAGCTCTCTCTAGATTCTCTATCACTATATTTTCTATACCTATCACTACCTTCCCTATATCTATCCCTTCTCTATATCTATGTCTTCTCTATCTTCTCTAAATCTACCTCTATCTTTTCTATAGCTATCACTGTGTTCCCTATATCTATCTCTATCTTCTCTATATCTATATCTAGAGAACTTCTAAATTTAACACTTTATACTATTAATTGTTTGGTTTTTGATGAGGACCCACTGGTTCTGGCAGACAGGTTTCATAACTCACTGGAAGGGCAGTGTCCAGTGTGAGCAGCTCCAATATCTTTAGATAGTTGCCAGGTGATGTGAAGAAATCCGGAGAATGATGAATGGAAGGGACCAGACAGACTAACAGCTTGGTCTCTACAGATGTCTCTACAGATGCAGAAGGAATCCAATGGGTGCCAACATGCCCTATCCATCTTGTCCATTGGAGAAAGACAGAAAAAGAGAAGACCCAGGAAACATTGGGTGGTTCCATCTCTGATCATGTCCGCCATTGAAAGAGCATGGCCCTATGTTTATGGCAATTGACTAACAAATATTACCATGATCATAAAAATAATTGCTCATGAGACTAATGCAGGATTTCAAAACTTGCAGGAATCATTGGATTCCCTGACACTTTAGACTATCTCTTGGCTGCTGAAGGAAGTGTATTGTTGTGAATTAATACTTATTTTTTATACTTTCCTTCTGGGATTCATGGAAGTCTTTCATAGTATCTTGTTTATTCATATTGCTTGTTATATTACTACTTGCCTGTGTGATTCCTCCCATGCTGAAACTTATTTTACAGATTTAATTACTAATGTATATCTACTTCAATTAAAACAAAAGAAAGCAGGAGATATAGAACGTTGCAGATAGTAGGGAACTCTGGGTGAAGTATAAGTCCCTTTAGTCCAGTGGAACCCTGCTGATGTGTCTGGTCTGGCTTCCCATCCCTCCCAGGGGTGTCTCAGCCTTTCTGAGGAGTCAGGGGGCCTGCAACTTGTTGTAATTAAAGCAGTTATACTAAAGTGGCAAGGAAACATCTGCACACAACAGCAAGTTTATGTGGTCCCTCATGTGCAGTGTCCTATAGTTAGCATATGTGCAGTGTGCTATGGTTATGTAAGTGTATTAGGATATATAAGGCTGAGAAAATTTTGAATAAACAGACTCCTGTTTGACTAACTTTATGAGTTCTGCCCCTTCACTCCTTACCCATGATCAGGATTCAGGCTAGTACTGAAATCCTCTAGTGAGCAGGTCAGAAAAATTTAGAACAGTTTTGCAAGGGTCAGTGTTGAAAACTATCTTTGCATGTATTTTGAAAAATAAAAAGCTATTATTAAAAAAGAAAAATACTGAGCCAATTGGCTATCAATATATAATAGAATTTCCTCTTTGGCTATAGTGTGAATGAGTCTGCTGTGGTTACAAATAGGAATAGGGTTCTATTATCCTCTGTACTGGTCAGAGATGTGGAGTATTTTGTCTATTTAATTCTACATTTTAGGAAGGCTATTAACAAACTAGAGTGCATTCACAAGAGTTTGACCAGCATATTGAGAATACTAGAGACCAGACCTTACAAAGATTAGTTGAAGAAACAGAGGGTGTTTTGCCTTTTCTCAAGGAGAGAAAATCTCATTTCCTCATTACCATGAGGGTCCAAAGGGGACCTCTTCTCTTCTTCTTCCATACTATTTCACTTGATGATTTTGTCAGTGTCTATGGATTCGATTATCATCTCTATACAGCTAGTTCTCAGATCTATTTGTTCAGCCCAAATCCTTTCTTCTGACCTCTAATTTTTTATCTTTGCTTTTTGGACATCTCTAGATGGTCCTCTACCAATTAAATATCCCATAGATATCTTAAACTCAATATGTCCTAAATTGAACTCATTATATTTTCTGTTTCAAACCCTCCTCCCTTCCTAACTTCCCTATTACTACCAATAAATCAGTAAACATTTAAAAGTAACTATTGATGAGATAGACCCTTGAACAAAACTCTAAATTTTGCCCTAGAAATGTGCATTTAACTGTTATTATAATCTTATACAGGTAGAGAAAAACATTCCTTTCCCATATAAAGCTTATAATGCAACTATCTTAGAGGTCACAGAGACCCACATCCTTTCTCCATCCTTGCTCAGTATCCTATTCCCATGTTTAGGCTCTGTTGTACGTGGAACCTTTGGAAAATAGCACCTCTTATTTAACCTTCTCGTATACTTTGTCTCTTCTAGGCTCTAAGTCATGCACCTCCAACTACAAGCTCAACCCAGATACCATCCTTTACCTGATCCCAAGGCTCAGCACTCCATGGCATCTACTCTCCTCAATCTAGGCCCTGCTAGGCAGGATCATCTTTACACCCCTTATCAACCTGATGCAGTTTTAGAAGCCCCAAATGAATCTGGGTCCCAAATGTTTGAGGGGGCAATGATGTGGTGCAGCCTTTGGGAATGGTGTAGTAGTAGAGACCCCAATAGCAGTAGAAACCCCAATACTTTTCAAGAAACTTAGGCCACTCAGCTTTAGAAATGATGCAGTCACTTTAGGAATGTAGCTATTGGGAGTGATATGCCATAACCTTGGAAAACTGTGTGTGAGAGAAAGGGAGTTGAGCCTGATATCTTTGTTCCACTAAACTTTCTTTCAAGGATGTCTGGTTTGTCGTCCAAAAATCCGGGCTGCTATCTTGCACCTGGACCCAAATAATGAGCACTTCTTAGTTTCCAGGACCCTGAGATTGAGGGATTTTTTTCCTCCTGAACAGGCACATTAAAGCATACATAATGGGCATTTAAGTTTGCTCTCCCCAGGACCCTACCTAATCCCTCCCTTCTTTGCCCTCTCCCCTCAGGCCTCTTCAATCTCTGCCCCTGCTAAATCCTCTATGGTTAGCCTGTGTGTTTTTCATAAAATAAAAGGCTCCTTTTGGCTATGAGAAAGTCTCTGTGAGTTTTTCACCTTTCAAAACACTCCCTTAACCTCGTATTTAATCACTATTATATGCCAGGTACTATGATAAGTGCTGGTGATTTAAAAAAAAAAAAAAAAAAAAAAGGCAAAAGACAGTTCTTGTCCTCAAGAGCTTACAATCTAATGGGGGAGGCAATACACAAACTGTCAGGACTGCTGTCCCAATACTACCCAGTACCATATTGTGTGTGCATGTATATATTCACACATACACACATGTATATCCACATCATATCATGTTACACAACGCTCTAGGAATGTCAGAGATGGCTAAAAGGTATTTCTGATTCCCCAAGGGTCAGGATCCATTCAAAGCACCAAGGCGTTCTTGGTTTTGGTTATGCCATCCAGGAACTTCTGAGATCCACCCCAAGCTTCTGTTTTGGGTAACAGTTACGCTTATCTATCTTAATTTACCTTGCTTTAGGCTATCTTCAGTATGCAAAATTGCTTTCCTATGTAGTTTTGTACCATATGGTTCCTGTGTTTGTAGATACCCTTATTTAGATCCTATATAATGTAAACCTTCCAGAAAGAAGGAGCCTCATTTCCTTTCTAGCTTGTTCTCCTCTACCAAATAACCTCATAAATTTATTTCTAAAACTATTTCAGATTTTGGGGCCCATTCTTGTGATGACCGCGTATTTTAAAATCAGCCGGAGTCAGGAATTCAGGTTAGGGGAAAATCGTCAGTCCTTATTCTCAGTGAAGAAAGATCGGAGGTGGGAGAGAATCGGCGATAGCAATGTGTGCAGCTGAGTCAAGAAGCTACTAGACCAAAAGCCAAGAGACCAGCACCACCAGAGTAGAACCCAGGCAGCAATCTCTTCCAACCTCTCTTCCTGTCTCTCTGCCTCCACCCACCAAAATCGTCATTTCCTGTACAACACATCAGGACTTGCACAGAGAGTGGGCGGGGGCCATTCTTTACCCAAGCATGTATATTAATAGAGTATAGTCCAATTACTATTTAGCCTCACGTGATTGGGACCTCAGTGCATCAGCTCAAGCCTCAGCCCATTACACATTCTCATGAAATTTATATATATATATATATATATATATATATATATATATATATATATATCACTGGAGTTAAAAGGGGTTAGAGAAGGCTTCCTGTAGAAGGTGGAATTTTAGTTGAAATTTAAACCAAGAGACACTTGACACATTGCTGGTGGAATTGTGAATACATCCAGCCATTATGGAGAGCAATTTGGAATTATGCTCAAAAAGTTATCAAACTGTGCATACCCTTTGATCCAGCAGTGTTACTACTGGGCTTATATCCCAAAGAGATTTTAAAAAAGGGAAAGGGACCTGTATGTGCAAGAATGTTTGTGGCAGCCCTCTTTGTAGTGGCCAGAAACTGGAAACTGAGGGGATGCCCATCAATTGAAGAATGGCTGAATAAATTATGGTATATGGAGTTTATGGAATATTATTGTTCTGTAAGAAATGACCAACAGGATGATTTCAGAAAGGCCTGGAGAGACTTACATGAACTGATGCTGAGTGAAATGAGCAGGACCAGGAGATCATTATATACTTCAACAACAATACTATATGATGATCAATTCTGATGGACGTGGCCCACTTCAACAATGAGATGAACCAAATCAGTTCCAATAGAGCAGTAATGAAGTGAACCAGCTACACCCAGGGAAAGAACTCTGGGAGATGACTATGAACCATTACATAGAATTCCCAATCCCTATATTTTTGCCCACCTGCATTTTTGATTTCCATCACAGGCTAATTGTACACTATTTCAAAGTTCATCTCTTTTTATAGAGCAAAATAACTGTTTGGACATGTATACATATATTTTATTTAACTTATACTTTAACATATTTAACATGTATTGGTCAACTTGCCATCTGGGGGAAGGGGTGAGGGGAAGGAGGGAAAAAATTGGAACAAAGGGATTTGCAACTGTCAATACTGAAAAATTACCTATGCATATATCTTGTAAAAAAAAACCAAAAACTATAATTAAAAAAAAATTTAAACCAGGAAGGTCAGTAGTCATAACAAAGGACAGAGACTATTCCAGGCGTAGGGTATAGTCAGAGAAAATTTCTAGAGTCAATAGATAGAATGTCTTGTTTGTGGAATAGTCGAGAGACAACTGTCACTGGATAGAAGAGCACCTCTTGAGGAGTAAGGTATAAGAAGATTGCAAAAGTGGGAGGGGATTAGGTTATAAAGTGCTTTGAGTGCCCTTCACTTTGTATTTGATCCTGAAGGCAATAAGAAGTCCCTTGAAATTGGGGGAATGTGGTTGGGTACGCTGAGTTGGGGTCTGAGGAGGACTGTATGACATAATCAGACAAGTGCTTTAGGAAAATCATTTTAGTAGCTGAATGGAGGATGGACTAGAATAATAAGAGATTGAGGCAGGCAGACCTATTAGTCCACTATTGCAATAGTTTAAACATGGGTCCAAACTAGAGCGATGGCAGTGTCAGAAGAGATAAGAAGTTGTATTCAAGAAATGTTGCAAAGGTGAAATCAATAGTTTGTAACAATTTGGATATGGGGAGATAAGAAACATTAAGAAATCGATTATGATTTCTAGTCTGAAGGACTAGGGAATGTGGTGCTGTGTTACATACTAACAGAAAAGGTAGTAGGGGTGGGGAAGGCTTTGAGAGAAAGATAAAAATTTCCATTTTGGGGGCAGCTAGATGGTGCAGTGGATAGAGTACCAGCCCTGACATCAGGAGGAACTGAGTTCAAATCTAATCTCAGACACCTAACACTTCCTGGCTGTGACCCTGGGCAAATCACTTAACCTCCATTGCCTCAGAAAAATAATAAGTCATAATGCTGCAACACTTGCATTTAGTTACAAGATACCATAATTTAAGAAACTAGGATTTACCAACCATTCTGGAGAGCAATCTGGAACTATGCCCAAAAAGTTATCAAACTGTGCATACCTTTTGATCCAGCAGTGTTACTACTGGGCTTATATCCCAAAGAGATCATAAAGAAGGAAAAGGGACCTGTATGGGCCAAAATGTTTGTGGCAGCCCTATTTGTAGTGGCTAGAAACTGGAAAATGAATGGATGCCCATCAGTTGGAGAATGGCTGAATAAATTGTGGTATATGAATGTTAGGGAATATTATTGTTCTGTAAGAAACGACCAACAGGATGAATATAGAGAGGATTGGAGAGACTTACATGAACTGATGCTAAGTGAAATGAGCAGAACCAGGAGATCATTATATACTTTAACAACACTGTATGAGGATGTATTCTGATGGAAGTAGATTTCTTTGATAAAAAGAAGATTTAACTTAGTTTCAATTGATCAATCAATGATGGACAGAAGCAGCTACACCCAGAGAAAGAACACTGGGAAATGAATGTAAACTGTTTACATTTTTGTTTTTCTTCCGGGGTTATTTCTACCTTTTAAATCCAATTCGCCCTGTGCAACAAGAGAACTGTTCGGTTCTGCACACATATATTGTATCTAGGATATACTGCAACCTATTTAACATGTATAGGACTGCTTGCCATCTGTGGGAGGGAGTGAAAGGAGGGAGAGGAAAAATCGGAACAGAAGTAAGTGCAAGGGATAATGTTGTAAAAAAATCACCCTGGCATGGGTTCTGTCAATAAAAAGTTATTAAAAAAGAAAGAAAGAAAGAAAGAAACTAGGATTTAAATAAAAACAGAAAGGGTGCAAAAATGTTTGTGGGAGCCCTTTTTGTAGTGACAAGAAACTGGAAATCGAGTGGATGTCCATCAGTTGGAGAATGTTTGAATAAGTTATGGTGTATGAATGTTTTATTTTTTATTTTAATAGCCTTTTATTTATAGGTTATATATATATGGGTAACTTTACAGCATTGACAATTGCCAAACCTCTTGTTCCAATTTTTCACCTCTTACCCCCCACTCCCTCCCCCAGATGGCAGGATGACCAGTAGATGTTAAATATATTAAAATATAAATTAGATACACAATAAGGATACATGACCAAACTGTTATTTTGCTGTACAAAAAGAATCAGACTCTGAAATATTGTACAATTAGCTTGTGAAGGAAATCAAAAATGCAGGTGGGCAAAAATATAGGGATTGGGAATTCAATGTAATGGTTCTTAGTCATCTCCCAGAGTTCTTTCTCTGGGCGTAGCTGGTTCAGTTCATTATTGTTTATGGTGTATGAATGTAATGGAATATTATTGTTCTATAAGAAACGATGATTAGGCCATTTCAGAAAAGCCTGGAAAGACTTACATGAACTGATGTTAAATGAAATAATAAAAAGATCATGATAATCATTTGTGATGGACTTGACTGTCTCAGCAATTCAGTGATTCAAGGAAATTCTAATAGGCTTAGGATAGAAAATGCTATCAGCATCCAGAGAGAACTATGGAGACTGTATATGGATTGAAACATAGTATTTTCACCTTTGTTGTTGTTGTTGCTGTTTGTTTGTTTTTTTCTTTTTCATGTTTTTTTCCCTTTTGGTCTTATTTTTCTTGTACAATATGACAAATATAGAACTATGTTTGAAAGAATTATATATATTTAACCTATACCAGACTGCTTGCTGTCTTGGGGAGCGGGGGGGGGGGGGGGGGAGATAAAAAGGAGGAAGAGAGAAAAAAATGGAAGTTTTACAAAGTCAATGTTGGTTGAAAACTATCTTTACATATATTTGGATAAAATATTGGAAATAAAAAAATTTTTAAAAGGGAAACTAGGATTTGGAGAGAATAGTTTCAGTGGGAAAATAAGGTCAGAAATCACATTGTAGGTGGTTAAGAGAGAGAGGAGAAAAAGTGGAGGGATATACTAAGTGTAGATTACCTTTCTGAAGAGTTTAGCTACAAGGGCAAAAAATATATATAGGTTGATAGATAGTGGAGATGTGAAGACCAAATGAGAGCTTTTCAGGATTAGGGGAGAAATGGGCATGTTTATAGGAAGTAGGAAATGAACTAATAAAGGGGAGAGAAATTGAAAATAAATGCTAGAGTAGGGATGAGAGAGGGGACAATCTGTTGAAGGAGAGAGAATGGAATGGGATTACTTGAACAAGTAGATGATTAGCCTTGCTAAAGAGTAAGGACAATAAGCCCTGGTGTTCTAAAACCAGAGGGTAAAAATGTATTAACACTGAAAACACCAAAGCTCAGAGTCACAGAATTTATTATATCTACCATCAAATCCTCACCAAGAGCCACAGAAGTTATAACTCTGAAAAACAAAATAATCTGCCCCTCCCTTTTTCTTAGTTTGGCAGCTGTGGGTTGGACTCCTGGATCATTGGATGAATGTGTGCACTCCTTTTTAATCTAAATTGCTTGCTTTCTCAAGGAGTGGAGAGAGAAGAGGGGAAGAATTTGAAACTCAAAAAAAATTTTTAAATGAAAATTAAAAATATTTATTACATGTATTTGGGAGGAAATAGTAATTTAAAAAAAAAAAAAGAATAAGGCCACTTTATAAGACAGGAATAAAGAGGAGAAAGTGGAAGAAAGCATCTAAATGACAGATGATTACAAAGAGGAATGAAGAGGGAGTTGGCTTTATTTTTTTCTGTAAAATATGAGACCAGGTTCTCATCTTTGAGAATGATGGAAAGGGGATTCCTAATAGGTTTAAGGAGAAATGAAAAGGTTTGGAAGAGTTACTGAGGAGAATGGGATAATAAATCCCACTATGTACATATATACATGTGTGTTTATATACACACAGAGATATAAATAAATATATACACATACACATGTAGTATATATGCAGTGAACTCCCAGGAAGATAGAAACTTTGGTAACTGGGACGTTTCTACCCTCCTAAAATTAATCTAGGGTACATTTAAGCTTGAAATCATGAGAAAACATAAGGTCCTGGAACAATTACTGGACATTGTGAACTTTACACAAGATGGAGTTCCTAGAAAGTAACAACCCACTTCAGAGACTTAGATCATAAAAACAGAAACCAGGGTTGGTCAAAGAACAATGTCTTTCATGATCACATGGTTTTAAGATATGTAAGCAGTATAATTTTTCTTAATAAGCGGCTCTGTTGAATTACCTGGTAATTTTTCAACTGCCACTAGCTTATTTGTGTATATATATATATAATATATATATATATATATATATATATATATGTGTGTGCCTCAGCCCTCAAGGCAGAGTAAGAGATAAGGGCAAGAGAGAGGGGACCAGCAAAATGGAGGTAAGTCAAATCATTCTGATCAAGCCTCATTTTAATGGGGTGCAATAGTACAGATATATATAGCAGTAGAAAAGAAGGCAGGGTTTGTTCAAACACAATACAGGGTGGGGGTCCTAGACAAAGGGTTGGTATCCCGCCCAAGGATGAGCTGCTCAGATGTTTCAGGTGGCAGGAAGCTCTATGATGCGATTAGGGGATGCCTAGATATCTGCCTATTCAAAGTTAGGATGTGATTAGGAGATTCCTATTTAGGAAGTCTTTGGTATGATGTGATTAGGAGATTTCAACCTATTCAAGGTTGGCCTTATGTGGCTGTGGATTAGTGCCAGCTCCCCACATGTGTGGACTTGTGTAGCTTAAATTTGTAATAGATATAGAACAGTTGTATGATTTTCTCAATCTGTATTCAATAGCCTCTGTGTAGATGAAAGTAATGAATGATGAGAGTAATCCAAATCTAAAACTTGGCTGGACCTAATCCAAGGAATTAAGGGGAGCTAGGAATTGAAGAGAAGGGGACAGTATACTATTAAACTGGTTCATCAGGGGTCAAGATGGGGAGAAGAGGAGAATGTGATTAGTACAGAGGAGATAGCCAGAGAAGGAACTGAGGGGCTTAGGAATTGGAGGTCACAATACAAGTGAAGAGTGAGGTTTTGTAAGGGAAGTTAGAGGAAAAGGTGAACAGTCAATAGATAGTAGTCATACAAGGGAGGTTCATAATTCTTGGACATAGAGGTTATACATTTGTATGTGGTGGAAAGGTCAAGAGCATGACCAACTTTGTGTATAGGTATGGAGGTGCTCATCATTCTCTTCTGTCCCATCCCGGTTCATAATTCAGCTGTCATTTTTGACTTCTCATTCTTTTACTCCATTCTTATATCCAATCAGTTGCCAAATCCTGCTCTTTCTAATTTCTCATACCTCATTCTATCCCCTCTACTTTCTGACATCATTACTATCCCAAAGCAAACTTCTATCACCTCCTACCCAGGCTATTGCCAAGTCAACCTCCATTCAGTTGTCAAATTGAGTTCCCATAAAGTTGGCACACAGTGTCACAGATATGGCACAGATCTGACCATATCATTCCTTTATTTAATCATCTGATACAAAATTGAGTGGGCTGGGGGTCCAGTTTCTGCCCTCCATAAATGAAGGAAAAGGAAGATGTTGGTACTTCCTCCAATCAGAGACTAAGAGAGGTAGTGTAAATAAAGTTAACAGCAAGATGTTATTCTTTATTTTCTCCCAAAGAGGACCAATGACACCAGAGAGTGATATTTTGATGAGCATACATTGGATTTAAGTGAGTCAGAGTTGCACAAAATCATCAGCCTCACTCTTCTAGAGTCATCAAAGTCCAGTGACTGGGGATGGTCCTGGATGTAAATACCCTTGGCATCTTTGATATCTGACCAACCTCTAAATTCTCTGGAGTGTCTGTTTTCACTTCTTAGACATTAGAACAGATTGTTCTCATTTATCCATTCTGGCAGGGGAAGTCTTCACACGCTAGGGGAAGACACTCCTTGAACTCATTGATGGATTTCTGGCCCATCCATTACTTTCAGTCTAGTTTAGCTTTGTCTGTGAAATGGTTTACTAGGGAGTGTCTGCTGTACGTGGTATAGCTTCTTAGAGTTACAGGTGAAAGTTAGAGGCTAAATGGACACCAAAAGTGGATGAACAGCCCTGAAAAGGACTCAGTCAGCCCTTATACTAAAGGTACTAGTTCTCTGAAGTGATGAGTTTATCTTGGAAAGGGCATTTTTATACAGTAGAGTCAAAATCATTCAATGTAACGGATGCAAGATTAGGTCAATTGGACAAAGCTGTCTAAAACAATGATAATTATCCAAATCATGTATTTTTTCCCCTGCTATTTGTAACTGCAATGTGTACACCAGGAAAAATACTAAGCTTGGAATAAGAGTGAATGATATCTCTAAAAACTAATTGCTTAACTATAGTAAGTCACTTATCCTCTCTGAATTCAGTTTCCTCACTTGTGAAATTGGATAATACTATCCTGTGTTGTTATAAAGAAAGAGTTGTACAAAAATTTAAAAATTATACATCTTTGCAAAAAATCATTGTAGTTAGAAGAAAGGATATGAATTGGGAAAACTTTGCAGTAACTATTTCTTATATCCAAAATCACAGGGGATTGACACAAACATACAAATTTAACAGCCACGGTTTAGTAGATAAGTAATCAAAGGACATGAAAGTTATCAAAAGACAGAGTATCAACAACCACTTGAAAATGTTCAAAATCACTAACAATTACATAAAAGCAAAATCAAGTTAACCTTAAGGTACCATTTCCCATTCATTAACCTAACAAAGATACTCAAATGTGGGACAACAATGGTGTGAGGATCAAATGAGATAATGTATGTAAAGTGCTTTG
This sequence comes from Sarcophilus harrisii, assembly GCF_902635505.1. NCBI lineage: Eukaryota > Metazoa > Chordata > Mammalia > Dasyuromorphia > Dasyuridae > Sarcophilus > Sarcophilus harrisii. Next base: position 322,853,222 of record NC_045427.1, read on the forward strand.
CAAATTTTGAAACATTATATAAATGCTTACTATTAAATTATTATTATTAATATTGTTATTAAAGTCTTGAAATTGTCATTCTCTGCACCTTCTACTACACTTCTACTGAACTCAAGCAATATTTAATAAGCAATATAGGGTGTACTGATAAATGCTAACAACTGGGCTCTCCAAAATGAGAATATTTATATAGTAACCAACATTTTATGATGATCAACTGTGAATGACTGCTATTTTCAATTATACAAAGATTTAAGAGATAATTATAAAGGGTATATGATGAAAAGTGACATCCACCTCCAAAGAAAGAATTAATAGCATCTGAATGCAGATTAAAGTGTATTATTTTTTACTTTTTTTTGGTGGTTTTGTGTATATGTTTTTGTCATACCTAATATAGAAATGTGTTTTTCATGATTGCATCCATATAACCTATATAAAACTGCCTTCTCAGTGAGGGGGAAAGGAATGGCAAGGAGAGAATTTGAAACTGGAAAATTTAAAAAACTAATGTTAAAAATTGTTTTTACATGTATTGGAAAAATAAAATACTTAAAAAGAAAAAAAAAGATTGGATTCTCCAAAAAAAAAGCAGGCAAATAATTTATTTATTTATTTATTTAGTTTATATATATATATATATATATATATATATATATATATATATATATATATAAATTTATTTAATAGCCTTTTATTTACAGGTTATATGTATGGGTAACTTTACAGCATTAACAATTGCCAAACCTCTTGTTCCAATTTTTCACCTCTTACCCCCCCCCCCCCCAGATGGCAGGATGACCAGTAGATGTTAAATATATTAAAATATAAATTAGATATACAATAAGTATACATGACCAAACTGTTATTTTGCTGTACAAAAAGAATCAGACTCTGAAATATTGTACAATTAGCTTGTGAAGGAAATCAAAAATGCAGGTGGGCATAAATATAGGGATTGGGAATTCAATGTAATGGTTTTTAGTCATCACCCAGAGTTCTTTCTCTGGTAGCTGGTTCAGTTCATTACTGCTCCATTGGAAATGATTTGGTTGATCTCATTGCTGAGGATGGTCCATCAGGTCCATCAGAACTGGTCATCATATAGTATTGTTGTTGAAGTATATAATGATCTCCTGGTCCTGCTCATTTCACTCAGCATCAGTTCGTGTAAGTCTCTCCAGGCCTTTCTGAAATCATCCTGTTGGTCATTTCTTACAGAACAATAATATTCCATAATATTCATATACCACAATTTATTCAGCCATTCTCCAATTGATGGGCATCCACTCAGTTTCTAGCCACTACAAAAAGGGCTGCCACAAATATTCGTCAGGCATATAATTTTAAGTTTAATTGCATTATCAACATTTCTTAAGTCTAGACAGGAAAAAATAAATCAAATCTTGCTTCATATACAAGCAAGATGTAAATGCTTGCATTAAAAATTTAACAATCCTGAACAGGTTCCGGAACACCCCTGCTGTGAGAAAACTGAATGATGGAGACTAATTTACTTGGGCACAACTGTGAATTAATTTAACTGTTCTTGAAATCCTTTGAAACAACAAATTGTTAAATTGTTCATACCCACAAAATGTTCATCACATAGAGATACCACTAGCGGGATTAGACAGGGATATACAGTCTCTGGAATCTGTTTTATTCTAAACTCTTTGAAGGCAGAAGCAATCTTTTACTTTTTATATCCATAGAATTTAGCACATTGCCTGGCACGTAGTAGATGCTTATTGATTAATGTGGTTTTAAATTCTGCCTCTGATGTTTGCTACCTGCATAACTTTAGGTAAATTGCTTAACTTCTCTATGCCTCAGTTTATTCATTTGTAAAATTAGAGTTTTTGGATGATTTGAATTCTGAAGCGCCTTAAGCCTTAGCACTCAGATACTGAGTTGATTAAAGAAATCTACTGACATCAAGACACAAAAGGGAAAAAAAAAATCATAGTAACATTTATGACAATAAAAGAATGACTGAATAAATTATATTAAAATCTATGGAATGTTAAGTGAATTATATAATACATTCGTGAAGCTAATGGAATATCCCCATTCCATAAAGAACAGTGAAGCTGAAAAATTCAAAGAAACACGAGATTTGTAAGAAGTTTTGCAGAGCCAAAAGAACAAGCTGAACAAAGATTGCAACGAGGTAAATGAGGTCAGAAGCTCAAATTAAGTATTTATACCATATTGTAGAGATTTAAAGACATCTTTCTGTTAATAGAAGACAATCAAATTGGGTTTGGGTGGATTTTTATTGGGAAATATCTGTTGTGTCGAGGCAGAATGTTTGCATAAAAAGCATTATCCGGGTGCTTTATTAGTATTATTCTCATTAAAAAACCAGGTGAGGTTCAGATCTGGGCAAGAGAGTAGGTGTGACTGCTCTCCGGCTACTCCGTCAGTACCACAAACAAACGCAACTTGAAGGCAAATTGTTTTCCAGTCTCCTCCGGGTTAAGAATATTGCAGCAGCTGCTTCCCCCTAAGGAGGGCGGCAACATCCCAGCAGTTTGCCAAGAGAAAAAAACGTGCGAGAGTATGCGTTTCAGAGGAGGAGGGCGGGGAGAATGGGACGGAGATTCGCCTTCCGTACTTTCTGGCCGCCTTCGCTCGCCGTAGCAGCCTCGGCCCGCCCGGGATTCAATACGCTACGCGTTGCAGTTTGACGAGGTTGAGTACAGTCTGCCGCCAGCTGTTATTTTTTTTTAAGCCATGGCTGCCGCTGCTGCTTCTTCCTTTTCCTATTTTTCTCCGCCCCTTCCCCCAGCCTGGTCTGAGTCTCTGTACTGCCTGAGTCCGGAGCACGTGCAGGAGCGGTTGCAAGACGACGCGGTGGAGACGGTCACCTCCGTGGAACAGGTGAGGCGGACGGGGCTGCGGGAAGCCGAGGCCCGGAGGCTTCTGGGAGTGGCAGTCTGGCCCTCCATCGGTGACCGGGGCTGAGGCACTTCTGGGGACTACCGTTCCCACAGTGCATCGCGGTGGCCCTGTGCTTGCCATCTGCGGGCTGCAGGCTCCCAGTGCCTGGGGCCGGGTGGACTGGGGGAGGGGAAAAGTTACCTGTACCAAGGTTGGAATGGGGAGGGGAGCAGGGAGACGACCTGGGGCTACCTGAAAGAGGCGAGTCCTCCTTGGTGGCCCTAGGACGAAGAGCCGGGGAGCTCCTGAAAAAGGTCAAGGGTCCGACTGACCGGCCCCCTTCTGCCCGGAGGAGCTGGAGTTTAGCTCGGGGCTTGCTCCTGTCTTGCTCTCCCCCGTCCCTTACCTGAGCCGTTCTGTGCACTTAAGGCTTTGGGAAGCGGAGGAGGCGGGCAATCCAGAGTAATTCTCTTAAATCGACCCGCACGGCCCCATCTCGCCTACCTGCGCTGCGATCGCCTGCGTTTGGCCAATAACCGGAGTGCGATTCCCTCTCCTTCACCACGATGAGACTGGGGCTTTTGTTTCTCTGCGTCTTCCCCCTCCGAGCTGGGAAGGTTCCCAAGGAGGTTGTTACTAAAATGCTCACCATCTGGTGAGGAAGAAAAGCAGGGAGAGAAAAGCGATCGCTGCTTTCCAGAACTAGGCATCTTGGAAACCTCCGGGATGAACGTGGAGGGAACAGCGTTGTCTAATAGGTCTAGCTTTGGAAGCTTTATTAATGGAAAAGTCTCCATTTTCAAGGACCTGAACAGGCCTTGCTGGTTAGAGAGGAATATCATTTAACTGAAGAGTGAGAGCTCAAATGTTTCAGTAAAAGAAACGAAACCTTTCTCTCTTAGATGCCATTTGTCTAGAGCAGGGCATCTTAAACTTTTTCTACTTGCCACTCCTTTTTTGCTGGAGAAATTTTAAGGTGATCCCGGGTTAGGTATATAAAGTAGGTGTATGAGTCAAACATTTACTGATAATAAATCATACTTTTGCTACCCCCACATTTAGTTTTGAGGCCCCTTTTGGAGCACATTTTGAGAAGCTGGGGTCTAGGGCACTTAAGGGGTTGTGGAAATTAAATCTACCAATGACAGTTTTTCTGTCGTTTTCAAATTTCCCCAAAATTGTCAGACAAAAAGTAGTCTAAAGAGTATTAACGGTAATAATTCAAAAGGGGGGATAACAGAAGTAATAGGGTTTTTCTTTTTTTTTTTTTCAATTCATAGGCATTTTCTCCCCTATTTACCTCCCTTACCCGTGTTTGTGTGTGTGTAACTTTGTAACAAATACACATAGTCAAGCAAAACATTCCATATAGGACATGTCCAAAAATGATTATTTTATTCTGCCTTTCTCTTTTTGAGATTAGGTAGTTTTTTTCATCATCTGTCCTCTGGAATTTATATTTCTTAGATTTGTCTCATTTAATCCTCCCAACAAAAGGAGTATTTAAATGGATAAAGAGTCATCCTTGGGGTCAGGAATATTTGGATTAATTCCTACCTCTTGACACATTTGACATTATGATCCCTTGGCAAGCTGTTTAACTTCTTAGGGCCTCAGGTAATTTTCTTCTTCTTTTTTTTTTTTTTTTTTTAATAACTTTTTATTGACAGAACCCATGCCAGGGTAATTTTTTACAACATTATCCCTTGCACTCACTTTTGTTCCGATTTTTCCCCTCCCTCCTTCCACCCCGTCCCCCAGATGACAAGCATTCCTATACATGTTAAATAGGTTACAGTAGATCTTGGATACAATATATGTGTGCAGAACTGAACAGTTCTCTTGTTGCTCAGGGAGAATTGGACTCAGAAGATATAAATAACCCAGGAGGAAAAACAAAAATACAAGCAGTTTACATTCATTTCCCAGTGTTCTTTCTTTGGGTGTAGCTGCTTCTGTCCATCCATGATCAATTGAAACTGAATTAGGTCTCTTTGTCGAAGAAATCCACTTCCATTGTTGAAGTATATAATGATCTCCTGGTTCTGCTCATTTCACTCAGCATCAGTTCATGCAAATCTCACCAATCCTCTCTGTATTCATCCTGGTGGTCGTTTCTTATAGAACAATAATATTCCATAACATTCATATACCACAATTTACCCAACCATTCTCCAATTGATGGGCATCCATTCATTTTCCAGCTTCTAGCCACTACAAAGAGGGCTGCCACAAACATTTTGGCACATACAGGTCCCTTTCCCGTCTTTATGATCTCTTTGGGATATAAGCCCAGTAGTAACACTGCTGGATCAAAGGGTATGCACAGTTTGATAACTTTTTGAGCATAGTTCCAAATTGCTCTCCAGAATGGCTGGATGTGTTCACAATTCCACCAACAATGTATCAGTGCCCCTGTTTTCCCACATCCCCTCCAACATTTCAGGTAATCTTCTAAGACTGTTATATATAAGTTGCCAATCTGCATTTGTGAAGAAACATCATGAATTCCTACATCAGGAAAATCCCATGTTATTGATTTTTTAAGTCCAGACCAACAAAGTCTATATAACAACTCGGGGACTGTCCCCATTTTGCAGATGAGTCAAAGGAAGCAAGTTAAATGGTTTTCCCAAGTCCATGCTATTAAATGCAGCTTTGATTCAAACCCAGGTTTCCCAGTTCTAAGTCCATTGATCTTTTCTAAACCATATCTATTTTAGGTAGGTACTCAGTCAGTTTTCTTCAGTTAACATTTCTGCTTGTTTGAAGTTTCTCAGTATTTGTCTTAATATGTCTTAAGCATGTTTTTTTCTCATGGCTCACATTTGTGGCTCATACTAGTAAAGACAAGGTGGTTCTTTTATTACTTCTTCTGATTTTATTTCAACTCAAACTTTGAAGGAAAGGGAGGACAAAAGAAGGACTCAGATTATAGGAGAATGCTCCTGGAAAAGCTAGCTTTGGTATTTTGATTACAGCTTTTATTCATATATTGACATATACTGAAAACTGACACTTAATTTTATGCTTTTGCTGCTGGTAACAAATAGTTGCTTATTCCCAGTTCCATGTTTAATTATCATAATGCTGTATTTTAATAAGAAAATGTGATGTTTGAAGTGAAACCAAATAATGCTTGGCTAAAGACCTTCTGTACTCATCCGTCCCACCCCTTTTCTTTTTATCAGTGCTAACAGTGACTCCCTTCTTAATGTAACCATCTGGAATCCATCCCTGTTCAAATGCTCTGTGACTCGGGGCTGTAGGCTAAATACTGGTACATACATACTCTGAAATACTACTTTGCCATGAACAGATTGTTCACTGATTATCCTGCTGGAGGTTTTTTGGTTTCTTTGTTTTGTTTTGTTTTCCTTTTGACCACCAGTATAAGTGATAGAATGTATCATTAGCCAATTATGGAATAATCAAGTAGTTGAATGTTTAACTGTAGGTATAGTATAGGTACTTTTAGGCTGTTATGTGGTTGAGGCATAAGGCTTGTTTGGTTTGATTTTAGAGGACAGAATTAGAAGCTCTTATGGAAGTTGCCGAACGACCTTTCTTTTTGTTTGAATATAAAGAATATCTACCTCATTATTAGCCTGTTGATTACTACCTGCTTGAGGAGATATCAGGTTCCCTTGTCATTGAGTATTTCAAGTAGAGGCTGGATACTGCTTCTTTGGGGATGTTCTAGATGCTATTTCTTTTTTTTTTTTAAATAACTTTATTGACAGAACCCATGCCAGGGTAATTTTTTACAACATTATCCCTTGCACTCACTTCTGTTCCGATTTTTCCTCTCCTTCCCTCCACCCCCTCTCGCAGATGGCAAGCAGTCCTATACATGTTAAATAGTTTACAGTAGATCTTGGATACAATATATGTGTGCAGAACTGAGCAGTTCTCTTGTTGCTGAGGGAGAATTGGATTTAGGAGGTATAAATAACCCGGGAAGAAGAACAAAAATGCAAGAGGTCCACATTCATTTCCCAGTGTTCTTTCTTTGGGTGTAGCTGCTTCTGTCCATCCTTAATCAATTGAAATTAAGTTAGCTCTTCTCTTTGTCGAAGAAATCCACTTCCATCAGAATACATCCTCATACAGTATCGTTGTTGAAGTATATAATGATCTCCTGGTTCTGCTCATTTCACTCAGCATCAGTTCATGTAAGTCTCGCCAATCCTCTCTGTATTCATCCTGCTGGTCATTTCTTACAGAACAATAATATTCCATAACATTCATATACCACAATTTACTCAGCCATTCTCCAATTGATGGGCATACATTAGATGCTATTTCTATTTTGGTATTTATTGGAGTAGAAGATTTCTGAGTTCCTTTCAATTCATATTTTGTGATTAAGTGATTTTTATGTGGTTTCTGCCTTCTAGCAGCTTATATTTTATTTGGGGAGATGAGTCATACACAAAACAATCAGGGGTCATGTAATTGCAGTTTTCTAAGAGCTAGAAGTGATCATGTAGAGATTATTTCAGATTTGTCTGAACCAGAACCAGATTAAAATATAATTAGGTTAAATTTAACAATTTAAGGGGGAAAATGACAATAGAACATAGATAATGTTAATAGGTAATTTTAAAAGTCAATATTTGGCCCACAAAGTAATTTTTTTTAATAGCTTAGAGTATATATATTGAATTTAACATATATTTTAACATGTTTAACATGCATTGGATTATCTGCCATCTAGGGGAAGGAGTGGAGGGGAAGGAGAGGAAAATTTAGAGCACAAGGTTTTGCAAGAGTCAATGTTGAAAAATTACCCATGGATAATGTTTTGTAAACAAAAAGCTTTAATAAAAAAAAATTAGCTTAGAGGTCCCTGTTTCTGTTTGAGTTTGACACCACCAATCTAATTTATCCCTAATTCAGAGAAATTTATTCATTTTTAAACATTTATTAAATACCTATTTATAAATATCAGACCCCATGCTAGGTATTTGTAATACAGAGACCATGCCTTGCTGCCTTTATGTGGAAAACATTTATATATGTAACTAAATAGGAAACATATATATAAAGTAAAATAAAAATAATAAATATTTTTTATTGGGAGAGTAGGAGGGCCTAGAAGAAGGGCAACTAGTTGGTTGGCACAGTAGATAGAGTGCCTCAGATATTTAACTAGTTGTGTGACCCAAGGCTAGTCACTTAACCCGTTTTGCCTCAATTTCCTTATTTGTCAAATGAGCTGAAGAAGAAAAGGGCAAACCATTCTTATCTTTGCCAAGAAAACTCCAGATGGGATTATGAAGCGTTGGACATGGCTGAAACACTGGACAATAACAGGGCAGGGCACTAAGAGCTGAGAACATCAGTAAAGGCCTCCTGAAAGAAGTGCCATTTGAGCAGAACCTTGAAAGAAGCTGGGCATTCCAAGACAGGAAGTGAAGAGCAAAAGCATTCCAGGACCAGGAGCAGCCTTTGTGAAGGCATGGATATAGAAGATGGAATGTGATGTGGGGAGCAGCAAGTGAGCCAGCTTGGCTAGGGCGGAGAGTGTTCAAGGGGGAGTGATGTGTGATCTGCTTGGGAACATAAGCTAGAACTAGAATTATGAAGGACTTTTAATGCCAAACAGAGAGTTTTATATTTTATTCTAGAGACAATAAGAAGCTGCTGAAGCTTTGTGAGCAGGAGAGTGACATAATTAGACCTATGCTTTAGTAATATCAATTTAGCAATTCTGTGAAGCGATGAGATTGCAGAGGGGAGAAGCTTGAAGCCAGGATATTACTTACCAGATTATATTTCAGTAGTATAACCTGGAAGTATTTGAGGGTTTGACTAGGATGGTTTGAGATGAGCTGAAGGAAGTAGATGTTAGAGATGTTGAATTGGATTCAACAGCATTTGGCAGCTGATTGAATATAGGGGCTGGGCAGAATGAAAAGTCAAAGTTGATTATAAGGTTGCTAATCTGGGTGATTGAAATGGTGGTGCCCTGCACAGATGTTGGGAAATTAGGGGAAAGATAAGGAGTTCAATTTTGGAATGCTGAATTTTAGATTGCCTGTAGGATTGCTATTGTCTATCCTTCATTCTTGAAAAAGACCATGACATCAGGGAGGTGATGCCATGACATGCAAGTGAATTGGATTGGAGTGAGAGAGGGCTGTGCAAGGTCACCTGCCTCACTTTCCTCTCCAAAGTCATCTGAGAAGTGAGCCAGAAATTAAGAAAAGACTGAAGATGGAACCTAATCTTAACATTACTAAAACACAGGGACGATAGAGTATTCTGGGGGAAGAAATCATTAACAGGGTCAGAGATGTAAAAAGGTCAAGAATGAGGAGACCTGAGAAAAAACTGTTAAATTTAATAATTACAAGTTGTGGCTTAGGGAGGATTGGAATTTATCTACTTTATAGATAATGCTTTTGGGAGCATTTAGATTTTTTAACTTATATATATTTTCAATTAACAACCATTTATTTTTTTCTCCCCCCAAATTCCCCTCCTCCTCCTCATCTTCTAGGTCCTGCCCTACTCCCCAATATTACTTTGTATATTTTCTAATAGTTACATGGATGCATATTGTTTCCCACATAAAGGCAGCAAGACATGGTCTTTATATTCCAGATGCCTAGCATGAGGTCTAGCATGTAAACAAGTGTTTAATAAATGTTTGTAAATGAATAAATTCCTCTGGATTTTAGTTTCCTATTCATAAAATAAGGGATGAATTAGGTCAGCGGTGTCAAACTCAAATAGAAACAGGGGCTACTTAACTATTTTATAAGAAATTTTGCAGACCACATATTGACTTAGAAAACTACCGATTAATATCATTTATGTTTTAGGGTGGGTTTTTAAAAAATTTTGTTCCCTTAGTGTTTGGTAAAGAGCTGGGAAATATTCTTCATCAGTCTTCTGGAATCATGGTTGGTCATTGAATTTTTTTTTTAGTCAACAAAAACCCAGCTTCAGCAAAAACTTGCCCTTCTTCACCTCAATCAGTTCAGAAAGAAAAAAGTACAAAGCATAATAAATTCCTGCATTGGCCATGTTTTTGTTTTTTTTTTTAAATTAGAATCTATTCTCTTGAGTCTATCACCTTTAGGCAAGTGGTAGGTAGTATATTTCATCATGAGTTAGCTGGAATTGTGGTTGGAAATTGCATTGAACCAAATTCCTAAGTCTTTCAAAATTGTTCATCTTATAAGATATTTTTATCACTGTAGAAATTCTTTTCTTGGTTCTATTTACCTTATTTTGGATTAGTGTATACTGGAGTAGTCTTGGTTTCTCTGTAACCATCTCTTTTGTCATTTCTTTTAGAGCATTAGTATTTATCACAGTCATATATCTTAATTTATTCGGCTATTTGCTAATTGATGGTCACTCTGCTTAAAATTCTTTGCCATCCCAAAAGTTGCTAATAAATATTTTTGTATCATCTTAGAGTTTGTAACATCTAAAACTAATTCATCCCTTAACCTATACCCCTTACCCTCCATAAGTAACCTTTTCTCTTTTCTTGCCCTGGTAAACAGTCTCTCCTTATGGTCCTTCTTGGCTAGAGCCTGTTCCCAGTGACTGTACAGTCCTTATACCACCCTAGCCTAGGAAAAACAACTCACTATGATTTTTTTTTGTATTTTATGATAATGACTTGGCCTGATCTGATTTCTAGATTTAGGTGTTGTTATATGTGCTCCTTCCTGCACCTCCGCTATCATGGCTCTGGCTTTATTGGCTCCTATTTCTTAAGTCTTGAATAGTTTTTCATTCTTAAAGTGTTATTGTACAAATTGTTTTGATTCTGATCTCTCCATTCTATATCAATTCATATAAGTTTTCCCTGTCTTCTCTGAAACCCTTTTGGGGGGGATCATTTTAGATACTGTTAAGACTAGAAAGCCCAATTAGACTTCTGTCTTTATATTTATAATCTAATTAGTGGTACTACTTCTATACTATTTCTTCATCAGTCATCTCTTTATTGAACCCACTACTACATCCTGTTTAAATTTTATTTCAGGAACTTTCCAATATTTTTTTTCCTGTCCTAACCCTTACTTGTACTTCTGATTAACCCGCATGCAACATTGTTCAAACATTCTCAGTGACTACCTACTGATTAAAGTCTAAATTCAGATTACTGAATAAAGTCAAATTCCTTAGCCTAATCCTCAAAGCCTTTTACAAGTTGGTTCCAACCTACTTTTTAAGTTTTATCTCAAACTACTCTTCCTTTCATGCTCCAAACTGGATTGCCTTGCTACCCATTGATCATATTGAATGCTTTCCCATTTCTGTGCCTTGGCCTATTACTAAACCTTAAAATGCTATTCTTTCCCTTCTAATCTCTATTGAAATTATCAATGCAGATAAGTAGGACAGCTTTGAAAGCTACAGTTTAAATTTGTTATATACTTAAAATGGAAAAGTTAGCTGTGCATTATACAGAGCTGCAACAATCCTCCTTTTCTGTTCTATTACATTTTATTTGGTGTATATTAAGTTCAGAATAAAGTAAAAAAATAAAAAAAAACCTGTCTTTGACTAAAAGCCAACTTTAACTTATCACACTTCGATGATGGTTTCTCTAATTTCTTGAAGCAGAAATCTCTTCTTCCCATGAACATTCATGGTACTTTATTCTCATAGCATCATATGGACATTGTGAACTTATGATGTTCTGTTTTGCATTATATTTATGATCATGCATGTCTTTTCTCCTTTATTGTAAGCTCTTTATTGATATTTGTTGTTGAATGAATATATTTGGGTTTTTGGGAGGATAGGATGGGGAGGCAAGGAGGAATACAGTGAAATACCAAGCAAATGCTCTGAGACTCTAATGGAGATATCTTCCTCCCTCCCTTCTTCCCTCCTTCCCTCCCTCCCTCCTTCCTTCCTTCCTTCTTTCCCTCCCTCCCTCCTCTTTCTCCCCCCTCCCTCCTTCCTGTTAGAATCCTTACAAAGTGATAAATCATTTGCTTAATTTAGCATGGTACTTAGCAAATTCTCTAGCTCACTAATGTATTTAAGTACTCATTGGAGTTCACACTTTTACACCGAGGATAAAAAGAGCCAGAAGTCACTTCGGAAGATTGACAGAGTGAGAGTCAGTTCAGAAGAAGTCCACTCTTGGAGGTGGAACCACATTCATTCACTTCATCTCCTCTCTCCTTCCTTCCTTCCTTTCCTCCCTTTCCTCCCTCCCTCCCTCCCTCCCTCCCTCCCTTTCTTCCTTCCTTCCATCCATCTATCTGTATTGCAATAGGATTTCAGAGAAAAGTGCAATCAGTATGGGAAAATAGCCAAAACAAAATACTACAAAATACTAATAGCTAAAGAGATGAGGAAAAACTATGTGAGAAGTGGCACTTGAGCTGAAACTTGGAGGATATCAAGGATTCCAAGAAGTATAGGTGATTAGAGGATTGGGCAGTGCATTGCCTTTGAATAAAGTGGATTATGGCAGAATAGAAAATTTAGTCCAGATCAAATTTCATGGTTTTGCTTCTGTCTTAGAAGAGGACAGCTTCTAAGCTGTCAGGACAGCTAGTTGGTGCAGTAGATAGAGTACCAGCCCTGAAGTCAGGACTTGAGTTCAAATTTGATCTCACACACTTAACATATCCTAGCTGTGTCACCGACCTGAGTCAGTCACTTAACCTCAATTGCCCTAGCAAAAAAAAAAAAGAAAGAAGAAGACGATGAAGAGACTCATGTCAAACCTAGTTAAATAAGTAGGCCATGCAGATTTATAAGCAATATTTCTTAATTATAAAGGTTTAGCTTTTTGTTTCTTTCCAGTTCTAAATAATAGTAATTTTGTTATTTTTTAAAAATGTTAAAATGACTCTCAAGTAGCATCTGTGCTTCAGAAAGGACCTCTAGGAATAAAGAAAAAATATTGAAAGAAATTGATAGTTCCTGAAAGGAATGTCCCCATTAAATTGATTTAAAATAATAACTATGAAAGTAAAACTATTAGAAATTGCAATGCTGTATCTTTTACTCTTACTCAAATAGCAGTGAAATGGAAAGCATATCATTCCCACTAATTGGATATCTAGAGAAAATTCTATTTTGCAGACAAACTCAAATAGTGTAATAAAGAGTAAATTTTTCTGATTAAATATTAATTTTATTCTTGACCATTCCACTGAATTTCTGAATGATTTTAAGGAGATCACTTGGATCTCTTGTTTTCCAACTGTACAGATACTACTTAGTTTATGAATTCCTGGACAAAAGAATGAGTAGCTCCTCCCCATCCAGATGAACAGAAGGATCAGTTTTTGTCTGTAGAAACAAGATTTTCTTAATCTTTTTATTAAGTTGTAGGTTTGGTGGTTAAGGGAAATAGGGGTTATATTGTTTCAGTTAAAGTATGCATTAAAATGGACTTTTGAGCGTTGTCATTTATAACTTTGTTTCAGTGGGAAAATGAGGTCTCAGTTCCAAACAGCTCCCTCACAAATGAACTTTTACAACTTTTTTTTTTTTTGAGGGGAGAATGGTTGAAAACTGTCTAATATAGAGTTCAAAATGAGAAGTCTTAGTGCTAGGAAATGTACAAGTTTTATTAAATGCCTATTATGTGTCAAACATCATGCCAAATGCTTTACAAATACTTCATCTGAATCTCAAAACAGCCCTGGCAGGAAGATACTATTATTTCCATTTTAGAATTGGGGAAACTGAGCGAAATGCTTTTTACTGACTTGCCTAGCACTATGTCCATTGTGTCCCTTAGTTGTCTGATTGGGTTAAGTTTCATAAAATGAAATGCTTTGGAATTTACTTGTGAAAAGAACTAGGATAGCTAATATAGTTATGACTTTGTTATTATATCATGTAATGGGCTGAGGCTTGAGTTGATGCCCTGAAGTCCCAAGAACGTGAGGCTAAATAGTAATTGGACTATACTCTATTAATATATATGCTTGGAGAAAGAATGGCCCCGCCCACTCTCTGTGCAAGTCCTGATGTGTTGTATAGGAAATGATGATTTTGGTGGGTGGAGGCAGAGGGGAGGAGGAGAAGCGGAGAGAGACCGCTGGCTGGGTTCTGCTCTGGGGGCTTCTGGTCTCGTGGCTTCTGGTCTGGCTGGCTTCTCCTTTTACCTCCGATCCTTCTTCACCTCCACTGAGAATAAAGATTGAAGATTTTCCCTTAACCTGAATTCCTGACTCCGGCTGATTTTAAAATACGCGGTCATCACAATATCGTATAGGAGAATAATTGGTAATAATATTTGGGGACTTCATTTTGCATTTAGAGGTCCTCTTAAATAACTTCTGAGTTGATCAACATCTTTATCTTTTATTTTCATCTTAGCCACCAACAAGAATTTTTTTTATCACACCCACATATTCCTTCCCCACAATCCATGCTTCTAAAATTCTTTTATCTAACCATAGCCCTTCTATCTTTCAATCTCTTCTTGTGTCTCAGCTTTTCTAAATGTGTTTTTTATTTTCACTGCAACTTATAATCATTCTTCTGTCCTTTCCTGCTTTTCCTAGGCCCTTATATCTGCCTTCACTTTCTTCTCAAAATCATAAATCAGGTCAACTTTTTACTATCCTAGACACTTTTTATGATAACTAATTATTCTTTCCAAGTCCATCTCTGGATTGTTCTACTTACTAGTCATCTTGTCAAAGTACTGATCAGTTTTAGAGGAAATTCAAAATCTAACTGTTCTGACTTGGCTCACTATAAATGTACTTTAACCATGCACTCAGTGCTATATATCATTCCTTTTATTCTGCTCTGGAATATTGCCCAAAGTATTTTCCATAAAGAGAATCTCATCTTCTCTCATTTTCTCAAACTACTTAGATATTCTCTTTTATCTTCAGTAGAAAATCTCACTTTATTGAGGCCATGGGTTAAAAGCTTGCTTTCCAGTTCTGTACTTTAAAATCACTTCAACATCATTCACCCATTCTCTCATTCTTTGCTTGCTAACACCACTCTCTCTAACCTTTGATTCTTCTATCTCCTCAGTTTTTTCCTGAAATATTCCCCTTTGACCATCCTTTCACTATTCCTAATTTTCATTCTTTAATTGCCCATTAACTCCTTACCTATTGCCCTCAACTAGGGCAATAGGTCTTTTTCATCCTAAGAAAACCCTCCGTGTGACCCTTTAGTTGCTCACAAATTTTTATTGTATCTTCCATCCTTTTAACAAATTTCTAGAAAAACAGTCTACAGTAATTGCTTCTACTGTCTCACCTTTCATTCACTTAACTTCTTGTTAATCCCATTCTTTTCTGACCCTTGACTTGAAATAGCTTTCTCTAAGATCAGTAGTGATCTTTGTGTTAAATCAGTGGTGTTGTCTCATCCCTGATTCTCCTTGACCTTTAGGTAGAAACTAGGTAGAATAATCTCCCACTGCTTAAGTTCTATAAATCGATCATTTTGTATGTCCCTCAAATGGTGTTATAAATGTTTAAATGGCTCTTGGCAGAAAAAAAAAACCCTATCTGTTTTCTAAACTTATTCCTTTTCCAAACTTCCTTATTATTATTGAAGGCACCAGCATTTTTCAGGTCATCTAGGTACATAATTACATCCCAGCAAAACTAAGAATTCAAAGGAAGTTGATAAATATCTACCAAAAAAAAAATAAAGTTCCTAAACTAATAAAATGAGATAAGAGATCTTTAAGTCAATCTCAGGAAAAAAAAATCAAGAGAATAATGAACTGGAAAAAAAAGAAAAAAAATCCTGAATAAATGGATTTATAAGTGTATTCTATCAGATATTTAAAACACTTAATTCCTGTGATGTAAAAATTTTCCTCAAAACTTTCTTTTATGACACAAATATGGTTCTGATACTCAAATGAGAGACAGTACAGGGAAAGAAAACTATAAGCCAGTTATACTAAAGAATGCTGAAGCAACAATTTTAAAATGAAATCTTCAGCAGAAATCTACACAAATGTAGTAAGAAAGTAATTCTTTGTGACAAAGAGATTCATTTGAGGGATTAATGACTCTACATTTATAAAAATTAATAACAAAAAAATCATAGCTTTTGAAGGGCTCTTCTTTCCATATGATTTAAAGTATATAGTTAAAACTATAAGCTAGTGTTTGTGGTGATGAAACACTAGAAACTTTCCCCACTACAAACAAGAGTAAAGCAAGGATGTTATTTCTCTTCTTTATTTAACAGTTCTGGAAATGTTTGTTAAAAGTAATAAGACAGGAGGACAAAAGGAAAGATATAAACATCAAACGATTATAGTTTTTGCAGCTGACATAGTATGTTTAGAAAGTCCAGAGAATCAGGAAAGAAACATTGAGATATGCTAGCTTCACTAAGCAGGATACAAAATTAATATATTCTGTCTTCAGTTTTTCTGTATATATATATATAGTGCTAATAAAAAATCAGGAAGAAATATAATAGACATTTCATTTTTAATGACTCCAAATGTATAAAATATCTAGAACTTAACTTATCAACCAACGTAACAGTTATATAAATACAACCATTACTATACCTCAAATGAATTTATGAAGCAGTAAGCTTTAAAGCAGGGGCAACTAAGTGGCACAATGAAGAGTGCCAGAGTCAGAGAAATCCGAGTTCAAATCCAAACTCACACACTTACTACTTGTATGATCCTGGGCAAGTTACTTAGCCTTGTTTGGATCAGTTTCCTTATCCATGAAATGAATTGGAGAAGGAAGTGGCAAACTAGTATTTTTGCCAAGAAAGCCCCAAATGGAGTCACAAAAAATTGGATATGATTAAAACCAACTGAACAAAGCAAAATTCATTAAAACAATTTGATACTCATTGAAAAAACAAAAATAGATCAGCTGAATAGAATAGATAAAAAAAATATAAAAGCAATTAAAAAGTTTTTTGATAAACTCAAAAGTATGAAATGTTTATTTGAAAATAGATTTCATAATTTGTGTAGGCATATGCCATTCTTCTAAGCAGTAAGATTTTTGTATGACCTTTCTGTTTTATGTGTCTAAATGTGATAGCTCTCATAGAAAGCTCTGCACTGATTAGTTAATTTATTTATGTGTTTTTAATTCTTAATAATATTTTTCCAAAAACATGCAAAGATAGTTTTCAACATTCACCTTTGCAAAACCTTGTGTTCCAAATTTTTCTTTTTCTCCTCCCCTCCTCACAACAGCAAGCAATTCAAGGATAGGTTAAACAAGTGCAATTCTAAAAATATTTGCGTTATTTGTCATGTACATAAAAAAAAAAATCAAAAGAGAAAAAACCACGAAAAAGGAAAAAACAGCAAACAACATAAAAGTGAAATACTATGCTTTTGTCCACATTCAGTCTCCATAATTCTTTCTGGATATGGATGGCACTTTCCATTACAAGTCTATTGAAATTTCCTTAAATCACCTCATTGTTGAAAAGAGTCCATCACAGTTGATTATCATACAGTCTTGTTGTTACTATATAAAATGTTCTCTTGGTTCTGCTAATTCATTTAGCATCAATTCATGTAAGTCTTTCTAGGCTTTTCTGAAATCAGTCTGCTTATCATTTCTTGTAAAAAAATAATATTCCATTGTATCCATATACCATAACTTATTTAGCCATTCCTCAATTGATGGGCATCCATTCAATTTTCAGTTTTTTGCCACTGCAAAAAGAGCTGCTACAAACATTTTTGCATGTATGGATCCTTTTCCCTCTTTTGTGATCTTTTGGAATTCAGACCTAGTAAAGACACTACTGCATCAAAGGGTATGCACAATTTTAAGCCCTTTGGTCATAGTTCCATATTGCTCTCTAGAATGGTTAGATCAGTTCTGTGTGATTTATTAATAAAGGGAGCATTAGGAAAAGATTAAAGTTTTGCATTACTGCTGAAAGAGTTTGACTTGAATCTATATTTGAAAGCTTTGGTATATTTCATTCTAAATGCCATTGAATTAAACTCCTTTTTAAGTTTCTGTCTCCCTTAATTGCCCTCCTGTCACATCAACAATCTGTAGGCATTTTTTAGTACTTACTATGTGCCAGGCTCTGTGCTACGTGCTGGGATTCAGAGAAATGCAAAAATTAGTGCAGAGACTACATTTTTGTACTTCTTTGAAAGAAGCCAGTAGAAGGGGAAGATGAACACTTTATAGACATTGGGGATAGTCAACGAAAAGACAGAAATGAAAGATGGAGCCTCGTGTGCAAGGAACAACAAATCAGTGTTGCTGGATGTGGATTATGTGGAAAGTAGTAAAATATAAAAGAAACTGGAAAAGTAGGCATTTGAATGAGAGGTAAATGATTTGGGGATGACATGCTCAGACCTATGTTTTGGAGAATTATTTTAGTGACTGAGTGGAGGATGTATTAGACTGAGGACAGACTTGAAACAGAAAGATCAAACCAAAGACTGTTATAAAGCCAATGAGAGCATGAACTAGGGTTCAGCAGGGTGAGTGAAAATGAAATATAGAAGAGATGTTGTGAAGATAGAGAAAAAAACCCACGATTTGGCAGCTTATTGGATATGCAGCATGAAAGAGAGGGGAAGAATATAATGTGACCCTAAAGTTGTACATATAAGTGATTGTGAAAATTGCTTTGTTCTTGACAGTGACAGGGAAATTGGAAAGAGGGGAGGACTTGGGGGCAAAGTGTTCTGTTTAGTATTTGTTGAGATTAAAGTTGTCTTATGTAATATCCTATTTTGGATGTAATATCCTATTTTAGATGTCTAATAGGAAGCTAGAGATAGGAGACTGAGGATGAACAGACAAATCTGGAGTAATAAGTTACTTTATAAGAGTATTATCATAGATTGGAAGATTTTTTTGTAGAGGAAATTACAGGTATAATGGAAAAAGAGAAGAGGGCTCAGAATAGAGGACTAGAGGGAACCCAGAGTTAAGACTTACTTTCAAACTAAACTTCAAACTAAAACTTCAGAATGAGGTAAATTCATTTTGGAGTTCTCCTTGGTATTGCATGAACACTCTTTTAACACTCATTTTCAATAGTTAGTGTAAACATATACTATAGAATCTTAGGATTTAGAGTATGAAGATCATCTAGACCAATCTATCAATTTATAAATGAAGAAACTGCTCATAAAAGTTCCTCATTGTTTGTTTATTGCCATTTGTTCAGTCATGTAGCTAACTCTATTACCCTCTTTATGATATTCACTTTTGATTTTTTTTTTATGCTTTTTTTGAACTAACAACCACACACAATTAGTATCGATATATATGTCTGTCTGTTCCCTAGGCATATTCCTCTAAAACAAACTTGAGGTCATTTAAAGGAACTTTGAAATTTCCTAGAGGTATTCCAGACCATCCTCTTTCACTTATTTAACATGAACCAAATACTAGCTGTATGATCTTGGACAAGGCACTTAACTTCTGTTTGCTTCAAGTCCCTCAACTATTATATAAATACATATTAAATATAATATACATAAAGTATAAAAACTATTATGACAATATCCACTTTCCAGTGTTATTGTGAATTTATCACATAAGATAATATTTGCAAAACAAAAAGTACTTCACATGATAACTGGTACATAGTGAGTATTATGTATATATGCTATTCCTTTCTCCTCCCTTCCCTCTTTTTCTTTTAGATGTACTTAGTGATGAACAAACTCTATAGGCTGTTTCTCTGATTGCAGATCAGACCTTTTATATTTGCAGATGTAGTCTAGATATTTATATCTTTTTATATAGAATGTGGATATAGCCTACAAGTAAATAGCTCTTTTATTTACTTGCTTCATGTTTTGACAGATCTTCAAGAGGGGAGGACTTCTTATTGGAGAGTTCTAAGATGTAGGCTTTGATATCTAAATGCTGAGCAGATTTCAAACTTCGTTGTTTTACATCCGGGATGTCAAACTTTGAGCTCACAGATTTTCTAAGTCTATATATTGCTTCAGGGATCCATTTAAGTTGACACTATTATTTTATACTAACCTTTGAACAGTTTTAAATGAGGAATATAGATTCAAATAGGCTTGTGTTTGAGAGTTTTTCCTAAACTTTTGTTTTCTTCCAGTCAACATTATCTGACCTTGTAATGTATACTAAGCAAATGTTTCTTTTGATATAATTTAACAGAATAGTTGTTCAAATACTTTGTTTACTATTCTATATTATTTGCTTTTCTTATGTCATTCAGCTTAAAACCCCTCAAGAAGTCTTTGAAACCATATTTAATTACATTTTCCAACCTGGGAAAGTATGAATTAGAAATAGATCAATTTAGAAAAAGACCAACTGTTTATTTAGTTTGGTGTTTCATATCAGTTTAAGCAGTACAGTTTTTACTAGATAAAATGTTGTGAATGGGAAATTTAAGAATCTGGACAATTTTATTTCCAAGTTCAGTCTAACTATACCGATAGCTTTTGAATTCTTGACACATCAAATATATCCCTCTCCAAGTTACTTAAAAACAAATTTTTTGGACCAGGGGTGTCAAACTCAAATAGAAACTGGGATCACACAAGAATCCCTGTTCTTGAACAGTGACTAGAAAATCATGTATTAATATTAGCTATGTTCTGTTGTTGTTGTTGTTATTATTGTTTGTTAAATATTTCCCAAGTATATTTTAATCTGGTTTAGACCACACTCTGAAGTGTTGATGGCAGTATCGTGTTTGACACTCTGTTTTAGCTTATTTATTTTAGAGTATTCATTACATAGATCTGAGAGTGTGGTGGTTTTCTGGAGGCATCCTTAGTCTCAGTTGAAATAAATAATTACTCCAAAATCGCAGCCAGCTGATAAGAGATCTGAACTTTTATTGTATCCTTCAATATACCTGGTTAGCTCAGGCATATCTCTCTGCCTGGTTCCAAGAGATCTTGCAGCTTTGTCCTTGGCTTCTGCCTCTGCTTTCTTCAGCCTCCAGCCAGCTCCAAGGTAGAAGATACGCTGAATCTCTCTTACCTCGAAGATAGGGCTTGTAGGCTTTTTTCCAGAGTCTCCTCTGGTCCTGAGAGCTTCTTGCTTATATGCTGTGCACTGAGTACACACCCATCATTATATCACTGGGAAACCATTATTTGTTGTAGGATTAAATCAATGCTAAACTAGATTTAACTATTGTTTCTATCAGTTCCACTTAGTACCTTGTTTCAAGTTCTGGCCCAAAATATCTAAGATCAAATCAACTCCAATGGCTTAACAGTTTGTAAAGATGCCAACATGAGAGGATAATGTAAACATTATAAGAATATTATCATAGATGGAAATGAATTCCTCATTAACCAAGGAATGTTTCTTATATTTATTTTGAATAATGCTATATATGTATATGTTGTCTATTTATACGTTGTCTATTTAAATTCGAATATAAACTGCTAGATAGCAGAGATTTTTTTTTTTACTTTTTTCTTTTATTCTTAGTATCTAGCATAGTGCCTGGCACATAGTAGACATTAATATAGATTTATTGATTGATTGATACTGGCAGGAACTCTCTGAGGCAATAGGATATTGAATCTATATTCAATGTGGAATCTTATCTACATTTCTGTTTTTTCTCCCCCATCTCTTTACTAGGCAAAAGTAGAAGATAAAATACAAGAGGTCTTCAATGCTTACAAGATCAACCATCATGTGCCAAGGTAAGATGTGGTGTTGAATACAGAGAGGAACACAATGAATGATTCCCCTTTCTCTATAATTTGTGTATTTTGATTTGAATTGGTCTTGGTTGGGAAAGACAGCTGTTATTAATAGATGATTAAGATTTATTAACCCTGGGACTACCTGGATGACCAAAGCCTCTGTGGTTCTACTGGTGCTATGGATATTTTCATACTTTAGTCAGTAATCTTTTTGTAATTTAAATCCAGTACTGAGTTAGATGTGTCAAAAGACATGAATAGTATTGTAATTTTTCTTGTAAAATCTATATTGTTTTCCAAAAATGATTGTCAGATTATAAGAAATGAAGTTCTGTGCCTGTATATATGATGACATTGAATTTTTGCTATTTTTATTGATGTGAACTAATCTCAAAATTGTTTTTATTTGGACTTCTCTGCAATTAATAGAGATTTTGACATTTTAAAAAAATAATGGTTGATAGTTTTCATTTCTTTTGCAAATATTATGTTCATATCTTTTGATTACTTGTCACTTGGGGAATGGCTTTTATTCATAAAAGTTTGTATTAATTCCCTCCAGATTTTGGAATGTTATATTTTTATCAGAGATGTTTAATGCAACTATTTCCCCAGTTTTTTTCTTCTTATTTTAGCTGAAATTATTTTATTTGTACACAAAACCTTTTAAACTTTATACAATTGAAAAGGTCTTTTGTCTTTTGTAATATGCTCTGTATCGTTGTTGGTTACAGAATCTTTTCCTATTAAGTTATGAGAGAGAACCTGCTACTCTTTAACCTTTCAATACAGAAACTTTATAGTTAGCTTGTTTACTTATCTGGAATTTACTGTGGTATGTGTTGTAACATGCTGGGTTAAACCTATTTTTTGTCAAATTGCTTTCCATTTCCCTAGTAGTTATTGAATAATTAAAAAAAAAATCTTTTTTTGATATTTTAATGTTCTTAGATTTATTGAAGTCTAGACTGGTTGTATGAATTTCCTTGCTTTTCTGATCTATTTTATTGATCAATGTTTCTATTTTTATTTAGTATCTAGACCCACAATACCTCTCACCTGGACTATTTCAGTGGTCTCCTAATTGGTCTCCCTGCCTCAAGTCTCTCCCTACTCCAGTCCATCCTCCATACAGCTACCAGTGACTTTTTAAAAGTGCATTTCTGACCATATCATTCCTCATTCAATAAACTCCAGAGACTCCCTATATAAACTTTTCTCTTTTTTTTTTTTTTTTTTTTTTTTTTTTTTAAAGCTCTTTACAACTTGACCTTAACCTCCTTTTCCAGCTACATTATATATTATTCTCTTTCTTGCACTCTGTAGTTTAGGAAAACTAGCCTTTTTGCAGTTCATCTAGACAACACTCCATCTCTGATACCCATGCACTCCCTATGAGGATTGTACCTTTTGCTTATCACCACCTCATAGAATCCCTTCCTTCCTTAAAGACTTAGCTACATGAAGCCTTTTATTGATTCTTCCAATTGCTAATGCCCTCCCTCTCTAAACTATATTGTATTTTTTTTTATTCCATATATACTTACATATGTATATATTGTCTCCACCACAAGAGTGTAAGCTCCTTGAGAGTAGGGTCTGTCTCATTTCTGTCATTGTATCCTCATCGCCTAGCACAGTGCCTGGCACATTGTAGGTGCTTAATAAATGCTTGTTGATTGATTGGTAATGTTGAATATTTTTGAAAGCAATTACCATCTAATATATAATTTGAGATTTGCTCATGCCGGACACCATTAGTTTCTACTTTTTTGTCATTATTTCCCTAAAATATTGTCTTCATTATTTTTTTGTTTGATTCTTGATTCTACTTGTTTTTTACTTGTTTTGGCATAAGCTATTTTATAGAAAATATTTTCAGTATCTATTGCTTATTAATGTGATTTATTATGCTACTTGTTTTCTTAGTGTTGAACCATTTTTGCATCCCTAATATGTCATTCCTTGATCTTAGTGATTTTTTTTGTGTGTGTGTATGTTACTGAAATCCTTTTTATTTTTTTGCTAGCATTTTATTAAATGTATTCATTAATGAGAAGGCAACATGGCATAGTAGATAGATAGCTTGCTGAACTTGGAGTAGAAATGCCTGGGTTTAAATTCTACTCTTATATTTACTCGTTATATGATCCTTGATGAATAACTTCATTTTTTAATGCCTTAGCATTGCTGGAGCAAGCTCTTACATGAGGAGGTTTCCTTAAATCACAGATACTATTCATTAGTTCATTAGTGATATTGTTCTGCAGTTCTATTTCTGCTTTATTTCTTTTTAACTTGGGAATCCAGATTATGTTTTCTTCATAGAAAGTATTAGGTAAAGTATTATTTCTCCTTTGGGGAGGTGGGATTGAGTTTGTAATATATAATGAGTATTCGTTTTTAAAATATATGATAGAAGTCATTTGTAAATCAGTTTGGACTGAGAATATTTTTCTGAGAGTCCATTTATGGCTTGCTTAATTTCTCTTTTAGAAAATGAGTTACTTATTTTCTCTCTTTGATGTTTTTTGAGTTATTTGTCTTCTGTTTCATGTTAGAATATTTAAAATTTTTGAAGATGGCTATTTCACTTATGTTTTTAGTTTTTGTTTCTGTATAATTTTATAGTAATTTCTGATAATTTTTCTCCTTTCTATTTACAGTAAATGCCCCCTTTTCATTTTTATGTATTTTTAATTGCTTTTTTTTTGACTTAGCAAATATTTCCTAACAAAGATCCAAACAACCTTTGAAAGAATAATCCCTGAAAATTATTGATTACAGAAAAAAGATGGATGTTTTTTCTTATATTTGTTCACTATTTTTAGATAAAATTATATTGTAGTTTATTAATTTTCTTAATCTTCCAAAAAACCACCTCTTCCATATCATTTTTATTTTTAAAAATCTTCATTTTTGTTTCTAATATTTAATTTTTAAAGTCTCTTTTGTGCTTATTTGAAGATTATTAATTTTTAAAGTAAAGTTTTTTACTTTCATTTTTTGTTTTTTTTTTTTTAATAACCCACACTTCATATTATGTTCTTCCCTCAAAGCCCTATAGGAAACTGCGCCTTACAACAAAGAAAACTAAAACGAAACAAACAAAAACCCAATTAAGCAAAACTAATCAACACATTGAAAAAGTATTCTTTACTTTATTCACTATGGAACTGTGAAATACAAACAGTCTGCCACCTCTGCATGGAATGGATAGAGGTACCTAGTATCAAACTTGGTCATTATGATTTCATACCATTTAGATTTAGTGATTTTACTGAGGTTTTTTCTCCCATTTACATTGTTGTAATCATTGTATATTTCTCAACCTAGGAGATATGAATTTATTTTAAGAAATATTTTGATAACTATATTTCAAAACATTTCTTTCATATACCTATTTATTTTGTTTTATGAATTTAAAACCACTATTCTATGAAGGGAATAATAGGCTTCATTAGACTGCCAGAGGGGACCATTACAAATAAAAAGTTAAGAAGTCTCATCTTCTTTATTGCTTATCACCTTTTCCTTATTCTATTTACTTTATTTTGTATCCATTCATGAATATTGAGAATTATATCCAATATATTTATCATCTTAAAAAATAGTCATTTTCCAGTACATTTATTTATCTTGTTTAGCAATTCCCCAATTATTGGGCATCTACTTTATTTCCAGTTCTTCACTGTTACAAAAAATAGATATTTTAAAATATTTTTATGACTAGAGGATTTTCTTTTTATCATTAACCTCCTTGTGGTATTCACCTTGGGAAGTCAGAGCCAAAGGATATGCATATTTTGATCACTTTCTTTGCATAATTCCAAATTACTTTCTCGAATGTTTGTACCAATTCATCACAACGGTACCTACCACTAGTGCTCATGTGTACACAAGCCCTCCAATAAATACTTTTCTTTTGTCGTGTTTGGATGGGTATAATGGTACATAAAGGATATAACACGGAACCTCAGACCTGTTTTGATTTTCATTTCTCTTAGTGTTTTTTATTTTGAGCATTCTTTAATAGTTTATTAATAATTTTTGTAGTTTCTTTGTAGACTTATTTATATTTTTTGAAAAATTATAAGGAATAGCTTTTGTTCTTAGATATTTCTGTTAATTGCTTAAATATTTTAAATAGCAGACCCTTATCAGATGTATTTGCTACACATATTTTCCTTAGTTGATGTAGGAAATTCTAATCCTTATTGGCATTTATTTTGTGACAAAATTTCTTGTAATTGAAATGATCTATTATTTTTTGTAATAACCTCTATTCCTTTTTGGTTATGAATTAATCCTCTAGCCAAAGATGTTAATTAAATTCTTCTGATCTGGTTCTCTTCTAATTTTTTTTTGTTATAGTCTTTAATATTTAGATCACATAAGAGATTATTAATTTGCTGGTTTTAAGGGTTTTTAAAAATTGCACACTCAATTCATTAGTTCTCTTGTTAATGTCAATATTTAGGAATATATATTTTTCTATAAATATTGCTCTGGTTGTATTTTATATATTTTGCTAGGTTGTTTCATCATTATTCTTACCTTTGGTATATTTTTTAAAATGTTTCTGTGGTTTGGCCCTTTATCAGCTCATGTAGGATTACATTTTTATTTTCTATTTAAATAATCTTTTGTTCATATTTCTTTTGTTAATTCTTCAATTTAATTCAACAAACGTGTTTGCAATGCACAGGTACTATATTAAACAGTGAGAGTACAAAGACTAAAAAGAAACTCCCTACAGAGCTTAAATTCTCCTAAGAAGACTGATTTTGATAAATAACTACAAGGCAGTTTCAAGAAGGGTAGGGCACTGATGTCTAGAGGGAACAAAATAAGCCTATGAGTTGAGTTTTAAAGGAAGCCAATTTCTAAAAGTTGGATGTGTACATATGGAGTGCATTCCAGATATAAGGTGGAATGCTGAGGTAGGACATTTTGCTGGAATATAGAACATATCAATGGAAGTAGTATGAACTATATGGAAATATTAAGCATAGGTTATAAAGAACTTTTTTTTAATTTTTTTTTTATATAAATTAGATACACAATAAGTATACATGACCAAAACATTATTTTGCTGTATAAAAAGAATCAGACTCTGAAATATTGTACAATTAGCTTGTGAAGGAAATCAAAAATGCAGGTGGGCATAAATATAGGGATAGGGAATTCAATGTAATGGTTTTTAGTCATCTCCCAAAGTTCTTTCTCTGGGCGTAGTTGGTTCAGTTCATTACTGCTCCATTGGAAATTAATTGGTTGATCTCGTTGCTGAAGATGGCCAAGTCCATCAGAACTGGTCATCATATAGTATTGTTGTTGAAGTATATAATCTCCTGGTCCTGCTCATTTCACTCAGCATCAGTTCGTGTAAGTCTCTCCAGGCCTTTCTGAAATCATCCTGTTGGTCATTTCTTACAGAACAGTAATATTCCATAATATTCATATACCACAATTTATTCAGCCATTCTCCAACTGATGGACATCCATTCAGTTTCCAGTTTCTAGCCACTACAAAAAGGGCTGCCACAAACATTTGTGCACATACAGGTCCCTTTCCCTTCTTTATAATCTCTTTGGGATATAAGCCCAGTAGTAACACTGCTGGATCAAAGGGTATGCACAGTTTGATAACTTTTTGAGCATAGTTCCAAACTACTCTCAAATGGTTGGATTCGTTCACAACTCCACCAACAATGCATCAATGTCCCAGTTTTCCCACTATAAAGAACTTTAAAAGCCTTAAATTTTATGTGAATTAACTGGAACAAAATAAAATATATTTATTGACATATGATAACTTTTTTAATTTTTAACTTCTTTTAAAATAACTTTTTAACATGAAACATACTTTTGTTTTGCTGAAATCATTGTATAATTTGGTATTGAATTCACAAGATTTTGACAGATATCCTTTAATTTTTCATGAAACTACATTTGATCATATTGGATGTTAAGCATACCTTTGAAGCAGTATATTTTTCTAACTCTGGCCTTGACTATAATCCGTAGGTTTTCTAGCTTAATGTCTTGTGAATTCCCAGGCCCATTAAGCATATTTTTGTCCATCTTTTGGATAGGTTTCTTAACTTTTTATGATGTGGCATAGTGCTAGGTGATTTGCAATATTCCATCTCCATTTAGGAATTTCTGTAATTCTGGAACAATTTTGTTTCTCAGTATATCAATATAGTTACCAGTTCATTATTTCCTCAGTGAGGATAAAACTTCCGAGTCCAGTGGAAGTAAAAAGAAAAAAAAATCCCCCTATTTTTGTGTGTATGTTCTCTTTTGATGAAGTACTTTACTTCCCCACACCAACAGCCCATATTTCTAATATTAATTGGAAGTGTTCTTATTTTAGTTATGTCTGTCATGTCTTTATATGTCTCTCATGTCTATTCTTAAAAATCAGAGTACTAAAAACACAAAAAAAGCTCAGTGAAACATATCTAGCATCAAATCGATTATCCCAGTTCAATTTACTTTCATCTGATCAAGATCAGACATTTAGTGATGAGGATCTAGAAAAATCAAGGTTCTAAGTTAGAAGTTTGAGAATCATCTGGCTATCAACTAAGATAGCATTTACATAAGAACTGGTGAGATCACTTGTAGAGGGGAAGAAGTCTAGGATAGTCTTATATGAAGGTCATATTTCGTGGTTCTAAGATGGCTGATAATTAAGGAAATGAGGAACTGTCAGATATTTGGAAGGAGATCAAAAGAATAATCAAACATGTAGAGAAACAGTATCACAGAAGACAAAGGAGAAAAGACAGGGCAGAAAGGGTGGCTGACTTCAATAATTCAGAACTCAAGTAGAATATGAATTGAAGAGAGGTTGTTGGATTTGGTAATTAAGACAATTGGTTGTTGGTAACCTAGGTGAGAACAGTTTGTTTTGAAGAGTGAGATCAGAAACCAAGGTTGAGAAGCTTTGAAAGGTTAAGAAATGACAAGCATATTCAGCCCTTTCTTGGATTTTGATTGTGAAAGATAATCAGCTAAAATCAAGGGAATGACAGATTTAAGTGAAGGTTTTTTAAGGATAAGAAATTCTTAGATTTGACTGTAAGAATGTAAAGAAAGAACCATTAGATATGGAGAGCTTGAAAATAACAGAGAGTGATTGAAGGAGAAAGTTTCCAAGAAGAGTACTATCTTTTTTTTTTCTTTTAATTTTATTTTTTTATTATAATAACTTTTTATCGACAGAACCCATGCCAGGATAATTTTTTATAACATTATCCCTTGCACTCACTTCTGTTCCGATTTTCCCCCTCTCTCCCTCCACCCCCTCCCCTATATGGCAAGCAGCCCTATATTTGTTGAATATGTCGCAGTATATCCTAGATACAATATATGTGTGCAGAACCAAACAGTTCTCTTGTTGTACAGGGAGAATTGGATTCAGAAGGTAAAAATAACCTGAGAAGAAAAACAAAAATGCAAACAGTTTACATTCATTTCCCAGTGTTCTTTCTTTGGGTGTAGCTGCTTCTGTCCATCATTGATCAATTGAAACTGAATTAGGTCTCTTTGTCAAAGAAATCCACTTTCATTAGATTACATCTTCATACAGTATCGTTGTTGAAGTGTGTCTCAGAAGGGATCAAGGGCACAGGAAGGGGGTGTTGCTCTTGGACACAAGGGGGCCATCTCTTCAGATGGGCAGGTAGGTAGCACAGTGGATAGAATCCTGGACTTAGAATCATAAAGCCCCGTCCCTCTTCTTGACTTCAAATTCAGCCTCATAGAGGTAATAGTTACATGGCCCTAGGCAACTCACTTAACTTTGTTTGCTTTGATTTCTCATCTGTAAAATGAGCTGAAGAAGGAAATGTCAAACCACTCCAGTATTATTGCTAAGAAAACTTCAAGTCACATAGGTGGGAAGTCATCCTGAATGTATTCACAGACTCATATTTCCAGGTCAAGAGGTAAAACTTTATTATGTCAGTTAGCAAGGGGACAAAGTTCCTAATGAATTTAGGATTATCAATTTAATGCCAGAGAAACTGAGGCAAGATAGAGATTAGAGAGTATTTAATATTTTATTTAGAAGAGAGAGAGAGCTTTAATGGGACCAGATGGATCCCTGGTTTTGTCCCAGGGCTGAATGAGACTGTTGTCTCCAAGAATCCAGCAACCAATGTGAGTTCTCAATGACATATAAGTGTGGCTCAGATACAGGGGGTAGACAGAGGCAGGGGCGGAGTCAGGGTACTGAGATCAGGAATGGGACTCTGACAGGGTTGGGGAGGCACTGGAGATGGGGATGACATAATGAGGGGAGGCACCGGAGATGGGGAGATAAAACGGTATCTGATATTCTGATAGATTGGGATGGGGAGAGACATTCTAATATTCTAAAATATAAGATCTTTTATCCTTATCAGATATTCTGATGATTAAGAGTGGTTTTGCAGGATTAAGCAGAACAATTAGAAACTGAGGCAGAACAATTCAGGGAAACCTGCACAGGACAATTTAGAGAAACTGAGTCAGGACAATAAAAGAGAACTGTGGTACAACAATCAAGGGTAGAAGTGGGACCTTTTATGAGAAGGGATGAAGAGTGAGTTATGTATACTAACTGTGCTAATTATGTATGTCAATAAATCAACTGGTGGCTTGTAACCTTGGGAATTAAGATCTATACCTTAACCTCCACATTGTATTGTAACAGTGGGCATTAGTTCAGGATATCTCTGTCGTACAAGATAATTCTACAGGGTCAGTTTGCTCCTCACTGCAACCCATTCAGATATTAGGTTGCTACTAGAAATAGCATCTTTTGCTGAAATCCATTCACCCCATCATAAAAAGTTGGACGCGACTGATAAGACTTCTTCAGATACTAGAACACGGGACAAGATTAGTGGATTTTGAGAAAGGAATAAGGAAAAAGAGAGTTCATAATGTACGACTTCTGTTTCTCACTAAAGAACAAAAAGGCCCTCTGTGAGAGGGAGTATTAAAGGAGGAGTCTCAACTAGATAAGAAGTTTGAAGCACCCTCTGTGAGAAAAGTACCTTAGAGTTCATCTGGGAACAATTGAAGGCTGTGAAAGAAGACATTAAATAGTGCATTTAGATTGTTAGTGGCCTTAGCACCTTTGAGCTACACTTGAATTGGGAACAGAGAAGGAAGGTCCAGTAAGGTAGTCTAGAAGCAGATTTAACAAAGCCTGAGTGGCAAAGAGAAAAGGGATTCAGGAGCAGAATATACTGGATAGTTGGACAGATCAATCTTAGAGGCAAGATTGTAGAATAGAAGATAATGGTTTCCGAGCAGGAATTATGGATTAAAAGATGGCATGTTTGAGAAGAGTTTTGAGGTGGAGGAAGATGTCATGGTAAGAAGGAAATATAGAAAGAAGAATATCAGAAATTGTATTTGAAAGAAATATCAGAAACTGAGGTGGAGCAAAGATATGGGTCTTGAAGAAGGAGAAAGCTTGGTGTTTGATTGAATATCAGTATGTATTTTGAAGTTTTTTACTTGCATAAGAAACTTTACTGGGAGTCCAGGGGATATCCATGGATATATTGAAGTATCTAACTTCAGTAAAGGGGGTTAGATTCCCATAGTGTTTTTTACTTGTCAGTTCTTAAGCTTGTTTTTTTGAATTCCTTCATTGATCCTATTTTTAGTCTTTTAGCTGTGAGATCTTTCTTTACAGTTCTTATTATAATTCTAAAGTACTTTTATGGCTATTGATTGTCCAAACTTTTTTCCACCGAGGTAATTTCAGTTTTTTCCTTCTGGAGATTTCTAACTTTCTTTTTTCTCCACTTATTGTATTAGTATCTTTTTTACTTTTTTTTTTTTTTTGGCCTTCCTGATAATGTTTCCTTAAATTACATTCTGTAACAGTTTCTTTCAACTACTTTTTGTTGTTTATTTGTTGCATTGTCATTGTTTTGAGGAGATACAATAGATTTAGGTTTAGTAATAAGCACTCACTCATCTGAGAATCCCCTGCCTTATTCTTCCCAAGCCATTAAAAAAAAGCAAGAACAGATTCTGAAAATATTGATAATATGAATAATGAAGAGCATCACTGAAACAATGGCAGCTCTCTTTTTTTGATCTGTGTTCTAGATAAGCACTTTTCCATAAGGGATTATTTTAAAAAACACAGTTTTAGTAGAATAATATACAAATTATTATTTTTATAAGAACGTAAGTTTTTCAGATGTAAAAATAAATAAAGTGGCTAGTGGTAATTCTTCCTTTAGCCCACAGTCATTGATGAAAATTTTACTAGTGTTGAAATCTGCTAAGGAATTATTTTAGTAAATTCTTTATCGGTATGTCTCCCAGGCATTTTCCACATCCTTAGCAGGTTTTCTCTGGCCTGCTTAGGCTATGTCCAGACCTCCCAGCATAATGTTTGCTTGAAATTTTTTTTGTTGTGGGGATTTATCAGGGTAAAGACATATCAGGGTAAAGCCAGTTTTGTGGGAAGATTGAGGACATCTTTTTGTGTTCTATAAAATTTTGTGTAGGAACAATCCCAGGAGCTGAAGGAATTGTGAAGAGGTATGAAATTGAAAATGATTTAACAAGATTAGATGTCTTTGAGAATTAAACTTGGAAAACTTCCTAGAAACAACTTCAGTAAATATACCCCCTCTCCTTTCACTTTCTGGCTGTTAGTTATCTCTTCTCCCTTTCTCTCCTCATCTTTTTCTTCTCCTCTCCTGCCTTTCCTCTCTTCTTCCTTGTCTCCTTTCCTCTTGTTTTTTGTTGTTGTTTTTTGCCTCGGCCCACGAGGCAGTGTGTGGACCCTGGAAGAAAAGAGATAAGGGCAAGAGAGAGGGGACTCACAAAATGGAGGCAAGGCAAATCCATCTGATCAAGCCTCATTTTAATGGGTGCAATAGTACAGATATATATAGCAGTAGAAAAGAAGGCAGGGTTGTTCAAACACAGTACAGGGTGGGGGTCCTAGACAAAGGGTTGGTATCCCGCCCAAGGATGAGCTGCTCAGATGTTTCTGGTGGCAGGAAGCTCTATGATGTGATTAGGGGATGCCTAGATATCTGCCTATTCAAAGTTAGGATGTGATTAGGAGATTCCTATTCAGAAAGTCTTTGGTATAATGTGATTAGGAGATTCAACCTATTCAAGGTGTGGCTGTAGATTAGTGCCGGCTCCCCACAGTTTTTACTTCTTAATTAGATATTCTAATTGGAAGCAGATGTAGAGGGACACTATACTCTGATGGGCCTGATATTTGATTTAGATAAAAATTGAACTAAGCTCCTTATCCTTTCTTTATCATTTCCCTCACCCTCTCTAGCTATAATTAGATTCATGGGACCTGAAAGCATGAAATCTTTTGAGACCATTATTTTGTAGGTGAGTTATATAATACTATTGGATATTATTCGGCATAATTTCTCTTTCCTGTAGTCTTAAAATCTAATGGTATGTAGTGCTAATTCTTTTGATGATTTCTTTTGCAGACATAGAAGTAACTGCTTTGCAAAAATCTTAGATCATTTCATTATTGATCTAAAACTTACATATTAGGAGTCTTGACTCAGCATCTTGAATTCTTCTGTATGGTGATTTTTCTTTTCCATAAATTCTGAGAATGGAGTACTACTTGTTCCATTCATGAATAAGACTGGATGTGGCACATTATGTCAGGTTTCTGGCCAATATGCTGATACTGATAAAATACAAATGAAAACTACTGCTAAAACAAAAAACCAGTACTATCTGGCTTTAGGTTAGCAATGAAAGGAGATATCAGTGAAGTTATGATAGCTGGATTACTTAGGGGTAGTCATAGTGAAAACTAAACTCAAGGAAATATTCTTCACTTCTATGAAGAAATATCTTTAAAATGCAGAAAAAAGAGAAGACATAGAAATGTCTTTGGAATGAGAAAGGGAACTTGAGCTACAGAGCCAGAAACCTTTTGAGTGATATCTCTAGCTGGTTACAAATGTGGTTTCTGCAATAGAATAAAGTCTCTGCAGAGAGGATGTTGTTGACTATATCATCCATATATGTTCTCCAATACGATCTCTAGGTGCTTTTATTCAATTCAACAAGCATTTATTTTGTCATATTTTTATTCATCTTTTGTTTTTATATCACCTTCATTTCTTAATGTATCCCTCCCCATGCCTTCCTCTCAAACCTATCCCTTGTAACAAATATTTACAAAGAGGGAAAAAACAATTCAGCAAAGTTAACCATCATACCAACCAAGTCTAACAGAATGTGCAATAATCCCCCATCTCTGCAAAGAAGCCAGGGAGGTGAATTTTTTTAACTCTTCTCCAGGCCCAAGTTTGTCAACTAGCATTTGTTAAGCACCTACTTTGTGCCAGGCTTTGTGCTGGATGCTGGGGATACAAAGACAAAAATGAGCAGTCCCTGCCCTCAAAGAGCTTACATTTCTACTAGGGGGAAACAACATGTACACAGGTAAGTAAATACAATCTGTGAATAAAGTAAATACATAGTAATTTGGGGGAGGGGCATAGAAGTGATGTTTGGAGAGTACTAACAACGGGGGAGTTTGGAAAGGTCTTGTGCCACTAGAGGTACCACTTGAACTGAGCCTTGAAAGGAGTAATGGTTTCTAAGAGATGGAAGGCAGAGCCTTAGGCATAGGAGATAATCATGTTGTGTACACAGAGTTGCAAGGAACAGGGAATATTTTTTTTTAGCAGTTGTGTAGAAATTGGAATTGGAAAGGGTTGAATGTTTATTAGGAAATAATTGGAATGGTTCAAACTGGAAATAATAATGTGATTGTGATATATGTAAAGAAAAAGGGGACAGAGTTGAGAGACATTGTAGTAGTAGAATCAGTAGTAGAACAGTAGAATCAGAACATATATGGACAACTAATTAGGTTGTGTGAGTAAGAATGAAGAGTTAAGGATGATTCTTAGCTCCTGAACCTGTGTCATTGGAAGAATAGCATTTCCCGTAATCAGAAATGGGGAAATTGGGAGAGGGTGAATTTGGTGGGTAATATCATAAAACTTGTTTTTGGTGTGTTGCTTAAGGATCTGCTTGAGGGCCATCCAGGTGAGATGTCAGTAGGAAATGGAAGACTAGAGAGAGATTTAGAGAGAGCTGGGGACCAACATTTAAATTTGGAAGTCTTCTCCAAAAAGATAGTAGTTCAATCCATTAGAGTCAACTAAATTACTAAGAAAATTAGGCAGAAAGAGGAGTTAGTTGGAAGCTAGGATAGAGTTCTAGGGTATAGCCATTCACAAGGGTTGAAAACAGATGGTTCACCAATAGAGGAAATGGATGATTTTGGTCTGCTAGAAGAACAAGAAATGAACAAAGTTATTGAAACTCGGAGAGGAGAATATCCACGAGAATCAAGGTATTCAGCAATGACAGATGACTGCAGAAATGTTCAGAATAATGAAGACTAAAGAAAGGTTACTGTATTTAGCAACAAAGTGATTATTGGTAACTTTGGAAGGAGTGGTTTTCAGTCAGGTGATGGAGTCTGAAATTCCATGAGTTGAAAAATAAATGGAAAGTGAGAATCCAGGGATAAAGAGTGCAGGCAATTCTCTTTGTTATCTAGAAGGTTGGCTGTGGAAGGGAGGAGAGAGCAAAGACAATTCATTGATAAGATGCAATGGTCAAGTGAAATTTTTTAAAAGATCCAGATGGAGGATATCTAGCTATATTTTTAGGCCTCAAGGAAAGAGCTAATTAGTAAAGTGAGATGATTGAAAATTAGGGAGAGAAGGGAGATGGCCAAAGGGGTTATCTGCTGGATGACACAGGATCAAGGGCCTACGCAAAAAAAAAAGCTTGTCACATCTTTTGACATGAGAGAAAAGGAAAAGAAATGATGTTGAGGGGATTTCAGGTATAGAAATGGAGGACAAGAATGAAACTGTTGTCTCAGGTTTTGTTTTGTTTTGTTTTTTTTCCAGTAAAATATGAAGCACAATCTGTTGCTGAGGGGAAGAAGAGGGGAGGTGGTAAAAGTGATTTGAGGAGAGACTTAGAATAAAAAAATGTGAATTCCTTGAGTGAAATTCAGCACTGGGGAGTGCTGAGGAGAATGGTAAGAATAATGTCAGCTTAGGATTTGGAAAAGGATATGATTGGTTAGACAAAGTGTAATGCCGGAGAAACTGAGGCATGATAGAGATTAGAGTATTTAATAATTTATTTAAAAGGGAGAGATTTACTGGGACCAAATGGATCCATGGTTTGGTCCCAGGACGACCTATATACATATGGCTCAGACTCAGGGGGTAGACTGAGGCAGGGATGGAGTCAGGGTGCTAAGAGGAATGGTACTCTGACAGGGTGGTGTGAGCCTCCGGGGAGGGGGATGACATAATAGGGGGAGGCATCCCGGACATGGGGAGAGGCATCTTCATAAGACAGTATCTGATACTCTGATAGCTTGGGATGGGGAGAGGCATTCTGATATTCTAAAACATAAGATCTTTTATCCTTATCAAATATTCTGATTAAGAGGGAGGGGAGGTTTTTCAGGACAGTTATAAACTGAGGCAGAATACTTAGAAAAACTGAGTCAGGACTAGGTCAGGATAATTAGGGACACTGAGTCAGGACAATAAAAGAGAACCATGGCATAACAAAGGAAGCAAGGGATTGATGGATAAAGGATAGTGAAAATTTTTACTGGTTGCTAGGGTCAAGATTTATAAGTTATTTTGTATGACTTTATATTTGTCATGGGTTTTGTATTTCTTTCCTTCTCAGAATGAGATGGGGAAAGAAGAAGGGAGGGAAAAAAAATCTGAAATTGAAAATGAAATAAAATTTAGTTTAAGAAATTTTAAAAAGAAAAGAAAGATTTTAAAATGGAGGAATAAAAAGAGGTTAGAGCAGAGATGATGGTCTGGGAAAACAAGGAGTAGGAGGCATGACTGGAGATGTGGGAAGAATTAGAAATTAATTTCAGGAGGCATGAATTACAGAGAGAGACAAGGAATGGGGGGTATGATCAAGAAAGAGAAATTTAAGAATTATGCATGATGATGAACTAAAGATTATGACTATAATGAGAATTGAGGACGTTGATAAATTAGCAGCCATATATCAATATGTAACTTGATATATATGAATGGGAGTTGGAGTGAGGAAGAAAACTATGAGCTCAGCACTGAACTGGAATTAGAATCTAGATAAAGTCAGATGGAATGGATCACAAAGCAGGGGAAATTGCTAAATAATGGAAGCTAGAGAGAAGATCTGGAGGTAGCAGTCAGGAACGCTATTCCGCTTATACTTATTCCTTCTCTGGGACGGTGTATTGGGAGTATGAGTATTTTCAATACTGAAGAGGGTAGCCAGATTTGCATGTTTTCTTAAGAGAGTCAAACTTCTATGATTGCAAAAAGATATAAGATCTGTGAAAAGAAGAGGCCTAATAGCTTGTTAACTGTAGAATGAGGTTTCTCTAGGAAACATTGGAAAGAGAGGGGAGAGTGATTTGGAGACATAGAGCATGTAGGACTGATGAGGGAGCAAGGAATAGTATCAGGACAGATCTAATTAGGCCTCATCTCTGAATTATAAGGATTCTAATTGGGGAAAAGTGCTTGCCAGCTATAGGACAATGGAGACACTTAATGTTACTATTTTGTCTTGTAAAAAACTTTATTGACTCCTTTTGTTTTTAGAGTATTGCCATTTCCTGATACATGTTTCTCTCCCTCTCTTCTTCTTGAATTCTCTTTTCTAACAAAGTAACATAGTTAAGCAAAGAAGCAAAACTACCTCATCTGATAGTGCATACAACCTACTTCACCTCTATTCTCCTGAATCACAATTGACCATTGTAGTCAACCAGAATTTTTTTGCCTTTTTTGTTGTTCTTGTTTATATTATTGTAATCATTGTATAATCATTCTGATTTTTCTTTCCTTACTCTGCATCAATTCATATAATTATTTCTCTGACTTTATCATATTTGTCATTTCATAGGCCACAATAATATTCCATTACATTCATATGCTACAGTTTATTCAGCCATTCTCCAATTGATGGGCACTCAGTTTGTTTATTTTCTTTGCTTCCTTAAAATGTTTAGAAACCTTTTAGGGCTATAAAACAAACAGGGTATTTATTCTATCACCATGTTGAGAGGAAGAGAATTTGTCTATGTTTAATTGTTGGGGGAAGGGCACTATTCATGTTAAGTTTTCATAGAAGGTTTATTTATATATAATAAGCTCTTTGTCTTTTCAGACTTAT
Organism: Sarcophilus harrisii; assembly: GCF_902635505.1. Classification (NCBI taxonomy): domain Eukaryota; kingdom Metazoa; phylum Chordata; class Mammalia; order Dasyuromorphia; family Dasyuridae; genus Sarcophilus; species Sarcophilus harrisii. The sequence continues at coordinate 322,890,999 of NC_045427.1, forward strand.
TCTGCATCGAGAGAAGCACTTCCATTACCTGAAAAGAGGCCTTCGACAGTTGACAGATGCTTATGAGGTAAATATATCAACTCAAGATCACCGAATTTCATATTTTTCCCACTGATCAGGCCAATAATTATATAAGCCTTTCTACCCTCTTTTTACCTGCTTAAAATTTCTTGAAATTGTCTTTCTCAAGATAATCCAGTGTACTATACCATTCTCATTGTAGGACTGTCATTATAGTGGCAGTATTTCTACAACCCTTTTATAGGAATAAGCCAGGTTTTTGATCTCCTTCATTTCCTCACATAGCTTCAGAAAAATATCTGGGGCTGGTATTCCATCTAGTCAGGGTATCTTGGTTTCCTAGGAGCCTTTTTGGTGTCCAACTAAATTTCATAATACCATGGACTTTTGGGCATCCTTCCTCTTTGAGATAAGAGCTTTTTGCTCTGCTTCATCCTATTAGCTATTTCAAATATCTCTCTGAGTTTATTTTCCCTGTTGGGTCTGTTTGATGATATTTAATAGTAGGTTTCATTAAATACAGAAAGCCCTTTTCCTTTCTTCTGCCTTCCCAAACCCCAGCAAGAATGCCAACAAGCTTTTGTTTTCCCTTAGCCTAAGTATTCACTTACTTAAGATCCATTGGTATATCATTCCTTTGTTACTTATATCAGCTCCTGGCCAAGGCCATAGCTTCCCAATACATTTTCCTTCATTTATTGATTCTCATCAATAGGATGTCCTAACTTCTCTCTCACCAGGCTACTTGGAGTAAGACAGATGGCAATCATGTCACCAGTGTCTTGGAGTAGTATGAATAGGAAATGTGTTTTCTTCCCTGTTCATCTCACAGTGTCTGGATGCTAGCCGCCCCTGGCTCTGCTATTGGATCCTGCACAGCTTGGAACTGCTTGATGAACCCATTCCTGAGTCGGTGGCTTCAGAGTGAGTTTGGCTTTAGAATCATTAAATTTAGCTTTTGGGCTTTCTCTCTCTCTCTCTCTCTTTTTTAATGTGAAGAGTCAGGACAATACAGAAGAAAATTTTTTCTTCTCTTTGACATTTAGAAACTTTCTAAAATTTTCTTCCTTTTTAAAGGCTCAAATGTGAACTTTTAGGTAAACCAAAGTTTAGGAATCCAACAGAAGAGTTTTGGGGTTATTCTTTAGCCTAATCTCATGACCAGCTCATGGTCTTTGAAGAGTGAAATTTGTCATCAGTTCTGATCATTTTAGAGAAAGAAAAAAAAAATCATGATCTTGGTAGAAAATAGATATTGAATTTTTTAGTCACTAGTCATAGTCAAGTAGGAGCTCTTAGGATAGAATTGTTTCTGTAAGGGATATTATAATAAAGATTTACTATATGAAGGAAGATTCTTTCATTCTAGGATTTGCATCGAAGCTTAACTTCTTTGGAAAAGCTCTACCAGTTCCCATTGAACAGATTATTCTTCTTCCATAAGCGTAGTCTATCTCTATAATACCTCTTACTTTAGGAAAGTGGTAATAACCTTTCTGGTAATTGTATTTAATAGTGCACTGGTGATCAAAACTCTCTGGACAGACTTTTTACTATGATTTTCTTGAATATTCTGATGCATAATTGGAGACTTAAGAAATTGTGAATTTTCCTTAGTGTTTTGTGTAGATGGTATTCTGTGTTTTATACTTTTTATTAAAATATTCCCTCTGTGTTTTGGAGAAGACAAAAAATGAGTTCTGCGGTCTTTGGGGGTTTATTTTTTTATTCCTAATACAAAGACAAGTTAGGAATTATTTTTAGTGCTTGCTTGTATTGATCAGAGAGAAATCACACTTTCTTTTGAGGAAAGCTAGTTGTAATTTTATAAAAAGGACCTTTGATATCCTCTAGTCTAACATGCACTTTCTGAGACTCAACTCTGAGTTACAGGACTCAGGAATGGAAAGGCTTCCCAGCCAGGTTCATTTTTTATGCATCAAGTGGAGGCAGCTGTGCCAGGATACATGGAGCCCAGCCGGTGCCCTGGCCTAGGTCACATTGTCATGCCATAAGAACAGAACTGCACATTGTCTCATTCATTCTTTCTCAACAATAACCTCCCATTCTTGCTTTCCTGGGTGTAGGGTGTCTTGTGATGAATGCGGATGGTGGGGATAGTAAGGAATTGCACTTTGAACAAATCCCTTCTGAGGGGGAGTAAAACAATCTACATTGTCTCCATCATCATGAGGATAGTATGGGCCAAATTTCTTTTAACAGTGGAAGTGGAGTTGGCAGAACTTCTGAAATAACAAGGATTTATTTGTCAAAATAAATGCCCATGTGCTTTTAAAATACCAGTTGGGGTATGTGAATGGCATTTTTTTTTTTCCCAAATGGCAATGAAGCAGTATAGGGAAGCATGCTAATCTATATATGAAATTTTTTTTTAATGCAACTGTCAGACTTTTATGTGATTTCAAATGGAGGGGGTCAGACTTGAGTAGCTTCTATCTGGCTGGAGATAACAACATAATAGAGTAAGTGAAGCTGAATAGAAAAGTACAGGTATAAATTAATTTGAACTTTTTTTCCCCTAGATAACACTAGGAACTTGACAAAGCACTCGACTTACTTGACTTCTCCAAGGAAAAGTAGTAATAGAAGTCTTCCATTGTGTTGTTTCTGTGGCCAGTCCCAACTACTGGGACTTAGCCACTTAGTTGAATTCCAAGCCATTTTTTATATTTGGTATTTGGGAATAGCTATTCCACATCATCTTCACTAACTTTGAATATGGTTCTTCAGAATTAACATTTCATAGAACATTTCATTTTCCAATAATGCCTTTAGTTTTGAGCCTAGAAGGGAGTTATATAGTGTATATTAATTCCAGCTAGTGAGCTAGATATTTCTCTCTCTCTCTCTCTCTCTCTCTCTCTCTCTCTCTGTGTGTGTGTGTGTGTGTGTGTAAAAGTTTTCCTCTCTTTATAACATTTTTATTTTAATTAGAGAACAGGAAATTTTCAGATTATTCTTTTTTGTATATGAGAAAAATGTATAGCAAATGAATTCTTAACTTTTTATTTCAGGTGAATAGTATTGGAACTGGGCTGAGATGTTAGCTTTTAGAGAATGGATTTTATTTGTGGGATTCTGTTCCTGCCAGAAATAATATTTTTCCTCTTAATTTTATATTTCATTCACTGTTAAGCTTCTGTTAGTTTTATGAACAACTTGGGTTCCCTCTGGTGGTCAGCACTGTTTTTGCCAAGTCCTATGTCTGGGGAACAAAAATAATAAGACTTACCAGTAGATCAGAACATCTGTCCTACAGATGTTCTGATCTACTGGTAAGTCTTATTATTTTTGTCCTACATTTCAAGGGGAATATGATCAAGTCATAATGTTTTAATATGTATTGACATTTAGTTGTTTCAGGGCATGCCTAACTCTTTATGACCCCCATTTGGGGTTTTCTTGGCAGAGATACTTGGAATGGTTTGCCATTTCCTTCTCCAGCTCGTTTTATAGATGAGGAAACTGTGTCAGAGGCTGATTTGAACTCAGGTCTTCCTGACACTAGGCCTGGCACTCTTATCTGTTCTGCAACTTAGCTGCCCCTTTCATAGGTATAGTACAAAATTGTTCACATTTGATTTTCTTAATTATTCTCTGTCACTTTTCTGACATTATACTAATGTGACCAATTGTGTAATAGTGTCACTGTGTTGAGATAGTTTCAATTTAAAGAACCATTGTTTGAAATCTAGTCAGTCATAAGCATTTATAAGTACCTACTGTGTACCCGGCAGTGTGCTAATTATTGGGGATAAAAAAAAAGTCGACAGTTCCTTCTGTTAAGGAGCTTGTAGTCTAGATTTTGTATGTGTGGTATGTGTGTGGTGTGTGTTTTGGGAGAGAACATGCAAATAATTGTGGACAAAAATATGTATATGTATATGATGAATTTGAGTGATGTCTCAGAGGAAAGGTACTAATATGAAGGAGGACTTGGAAGAACTTCTTATAGAAGGTGGGGATTCTGCTGAGACTGAGCAGGAGTTCAGGAAAGCCAAGAGGTGTAAGGAAGGAAGGAAACCATTGTGGGCATGGGGTACAGCCACTGAAAAATCTCAGAGTAGGGAGATGTTTCATGCAAGTAACAGCAAGGAGGCCATTGTTATTTAATTGAAGAAAATGAGGTGTAGGAAGAATATAAAAGTAGGAAGCGGTAAGTCATGTTGAATTTTATATTTGATCCTGGAAATAATAGGAAGCTACTGGACAAAGGGCAGGATTGTGTACTAGGGACCTGCTTGTGCTTTAGAAAGATCAGCTGAAGGGCTTTCAGCTAGGAGATGAACTAGGTTATTGCACTAGTCCAGATGAGGAATTGCATAAAGATCCTGAAATAGCAAAATAATATGGTACAATCCATTTAAACTTATGCAATTCTAATGTGTTTGAAATTTTGAGGAAAATACTTGGAAAAAAGTTAAGTTGAAGAGCTTGTTGCCAGTTTGCATACTTGTTGATGAAGATTTGGTTACAGCATTTCTTGCAGACAACTCATTTCCAGAGGGAATGTAATATGTGTTTGTAGAAGGAGAATTCTCACTAACAAGAATATAGACTTTTGAAGTATTGAGGTATAATTAAAAACACAGAACTTGAGAATTTTAAATGTGTAAATGTTCCTCAAAAGAAGTAGAAATTTTGAGATTCTGTTTATATGCTCATTCAAATCAACAAATATCAAAGCATTTAGCAGTGCTCCAAATGGAATCCTAATTGTCACATCTAATAGAATAACAGTTAACATTTATATAGTGCTTTTTAAGTTTTGCATAATACTTTACAAATATAATCTCATTTTATCCTCATAATAATTCTGAAAGTTAGTTGATATTATTATTTCATTTTACAGATGAGGAAATTGAGGGAGACAACAGCTTAGTGAATTGCCCATGGTAACTTCATAAAAGTAAAATTCACTCCAATGAGATCACAAATCCTAGTTAACATGAATATATTGGAAGTTATTTATATGTTTTATGCTGGTACTAATTTCAGGTTACTGTATTACAGTGCACAGAATCGGAAACTAAAACTCCAGAAACTGATACTGGGTTAGAAATCTCATTGGATTCAGTAAGTAAAGAGAGTATCATTGATAGTCATCAGCAGCCAATTTCAGCCTGAGTTTGGTGGAGGGGAGTGAATTTTACTTTTATGAAGTTATCATGGGCCTTCGATCTGGTCTTCACTTTTACAGATTCTGAAACTTGATTTTATCAGTTCACTTTGGAAGGTCAAGCTCTAGAAGTGTATTCATTTTAATCAAGTTCAAAAGATATTTCTAAATTTATCATAGGACACATATGTACACACACATAATATGTGAGTATGTGTGTGTATATATGTAGTGTAGTGTAAGAATCGGTTAGAATTATTTGCCATAGGACATTCCACTAAAATGATCAAAATCAGATGAGAAGACTGGTGAGTTTAAAGAATCAGACCGGAGTCGAATAGGTCTTGACTCTATAAAGGGATGTTTCCATGAACAGTCAACAAGTTTTAGGGAAAGCAATTTACATTCAAAAACTAACCTGAATTGTATAAAACTACTCAAAGAGGAAAAGGATTGTTAAGAGTCTGGAGTGTAATGTACTAAGAATTAAGGAAAATCTGTTATGCCATACAATTGCTTTTGCATCTTACCCTATATGGATTCCTATGTCTATAAATTTATATATAATTCAGAGGAAAACAGAAGATAATATATCTCAGCTATGGGTAGGGGATAAGTTTGTATTTAGCCATGCCATAGAAATTATTATAAAAGAAAACTTTGGTTATGTAAAAAGAAAAAAAGATATGCTTTTTAAATGCTATTAGAATATGATGAGAGGTCAGAAAAATTTTTTTGCACAGAACATTCCTAATAAAAGTCTGATATATAGAAATTTTTATGAATTGATTTAAATCTGAAGAATTAAGACCACCAAAATGTAAGTTGTTAAGAGATATTGGACACAGTTTTTTTTTTTTAATTGAAATTATGATTTCATTGATAATAGAAACTTCTAGTAAGGAAATTCCCTCTACTAATATAAACCTTCACTGCAATTGTCCAGGCTCACACAGCCAGTAAGTATGTGGCATAAACAGTACTTAAATCCAAGTATTCCTGACTTGAAGGTAAGCTCTTTATCACAATGCCATGTAGCCTCTCCAAACAAACATTTCTTATAGGAAGATATCTCTATCATTAATACAAATTGTCAGAGAAAAAAGTGCTCAAAATTGCCAAAAATAAGAGTAATGACCATAAAAATCATTCTCAAGTGTCATCTCACCATTCCCATCCCTACATTGCCCCTCCCCCCCCAAAAAAGACGAAAGAAAATTTCACTGTTGGCAAGGATGCAGGAAAACAAGCCAGATAATTCATTGTTGGTAGAACACTGAATTTGTTAAGTTATTCTAGAAGATAAGTTGGAATTTTGTAAGGAAAGTTGCAAATTTGTCATACTTGATAACATTTCCAGTTTATATTCCAAAGAGATTATTGACAATAAGCAAAGCCCTATTTGCATAAAAAAGTTTATAGCAGTAAAATACATGAAAAATGTTTGATGTATGTTGAATGATGGAGGAATATGAACATGTGAATGTCCATGCATGTACATGTAATCAGATATTATTGAGGAATGACAAATACTAAGAATTAGAAGGAGTTTGGGAGAATCACAGTGAAGTGAGCAGAACCAAGATAATTTATATAATAAAAATAGCTCTGTGAAGAAAAAGTGATTTTGAAAGACTTAAGAAATATGATCAATATGATCAAAAATGATCAGTAATTAATTGTAAGCCAAGAGGACTCATGACAAAACAACTTCTGATGGAGAGTTTTGGACTCAAAGTACAGAATGAGATGAAAATTTCTGTACTTGGCCAGTGTATAGATGTGTTTTGCTTGATTATGCTTTTCATTACAAAAGCTTTGTTTTTTCTTTTTTTGACTGAGGGGAGGGAGGTATTGTTACCAAAAAGAAAGCAATCTGAAACATTTAAAAGAAAATACACAAAAGAGTTGAGAAGGAAACAGTGCAGAACAAGATCTTCTATTGAATTTATCATGTTTTCAGTTTCTAATGCAATCCTTTTTCTATTATACTTTATGTATGAAAATACTCAATTTCAGTGCAGAATTAACTTTTTTTTAATGGTAAGTGATTGTACTAAAATAGAGATATAAGAGCAGAGAAGGGAACAAATGTGTATTTGTGCATATGTTAAGTTCCATGAAATCAGTGGCCCTCTTATACTTGCCTTTAATACATAGTACAATATGCCTAAGAAATATAATTTCAATTCTAAACAACCAACAACAAAGAAACATGGGTCAAGTATATTGATAATAAATTATAAAGTATATAGCTGTGTTTTCTTTTCAAATAAAACCATTGGTATACAATTGTGTGAATTATATCAGATTATTTATGTTTATTTAGCCATTTTTCTGGGATTTTACATTGTGAGGGATTCATTTGGAATTATGCCTGAGATTTGTATGTATTGAAAGAAAATTTATCAATAACATTTTAAAAAAATTGAGACTAAAAAAGACAAAAATTTCTTGAGTATTGGCCAGAGTAGGAAGAGATAGTTCACAGTGTGAAGCAGGTCACTAGTTGGTTCTTGTTAAGATTTGTTCTGAACAGGAAGGATGATTGAAGGTAGTCTTAATAGTGCTATCAAATTGAACTTGTATATAATTTACATTGGATGGGATTAAAAAACAACAGCTTAATAAATAAGGCACTTCTGGAACTTTTACATGTGAATTTAAAAGGGTATTTTTAGGACCTAAAGATCTTTTACTTAAAGAATAGGATTTCTAGAATGTTAAGTCTTGTGTCTAATTTTGGCACATAGAGTAGATGGTTCATTGGCAAAGTAGAATAGATTAGGAAGAGAATGGCTTGGAATAGTCTTTTTAGAGTCAAAATCACCATAACATTATAATGTGCTATTAGAGGAGCATTTAAAAATTTCTACATTATTTCTAAATGAGAAGATAAGATGAAAAACAATAGTAGTAGATATCAAGCCATACTCTTTGAGAGAACTGAGACCGAATGTGAACAAAGCGTAGTATTTTCACATTTTTTGTTGTTATTGTTTGTTTGCTTTTTTCTGATTTTTTTCCCTTTCTTTCACCTCTTGATCTGATTTTTCTTGTGCAGCATAATGAATATGGAAATATGTTTAGAAGAACTGTATATGTTTAACCTATATTGGATTGCTTGCTATCTGGGAGGGATAAGGGGAGAGAGGAAGAAAAAGTTGAAACAAGGTTTTGCAAAGATTCATATTGAAAACTATCTTTGCATGTATTTGGTAACATATAAAGTTACTAAAAAACAAAAAAAAACTTGATTTAAAAAAATCTTTAATTTTAAAAAGTCAGCTGTACATTTACTGGATGGAGGAAGGATGGAAGTTGATGTGGAAAAATAAATCTGGGCTAAGATGGTTGTCTGAGTGGGAGACAGATTGTCCATCTCCCACATAACTACAACATTAAAACTGAGGATCTTATCACTTTGAAGAATGAACAAGAATTTCCATTAGAAAGTATACTAGGTGTCTTCTATTCCCAAACTTCACAAGAGATCAACCAAAAACCTGAGCACAATTGAAAGGCGGGCTACTAGGAAAATTAGCACAGATGTGGTCTCCTAAAGCAGTAAATCAAGTATGTAATCTGTAAAGCTCTGTGTCTGAAAGCATCAAGGATAGAATATTCTCTGAGAATGCTCCAGGGTGAGGACCTTTGAAATCCTGGGTAGTCACAGCAGGTCAGGCACTTTGGACCAGGATATCTTTGGCCCAGGAAATCTGGATTCCCTTATACTTTGTCTTGAGATGCTAGAGATATCTCTAAAAATTCAATGTTCTGAATCTCAGGGATTCAGGACAATCTAAAGAACTGATCGGGAATCCAGGGCACCAAAGATAGAGACCTAGTGAAGCGTCTGACTGTAATGTTCTCTGTTTAGGTTTCCTGGAGGTCTTTGGAAGCAGCCTTCTTTTCAGTCAGATTAATCATCACAAGTACAGCCAGGTGTTAAAGTCCAAATCCTTTATTGTCTCCTTTCCTGGGGCCCAGTTAGCTTTCTTAGAGGCCTATCTCTCTCCTTGGTTCCGAGAGCTTGAGCTCCTAACTTATATGCTCTCTTATCATAGATGTGAATCTTGTAGAACTATATTAAGTACTAAGTACTGTTGGAATCTTTACAAACTGTTAAGCCATTAGAGTTGATAGAGACAATAATTATCTAATTTAGCATGGTTCAATATGATTGATTTGATCTTAGAAGGAGATATTTTGGGCCAGAACTTGAAACAAGGTACTAAATACAACTGATAGAAACGATGCTTGTGTTCACACCTTTAGAGAGCTCATAGAAGCAATAAATATTTAAGTACTCATTGGAGTTCACATGTTTGGGAGATTTCAGGGTTTAGAAAGAGGTATCGGAATTCACACCTCCCTTGAAGTTCTTAGGGCCAGAAAGCACTCTGGGAGATAACCCATAATCCCTCTCTCTCAGAGGAGGAGTTAACCTTTGGGAGATCACATATATATATAGAGGAAGCTTTTAAAGCTTGGAGAGTCTTACTTCAGAACATTGACTGGAGTCAGAGAGGAGCACTCTGGGAGAAAGCCCACAAGCCCTATCTCCGAGGCAAGAGAGATTCATTTTCATCTTCCACCTTGGTGCTGGCTGGAGCTGAAGAAAGCAGAGGCAGAAGCCAAGGACAAAGCTGCAAGAGCTCTTAGAACCAAGCAGAGAGATAGGCTTCTGAGCTAACCGGGCGATATTGAAGGACACAATAAAAGATCTGAACTTTTATCAGCTGGCTGCGATTTTGGGTGATTATTTACTTGTAACTGAAACTAAAGCTGCCTCCAGAAAACCTCCCTGAGAAACCTCTCTCCCAGAGAGAACCATCTTATTATTATATTATATTTAAAGAAGAAAAAACACCAACAAAGTACATGTACAGAATTAGAGAACAGTTAAGCACCATGCTGAACAATCATTGTCTTTATCAATTCCATTGAGTTAGCAACTTGTAAGAATCCTTTGTTTCAAGGTCAGAGTTCTGACCCATAACACTGACAACTATACCCTAAAAGTGAAGACATAAATAAGTAAAAGAAAATACTAAGCAGTAAAATAATTTATTTCAAATCTAAAGTTTCCTTCCCTCCCCAGAGATGAAGAATATGTTGTTACAACTGCATGTAGAGAATCACAGGAATAAGCTTTCCATGAATACCTAGGAGAAATGAAGCAAGAAATTAAAAAAAAAAAAAAAAGACAATTAAAACTCTGGAAAAAGAATTTTTAAAAAAAGTAAATAGTTTAAAAGAGAAAGTTACAGTAATCTTATCCAAATAACAGACTCCCTGAAAACTAGAATAGAACAAACAGAAATCTGATTCTATGAGCAAGAGATATTAGAATGACAGCAGAAATTAAAGAAATAGAAGTAAATATAATAACATATAATATAAGAACAACTGACCTGGAATATAGGGTAAGGAGAGATCATTTAAGAATCTTTCAACTGTCTGAAAAACCATGGTCCACCATCCCTCCCGCCCCCAAATCTGGATACTATATTTCATAAATTGAAATTGCCCAGATATTTTAGAACCAGAGGGAAAAGTAAAGATAAGAATCTACCAGTCACCTCCTTTCCGGAAGAAATCCCCAAAGGAAAAGTCCTCAGAAGTCTCATAGACAAAATTCAGAATCCCTACATAAAAGAAAGCATACAGCAAATACCCAGGAAGAATCACTTGTGGTATGAAGGATGCCTAGTCAAGATTACACAAGACCTGGCAGCTTCTACTCTAAAGGAAATAATCTTGTAATATAATATTTCAGAAGGCAAAAGAGAGAGAGGCTTACAATGAAAAATAATCTGTCCTGCAAAGCTGAATATAAATCCTTTCATGGATATAGGACTTTGAAGCTTTTCTGATACAAAAACCAGAGTTGAATAGGAATTTTGAAATGTGAAAACAAGGGTCATAAAAAACCTCAAAGGTAAATTAATTTGAGCAATTGGAGCTGTATGATTTTATAGTGCTAACATCCCTTTTTGGGAGGAGAGGAGTAAGAATTTTTTCAGAACCATAATACCTTCAAAGGACATTCAGGGAGTTAAGTAAGAGAAACAGGTCCAAAATAAGGCTTAGTTCTGTGCATTCAAAAAGGAGAAAGAGCATAAAAAGAAAAATACATTGCAAAATATAGGAAAAAGAAGTAAAACTTTCTGTTTCTCATAATTGGAGCATATGAAAAGTTATACAGATCTAAAAGAGTGGGGATAGTTGGCATTATATGAATTTCACTCTTACCTGAAATGAGCAAAGGAGGGTTCAAAACAAAGAAACAATCCTCCTCCACTCACCCCTCCCCCCCAATTTGGTATAGAAATAATTCAAATCCAAAGCAAAACAAGTAGGGAAGAGTTGTAGAGAATTATTGGCTGTAAACAGTGAAAACTAGCCCTGATCTTGATGAGGTTAGTAAAAAGTCAGGGAAAAAAAGAAAACTGAAATCTAAGGGGATGTCTTAGATTGTCTTAGACAGGGAATTGGCTGAACAAGTTGTGGTATGTGAATGTGATGGAATATTATTGTGCTCTAAGAAATGAACCAAAAGATGATTTAAGAGAATCCTAGTTCCAGAGAATCTGGATCCAGAGAGAAGTGAGCAGAATGAGAATAGTTTATACAAGGACAGCATCATTTAGAGAAAAATAATTTGGAAAAACTAAAGAACTCTGATCAATACTGTGACCAGCCATCTCTTTATAGGACCTAGGATTGTGTCCCATCTCTTGACAAGAGTGTTGATAAATAAAAAATACAGAGATATAACATTTTTTGGACATGGTCATTGTGTGATTTTGTTCTACCTGACTTTGCTCATGTTAAAAGGACTTTTTTTTTTCTCATTCTTTCTCTCAGTTTTTAATAAGATAGGAATGAAAGGTGAGGTGGGGAATTTTTAAAATGATTCCATAATATAATAGTGATATTCAGAATTTTAAATAAACATAAAATTGTTTAAAAAAAATACCTTGGGGTTTTAGTGAGCCACACATTTAGCAGGAGTCAGTAGTGTAGTATGTTGTCCAGAAAAGCCAGTATAATTTTAACATATATTAAGAATCAAAATTCAGGGAGTTGATAGACCTGCTTAAATTACATCCTGAGTATTGTGTTTAGCTTTGGTATAGATGATAATTGAAATCCCTGAGATTTTGGTCATGTTTTTAGCTTGGAGAAGAGAGAATTTGGGAAATACATGATAGGTATCTTTAAATATTTAAAGTGTCATATGGAATAAAACCCTGTTTGACTTAGGACCAAAGGGTATAAATTACAAGGAAAGATTTCAGTCCATCATATGAACTTATCATATAGGTCTTAAAGGTTAGGATTGTTCAGAAATGGAATGGCCTTCATATTCATGTGGAAGCCAGATGAGTCCTTGTCAGTGATGTGCTCATTAAGATTCATACTTTGGGCAATAATTAGACAAGATGGAATTCCTTCAAACTCAACAATTTAGTCTTGTTCCTTTTCTAGGTAGGTCATTTTAGTTCAGGTAAAGAAACAAAATCAGATTAGCAAATTAAAAAAGAACAGAATTGGCACCATTGAATAAGCGAAACGTTCTTCATTTTCTGTGGAGACGCTCTTTTGTACTACTTCCTTTTTGGAGAGCAGTTTTTCATTTGTTAGCATGTTCTTAATGGCAAAATCTATTTATAGTAAGACTTACCTTGCCTAAAAGATTCTTACAATGGGCTAGGAAATAGAGAGAGAAGTACCAACTCATTTATTTCTTTTTAAAAGTAAAAGGACTAGAACTGCTTTTTTGGGTTTGTTGCTTTGATTTGTAAATGTAGCACATTCTGATTTTCCTTTTCTCTTTTGCCATTTATAGTGTATGTCAGTTTCTAGAGCGATGCCAAAGCCCAACAGGTGGTTTTGGAGGGGGACCTGGTCAGCACCCACACCTTGCACCCACATATGCAGCAGTCAATGCATTGTGTATCATTGGCACTGAAGAGGCCTTTGATGTCATCAACAGGTATAATCTGGTTCAGAATCCCAAAACAGCAGATTTGCATCTACTCATAGCAGATACTCATCCACTAAATTCTTCTTTCTCTTTTGTGTCTCAGAGAGAAACTCCTAGAATACCTCTACTCCCTTAAGCAGCCTGATGGTTCTTTTATCATGCACATTGGAGGTGAGGTGGATGTCAGGTGAGTTGGGGATTTATTGGGCTCTTGAGATATGAGATTATCTATCCTTTTTTATAGCTTTTAAAACTTGTTTGCATTTGGGGTCAAGTATTTGTATTTTGGATTTATTCATTAGTCACCAAGGAAATGAAAAAAAACAAACAAACAACAGAAAATTGTGTGGTAGAAAGAAATAGTTCTCTTAGTGGTGTAGTAAAAGAAGAATGTGATGTTAAAAATCACAGGAATGAGTAAAAGGGCAACGAAGTGAAAAGGTGGGAATGATGAGATTAGTGAGCCAAATGATGTGGTTAATGGCAGTGCAGAGAGTCATGGGAACCTTTTTTGGTCGGAGAAGGTCCAATGTGAAAGAATTCACAAACCTGAAATATTAGACTGGCAAAAGGAAATTTATTTTGGCACTGAGAAATCAGCTTTTGCTAGAAGACTGACTTCTTCAGTGGCAAGGTTCTGACAGATAAGATCCTAGCAGAGAAATCCCAGCAGAAAGATTGAGGGCTTAACGCTGAGAAAAGAATGTCTTCACAGTGGGCAGGGGTCCTGGCAGGCAGCAATGCCAAAGAGAGTTCCCTTGGCATAGCATGATTCCTGCTTTTAGGCCTCTGCAAAGAAATGACCCCCAAATTGCCCTTTAATAGGAAATCTGAGACTGAAGTTTCAATTGAATGAGATTTCTTCAATGTTGTCACTGGCCCCAGGCCTAGATTTCTAATTGAATAAGACCATTTATGTTCCACTAAGTAGGAGTACTTAGTTTTCAGCTCAATAGAAGGTGTAGTTACTTAATAGAACCATCAGGTATAGATTTCCAGCTAAATGAGACCACTTAAGTTTCAGCTAAGTAGGGAGTGGTCCTGGGCCAATCTTAATGAAACCACTGAACTGCCCCAAAGGGTGGATCTCTGTCAGGAGAGTTTCAAGGCTCACCCCAAAAGTCAAGGAAGACAGTTTCAGGGTCCCTCCTGTCAGGAATAGCATTGAAGGGGCTATAGAAAGGCACAAGTTATTGGCACAATTATAAATTGGCCCATTTTTTCTGGAAAGCAATTTGGAATTACCCTTTTAAAAGTAACTATATTTATACCCTTCATCCAGAGTGCCTAGTGCAACACGTGTCGTCCGGGGAGAGTGGAGGGGGCAAAGACAGAAAATACAGAAGACAAAAAAATAGTAGCATTATTTGTGATAGCAAAGAATTGGAAGCCAAATAGATATATTTTGAATGGGGAGTGTAATGCCAGAGAAACTGAGGCAAGATAGAGATTAGAGAGTTTTTAATAATTTATTTGAAAGGGAGAGATTTACTGGGATCAAATGGATCTATGATTTGGTTCCAGGGCTGAATGAAACTATCGTCTCCAAGAAGCCAGCAAATAATGTGAATTCTCAATGACATATATATGCACGAGGCTCCAAGCTACCAGGGGGTGGATCGAGGCAGGGGCAGAGTCAGAGTACTGAGAGTGGAAACCGTGACTATCAAACTGGTTCTGACAAGGTCGGGGGAGATATGGGGGACATCTGATAAATTGGGATTACAGAATGGGGAGAGGCACTGGACATTCTGATGATGCTTAAGATAGGAGATCCTTCTCCTTATCTGGGTCATCATGATTAGGAGGGAGAGGGAGAGGTGGTTTTGTAGGATTGACCAGAATAATTAGGAACTAAAGCAGAACAATTTAGGGAGACTGAGTCAGGACAATAAAAGAATTGTGGCACAACAGGAGTAGCTAAACAAATTATGCAACATTACATAAATAGGATAGAATGATATTTAGCATATGAAATATGCTAATAGTATCACATGAAATAAATATGAAAAATTCATAGAAGCATGGGAAGATTTATATGCACTGTCAGAATGAAGCAAGCAAACCCAGGAAAACAAGATGCCTAATGCTTATAGTTATATCTTATACAAAGATACAGCTACAAATGCATCATTATAATGGTTGTATGTGATGGGAAGTTCCAAGATCTCTCACTGTAGGGTGCTGGATTAATTTTTTCCTTAAAAATTAAAGACTGTCCTGAAAACTTAATTGTCTCAAGGAATGAAGTATTCTGGCCAGTGACACAGCTCTCTGGTGCTTTAGGTGTAAAAGTCATGTCTAGGCACTTTGAGATTCAAACCCTTCATAACTTAGTCCCCTTCTGCCTTTCCAGTCTTCTTATACCTTACTCCCCAGGGACCCTGGCTTCCTCGCCAGCTCTTCATTCTCTCTGGCTGTGCCCCATGCTTGGCATGCTCTCTCTCCCCTCTGCTCCACTGATCTTTCTTTGAAGTCCCAACAAAAAGGCTTCTACAAAAAACCTTCCTCAATGTTGCTCTTAATTATAGTTTTTCCTCTTTTAATTAATATTATTTATTTTGTATATAGTTTGCTTCATATGTTTATTTTTTTACATGTTGTCACTGCCATTAGATTGTAAGTTCCTTGAGAACAAGAATATTATTTTGCCTCTTTTTGTATCCCTAGTACTTAGCACAGTGTCTGGCACACAGTATGTGCCTAATAAATGTTTATTAATGATTGAAGAAAGCTGCAAGCGGGCTTAGCTGCAATGTTGTAAGCTGTTATTCTCTAAGTAAACTTCCTTTGTTATAACTGAGAAAATCTCTCTTTTTTAAACTATTAAATGAAGTATAAATGTCCCATTTCCTTTAAGTCTTGAACCTTAACCATCAGACTATCCTAGTCAATCCTGTACTGTATCATGTGGCTTCAGAAAAGAGATGAGAACCCTCTTTTCTTTGAAGAAACTGGAGATTACTGTCATAGAACTTTGTGTATCTATTATCAGGGTTAGCTGATGTGTTGGTATTGCTGAATTGCTTTTTCTCCTCATCTCTCTTATATTGTGTTATGAGGAGTGACTTTTTGTATAAGGCAAAGGAACAAGGGAGGTGAAAGAATATGAAAGAAATGAAGGTAATGTTAATAAAAATCAATAGGAATTAAATATTTTTTGGGGAAAAGGCTCCTTTCTGAAAATTTAGCTTGTTTTTTAAAAATCACAGTGAAATTGCCCCGAGAATTATTTGGGATTTAGGCTCCCATGTGGGAAAAATGCCCTGAATTCTTGAGTGACCATAAATATTAAGGTCTGTGTTTCTACTAAATTCATTGCTTCTATTCTTCTCCCCAGTAAAGCCTGGGTTATTCCTGGACAAAAACTGAGACCTTGACCTTGAGATGCTTCTTAGTGTATGGAGCGGGTGGGGTTAACTAATCCCATTAACTAATCTGAGACATCCTCAGGTACAAAGAGAAAGCATTTATCTAATCCCTGCAGGAGAGGCCCAGGCACATCTGGGAGCTGCTGGAACCTGGCCAGCTTCTGGCTTTGTCCAGGGGTTTAAAAGCAAAAGACTTGAGCTTTCTCATTGGATAGACCAGAAGGACATAACCGGCCTTGACCAATGGTCACCCATGCTGGCTGCCTCCCACAGGGTCACTTCCTGCCACTTCCTGTATCTCAGAGTTCAGAGTTCATCCCTTCAGAGATCAAATGACCTCCCCAAGGTCCCAGAATTCTGGGGACAGGGATCATGTGACAATACTGAGAAATACTTCATCCAGTCAGGCCCATTCATTAGGGATCAGTTTCAGAAGTATCTTTAGTGGATTTTACTTAATTCAGTCACATAGTGTCATTGGACTTAGTCCTTGACTATTGTCCTGTGTTGCAATAATAAATTTTTAAAATTTAGCTGGTTATGTGTTTTTAAATATAAACTGCTATTTAAAAAAAGAATTGCATCTGTTATAATAATGTGCATTTTCCATTAAAAGTTAAAACTGTATGTACCTGGAAAATTAAAAGTATAAGGAAAATAGATGCGGCTTCATAAATAAATGTTTTATCAGATTTGAGAAAATCATGAATAATTTCAACCAAACACATTAGATAGTGACTTAGTCTCTCTGAGGTGAGATATTTTGAGTGATATTGTTGAGGTGTGAGGAAATAAGGGTTGAGAGATCCCCTAACAGCAATGGGGTCCCCTGGCCGTCCCAGGCTTTGTAAATTTGTAGTCCTGAATGAATACAGGCATGAGGTTTGTGGCAAAAAATGGCATTATTTCTCTAAGAAAACAACTTTTTTAATGGGCAAAATCCTGTTAGGACTTTTGCAAAGGCTTGGGCACATAGCCTTTGATTATATTGGATTTTTGTTATCCCAAGCCAGGGAGCAATTAGAGAGAGTAATTTTCAATCCACTAGAGAGTAGTGATTATGCCCCAGGTCAGGAGCTCCAATTGAATTTTAGGAGATTATTTATCTGGGGGTTTCTCCTATGAATGGAGGGGTGGGGCCCCTTCCAGAGGGCTTTGAGATTTCTAACCTAGGACCACCCTTCCCCGCAAGATCTCAGTTTACATCAGTATCTCCTATAGACGAATAGATTATATATTCAGTTCATTAATATAGTGCTTTACCAGATAGCTTCTCATTGGTTCAGAATTCTTTTCAGAAATGTTTATATTTAGTTAGCAGCTTATGTGGTAGATAGAAAATGTTATGTATTATACAAACATATAGGACTTTTGCTTACCTTCTCTCCTTTACAATTTAAATTTTCAAAAAATTTCTTCAAATTTTTGAGGGTCAGCAAAAAAAAAATATATCTTTTTTGTGTGAAATTTCCAGATTTCTTTTTATTTTCCATTTATAAATTTGCCACTATAGCTACAATTTACTAATGCTTTAAATTAAAAACTTCAAGTATGAAAATGAAAGTGAAAAAAATAAATATCATAAAGCATAATACAGATATATTGATAAAATAGAGTAACTAAATCCACAATAAACATAAAATGAAGGGTTTTATTTGTGAGTTGTCTGGCTAAGCAAGAAATGGAACTAAGGACCTGTATATTAGAATGAAACAAATATAGTTGTTGAAATAAACATTTTGATAAGGTTGATGAGATCTAGATATGGGGTACCTAAATGAGATTAGGGTTTAATTGAGGTCTAGTGGAAGATTCGTGGTACAGGGAATCAAATAGGGCTCCCCTGCAATCCCTTTGGGTTCAGCTACTGATACGGAGTTAAATGGGGTCTAGAAGCGGTATGAGTCCCCAATAAAAGAATTTATTGGCCCGAAAAGCTAGATTGATAAAAGAGGTTTTTATGGGCTTTGGAAGCAAGGTTAAAGTATAGTTAAGGAAATAGGTGAAGGTAGTAATAAGAAGGGCACTGGAAACAGGATTCCAGTGGACAGAGATCCCTGGCATGCCAGGTGTAAGGCTGGCATGTTTGGAACCTCTACAAAGAGAGGATTCCAGTTTAACTCTTTCATAATGAGAGATTTAGCCTGTGGGTGGAGTCCCAAGTTGGCTCAGATCCAGGTGGGGCTGGGACAGGTCCACATCTGTTTGAATTCAAAGGGACCGGGATTTGTGAATCAAAAAGTCCTGGATTGATCAACTAGGAGGGGTTGGGAATCAGAAAGAAAGGAATAATCAATTCTTAAAGGGACCACACCTGCATCAAGGTGAAGTCTAGTTTTTGGGGCTCCTGGTGTGGGAACCAGAAATATGATGTGGTTTAGATTTTAGGGTTCCCATTCATAGGGAACTAAATAATAAAGTCTAGATTTAGGGAACCAAAATGACATTAGGGTGGTCAGGGAGTTCAATGATGAGGCTTAGTATCAGGCTCAGGGTTCAGGGAACCAAATGCAGCTGTTTGGCTCCCCTGCACCCCCTTGGGATTCAGTGCAAGGATAGGAGTTTTGGGGAACCCTCTTCTGGTGGTGCAGATTCTCTGTAAAGGAATTTACAGACCCCAAAACCTAGATTGAGAAAAGAGGTTTATTATGGGGATTGGGAAGTTAGGTTAGAAATTTTGACAGAGAGGCATAAAGTCTGGTTAGGGAAATAGGTGAGATAAAGAGAGGGTAGCACTGGAAAAGAATATTATTCCAGTGGGCAGAGGCCTCCTTGGCATGGCATGGCATGGCATGTTTAGAACCTCTGCAAAGAGAGGATTTTAGATTGGCTCTTTTATAATAGGATCTTTGGCTACAAGCTGAAGGGGGCTCGTGATGGAGTCCTAAGTTGGCTCATCGACTAGCTGAGTTTCAGCTTGGGCTGGAATTTGAATAGAATTCAGTGAATTTCTTTAATTCAGTAGGGTTGGAATTCTTTTGCTCAGGACTGAACCCACCCCACTTAGATAACAGAATGAAATTGTTTGTCTTGTTTCCCTCAGGTGGGGTTCCTCACTGAGGCAGAGTTGAAGGAGATTTTCTCCTTCAAGGAGTTTTCTAGTTTTGGGGTCCCTTCTTCAATTTCATGCCTTAACTAAGTTAATTGTAAATTTTTTTCCCAATTCGTTCTTTCTTTTTTTATTTTGCTGAGGCAATTGGGGTTAAATAACTTAAGTAAAGGTCACACAGGAGTGTTAATTGCTTGAGACCAGGTTTGAACACAGGTCCTCCTGACTTCAGGGCTGGTGCTCTAAGTACTGCGCCACCTAGCTGCCCCAATTGTAATTTCTTGAGGTAAAAGCAAAGATGAACTTTTCCTATAGATTGTAGAGACCCTTCTATTCTATAGATTTCTTGTCCAAATACTGGCTTGGTCTTTGTGAGATCACCCAGACAGAGGCCTTCCCCTGTCAGATGTCTCTATCTGACATATAGATAGGTGGGTAATATCTAGTTTCCTTATTTTGGGTGCCTTTAAGGAATATCTTTTGTTGTGCTTTTAACTTCCTTCAGATCTTAATTTAGTGTTGAACTTTAGTACCTTTGTTTCCTAAGTATTTCCTATGACTCAGGAAGCAGTAAGCTTTAAACTATCTTATCTAGGTATCTAGATACAGGTATCAGCTGTATAGTGTTTGATGCTTATAGTATGTTTAAATGTTAGGAACTCTGATGGTGGAACAGCATGAAGAACAGCTAAGCTTTCTCCAAATTCTTCCAAACAGATCTCGAAAACAGATCAGACTAACTCCTGATTGAGAAATCCAAGGGGGCAGAAATTAGTGATTATTTTTCTAATTCTAGATTAACAATACTGGAGATGGATACTGGAGATGGAGTCTAGTAAGGAATGGAGTATTTAAGTATTCAACTCAATTAAGTATTAATATCTGTTAAGTATAAATATAGTATTTTGAGTATTCAGTTGTAAGAAGTCATGCCCCAGAACAGGAAGAGGTTCCAAGTCTAGCATATAGAGGGGCTTATACTTGCACAGGGGCGAGGAACTGGTGCCAGCTCAGTTATTTATTACTCAATTCTGGGTTACAGAAGGGGGCTATGCTTAGATATAACTTTCCAGGGTAAGGGGAAATTTTGGCCCTTAGAATATGCGCTGGACAAGGAGCAGATTCAAAAACAAGCAGCAATTAGGTAGTTCAGATTCTAACAGTAGAATAAATAAAAGATAATGGCTTCATGAGATAACAAGAAATATTAAAACTTAAGTCAAAAGATTGAAAAAAATAAAAAAAATATGAAGTATCTCATAGCACATAGAAAAATTTTAAGAATCATTGGATTACCCTTTCAGTCCAAGCTGTAGCAAGGGGATGTGCAGGCAGCAACAAGTTCCAACTTTTGGTCCTCTGTCACCGGCTATCACTCCAACAACTACCACATCAGTAACCATGATGAACAGGCCATCTCCTTGGCCAAAGACTTCTTAGCTGGCAGTGTCACCACTGCTATCTCTAAGACTGTGGTGAACCAGATCAAGAGACTCAAGCTACTATTGCAGGGGCAGCATGCAAGTAAATAAATTGCTTCAAATAAGCAGTAGAAGGGCATAATGGATTGTACAGTCCAAATTCCAGAGAAACAAGGGATGCTTTCCTTCTGGCAAATTTCATCAGATATTTTCCTCTTCAGGCTCTTAACTTTGCTTTTAAGGATAAGAATAAGCAAATATTTTGGGGAAGAGTGGATAAGCACACACAATTTTGGGGGTATTTTGCTAGCAATCTTGCCTCTGGTGATGCTTCTGAAGCCCCTTTTCTCTGCTTTAGCTACCTCTTGAATTTTTCAAGAACCTGCTTGGGAAATCTGGTACTAAGGAGAATTCAAAGGCCTACCTTATGAAAAATCACCAAGTCTGACGGAATTCTTAGCTTGTATCAAGGTTTCAATGTCTCAATGCAGAGTATCATTATTTATAGAGCAACCTACTTTGGGATCTATGATGTAGCAAAAGGTATGCTCTCAGATCCCAAGAACACTTATATTTGTGTTTTTATTATATTGTGATAAGTTGGGTGATATGCACAAATAATGACTGCTGTGGCAGGTGTGGTCTCCTATTCCTTTGGTAATAAAGTGGCAAATGATGGTGCAGTCTAAGCTCAAAGTTGCTGATAGGCACACTGGCACAACTGACTCCTAGAGGAAGATTGCTAAAGATGAGGGGACAAAACTTTCTTCAAGGGTGCTTGGTCCAGTGTTCTTAGAGGCATGGGTGGAGCTTTCTTGCTTTTCCTGTGTGATATTTTGAAGAAAGTTAGCTCATCCTAATTAAAAATGGAACCAGGAAAATAGATCAGGGAGATACTTAATCATACTTAAACGTTTTGAACCATAGACCTTCAAGAAATACCTGTTATCTTTTTTATCAGATCATGTTTGTAGAGGAGCCGGGGAAAGCTCTTAGAAAAAGAGATTCATTTATTGTGATCCATTATTCACACAGTAGAACTGATGATGATTCAGTATATTGATTCTGTTGATTTTGGGGAAAATAACAGTTACTGTGGGTCCAAGGAGGCAGATCAAATCAGACTATCTAGCTTAAATGCCGTTTTGGTAGGGCCATAAAATTGTGTTTAAGTATTTTTTTTTTTTTTAATGTAATGCTTTGTGCTTAAGCACTATATATACTATTTTGTACAGTTGACTATTTGGCAGTTTATGGTTATGTGTAATTGGACATTCTGCTGTAAAACAATAAATACACAGAAGACTCTTAAAAAAAAAGGAATCATTGGACTCCCTGAAAACCATGATCAAATTGAAAGAATCATTGAAGAAAATTCCTGAGATTTTTTAAAATGGGAGGGCAGAATGGAAATTGAAGGGATGCAATGGGTCTTCTCCTGAAAGAAATCCCCAAATGAAAACTACCAGGAACATTATAGCCAAAATCCAGAGCTTTTTGTTTTTAAAAATTTGCAGGCAGTCAGAAAGAAAAAATTCAAGTAGTAAGAAGCCGTCAGACTCATACATGCTAGCAGCCCTATTGTGAATGAATGAAAAATTTGAATATGATATTCAAGGGGACAAAAGCAAAGAATAATTCAGAAAAACAATGTAATCTAATTGGAAGAAAACTGGATCTTTAATGAAATAGAGGACTTTGAAGCATTACTGATGAAAAGATTAGACCTGCATAGAAACTTCTAAATAAAAACAGAGGAGCCAAGAGAAGCATGAAAAGATAAACAGAAGTGGACAATGCTAGGAAGTAAAGGATAAACAGCTAACATTTTAATATAGGAAGATGATTTATGTGTCCTCTCAGAATCCTATTATCAAGAGTCCAGTTGGACATAGTTCCTGGAAGTGGTTCTTTTATGTTTTGGTTATCTTAAAAGAAGATTAGAAGAGGAAGGAAAAAGGAATATACTAGGGAAAAAGTAAGGAAGAGGAAAATTTTCTCACAGAATCAGCATGCAAATAGAAGTCTATATAATCAAGAATGATTTGAACCTCACTCTTTGAACCTACTCAGAGGAAGGAAAAATACACATAGCTGGCTACAAAAATATATTACAGTCAACAGAGAAATTAGAGGGAAGGAAAAGAGAGGGCAGAAAAAAGATAAATAAGAAAATATATAGATAAGGGAGGGATTAGTTGTAAACAAAGGAAACTTTTGTACAATAATAACATAGCAATTCTTTTTGCAATGCAAAAGAATTGAAAATTGTTAATAAGCAAAGAAATGGAAACAACTTATCAGTTGGAATATAGATGGCGTATAACTGTGATAGAATACTACTATGCTGTAAATTATAAAGGGAATGTTTTCAGAGAAGGGTTTCATTTTTCTTCATCAATTTGTGTTGAAATGAGTAGAAAAATATTTAAAATCAAGAACAATACAAATCAGAAAACAACATTTTAAAAAAAGGCAAGTTAGAATTAAGTTTTGTTAAACTTTGTGTTGGACATAGACTGTGTTAGGTCTTTCAATGCAATTTATAGAAAAGAAAAGGATTGTGAATTCATGAGTAATGCCATCAAGATAGAAAAACCTTTTGAAAAAGTTTTGAAATGTTTCCTGATGTTTACAGATTTATCTTTTCAAAGAAATTGATAGAGAATTTTTATCTCAACTTTATCTTGGTGTAAAACACTTTCTTTAGTATTTAAAACTTTTCAAGAAAGTTTGCTTCTATTCTATTCTTCCATATCTGCAGCTTAGCCAAGAAAGCTTGTGATTTTTCAGTAGCATTCATAATGGTGACTTTAGGACCTAAAATTGAAACATTGATACCATTTTTATAATTAAAAATATCTCCCAGGTAATGAATAAAATTCTTTGCTCCAGTTTTTTGACAAAATCTTTTTAAAATGTGATGAGTCAAGAGATTTTCTTCTGATAAAGTTGATGGTTTGTATGATAACTAACAAAACTTTTTTCAGAATTGTTGGAAGTCTTTGTTGTTCATGTAAAAAAACAATGAATGATGAAGACATGAAGAATATACTTTTCCACTAAAATAGTGAAACCAGATGTATTACCGTGTATTGCAGCTCTATTTATGCAAAGCGTTAAGATTTTTCTTTCCAGTCAAAGTTTTGTTTGATTAAAAACAAAACAACCCCCTTAACCCTTCCCAAAACTTTTTACTACTTCCAAAACATCAGTGACCTTTGTAGTTTCCAAAGGAGACTCACAAAATGAGACTTTTTCAGTGGTATCAGAAAGCATGTGATGAACAAAAACAAGCTGGCTACTTGGAGAAATATCTGTAATTTGATTCAGTTACATACTGAAAGAGCATCATGAGGATGCTATTTTCTCAGTCATTGGCTTCAAAATGTTAAAAGAAACATTAACTGTTTTAGAACATGCCACGTGACAATGGAACTGCTTCCCCCTTTCATCTCTTATCTCATTTCACAAACCAGCTTGACCATTTTTATTATGGCACTTCTTTTGTTTAGGAATCTGGCAAACAATTTCATAATAGGCTTCAAGAAAAAAAGTTTTTGCAAAATAGCCAATTTAAGTTTTGGAACTGTCGTCTTCTCCTAAAGAGAACCTATGTCTTTAGATGGATTTTCAGGATGAGCATAAAAAAGGTATTACTTCATATTTCTATTTGAAAGAATTTTTCTATACAACACTGTGGCTTTTGTATTTCATCACATCTTTCAAATAAAAATGGAAAATTAAGAATTCTTTGAAATGCCTTGATTTGTAAAACTTAAAAGAAAATTATTCTCTTTTGTGAACGAATCAACAAACAATTATAGATAGGGACCACTGGAAGACAACTAAGTATCAGAACTCTCAACCTCAACATTTTGACCAGTAGTTGGCCAGCGACATTATTCAAGTTATTAGTAGACAGAAAGATCATTCACATGCCATTTAGAGACATATCACCAAGTGAACAACTAGTTGGGGTGGTGAAGAAAGTACCAGGAGGATCTAAAGATCTGGTCTATCTTATTGGTCACATTAGAATACCAATAGAAACTTAATGGGTTCAGTGGATAGAACACTGGCTTTGGAGTCAGGAGAACCTGAGTCTCAGATACTTATTAACCATATGATCCTGGCCAAGTCACTTAACCCCAATTACCCTCTCCACTCAAAAAGAGATAATGTTTATAACTGGCCCCAAAACTAGAATTCTCTAAACTTTTTCTTCTTTTCTGTTACAGCAGTATCAATTAGGGCCATTTATATCTTTCTTTGTTTCATAGGGTTACTTTAGCCAACTATCTGCTTAATGGATTGACTATCTTTCCATACTTATCAAGGCTAGTAATCATAAGATAGGCATTTTGTCACAATCATTGTCAAAGCCTTTCTAGCACTTACCAAGGTTGGGCTGTGCCAGTAGGAAGCAAAGGTCACCTCTATATCATAGTGGGGCATTGGAGTGGAACTTTTCGGTAAGATTTCTTAATATGTAAAAATTTTTCTTAAAACTAAAAAGCTGTACCTAAGTGATTTTTTCTTGTTTGTTCGTGAAAATAGTGATCCTTCGTAGCTTATCTTTTTATGTATCAAAGGAAAATAGGCAGCTTAGTGTATAGAGAATAGAAATTAAAGGGATAAGAGGAAAATGCTTGGAAATTAGTTTACTTCGAAAGAATATGAACGGGGTAGGCTGGAACCTAGGTAGATTCTTGGGAACTCTGCACTATGCTTAGGTGCCATTGACATTTGTTTGATGGTTATGCATATTAAATTGGCAACTTGTGACCTGAATAGTAATATAAAAAGTTTATATTTGTATGACATTTAATATTTTACAAAGCTTTTTTTCCTTATATATTATCACATTTCTTTGGTTTTGTCTGGGCTTTAAATAAACCAGGTTAAAACAGGTTGTAATAATATGACCTGTAGCTCTCATATTGTGCTTCTTCAGTTTACTTCTAATATGTATTGAGGCTATACTTTTCTTTCCTATATTTTTGAGGATAATGAGCAAGGCAGGTATCAGAATGTGTGTGTGTATGAAATATATACATACACAGTCTGCAAAGCTCACTTTCAGAGTATCTAAAAAGTTTGGTTATTGTATTTCCCTATCAAACAAAAAGAAAGGGAGACCCTTCTGTTTACTTCCCTGTTCCTCTTAGGCTTCCATAGAAATAGGGGTTATGAGTGTGATTAGAGGAAATAGTTTTTATTTTCTCCAAAACAAAGTTTAAGGGCTAGATGATTGAAAAGATTATGCTGAAAAGGTGGGATTGACTGTAGAAGTGACCTATGACACTGGAACAAATGAAACAAAATATGGTCATGGGATGAATTAAGCCAGACTGAAGTGTTGAAGAGTTATTCTACATCAGCTACAATATCTTTTCAGGAGACTTGTGCCTTTTTAAAAATTTGAAAGCTTCTGGTCATCTGGTTTCTGGCCCAGTGTCTCAACCAGTGCAGTCAATCTTTTGACCAGCTTTTCTGGGTCTGTGGAAGTTTGTTTTTCTCTTTGAAGACTTTGATTTTAGAGAATGTGATTTTAGAACTGTGGCCTCCATTGGTCTTTTCAGTAACTGAAAAGGAGGATCCCAAATAAAATTTTTGCTTACTTGTAAAGTTCCTAAGATACCACTTCATATTTTCCCTAATACTGCTTTATTCTACTGATGGATTTCATGCTTTGCTTCTTTGGGTGTGTAATGCTAATAAAGATTATTCATTATGTGATATGTAATAGAAAAAATTCAAAGTTCTGATAATATCTGCTTTTATCTGGGAAGAAGTAAGTGGATATTTCTGTATTCTCTCATTTTTTGCCTTTTAGGAAAAAAAAACTGAGTGTTTCAGGTGGATTAATGTTTTTGTTTTGATGTATTTGAAGTCCTCTTCATCTTCTAAGTACTTTACAATAAAGTAGAAGGCAAATAAACGTGTAACTTTTTTTTTATAGATTTTCCTAAAGAGGTTATTTTGTCACATATTAAGATTACACCAAAACGTCTATAAAGTTTCTGTTTTATATCTAGGCTAGCTTATTTTTAATACCCCTTACATTGCTTGTTTGACTTCTTTGAAATATATTTAAACAAAATGCTTAATCAGTGATCAAGAAGTATTCATTTGAATGCCTCAGCTTCACCCTAAAGTCACTTTCACAAGAGGCTTCTTAAGGCCCTCTCTCTAGCTTCTTAGTCAGATAAATATGCATTATAAGAAGGTCTTTTTAATTTTTTTAAAGATGTGCTTTCTTAAAGAAAATAATTAGTATGTAATTCTCATACTGAATTATCTTGAACAATATAAACAAAATAATGAAAAATTTTAAATTGCTACAATTAAGTTTGGCAAAAAATATCTCTGGCATAAATATTAACAGTTGTGTATATTACAAATTAAAGCTATTACCAAAAATGATTCTTCCAGTTGAATGTAAGCTCCTTGAGGACTAGAACTTTCATTTTTGTCTTTAAATCACCAGTATCTATCAGTATACCTTGAATATTGTTGGCCATTACTAAATATTGAATTGAAAGGTTGATGGCACTGGTATCAAGTCATTCTAAATCACAGAAGGAAAGGGTAAATTCATTTCTAAATGGCATGGATTCAATACCTGCATTATATCTTTGCATGTGAACTTGCCACGTGAAGGTGAGAATAGAATGCCAGTTTTCTCCATTGGGGAATCAGATGGGGTGGCTGTATATTAAGCACATAATTACCACCCACTGGGAAAAGAATCTGAAACTGAGTGAACAATATACGATTGGTCTCCAAAAACTGAACCCTTTTGTCTCTGTCAACTTTTTTAGAAGTGCTTACTGTGCTGCCTCAGTTGCTTCCCTAACTAATATCATCACACCTAAACTCTTTGAAGGTACTGCAGAATGGATAGCAAGGTAAGAAAAACAGTAATTCAAAGTGTGATTTAATATAACTTGTTTTAAAAAAAAAAAAAAAAACAAAACATCAAAAACCTTTTATTCTTGAAACTCAATCGTGAAATATTCCTGAACAACTAGTAACTAAAGATTATGACTATATTACTTCATGTGACAACTGATCTACATTTTGAAGGAATCAAGGGGATTCTAAGAAATGGAAGTAAAAATGGAGTGAATTCCAGGCATGGCATCAAAAGCAAGAGCCATTCAGCTGTCCAAAGAAGTTATAATTTTGAATAGTTTTAGTTTTGGTAGAATGTTTTTAAGCTCAGCTAAACTTTGATTTCTTTGGGGGGGAAAGTCTCATGCAACTTTATTGTTAATGAATAAATGAAAACTATTTGTAAAACACTGTGTGCCCAGCATGTGCTAAAATGTTCAAAGTATAAATACAAAATTGAAGCAGTCTCTGCGCTAACAAGTTATATATTCTAATGGGGAAGATAGCACATATAAAGAAGTGATAATCAGGCTAGCCTGGGAAGTCCCAAAGAGTGAACATAAATAATATAGCCATCAATTGACATGCCTTTGAGAGACAATTTTATTGTTAATTTGATTATAAGTCTTGGTTCTAGAGGTGAAAAAGAGGTGGTGATAGGGAAAATATTAGTGTAATGAAATGGTGCAAAATGGCTGGCTGAAGAAGGAAGACTGTTTAGTTCCAGGGATTGTAGAGCTAGATGATATTATTGATATTGTTAATTTCTGAAATGTGACTATTGAATTTAAAATGTGTTTTCATTATTTATTAGAAGAAATGATATTTAGTTTGTGAACATGCATTTAGTATTGGCATCAATTAGGTATTGCTGATTGCTTTGTTTTATTTCATTCCCTTTTTAGGTGTCAGAACTGGGAAGGTGGAATTGGTGGTGTGCCAGGCATGGAGGCCCATGGTGGTTATACTTTTTGTGGACTGGCAGCACTGGTCATTCTCAAGAAGGAGAAATCCTTAAACCTGAAGTGTTTATTAGTAAGTACCTTTGTGTGCAATCTTCACTTCAGGTTTGAATGTCAGGCCTTGGTATTGATTCATTTTAGTTCAGAGAATTTCAGAATAATGACCGTGATGAAAGCTAACAAAACACTAATGTTAAACTTAAAAACCACTAGTCTAAAGCTGTCTACTAGGACTAAATTTTCATAGCAAGAACAAATTAAAGAGATACCAGCCTGTTGGGAAGGAACTTTTGCCTTCAGTGTTAGGACTTTTTTTGCCTGTTTTGGCATGACATTATAACATAATACTCTGCTCTGAGGGTGAATATAGTCATCTAGCTGAGCTATATTTTGGGGAAAAAAAGATAAAAATGACATTTTCTCAGCTGACTGGTTGTACTCATCCTAAAAACCAAAACTATCCACCTATTTAGCTCAGCAGACAAGTATACTTAGCAAAATTAGATCCGACAACCTGGGAATGGCATGTATTGTGTTCAGTTTTGAATGAGTGGTATTAAAAGCTCCAGAACAAATGATCTTTTTGTCTCCATTTAATGGGCTGATCAGTGGACCACTTAGACTGAACAGTTATTTGTTTATAGTCTGTACATTTTGTATTCATTTGGTGTGACTGATTTGCTAAGAGACCTTAGGTAATTTGTTTCTCATTCAAGTTTTAGCTTCCTCGGGTTCCATATGTTGAGTGAGGGAGTGAGGGAGAAATTTGAGATTACCTGAAGAGGTAAGAGAAATGGGATATTTTAAAATAAAATGATCAAGTTAGTGAAAAATAACAGATTACAAACATTTCTTTACACTTAAGTATTCATGTTATCTTAGCCTGGACAGTCTTCAGAGGAGGTGGCCATAATTCTTGGCTCTTGATGTCTTTGATTGGGACGAGGGGGTGCCTACATTTTGTTTTGAAGTATAACTACTTCATTCTCTTATATTGAAGAATGAGTGTTGGGAAGATATCTAACATCAAGTTTCTAAAGGACAACTTCTTTCCAAAAAAAAAAATCATTTTCCTGAATTTTGTCTCTGCTGGATGTCAGTAACCCTCCGTTTTGTTTCTTGTTGTCAGCAATGGGTGACAAGCCGGCAGATGAGGTTTGAAGGTGGATTTCAGGGCCGATGCAACAAGTTGGTAGATGGCTGTTATTCTTTCTGGCAGGCAGGGTTACTGCCTTTGCTCCACCGAGCGCTGCATGCTCAAGGTAAGTATAAGATGCAAGTGAATCGCAAAGCTGCCAGTGCTGGATGAATTGATGAGATTTATAATTAGTTGAGAAATCCATATTGCTCTTTTTAGGTGCTTGAAATATTATGATAGATATTATGAATGAACATAATCATGCCTTGAGGAATAATAATAATGGATATTATTGGACAAAGTCCACAAATTGTCATTTGAATCTTAACAACTCTGTGAAGTACATACCATAGATTAGGGGTCCTCAAACTTTTAAAATAGGGGACCAGTTCACTGTCCCTCAGACTTTTGGAGGGCTGAACTATAGTAAAAACAAAAACTTTGTTTTGTGGACCTTTAAATAAAGAAACTTCATAGCCCTGGGTGAGGGGGATAATCATCCTCAGCTGCCGCATCTGGCCCACAGACCACAGTTTGAGGACCCCTGCTATAGATATTAGCATCTCTTTATGTCTGAGAAAGCTGAGATTTAACAAGGTAAAGTCATTTAAAAAGGTAAAGTCACAAATGTTTATAGTCACACAGATTAGTAAATATCACAAACAGGCTTTATTTTGGCCTGGGTCTTCCTGATTTCCAATTGCAACATTCTAATTAATACATTCTGTTGTTCTCTCTTGCAAATAGATGTACTTCTTTAAATCCCTATAATGTTTTATTTTGAGGAACTTAAACTGCTTTGGTCATTTCTTAAAGAAGACTGAAATAGAATCATCCCCTTTTGAATCCTGTATAGATGATATTACTTCTATAGGAGCTGGAGGAGCTAGCCCTCTTTCCTCTTGTATAAAATGCCCTATTGATTATCATGACAATTTAGTTTCAAGTGACACTTCCCTCCTTAATGATGTTTAACAGTTATGTAGAATGAGAAAGCCCATATTATGTAAGTTATCAGATAAGTGAGAGAAAAGAGGAAGATAGGGAATTAATTCAGTCCCTGAAGTTTTGAAGTAGCAGTGAACACAAATATGGTGAGAAGAGATTTAGCATATCTTTTCCTATTGTCGGAGATTGATTGCAAAATTGAATCTTGTTAGTAATAAATTTTTTTTTTTTGATTTTTTTGCTGAGGCAATTAGGGTTAAGTGACTTGCCCAGGGTCATACAGCTAAGAAATGTTAAGTGTCTGAGGCCAGATCTGAACTCGGGTCCTCCTGACTTCAGGGCTAGTGCTCTATCCACTTTACCACTTAGCTGCCCCTAGTAATAATTTTTAAATGAAGTGAACAGACTTTTGATTAACAAGGTGATGTATTAGGTCTAGGGAAGTAGAAGTCTTTTAAAAGATGCGCCATTAAATTTCTAAAAATTCACCAGAAGGAATAATAATAAAGAAAAACAAAGAAAAATAGTTCTGGGCTCCCCCATCCAATTCTGGATAGCACAAAAAGATCGCCAGCAATCTGATGACATTCTGAGTGAAAACAAACCAGAATAGATGTAAGCCCCAGTGCCTAGGCAGCCATGACATGAAATTTAGCTAGAACATCACCTAGGGTGCATGTTGCTAAAGAAAGTCATGTTGGATCCATAGAAGAAGACAGCGTTATTGCAGCATCTGGCAGCATCTAGGTCTTGCAGGAGACCTGCACTTGTTAGCAACCTGTTGGGAATGGTCGGCCAATATTTAGTTCTAATTTTTTCAAAGTAAAGGAGACAGAGAAGAAGTTGAGAAGCCATTAGAAGCTTAACTGTAAGTGACAGATTTATGTAGAAGGTAGAACTTAGTCTTAATCACTGATAGCATAATCAGTGCCAACCAGTGTACAGAGAAGACAGGGCCAAGACAAGGTCTGACTGCCTTATCCAAAAGTATAGGAGGGAACAGAATCTTACTTCAGTACAAAGCCCCAGTCCAGAAACTGTTTAAATAAAAGTAAATACAAAATATAGCCCCCCCAAAAAAGTACTATGAATTGAGAGACGCCTACAAGGTAAATCTAAAGAAAGATCATTTCAGAGAAATTAATAGCTTGGCCACAAGAACTATAAGAGTACCAATAAAAAATCAAGCAAATGGCTTAAGATAAAAAAAAAAAGAGCTCTATAGGAAAAATGCAAGGAAAATAAATAGCTTAAGATAGAAGGTGGAAAAACTTATGGAAGTAGTGGACTTACTGAAAAACAGAATGGAGTACTCAGAACTTAGTAAATCTATGAAATAGTAAATATTAAAACAAAATTATAAGATTGGAAAAATAGGATAAAATATATTAGCTGTCAAAATTAGCTGCCCTGGAAAACAGAATAAGGAAAAGCAGGTTAATAATCAACAGTGTCTCTAAAAAAAACCATGACCAAACAAAAGACCTAGACACCATCTTTTAAGAAATCATAAAATAAAACTCTTAAGGTCTGTTAGAGCCAAATGACAAAGTAAAAGTAGAAAGAGTCTGCCTGTTACTACCTGAAAGAAAGTGCAAATTTAAAGTCATAAATGTCAGAACTGAAATACAGGGTTTTCTAGTAAAAAGGAAAAAAGAAAGACCTGCTAACTGCTATAAGTACCATCAAACTACAAGTAAGGATCACACAAGACCTAAGAGCCACTGTTTCAAAAGAAAGAACATATTGGGGGAAAAAACAAAACAAAACAAAAAAAACATATTGGAATATTATATTCCAAATGCTTAATTAAGAATAGCTTAATCAGCAAAGCTGAGTATTTCTAGCATATGGAGGAAAAAATAATAGACTTTTTAATAGAATAATAAACTTTTAAGCATTTCAGATGAAAAACCAGAATTGGGTAGAATCTCTGAAATGCAAACACAAGACACAAAAGAAATCTGGAAAGGTAACTACATTTGAGCAATAAGAAGAGGATAAAAGATCACAAAGTGCTTACATTCAAATAAAGAATGAAGAGGCAAGCATCCTTTCAAAATGCCACTGGTCACAAAAGGAGTAAAGAAAGATACACGATCTGGGAATGGTTTAGTTCCATATTGGTTTTAGAAGAGGAAAGAAAAGGTGGAGAGAGAGGGACACAATATGGATACAATAAGGAAAAAGGAGGAGGAACTAGCTTTTTTTTTTTTTTTTTCATAAGATAGTTGGGTAGCACTGTAAGTGGAGAGCTAAGCTTGGAGGTAGGAAGACCCGAGTACAATTCCTGCCTCAGATCCTTCCTAATCTTGTTATAGTGGACACTTGAGGTTGTGACTTAATCTCTCTGAGCTTCAGCTTCTTCTCCTCCAAAACGGCGGGGGTACCTCATGAAGAAGAGTCTCTTTAAGTGAAACTAATGAGAGAAGAATTTTTCAATATCTTATTTTAACATGGTATGAAATTATTTTTCAAGTTCTACCTAAGAGGACATATTTTACTTTAGTCAGAATACTTGGCAATTGGTTCATATTCTAAATGAGTTGATTGGTTACAACCCCTTTTGAAGGAAGATCCAGATCTTTGCACATTTCTACTCCACTCACATTGGAATAATCTGTCTTGTTGAGTTTTATATAGCACAAAGATAGAATCCTTAGTAATCTCCAACTTCTACAGAGATCTGTGTTTTCTGGTCTTTAAAAGATCTTTGACCATATTTTAGTCTGAGCTGAGCACTGTGCTTATTCCTCAGTCTGTTTACTTATGTAGATATGAGAAAATGAGTTTTGAAGACTTTTTCCCTCAGGAATAGAAAATACTAAAAGAAATATGAATTTGGGTTTTTTGATGTTCTTGTTAGTTAGAATTGTTTGGACTAAGAATACAATAGAATTGTTGATCTTTTGGCATACTTGTCAACAGGTTCTCTTTTATGACTATCAGAAAAATCTGGAGAGAGCTGTAGAAAATCAGTCCTATGATAATCTTTCTTGGCTGAGAGGAAGGGTGAGAAGAACCACTTACTGATGTTTTCATTATTAGCTCACATTTTAGAGGATTTTTCTTATGTACTTTGTTTATAGAAAAGGTTATCCATAATTCATTGCTGCCTTCTAAGTTTTTTCTTTGACTTAAAGGGAAAACTTTTGCTTCTTCAGACACCCTGGACTTTGAACAAGAGACCATGATTTTATACATACACACACACATACGTATATGCATATATATATATACATTCATATTTGTGTCTAGTGGTAGCCATCTCTAGGGTGTTAGGGAAAGAAAAAAAAATTTACATGGCGAATTTAGTATATACTTAAAAGGAATAGCAAGTTGTACATAATAGGTTCACAGTTTCATGTGTAATCATCTTTTTATTATTCTGTGATATTATGGAAATATATGTCTTATTTCATAAATCAAAAATAAATAAAATAATGGTGGTGAGAAAAGGAGTGTCTAAGGAAGAAAAATGTTATGATATATATCAAGCCTCCTGGAGGGGGCAGCAAGGTAAGAGGCAACAAATTTAATCCTGAATCTACATTACTGATTGAGTGCTTGCAGATATTAGATCAACTCTATGTATCCTATTATAACTATTACTTACCTAAGCAGAGAACAAATTATTATTGAAAAATTCCATTTAAAATAACAACTAAGTATATAAAATATCTAGGAATTAACATATTCAGAAATGATGTAAATAAAACTGTAAAATTTTAAAGAAATAAGACAGAAAGTTGGGTTTGTTTTTCATAGTTTTCAATAGTTGTATCAGTATAACAGAAATGCCTGTGCTTTAGTGTTATACTCAAGTTTAAATGATATGAAGTTACTTTATAGTATTGGGTAAAATAATTACAAAATTCCATTTGGAGGAATCTAGATTTTCAAAGGAAATAATGGGAGGGAAATCATAAGTCCCTTTCATTCTTGCATTTTTTCCCCATTATTTCCCTTGAGATTTTTTACTTTTTGTTTTTCCAGATGAACTTTGTTATTATTTTGTCTGGTTCTTTAAAGTAATCCTTTGATAAAGTCAATCAATTAAGTAGCATCATCATGTTTATTATATTAGCACAGATTAGTCATGTTGCTTAGTCATAGCTTTCTAGTCATTTTGATTTTCTTCTCCTTGCTGTTGTGGAGTCCAATACTGAAAGCTATAGGACAAAGTTCATATATTTAAGATCTACAGTAAGAATACATTGTATACAATTGTGTAATGTCATACTAATCTTTTGTCATTTTTTTTCAATACTGTTCACAGATCCTTTTTTCATATCTATAGCTTCAGTTATTGAAATTTAAAAATGCATAGAAGTTTTAGGAAGACTCAGTTCCACATCTGCTTATCACATTGACTTACTTTCTTTTTGGCATGAGCCAGTTTACTTCTCCTTAGGCATCTTGCTGCTTCCCTTCCCACTCTCGCCCCCTCCAACCCATTCCTTGTGCTGGACTTACTGCAAACATCTAATCAGCTTTATACCTACTGTAGCTTAGAACCCTTGAGCTCAAACAATCCATCAGCCTTGTTGGTCTCCTCCTTGTTGGCCTACAATTATGTCCCACCATGCTTGATAGATGGCACAATTATCAAAATTCACAATAATACTTCATTGTGAGAGCTATAAAACTTAGGTAGTCTGTCACTGGCCCCTTAGAACCGGGGGAATAGCTGGAAATGTTTTATAGGGCAATTTCCTAAGGTAAGAGAAACGTAGAGGAAAAGCCCTGGAAAAATAATGAAACTCTTCAAGTTCATTTTAAAACCCTAGTTGGTGTAGAGGGAAGATATGAGAAGCCCTGCTCACCCCCAAAAAACAAACAGCAACTTGAAACATTTTTTAAAATGCACCAAATTGAGTCCTGATCAGGATTTTTTGAAAAGTGAATAGTTTTCCAACCCAAGTCATCATAGGCAGACAGAGGTCTGCAGACACTAAAGTATTAGTGCAGGGAAAGACTGTGCACCAGAGCAAGAAGAGTCCCGTAGGCATAAAGGGGCCTACATTTGTGTAGGAAAAGGAGCCAGGTGACAGTTCTGTGCCTCACTGTGCTCAGTTCTGGGTCATAGGATGAAGGTAGCCTGAGAAGGGGAGTGGCATAACAGGGTAAGGAATGGTTGTTAAGTCCTATGTGGCAGACAAAGAGCAAGTTCAGAAACAATCAGCCATGTGGATCAGATCCCAGTATGGAGCAGGATCTCAGAGGTTCCAGCTTCTAACCCAGTCTGAAGCCTGAAGATGAGTAATTAGGACAAAAATCTCAGACTAAAGGGAAACCTATAGTTCTTTCACTTTGAACTAGAAGAGCTAGAAAACTATGAGTATTCTTCAATGACAGCTTACTGAAATGCCCAAGGATGCAGCCTAGTGATGTGTCGCCCAGATCCAAAGCATCAGGGGACTTTTAGATAGAACTCATATTAGGAAAGCAAAAAATTCTGGTTCAGACCACTTTGGGAACATATCTTGTGCTGCTCCTGAGGACTTAGAAAGACACAACCTTCTTCCCAAAAAACATCAAGGAGACCAGTCAAAAAACATCAAGCCTGACCCTAAGCTGATGTCTGAAGCCATTAAACTGAAGATGTGTCCATCAGTTGGGGAATAGCAGAATAAGTTATGATATGATGGAATACTGTTGTGCTCTAAGAAATAATGAAGGTGATGATTTCAGAGAAACCTGTGAAGAATTGTATGAGCTGATGCAGATAAAAGTGAATAAAACCAAGACAATTTATGCAATGGGAATATTGCTTTTTAAATTTACTTTCTTTTTAAATATATTTCCTTTAATTAAATGTTTCTCAGTGATGTACAAAAACATTTAACATTAATTTTTTTTTTAAATTTGACTTCCAAATTCTCTCCCTCACTTTTACCTCATCTGTTGAGAAGGCGAGCAATCTGATATCAGTTATATATATGAATTCATGCAAGACATATTTCCATATTCCATGTTGCAAAAGAAAACACACATACACTCACACACAAATAAGAAAAAGAAAGTTTAAAAGTATGTTTCAGTCTGCACTGAGTCCATCAGTTCTTTCTCTGGAGATGAATAGCTTTTTTCATCATTGGAATTGTTTTGGATGATTTAATGACAAAAATGTTGTCAAGGCAAATAACTATGAAAGACTTAAGAACTCTCATCAATTTAATGACTTTCCATGAGATGAAATATTTTTTTCTGTAAACAGCATTCCATTTTTTCAAATTATATATAAAGATAGCTTCCAACATTCATTTTTGCATAAGAGTTTGAGTTCCAAACTTTTCTTCCTCCCTCCTTCCCCTCCCCAAGATGGCAAGCAGTCTGAAATAGGTTATACATGTATAATCATGTTAAACATATTTCTACATAAGGTTGTGAAAGAAGAAACAGAACAAGAGGGAGAAACCACAAAAAACCCAATACCAGAAAAAGTGAAAAATAGTATACTTCATTCTGCATTCAGATTCCATAGTTTTTTTTCTGGATGTGGACAGCATTTTCCATGATGAATTTTTTGGAATTGACTTGAATCATTTTATTACTGAGAATAGCTATGTCTTACGGTTGAACATGGTTCTATGTTACTGTTACTATGTACAATTTTCTCCTGGTTCTGCTTACTTCATTCAGCATCAGTTCGTGTAAGTCTGTCTGGGTTTTTCTGAAATCTGCCTGTTCATCATTTCTTATAACACAACATTTTACCCATTTCCTATTAGAGAAGCGAAGGAATCAATGTAGAAAAAGATTTTTTGACATGACCAATGTAAAAATTTGTTTTGCTTGACTATATATGTGTGTAATAGGGACTTTGTTTTGATTTCTCATTTGAAGGAAAGAAGGTAGATTTTTGCTGGTTGAAAAAAAATTTAACAACAACAAAAAAAAATACCATAGGTCCAGTAGCATTCTTCAATGGGAAAAATGCATAGGACCAAATACTTGGAAATGAATTTGTGTTTTATTAATAACAATGTTCATTTTTGAAAGGTCTTATCTACCTGCATTGGCAGCAAAATTTCGTCCCTTTGGGACGAAAATGGGGGAAGAGGGAAGGAGAAATCTAATCCTTTTAGGAAAAAATAATTTAATTTTAAATTTTAAGACATTATTAGGAAGTGGAAAGAGAGAAAAATCACATTTTTTCTTGCTAAGAGTTCTCTTAGCTAATTAGAGCACTGTAAAGGAAATCAGTATCATTTACAGAAGTACTTAAATAAATTTCTTAAGGGGATGTAAGATTCCCAGGTATAAAAACAGGGTTAAGGAGAATTAACATTAGATGATGAAACCAAAAGTGTAATTTACTACCTGGAATTAACTGTGACATGGAAGTGCTCACCCAGTTTGATGCTGCAGCACCAGGGATGTGAGTGCCGCTCCACAGTGGCCAAGAGGATCCGGAGTGGGCCAGAGGCGAAAGCACACAGGCCTCCTTGAGACCCTATTTTTTAGGCTAATTCACATAATGGTTACTACTATAGTCATTTTGCCTGATTTAATGTGGGCTTTCTTTCCCCTTTCTGTTAGGTGATCCTGCCCTTAGTATGAGTCGCTGGATGTTTCACCAGCAGGCCTTGCAAGAATATATTCTCCTATGCTGCCAGTGCCCTGCAGGGGGTCTTCTGGATAAGCCTGGCAAGTAAGTTCTATTTTGAGAAGCAGAAGATGGAAAATCTGCAACCATCCCTATGCAATCAAATGATTTCCAATGATGGATGGATGGTTAGGGCCTAGTTCCCACTGTTTCTCCCTCAAACTCATATTGTTAGTGCTTTAAAGTGAGAGGGGCCCAGTTGAGACCCTTCCCGAACTTCCTTGAGTGCCCCTGATCCAGACACCACTGCTGATTTCTAATCTCTTCCTCAAACACATACCTAAACATATGTACCCCATGACACCACTGGGTTCCAAGAATCTGAAGCAGAAGTAGACAAACAGGCTTAATAAGGGCTTTTATTTTTCTTTTCTTAAATATTAGGCTGACTTAAAAGAACAACAGGATTTAAAAGCCCATGATTTTAGCTGACAGAGATTGTAATCACAACAGCTAATTACAGAGTTGATTAAATGATGGGAAACAAATATATAAGATGCCTTTTATATACTAATATTAAAAAAAAAAAAAAAGCAACAACCTGGGAACCAAACAAGCCACCACTTTCTTGCCTCCTATGTTAGCCAGCTTGCTACTGATGATTAGGCATCCAAGAGAAGGTCCACGTCAAGACTAGTAGTACTTGACAGTTTGTCAAAAAAGACTTTGCCTGTTTCTAGAAGTCTAATTTTAAATTTGAGAGGAAATAGATTTTCTCTAGTGTTGAGTCTACTCCTGAAGTTTTGTGTTTTTTTTTAACAGCCTTTTCTTGGGCATATCTGTAATAAATAACTGTCCCATTCTCTTAGTAAATGGAGATGAAAGCCATGTCTGCAGAGCAGAATGCTTAAAAATGAAAGTATTTCCATAAAACCACTTAGGAAAATTATATTTCTATAATTATATTGATTCCTGTGTATTTGTTATTATATTCAATATATTTTATTAATCTGTACTCTTGAACTTAGCATCTGAATCAAATTTGAAATTGAATTAGACAGCTGATCCAAAGAAAGACACTATATATAACCTTACATTGTTGGGCTTTTTCTCTACTAAGGAGTTCTACTCAACGGTGTTTTTTTCCCTCTAGGTCAAGG
Source organism: Sarcophilus harrisii (assembly GCF_902635505.1). Lineage (NCBI taxonomy): Eukaryota > Metazoa > Chordata > Mammalia > Dasyuromorphia > Dasyuridae > Sarcophilus > Sarcophilus harrisii. Next base: position 322,930,657 of record NC_045427.1, read on the forward strand.
GACTTCTACCACACCTGTTACTGCCTGAGTGGCTTATCCATAGCACAACATTTTGGCAGTGGAGAGATTCTATGTGATGTGGTCTTAGGAGTGCCAGAAAATCGCCTGGTAAGTTGGGAGGGAAGCCTCTTAGAACATAGCATTAAATCTACCATGTCTTCTGAGCCACTATTTCACTTAACCTGGGGACTAACCTAGAGCTTTCCTGGAAAGCCTAATGTGGTGTTGCTCAGAATAGAGGAGCTACTTTTAATTCCTGCAACTAATAGTTGTGTTTTCTTTCCTATGGAAGAAACTTTAATTTCTTTTTCCTTCATTTATGTTCTAACATACACCATGACTTTTGATAGATATGTGATGATTTATTTCCTGATGTATGGATGCCTTCCTTCTCCTATTTCTTTTTCTTTTAGAATCAGAAAGTCCTGGTTGGTTATCGTGGTCAGATCAGATATCCAGATACTTAGAACAGTTAGGTTAATAGTGGTCATTGCCTGTAATGAGTCAGCCTTTACATTGTTCCCTCAAAGAACCTTAGAAAACTCAAGCTTTCCCCAGTAGCAAAATTCAGATATATAAAATGAGCCTAGAGATCTGTATGAAATCTGCATAAATTGCATATTCCTAGAAAGATTTCCTTCCTGTAAGTGGTTTTTAAGATTAGAATTCCATTGCTGCTTTTAATATTTCCATTTTTAAAAATTGATGCCTCTTTAATTATCTATTCTTATTGACTTCAGTTACTTATACTGGCCAGAATGAAGTTAAATGCATTGAATTATTGAATTGGGAACATAGGCTCATAGCAACATAGATTTGTAGCTGGTAGGGAGCACAGAAGCCATCTGATCCAACCTTCTCATTTTATAAATGAGGAAAGTGAGGTCCAGAGTGGTACTTTAAGCATTAAGGCAGGGTTCCTGAGAGACAATGGTAAGCTGATATTAGGAGAAAATTTACCTAGAATGGCACCCTGCTCTAGACCTGATTGTTCAGCTTTTATATTGGAGGGAGAGAATAGAAAAATATTAATATGGACTAGGATCCCTACAAAAGAAAGTATTAACTGTTTTTTTTTTTTTTTTTTTTTTTTTTTGCCTATTCTTTTTGCAGCAACCTACTCACCCTGTATACAATATCGCACCAGACAAGGTGGTCCAGGCTGTCATGTATTTCCTACAGAAACCCATCCCATGTGTAGAGGAGGAGGTAGCAGTAACTTCTGCTGCCACTGACTAAAAGGCACTGTGTCCCCTCCAGCCACCACTTCGATATCCACTTTCTCAGTACACAGCATATCCACAGTGTACACAGTGCTGTATAAAGCCTTAGCTACCATGGAGCTATATTTTTTCCCCTTTATTAAAACACACAGAAATATGTCTGTGTGTGTGTCTGTGTGTGTGTGTATACACATGCATGAGTTTGTACATACACATACATACCTACACACACACACACACACACACACACACACACACACACATACCACAGTGGTCCCAGGTTTGAAGAACACTGTTTTTTGTCATTGTTCTTCTTATGCCTAGGAGGCCAGGCAGACCAAAAACCAACTGGCCCATGTGAAATCACTAATCAGCTTTGGCCTAGTTATGATGTGCTTGGGGAACACTGCATGCTGAGAAGGAAGTGGTTGCCTTCCTGTTAGCTTTCCAAGCCTGGACAATTGTATTTAAACTAATAATGTATGTGAGTATTTTAGCATCAATTGCTGCTGTTTCTGCTTGCACTCCACTGTAAATTTGCCAGGAGAGATGCCCTTCCAGGAGTAGCAGATAAGCCCATCTGAAGCCATGGGACCACTAAAGGTCCTTTTAAGATGTTTTCTCCAAAGGACATTGGTAGGGACTCAGTCAATACACCCACCTGCTGCCCTAAATCTCATGAGAAGGTAGATGTGGTGGGAAGTCCTGTGTAGTTTTTTTTTTCCCCCTGTGGCTAGTGGAGATTGAATCCTTCTTTGCTAGTATGGGAGACTGGAGAATTTCAGGTCCCTCCCAAAGGCCACAGTTACACTGATAGGACTTTATTCATTCTTGGGTGCTATATACTGGACGTTGGAGACCAGTGAAGTGTGAGAAATGAGCCTCCAGCTTAAATTTGCACAGCAAGAGAAAATAGATCCCCATGTCTCACATCCTCCATCATTTCCTTTAAAACAAACAACTTTGCATCCATTAGGGAGGACTTGCATTAGGGAAAGATAGCTGGAGCCTGTGATCACCCTTTGCCCCTTCAAACTCCAGCCTCTCAAGAAGATCCAAGGACATGCCCCCCACTTCACCCCCATCTGTTAACACTACTAAGGCTTTCACTTTAAAATTTGATCCAGGATTCTTGAATATCCTGCCTATTATTGGGTCAAAGAAATGAGGTTAAGCCTCAGGATGGAACAGCTCTTATATAGGCAGTTAAATGAGTAAAACTTGTCATGCAGAGAGCTCATGCTGAGGGGAGGGTTTTGGCCAAACCAAGCTCTGACACCCGCCATACCGAGGATCTCCTCCATTTAGTCACCTCATTCAAGGCTGCCTCCTGACTTGGAAACCCATTTGCTGCTGCAGTTGAAGTGGAACTCATCATTATTGACCTGGACTTTGCCCAAACAGCGATGGACCATGGTGGGGGTGGCTCAGAAATGCAGAATTAGGAATTTCTGCTGTCAAACTGACCATTTTCCACTTCTCATATCCTGTTGCTTTTGCTTATTGGGCTACTATGTATTACCTCCTTTAGATAATAAAATAGTAACTTTTTTTTTATTATGATGGTGTCTTTTTGGCTTCTGCCAAAGTAGTAATTCAAGTTATTGGATCTTGCTTCATCAGCATATATTTTCTGTTATATACAAAGTGAGAGAGAGCCTGTCCTTGTGGCCTAAAAGACCCGAGTTCAAATCCTGTGGCATACTGGCTTTGCTGGCCTGGGCAAATCACTTAAGATCATGGTGCCCTAGGCAACTTTTTTTTTTTAATTTAACAAATTTATTTTTTGTTTTTTATTTTTATTAAAGCCTTTTATTTATAAAACATATGCATGGGTAATTTTTCAATATTGACCCTTGCAAAGCCTTCAGTTCCAAATTACTCCCCTCTTTACTCCCACCCCCTCCCCTAGATGGCAGGTAATCCAATATATGTTAAATATGTTAAATCCAATATATGTATACATATATATGTATAATATACATATACAGTTAAATTGCTGCACAAGAAAAATTGGATTAAGAAGGAAGAAAAAAAAAACATTGGGAAAGAAAACAAAATGCAAGCAAACAACAGAAAGAGTGAGAATGCTATGTTGTGGTCCACATTCAGTTCCCATGGTTCTCTCTCTGGGTGTAGATGGCTCTCTTCATCACTGAACAAGTGGAATTGAATCATCTCATTGTTGAAGAGAGCCACATCCATCAGATTTGATCATCTTATTGTTTTGTTGTTAAGCAACTCTTAAGACTATAAATTGCAGATAAGTTGGTGGAAGAGGTTTTCTCATCTTAAAATTCCATAGAGTACTAAAATCACAAGTCCAGGGCATCTCCTTATATTTCTAACAGGATGGAGAATATAAATACGTAAGAAGATAAAATCCTTGCTTTGAGGAATTTTGGCTGGGAAGGCAGAACATAAATGTGAAAAGTTAGGTACAATAATATTTCTAAACAACAAATATTTGAGGCCAAAGTTCCTTTTTGTAAGGTTACATCTGGGCAGGGAAGAGGGATTAGAGAGTTTTGCAGAAGACATTTCTGAGGAGGTGTCCGCAGCAGCTCCAGGCAAGAAACAAGAGGACTGTTTGGTGCAGGCTTCTTGTGCCTGGCTGAGGAGAGGGCTCCCACAACCACAACACTGGAATATGGAAGAGACTGGGGCCCACGTACCATGGAATGGGAGGACCTCTGACTGAGAGAGCTAGGAGCCTGGGGAAGAAAGAAAAGGAAAAATTTGTCCCATGAGATTAGGCAGGGAGCAGTTCTGATTCCAATCTTTGGGACACTTACATACACAACTACCAGTTACCTGCTTTTTGATAATAGGATGTTGGGCCATATCTCTGTCTAGAAGGAGGCTATAACAGGAGACAACAGTGGAAAGGAAAGAGCACTGGATAATGGGTTTGACTTCTGGGATCAAGTCGCATTTCGTCCACTTAGGCGAGTAACAGTCTTTCTGGCTGAGCCTTAGTTCCTTCTGTCCAGAACTGCTCACTGGAGGATTTCGGAATCCTGATCACAAGTGAGGAGTGAAGGGGCAGAACTCACAGTGATGGTCAAACAGGAGTCCATTTATTCAAAATTCTCTCAGCCTTATATACCCTAATACACTTACATAACTATAGCACACTGGGCATGCGGGGCCACATAAACTTGCTGTTGTGTGCAGATGTCTCCTTGCCACTTAGTGTAACTACTTTAATTACAAATGCAGGTTGCAGGCCCCCTCAATTCTCAGAAAGGCTGAGATGCCCCCGGGGGCATGGGGAGCCAAACCAGATGCGGCAGCAGGGTTCCACTGGATAAAAGGGAACCTCATCCAGGATACCCCACTATGTGCAGCCCCCCACTCCATCGGTGAAAGGAGAGCAATACATGCTCTAGCTATGGGGGATTGTTGTGAGGACTAAAATTAGTCCTCACTAACGTGGTTGTGTTTGCCAGACCTTGTACTATGGAAGTTTCAGCTTACTAGCGGTGTTGAAGCAGAAGCTTTGAATGAAAAAAGGTGGCTCCAGTGGGTAGTTCATTTGTTGATGAGACTTTGTAGAGGAATTAAGAACTGAATTATCTTGGGGTATTTTAATAGAGAGGAGGGGATAATGTTTTGGAGTCCTAATAAAACTTTTCTCATGGGAACTGCAATAGGACCTACTCTCTTTACTGTCCTGTTCTAGATGGGAACTAACCAGGTTTCCCAGTTTGTTTACATGATAAGCTCACTGAGGTCAGGAACTTGGTCACTTGTATTTGTATTCCAAGCTTGTGGCATAGTGGGAATTTGCACATGGTGGGAATTTAAAAACGCTTGTTGTTTGGGGTCAAGAACTATTAGATAATTCTTTTGCAAAAAGACCCCGACTCCCAAATAATAGAGAATTGCTGCTCACTCAGTGCCCAGTTAAATCCCAAACTTCCACCTGATAAAGGTAACATGAAATGAAAATGAAAATACGCTTCTTTCACTTACTGCTTTTTGTATTTTAAAAGTTCCGTTGTGCTGGTCTTCCCTGCCATGTCCCTAACCTGAATCTGTTGACTCTGTGAAAGATCATTCTCTTTATTTTTACCGTGTCCCACTACTTAGTTGGTTCTTGGTTGGTAGCCAATCCAACTTGAAATGGATTGATTTGAAGTATTAACAAAGTCAATTAAATGGCTGTTTAACTTGCTGTGTTCCTGTGACTGATTTGATTTGGGCAAAATAGCTTCAATTCCTACCTTTCTCTGAGTCGTCTGTAGAACTCTGAGGAAGTTGTATCACTTCTAGATTACCCTCAGAGGATCACATTCACTTTTTAGAGAGCCACATGTCTGATTCAATCCAGTACTTCTTTCTAGAGCCAGTTCCTGCCTCAGTATTTATTCTAGAGCTCTTTATTATTAATGATGGTAGAGAGGTTGTCAATGAAGAGAAATTCAATTTGATCCGACTCCAATTTTCACTTCCAAATTTCAACCTGATTCATTCTTCCCCTTTTGCTAATTACCAGTATACCCACTATAATTGTTCATTTACCTATTATTGTCTTGATTTGATATCCCATTAAAAAGCAACATTTTGTTTTCCCTGTTGAATATACCCCAAACTTCACTGATGTTGTTTAGTTGATTCAGAGAGATTTCTTACCTATTTCCAAAAATCATGTTCCCATAAGAGTTTCTCAAGATGGGTTCAGCTGAATAAACTTTCTAAGATTAGTGGTTCCAAAATATCATTTGCTTAATCTTGCAGATATGGAAAATGTCAGTAATGGGGTATATGAATAACTGAATGAATATCTAATCCAACTTTAGTATTTCCATGGAAGATCTTGCAAAAGGTTTTCTCCTTTTCTCCCCTTTCCTCCACCTTCTCCAAAAAGGCTACAATTAAGCATGGACATATTTGTATTTATGTACACACATATGTACATAAATATCTATCTATATAACATATTCATATACATCTATGTAAGGCTTATTATGCTTGTTTGTCCTATTTTTCTGGAAGTGAATAACATCCTTCATAAGTCAAAGTCTTTCCATATTTTGCTAAATCTACCAATTCATTTCCTACAGCATAGCAATATTCCAACCTTATCTAGTTCTTTTATATACTATCTAGTTCTTTTAAATAGTCTAGAATAATAAGATGGCTGACATATAGTGTAGTTTCTCCATTTTTCTCTTTTGATTAAATCTATTTTAGTTTTAAATTTGTCTGACATCAATGGTTACTACCTGCTTTTTTTTTTCCCTAATAAATTCTATTCCTCATTTATGTTTATTTCCTGTCCCTACTGATTCCTCTGCTTCATTTCTGCCCATTACCTTGCCTTGCTATTACTTAGCCTTTCTCCATTTTTACCTTTTCCCCTTATTTCCTCCCCTTTTTATCCCAATATTATTAATCTGCACACCTTATACCATTTCTGTTAATCTATACACCCTTCTATACTCTTATCTTATTCCTTCTCCCGCATTTATTTTTAGAAGACTTTTATCCCCATCTCGATATATATGTATTGTTCCTTCTTTAACCCATTTCCAATGTGAGTAGGATTCCAGAACTACCAGTCCTTCTCCCTCCCCTCTAATTCTTCAGTGTCAATTCTTGCTTTAGCATCTCATTCATATTACATAATTATTTTACCTTTTCCTTCATGGTTTTGCTTTTTAGAATCACATCATATTCAGCACTCCCAATTTTTCTTTGAAACTACCCAATTACTGATGAGAATCTTAGATATATGCTTTGCATTTTCATGTGTGAAACACGAAAAGTTTCTTCTTATTGAGTCCTTTGAAATTAGTCTTTGATATTCATCTTATATTTATTTCTCTTGGATCTTTTATGTCCAAGTTCAGATCTTTTTGCAACAAAATCCTGAAAATCTGGCAATTCATTGAATGTCCTTTTTCCTCCCCCCCACCCCAATTCTCCATTCAGAATTATGTTTAACTTTGCTGGGTATGGTATTTTCAATCAGAACCCTAGTTCTTTGGCTCTTTGATATATAGTGTTCCAAGACCTGCAATCTTTTAATGTAGCTGCTGCTAGATCTTCTGTAATTCTAATTGTGATTCTGTCATATTTAAATTACTTTGTTTTTGTTGCTCATATTTTCTCTTTTATCTGTGGTTCAGAATTTGGCAATGATGTTCCTATAGGTTTTTCTCATAGCATTTCTTTCAGGTAATGATCAATCAATTTTTTTCTATTTCTACCTTGTTATTCTTACTTGTTAGTTGAGTCATTCATTTAAGACTGTGCTGATCACTGTGCTAAGTCTTAGAAGAGATATGAAATTTAGATAACATAATAACTCCTCATGGAATTTGTCCAGTGGGGCTAAGAAGATGACTACAACATATATCAAATTATGAAAGAATTTGAGTTGTAAAAGTGATATGCATAACTATGCTTAAGCATATGCATTTACATAATGTAGCTAGTTATATGTATTCCTTATGAGGTCCACATCTGATGCCAAACTTGGCATGGAAGTGACACTAAGTTCTTTTTATTTATGTGTTTATTGTTATTTTTTTTCTTGCTTTTATAAAATTTATTTTATTGCCAAAACAAAACAAAACAAAAGAAAACTTTTCATGTGCCCAGCAGAACTCAGGGAGGATTCAAAATATATAACATCAAATTATCAGTTCAAGGAAGGATATATGTATTAGTTGAAGAAAGTGCCCATCTTTTCTTTACTTCCTTGTAAATTGTTCTCTGCTGCATACTTTTTTTACTTTATTCCCCCCCTCCCCTTATCTCCTCTCCACCCCCAAGCAGGTTACAATTAAGAAAGGATATATTAATGTTTACATTTGTAGATATATACATACACACATACATACACATAGCTTTCCTATCCCTGCTGACCCTTTGCTTTAATGCTTCTCCTTAACTTGCTTTGCTATTACTTAAACTCCCCCTACCCATGGGTTTCTCTCTTGTCTTCTCTCACCCTTTGCCTCCCTGACCACTCATTCTCCCCCCCTCATTTCTTTATAGATTTTGGAGGGTGCTTTCCCCTTCATGGTATTTATGTAGTGTTCCCTATTTAATCCACTCCTTATATGGCTAAGTTTTCAGAACTATGAGCTCTTCTCCCCCTCTAATGCCTCTGTGTCTATACTTCCTCTGCATCTCATTTGTATAACACAATTACTATTTTTACCTTAACTCTGCCCCAGTCTTTCTTTTAAGCTACCCTATAGTTGATATAAATCTTAAACATATGGTATACATTTCCCATGTTTAAAAAAAAGCATAAATAATTTGTTCATGTTGAGTTCCTTGAAATTGATCTTTGATATTGACTCTTATATGTTAAATTTTCTCTTAAGTTTGGGGTTGGTTGATAGTCTTGAAAATCTGCAAATCTATTGAATGTCCATTTTTTCCTCATTTAACATTATAGATGATTTTGTTGGATATAATATTTTTGCCATAGGCCTAGTTCTTTTGATTGTTAGTAGATATGATTCCAGGACCTGTGGTCTTTTATTATGGCTGTTGATAAGTACTGTATAATTCTAATTATAGCCCCAGTGTATTTGAATTTTTTTTCTTGTTTCTCACAAATTTTTCTATCTCTACTTTCCCCTTATGTTCTTGTTCTATCACTCCAGGACAATTTTCTTGGATTATTTCTTGCATTGTTGTGTCAGGTTTCTTTTTTTGTTCACAACTTTCTTACATTTTCTCTTTTTGATCTGTCCTTTTTCTTATATTCCACATTCTGTTCTGTTTTTTCATTCTTTAAAATCTATTTAGTTATTTTGCTTCTCCTTGCCCAATTCTAATTTTCAAACAGTTATTTTCATTTTTGAGACTATCTCCTTTTCTAGTTGGTTCACTTTTTTTTCATAATCTTCTTGCTTTTCTTGGATAGTTTTTATTTTTTATTTTTTCCTCAATGTCTCTCATTTGATTTTTAAATTCTTTTATGAGTTCTTCTATAAACCCTCTCTGGAAGAGAGTTATTTCACATTACTCTTTGGAGGAGAAGCTTGTTTTTACTTCAGTGTCCTTGTTCCCATAAGTAAATTTCTATGTTGGGTTATTTCTTTGTCTTTTTTTTTTTTTTTTTTTTTTTAATAACAGGTATTAGTGTAAACACCTCTGAGGTACCTCAAGCTTCTCTTCTGCTCTCTCCTCTGACCAGGAACCCTAAACCAAGAGCTCCCCCCTCCAGCAAGTAAGTGCCCACAGCCAGCAGCGTCCCTGCCCTTCTGCTTCTGCACTCACCGAGTGCTTGGTTCTTCTCCACCAGGGCCTATCTCGCAGCACAGCTGAAATTCCCTGTCTCCCCAAACTCCGACTCCCAACTCCCCAAGCTGTCCAGAAGGGGAAAGTTTTTTTGGTTTGACCGAGGCTCCAGCCAAACACGGCTATCTATCCTCAGGGCTCCCCATTCTTTCTGTAGCGCTAGCCTGGAGGTGTTTGCACTTTACACAGGCTAATCTCCCCTCCTGTCTGTCTTCAGATTTTCTTGGGTGGTATTAGGAGGCCCTGGTTCTGTCCCAGGACTTCTTGATTTTTCATGAATCTGTGTTCGTCCTGGGCAGCAAATTTGTTCTATTTATATGAGGGAAATCTGGGGAGTTTGAAATGTACCAGCCTACTACTCCACCATCTTCCCAGAATCCTCCCCAACACTGAGTTCTAAAAGTCTGTGCCTTAGAGGTTCTGGAAGGTCTTGGTAAGATAAGGGTTTTGTTTTTTTGTTTTTTGTTTTTTTTTTTTTTTTGGTAATAAGCCTAGTGATTGATAGTCTGTTAGCTAAGGGCCAGCCTACCTAAGGTCAGAGATTGAATGGATAGAATACTGAACCTAGAATGTCTGTTAACTGTGTAAGCCTGGGAACATGGCTTAACCTATTGTAGTTTCATTATCTATAAAATGTGCTAACATCTATCTCTGGGAAAATGGGTTACTTATAAAATATTGTTGCTGTGATAATGGTGGTGGTGGTGGTGGTGCTCGTTACAAAATGCTGGCCACCTGGAAATAATTTTTTTTTTTACCAAGCCCTTAGATTTTAGGGTCAGAAAAGAACATTAGATGAAAGAACTGTTATGACTTTGGACAATAATAAGAAAGAAGCAGAGCTGAGGTTCAAATCTAAGTTTTCCAGCTCTTTCCATTGTATCAAGTTTTTCAGCACATCAACTTATGAAGACTTCAAGGAAGGGTTGCAATCTATATCGTTCAGCAAATACCCTTACAGGAAATCTTTTAAGTCTTAAAACAAATGTGTCTGTGTCCGTGTGAATCTATGCATGTCCTCCCCTTGCTCTTTTTCATGAGCTGAAGCTTTCAAACTGACATTTGTACTCACACTGCACGTCATACATTGTTTGAGCTACTGCAAATGTTAAAATCATTTTTTTTCTGGTGTTGGATGAGCAACAGAACTGAGTAAATGCTAACTTGGATGCCTTTCTGAGTAGCTTAGAGTTATCTCTGGTTTGAGGATTATATTCCCTGATACATTCATTACACATGTAAATTAGTAGTATATGTAGCTGTATTATTTCTGGCTGAATACTCCGTAGTTTTGATTTGAAGCTGCTGGCCACTGCCCTTTCTTTAACCCTTAAGCTGACACTGTTTGCTCCTCGTGCTGATGACATGGAGAGGTATTAGGCAATGGAAGCCTCAAGCACTTAGAAGGAGCAAGATTACCTTCGTCATGAGTGACATACCTGTGGGTAAGAAATTGCATTGTTTGTGGAGGTTTGTGGTAGGCTAGGCATAGAACTTTGTATTTTGAATTGGCGACTTATTTCCCCATGCTACTGCCAACTCATGCACTTTGAGTTTACTGTCATAAAACTAGTTTTCATTTGAATTGCAGATAAACTTTTTTTTTAAAAAATTTTTTTGTAGAGGGACTAAAGTTCTTAAGAAGGCTTTTACAAATGTGCTGGAGAAAGGGCAGTGGGGTTTACTAGATTTTAGTCTGGAGACCTGGGCTCCAGAAAGTCTTACTACTTACTGGCTGGATGACCTTTGGCAAATCATAACATTCTATTACCTTGCTGCCCTTTAAGGAGGGGATTCTTGCTGTTGAAGGAAAAGTTTTAGAGGTTGTCATTCAATCCTCAACTTTTGCCTCTTCTGTATTAGAAAAAAGCAGTAGTTGAGAGTGTTGTGTAGTATTATCTTGCCCAAAGGGGACACTTGATTCACTATCCCCAAAGTGAATATTCTCTAAAAAACAATCCCAGACACAGACCGGACTGAAGTCATACAAGACTAGTAGCCTGGATCGTCGCTACTGCTGGGCGGAGGCGAGAACAAGCTAGGCCGGTTAGAGTTGGTCTTCCCCTGCCTTCCTCCACAGACAGTCACGCATCTGTGCTGGGGGAGAGTGTGGGTGCAAGCACAGGCAAGGTGACTCGCCTGCCCTTGGAGGGCCACGGGGCTCTGCCCCAGAAGCGCACCCGCCAAGCAGCCTCTGTGCCAGAAGTCAGAGGAGTCAGCCAAGAGAAGCAGGGGCACCTTCAAAGAATGGAGAGGCAGTGCAAATGTAGAAGCAAGCCCACAGTCCCTCGGCACCTGGCAGTGCTTCATATGTAATCAGTGCTCTGTCTATGTTGGCTTTTGTTTTTAAGGGGAAGAAATCCCTTCATGGCACTTAAGTCCATTGAAAACAGGTCTGAGTTTAAGATCCTGTACCATCAGTTACTGATAATTTTATACTTTCTTAAGAGTGTGTGTCTTATGTTCCTTTCTCCTGGGGACTTAAAGAGAATTTAACCATCATATCACTATACGGGGAAGGAGAGGGAGGGAGACAAATGAGATTAGCTCAACTTTTCATAGAAATCCATTTTGAAAAGTTGTCAGAATGCTATGGCAGTCAAGAGCTGGAAATGAAGCTTCCTGATGAAGCCACTTAACCTAGTTATTGGATTTGGAATGAAAAGATTCCCTTAATTTTTTCTTAGTATTCTGACTCCACTTTATGTTTGTGCAACATGTTTAGCATTTTATCAGTGGTATTTCTATTGATGTTTTGCGGGAGGCCACTCTCATTCTTCCCAACCTCACAACAGAGTACTGCAGTGGGCAAGAAGGCATGATATGTCCACAGTAACAAAGCAGGTCGGTGCAAATTTAAGACCTCAGACTCAGAGCGACATTTCACTGAGTGTAATATTGACTGGCTAATCTACCCTGAATGAAGAATAAGAATCCCTGAGGGTATAGAGACCATATTTATTCCTGGATGCTCGCAGTAGGTGATAGGCCTTCAAACTTTGTTGAGATGCTTGTTAGTTGGTTTGGGCAAGGACTTCAACAACCTCCTTTGCCAGATTATGCTTTCTTATGACTACTCTACACTACTGTAGTTAAATCTTGGCTAATCAGAATACTAGGGTAAGGGAGCAATGACAAGTAGACCAATAGAAAAAACAGAACACTAATTCAACTCTGATTAAGGAATAAGTTAGCATTTTTTTGTGGCTAATCTAAATCTAAAACATATGAATGAAGTGAAAAAGCATGTGTCTAAGGTCACATATGCCAAGGGCTGTATTAAATACCACGGATACAAATAGAAAATCAAGACAGTCTCAAGAAAATTATATTGTAATTGGGGAAGACAATGCACAAAGAGTTTGAACTTAGATTAGGTTGATATTAAATGGAAATATTTTAGGCAGATAAAAGTAGTAGAGACAATGGAGCAAGGCCTAGAGGATCTTGGGGAGTAATGGTAGGGTAGGACTGGGATATCTCCTGCAGAGGTAGAGAAGTAGGAATCAGCACTGTTGACAGGGTTCCTGATGGGATCTTGGCAGTGGGGAAACATGTTGAAGGGGAAGTGTAATATAATTTAAAGTATAACGGGGTCATTCTTCAGAGATTCAGAACAGAAAAAAGTGATAGTGGGGGATAAGGGGGATAAGGGATAGGGAAAGAAAATCATCATTCTAGACATGGATTTTTACGGAACAAGTTTTTCAAGAAATCAAGTTTAATGTGTGCTAATCCTAGCTACATATTCTTAATAGGTTTAAACGTACAAAAAAGCACAAGTATTAGTTAATCATTTTAATTGAGTTATAGTTAGAAATTTAGTACTTGGTCCACAATGGGTCATAAGTTTTGTTGTTGTTATAAGACAGAAGTCTTTGCTCCTTTTTGGCTTGTACAGCTGTTTTCTAGTAAATAAACTTTTTAGGAGATATGTTGTCTCTTCATGGTGCAGAGACAGCATGTTCCTTCTACCAAGAATGTCAACATCCAATTCCCTAAGAAGCTGCATCCTGGTAACCAACTGGAGAGCACCAATTTTCCTAGTAAGTGAGAGCCAGTCACATCTGCATCCCTACAGTACATCTGCATCCTTGCTCTGCATAAAATCATTTGATACTTTCCCTTTCAGCTAGTTATTTCAGAAAGAGATAAAGTTGGAAGAGTCTTCAGATTTCTCTCTCCCTTTATAGGCCTGACTAACTCCCTTGGTGTTTTGGTTGCACAGCTAAAGCTTTTTCATTATTTCCTCATAAGCAGCATGAAAAAAAAAAAAACAACAGTTCAAGGAATGTCAATATTTCATTCTTTCACTCATCTCAGAAGTTAAGACTACTCAGAAACAAGGTTAAACACAGCTAAATCTCCATTGTTCTCTGAAAGCTCTCCATTCATTAGCTGAGAGAATGTTTCTGGCTGTTACTAGGGCTAAGTCATCCTGTAAATAAATCCTGTTGAGTAGTAATGGATCTCAGGCTGAGACACCAAAGCACCAATAGGGGCACTGATAAATTTCAAAAAGGATTCTACTGGTCATTCCAAATTTGATTATTGTCCTAGTAATCTTTTAAATTCCAATGACTTATATTACACATTGTTCACAGTTTAAGATTAGGAAACATCTTACAGTTAAAAAAAATAAATCTTTACACTCCTCTAAGGAAAAGAAGAGACTGGAATGATTTTCCAGTTTTAGAGAGTTTGGGCATGTGTTGAATACAGATAAAAAGTAGGTAGTGACTTCAGCCTTCTTTATTCTTACTCCAGGTAGGGGGTCTATCTCCTTGCATGTTTTTCCATAGATTTCTTTCAGCTATTATTTTCCTTAATAGCTACAAGTGGGTGATTTCTGTTGTTGCAGTTAATATATAATGAATGTTGTATATTCAGATCATTAAAAACTAGGCCACTTTAAAAATCTGCACTCCCAGAACCATTTATAGTGGGAGAAAATGTCAAGTTCTGCTTACCACTCACCACAGCGGGAAAGAATATGGCAAAAAGCCTCAGAACACTGCACTGATTATAGTCAAGAAAAAGAGGAGGCTTTTAATAAGGATCCTCAGTAAAGCCATCTGCTCATACTGGACAAGCAAACAAACAAGATGTTAGACTTTGTTAAGAAAATTATCATGAAAAATAATGCAAACAAGCCAAGTATTCTAATGTTATTACATAAAAGTTAAAACTATCATCCACCCACTTCATCCTGTGTGAAGATATCCATTTGCTTTCTAGATATACAGAAGAGACTGAAGAGTATTTGGAGGGAGTCTGTTTAATTCTGCAGCTGGGGCAAGTTATACTGCTTAATTTATATATCTCCATCCAGTCTGGCTTCATAGATCATAAACTTGCTTGACCCAGTCTTTGACACATGGTTTAAGTGCTTAAATATTCACTGCCATGATATTTTTGCTTTGTTTTCCATTCAGCCTTATTACTATTTGTTCAAAATCCCAAAGACTTCCTTTTTCATTTGTATTTTCACTTTCTAAGTCCATCTCTCAAAGAACTATGCAGCCTAAGTTTAAATATTTTCCATGACAGCCAACTCTCTATGGTTCTATGGTTCCTGTTACTTTTCAGTAATTACCCAGTCAACCCTTTTAAAGCAAGAAACCTAAATCCCAGCTCAGTGTTAATAGGTTCTGCCATTTTTTGTATCTCCAATAAAGTCAAATACTTAGTTGCTCACCCTCAGCTCTCATACGTATCCTATTCCTCCAATGTGGTTTCTGTTCTAATAAGCCAAGACCTGGTATTTGTACCTAATTTGTACTACTAGCATTGATTTAAGGCCTATTAAGCTGTCAGGTGTATGTGTGTGTGTGTGTGTCTGTCTTTAATATAGACACACCAGGAATTTTAATTCATCAAATATCCAACTTTGGCTCTTGAGTGACTACTTCTGGAAGCTTATGATTCTTAACAAGGTACTAAGACAGTGGAATTGATAGAGACAACAATTATCTAATTTAGCATGGTTCAGTATGATTGATCTGATCCTACAAGGAGATGTTATGAGCCAGAACTTGAAACAAGGTACTAAGTGGAATTGAGGAGACAATGGTTAAATCTAATTTAGCACTGATTTAATCCTACAACAAATAATGGTTTCCTAGTGATGTAATGATTGGAGTATACTCAGTGTACAGCATATAAACAAGGGCCAGACACAGAAGCCCACAAGCCCACTAGGAGGCAGTCAGATTCATTCCAACTTCCACCTTTGTGCTGGCTGGAGGCTGAAGCTGGAAGAGACAAAGGACTAGTGGCAAGAGCTCTGGGAACCAAGGACAGAGACAGACCTCTAAGAAAGCTCACCAGGCCCAAGGAAGGACAAGACTTGGATGGAGACAATAAAGGATTTGGACTTTGAACTCCTGACTGCATTTGAGGTAATTATTACACTGAACTGAAATGAAGGCTGCTCCCAGAAGCCCCCCAAGAAACCTGCTCTCGGAGAACATTATACTTTAGAGAAGAACATTACAATTTCCCTCAGGGTGATTACCCTTTTTTCTTTTAACTTGACCACATAATCTAATAAATAGAATCTAAAGAGAAAATCAGGAGAGGTTTTTTCCCTGAATTAACGTGTTCCTTCACAACTCCCTTTCATTTGATAGAGTACGAGTTCAGACAACAAATTCATGATGGTTGGGTGAGCACTTTTTACCTTAATTTTTATCCAATCTAAAGAGAAGTTTCTTTTCCTAGAACTGGAAATACCTGGAGCAACAATTTAAGTGGGCAACAAATACCAGCCAAGTCTTTTTGTTTCCTAAGTCAGCAGTGATTTGTTTGAGCTTGGGCAAATTCTCCCGTTAATCCAGTTTTTTTAACCATAAAATGGGGTGATTGGAATAGATCTTTAAGGTCTCTTTGACAGCTTTAAATCTTATAATCTTACTCTGTGGTTAAATAAGTACAGTTTGGTGCTGATTTCTTAACATGGCTATATATGTATAACATCACTGCTGTCATTTCAGCTGCTGGCAAGTGTCTGTACTCTTTCAATGCCCTAAGACAGTGGTTCTCAAACTTTTGTTCTTAGTATCTTCATGTTGTTAAAAAAAACTATCAAGGACCTGTTCAAAGAGTTTTTGTTCACATGGGTTTTATTTATAGCTATTTACTATATTAGAAATAAAAAATAATTTTGAATTTATAGACCCTCTGAAAGGGTTTCAGAGACCCCAACAATTCTTTGGACTACACTTTGAAGACCACTGCCTTAAGATCTTCTGGATGCAGAAAGATACTGGAGAGGCTGGTTCATTAGACTCTGGAAGTAACTTGTACAACTTGTACTTTCTCTGCCATCTCCTCTACAACATCCTTATTAAGCAGTCATCCAGCCTTCAGGTTGAGGTAATGACCCAGTTCACATCTGAATGGTTCTAATGGTTCAGAATTTCCTTATGTCAATATCCAAAATACCTCTTTATATAACATCCAATATTTAGGGTGAAAAGCAGAATAAATTGAATTTATCTTGCACATGTTTGCCCTTCAAATACGAAATAACAGCTAAGTTATCACATCCCTACTAAGATCTCTTCTACAGGCAAAAAGCAAATCTAGTTTCTTTAATTGATTCTTGCGGAACGTGGTTTTACCATCCCTCATTGCTCTTCTGGGATGTGTATCAGCTCATCAGCAGTCTTTTAAAATAAGTTCTATAGAACAATTCAGTATTCTGAACTATCTCCCTTTAGAAAAGGAGACATTTAGGAGGATGGATGCCAAGTAATTTTGTCTGTAGTTCCATGTTATTCCTGATTGCCTCTCAGTGTTAGGTCAAGAAGTAAATTCTGAATGGATTCTCTGTCCAGTGGACAAGTGACAAAATACCTCATCTTAAATATATGACTGCCAATAGCTATCTGTTGAGAACTGGTGCCTAAGTTCAGTCCACAGAACAAGGAACAGTGTTTTAACCCATGAATGATTTACTGCTCATAGCATTACAACCATAAAGCTATGGAAGCAGATGAAATCTTTATGCATCAGGAGACAGCAGCAAAAAGCTTTTATCCCCCAAACCACTTGGCCTTCAAAATGGCAAGAAGACATCATCACATTAAGGATAAAATAAGTTTTTATTTATAGTCTTATAGTAAAGGGGGAAGCCTTAACTTGCAAGACAATTCTTAGGCAGTATGTACAACATACTTTTTATTTCCATGGAATGGAATTAAACATGGACAGAGACTACATAGTACACACTAGAGATCAGCAAACGCCAGAACAGGGTAGGGTAGAGACCACCCTCCCCCCCAAAAAAAAAAGAAAAAAAAAAAAAAAAAAAAAAAAAAAAAAAGAGGCTTAACACACAAACCCTTCACAGGAACCCGTTGACCGTAGCCAGAACCAGGGCCAGGTCACATATGGGAGAGAGGTCCCAAAACAGAAGGGAAAAAGAGAAACAGAAAGGGCCTGAACTAGTCTGTGGTTTTTAGTACCAGGTAAGATGCTCTTGGTATATTTATATACAAAATCAGTTGGCTCTATTTCTTAGAAACACACACAAAGGAAAATTTGATCATTACTTTATGAATCTGTCGCTTTGCAATACCGACATCATCAGAATAGGAGAGTCTACTTGGATTCAAATTTCAGTAGCAGGAAATAAATATCAAAACATCATCACTGGCCCTTAATACAAAAAAATGCACTCCTCCCCCAACCCTAACCCTCCCTTTTCTCTACTCCCTTTGTCCCTGCCTCCCCCCCGCCAAAAAAAATCAATCCCCTGGTGGCTGAAACTTCCCTACTGCAGTCTCCAAATACATACCACATGGTGTCATATGACCCTCCTGAATGCCGGCAACTTGGGCAAAAAAAAAAAAAAAAAAAAAAATTAAAAAGCTGGATGAACTTCCCAACTCCATGTAGGGAGAACTGAGAGAAGCATGAGTGAAATACACCCAAGACACCAGACTGCATAGATGTCCCCACTTACTTTCACCACCACAAACTCTCCACCAACCTAACCCTTCAGCAGGAGTGATAAATTTTTTTTTAGAAAAAAAATTTTTTCTTAAAAAAAAAAAAAAAAAAAAAAAATTCTGGGTAATTCTGATTATTCCAAACAGGTCATCTTCTAAAAGTTGAGCAGTTCACAGATTCACAAAGTGTATCAAATGGGGGGGGGAGGAGGGACAAAGAAGACGTAGGGAAGAGGAAAGGGAGACCTGTGAGCAGAGAAATCACCTGGGCAATGATGCCCACAAGGTGGGAGGAGCTGGCTGGGGAGGTCAGGGGCAGCATGTGCTCAGAGGTGTGTCCGTCTGTCCTCCACAGAAAAAGCTGCCAAGTTGGGATGTTTTGGTTTAAAAATTCATGGTAAGGGAAGGTTGCTGAAGGGAAAAGGCAGAAGATGAAAGCTGCAGTCCAAGAGCTTCTACTTTTTTAAAAAAGAAAAGAAAATAAAGAGTCTTTAAAACAGCTTGAAGGGGTCTAACGATGAACTGGGAGAGGAGACGATGGAGGAGACAGACAGTTCTTATTGCTGGCCTGCTCTGTTTAGCTGGCCTCCATCCGGAGTTTCTTTCTGCTTTGGGGCTCTTCAGGCTCTGACTCAGAGCTGGAATCAGAGCCCCCATCGAAGGCAGAGATGGTGCTGCCCTTGGCATTGGTATAGAGGCTGCTGTCTGAAGAAGAATAGTTGGTCTGCAGTTGGGCACTTGACCTCGCTTTCTCCAGTGCACGGACTGAAAGGCAAGACAAGGACTGTGTTAAGGCGCTCTGCACAGGCTAACCACAAGTGATGGCTCAGATTCAAGGTCCTTTGTGGTCTTCCTAAGGGTCTGCTAATCCCCGAGTCTATGGGTGGTTCAGAAGCAGTATTCCCTTCCAGAAGATGTCCCTTCCCTCCCAAACAATTCTAGAGAGAAGGCTTGCAATGTCATCAGCCCTGTCACAGAAGCACACTGCAAAGACAGGAGTATGGAGCTCCTTGTGGAAACCAGCAATGGAAAGACAAAAGCAGCTGGGATCTCCACCAATGGCAGTCTTGACAGGGATGAGAAAGACTGTATCAGTTCTGATTATATCATCCACAACAGCAGCAAAGGATGACATGAGAGCCAAAAATTTTTTTGGCTAAGCTCCCTACTAGGAAAGACTCTTGTTATGAAAATCTGAGCCCTCAGAAGCATCTCACCACACATGGTGCCTGAGCCCTTTGACAGACCCCTCACATGCAGGCTGTCCAGCTTGGTGCCTCCCCACCAATACCTCCCACTTCCCAGGCCCCAGCTCAGCTTGTCTGAGTCTGGAATGCTAAGAACCCATTTTTTTTTTGATGTTGCGTTTTTCTAACCCAAGTGGTTACTTGCATTTCCTTTTACTTGCATCTTCCATGAGGGAGGAAGAGAAGTGAATTCCCCAGGAACAAAGAACTTGATCAGCTCTCGCTTTCCCCTGTGGTTATAGGAAAAGGCGGTTGTGAGCATTTGACAACAGCAGGGACCTGGCCCATTTGCTGCCCTGATTGGACAATTATTTACACTGAAGTGGGCTCACTTGTTAACGAACACTTGTGAGGCTTTGGTACTTACAACATATATTTAAATCCAAGGACCTCAAAGTTGTTAACAGACAGCTGGTGTCTCTGATTGCTGACAGGGCAAATAAGGCACAGATTTGGGAAACGATTGGCTCCAATTCAGAAAAGACAAAAACTTCTAATCCAGGGTTGAATTCCCTAGTCACCCCTGCCTCCTCACAGTCTTATAGATTTGGATAGGTAACACAAGTTCCTTTCTCAGGCTCTATATCGCAAATATATAGTTCTTTAGATCCAGGTCTGAGGCTTATTAAGTTTTCCACAACTGGTTTTGATCCCGGCGCAGATGAGATGGCCCTCAGCTAGCCATGGCAAAGGAGGGCCAGCTGCCCCAGTGCCTGAGATGCTCACCTTGCTGCTCCAGTAGAGCATTCTGCCGCTTGAGGTCATCAATATCCTGCTGGTGTGTGTGGTTTTTCCTTCTCATATACTGGATGTACTCTGTGGCTTTATCTAAGATTTGGGCCCGGGATGCCTGTTGCAATAGTGAGAAAAGCACAGGGGACAAAATAAAGACCTAGTCCATGGTAGTGAGGAAACAAAATGTTTTTATATAGCAGAAGCAGTGGCTGCAGAGTCATGGAGGGGCTGAGAGTGAAGTTAAATAAAATGAATACAACAATCTGTAGTTCACTTAAGGGTGTCTCTATGTTAATGGAGAAACAATTCCCAAGGTCAGTTATATCTAGGGCATTTAATGAATTAGGATATTTGCTGTTGGAGCCTGGTCACTCTATAATAAAACTGTGGCGCTCTCTTATAAAAAGGAAGCCAGACCCAGTCTAGAGCTATTTGGGCTGAGAAAGCACATAAAATTGTTCTAATAAGTTCTCAGGGCTCAGCCAAATTTTTCAAAGAAAAATATAATTATTTGTATCCAAAATATATAAAATAAGCAATGTTCTTTTTCTTGTGCATTGTAGTTTTTCATCAGCATCATATCTAAACTCCCAGCTCCCCCCTCCCCCAAATCAATTCTGTGAAAACATAAAATACCTGAAGAGGTGGTGACGATAATGGTGTGGGTAATGTAAGAAGTTACAGAACCAAGGTTTTTGGGTGATCTGAGCACTGTTTTGCCAGAAGAATTAATTACTAGACTAATGAAACTGATGTTAGGTATAGTGCTCCTCGTGTCCAACCTGGCTGGGAGGTTTCTTTTAGATGGCAAACATGCAGGAATTCTTCAAAGCTACCTTCTCCCAGGTTGTTTCACAGAATCTAATTTTAAATTGGCACAGCACAGAGGCAAAGAGAATCACTGCCCAATGGAGTGCTTACTTTTAACAGTGGGAAACAGGAATATTTCTTAGGACAATGAAGTCCTCTGAAAATCTAGAAGCATAACTCTAGTTACTACCATGTCTCAGGTTTTCAAAAACCAAATTTTCTTATGAAATATTGACAGGATCAGTTTATAAGTCTTCAGGATGGGTAACAAAACGAAGTACAGGATATGGTGGTCTATATGATGGCTTATAGCCTTATAAGATCCTGCAGTTAATCTGGCTTTCCTGCTCTATACCCCCAAAGCCATTCATTATGGAGTATCAAAATTTTAGAGTGTAATTTAAAGTGCACTTTAAGGAATATAAAACACATTATAATCTTGTTCATTACCTCCCTGAACTCTAAAATTTATTTGGGAGAAACGTGTATTTGTGCAAATAAAATAGTCTTCCTAAATTCCATTCCTCCATCATAAACTATCTCCAAATGGAGGTCCCACAGGCATCTCAAAAACTCAACATTTTCAAAGCAGAATGGATTGTTTCCCCTCCAAACTCCTCTTTTCCCTAAAATTCATAGGCATTTTAAATAAATGCTTGCTGGGTGAATCAATCATCATACAATATAAGAATAATGATCACATAACTAATGTACTCCAAGTATCATGCTGAAATTATACAGATGTTCCACTACCATAATGAATGCCCAGCAAACTCCAAATAAAGGAGGAATCCCTTATACATGGTGAAATCCTTTAGATGTTCCTCTTTGTTGCTAACATTGTGCTAGCTGCATCAAGCCCTGCAGAGCCTCCAAAATGAGATACATAATCAAGCAATAAGTTATCTAATTTTTTACCTTCTGTAACTGCCTCTTATCTCTTGTTGGGTTAAGAAAAGATCTCCAATACATAATAATTCAAAAAAGTTTTTGACCTATCCACATAAGAAAAATCAAGTGGATAAAGAATGTTTAGTGTCTAGATTATCACATGCAGTTAGATAGAAAGCCCAAAGAACTGATATATCAGAGACATTCATGGACTAAAACTAAATAGAAGAGTTGGTTGTATTGGGAAAAGACACAAGTTTCTCCCTGAACAGCAGTTTTCTTCTCATGATGTACGGTGTCAATTCATGAAATGCTACTGTTGAGAAAACCAGACAGGACACTCAAAAAGTCCCAAGTCAGGAGCCAAGTTTTCCAATATGGTTCCAAACACCTTCAGCTGTGTGATCCTGTGTGACAGGCTCTGTCGGCCTATTTCCTCCTTTATAAAACGGAGATGATGATGATAATAATAGCACCTAAGTTTTTTGGGAGGATCAAAAGCGGTAATATTTGCAAAATACTTCGTACAGTTCCTGCCACAAAGTAGTGGCTTAATTCCTTTTCTTGTTTCCAAAGGATCATGGTAAACTTGGATAGGCTACAACATACTACCAACCAAGAACTGCATAAAATAAAGTACATAAAGGATGCCATCAGAAAAAAAATGTATGACTGTAAAGGAAAGTGGGCTATCAAAACATCTTTCGACCTTAAGTCTCCTCACCCATAAAACGAGGGGAATAGAAATTGGAGGTTTCTTTTTTCTATAAATATATGATGATCCCATGATGTACTAATACTTATTTAACATTAAAAGAACTAGAGGAAAGCCTCCAGAACACTAAGCAGATAGATATATTGTGAAAAATTTATCGAAAGACAGGAACAAGAGTCACACACAGGATGAAAAGAAATGGCTCAACTATTACCTACAATAGTGCCAAGAGTACTCACATCAATGAGATAACCAGTCCATTGATGGCAGAAACAATGAAACTACAGAAATTCAGATTACATCTTATTGAGTTAATGAGAGAAGGCTTCACTGTAGGAGGTGACAGGAGTTGGATCATTAAAGGCACTCAGGATATAACAGATAACTGGGAAGTGGGACAAAGAGATAATTCAGGATCCAGGAATGAAATCTCAGAAAACTGCCTGTAACCGACCAATCTGGCTAGAGCAGAGAGAAGGTTCATAGTGGGAAGGGAAATAGGGTGAAATAAAAAAGATTTGCTTTGGTCCTGTGTGTATAGCTTTCCAATGTTAAAAAGAGATTTTTAATTAACAAATAATAAAATGAATCAGGGCAGCCAAATGGGTACAGGACTGGATTTGAAGTCAGCAGAGCTCATCCATCCAAATTCAAGTCAGATCTCAGATAGTTACTGTGTGACCCTGGGCAATTTATTTAACCCTACTGTCAAATGAGCTCAAGTCTGAGAAGAAAATGGCAAACTACTCCAGGATCTATCCAAATGGAGTCATGAAGAATCAGACATGACTGAAAACTCTCAACAGCAACAAAAAAAATTAAACTAGGTGTATACCGAATTATACAGAAACAGAGGAAAGGACCTCAGAACTCATCCATTCTCTACTTAACTCCAGATATAGTGCTTACCACTTCCTGAAGCAGATCATTCCACTTCTGGAAAACTCTAGTTTGTAGGTTTTTTTTTTCCCCTAATATTAAGTTGAAATTTGCCTCTCTAGCTTGTATTCACTAACCCTAATTCTATATTCGAGGTCCAGTCTAGTCCCTCTTGCACATGACATCCACTGAGTTATTGGAAGATAGTTATCATTTTGAATCCTTGTCTCCAAGGCCTCATGCAAAATCTTTGTATAGTAGAGATTAACCTCCTTATTATCTTTAATGTACTTTGCTTGATGTGCTCCTCTACCTTGTTAATGTTCTTTCTAAAATGTGATGCCTCAAACTATACAAACTTCAGATATATATATATATATAGTTGGTCTAGCCATCAGTACTTGTCTGTAGCTCAAGTTCTAAATAGAAACCCTGACTGCATGTTAACCTGGCTTACTCTTTCTTCACAGACAGCATGTATCATGAATCTGCATAATCTTGGGACAGTATTAAGTTAGAAATTTAGGTTATGAATTAATGCAACTTCTATTCTTATTTTGTCAATGGTCCAGACTTGTCTTCCCTGAGTCATGCAGCCTCTTATCCAAATGCCCCATGAGCTCTTATAGTTATCTAGATAATGGCCATCTGTGTGATGTGATGAGCCTCTGGGCCTTGGAAATTCAGATAAAATTCTGCAACCCTCCAAAACAAGGCCAAGTCCACTGGAATAGACTCAATAAATTTATAAGCAGCTAGGTGGCATAGCAGTTGGAGTACAGGTCTTAAAATTCATCTCCCTGGGTTCAAGTCTGCCTCAGACACTATTATTAGATATGTGACCCTGGCAAGTCACTGAACCCTGTTTGCCTTCATTCTCTCATCTGTCAAATGAGCTGGAGAAAGAAATGACAATATTCTAGCTAGTATCTCTGTTTTGTGACCCTCAAATAGGTTAGAGTCAGATACAAGTTAAACAAATGAACAAAACTTTCCCTAGCCTTCAGGCAATTATAATGTTATCCCAAAGCATAGAAATAGGAGTGAAAATAACAGGTAATACTTTCTGTCTTCACTAATCATTGCCCTAGAACTTCAGGAAAGTGAGGGAAACTATTTTGGCCAAGATAACAGCTTGAATGGAGGTGGCCAACCCAGCCCCTAAATACCTACAGATACCTAAAAACAGCAACAGACTGAATCCTACAATAATTCACTTCTACCCCAGAGTATACAGTCAGTTGGAAGTCCATAAACAATTAAAAAAGTCTGCTAGAAAGGACAGAGGCAATAAATAAGACGTAAGCTTCCAAGCATGGCCAGCGACAGCAAAGACTTTCATTTCCAAGGCAGCAAGAGCGTAAGGTTCCTACAGGAATGCCCCAAGATGGTGAAGACATGTTAGATCCTTGGAAGTATGAACAGCCATGGTCAGAACAGGACATCCCAAGCTCTAGGATTGTTTATCCTGAGTGTCTTGCAATACCTGAGGGCCCTGAGGATCTAGCACTTTCTTTTTTTAATTACTTTTTTAAAAATTTGCTTTAAGAATTATGTTGGGAGAGAAAAATCAGAACCAAAGGGAAAAATTATGGAAGAGAAAAAAAAGTGAACATAGCATTTACATTTGGGCTCCTTATTTCTTTTTCTGAAAGTAGGTGGTTTCTATCTAAAATTTATTGGGATTGCCTTAGATCACTGAACCACTGAGAACCTAAGTCTTTCAGAGTTGATCATTGTACATTCTTGCTGTTATTGTGTACAAGTGTATTTTTAGTTCTGCTTGTTTCACTCAGTCTCGGTTTGTGGAAGTTGTTCCAGGCCTTTCTAAAACCAGCTTTTTCATCATTTTTTATAGAATAGTAATAATTTGTTATCCTTCATATACCACAACTTATTCAGCCACTCCTCAATTGATGGACATCTACTCATTCTCCAATTCTTTACCACTACAAAAAGCTGTTACACACATTTTCTGTTTATGTGGATCTTTTCCCCTCTTTTATGATTTCCTTAGTGGCAATGTTGGGTCAAAGAGTACATTGCACAGCTTTATAGCTCTTTGGGTTATAAAAGATTAAGATCCAGGAAGGTCCAAAACCTACTACAGTGTGGACACACCCTGGGAATTCAAGGTCAGTAGAGGAACCCCTATGACTCAGATCAAGTTCAAGCACAACTGACTCACTCGATTGAAAGAAAGTACAGTAGGAACTGGAGCCAGGCCCTAATATAAAAGCCCAGTTCAGAAACTAAGGCTAAAGATCAGTCAACAGAGGATACCAGTCACTATAAAGAATTACAGATCTAGAGGGGGACAGAACTATTATCTATCAGTGTCGCATAAGATGGGGATAAGCCATGTTTCTTTTTCTCCTTTCTTCCTGCTACAAGAATCCCTCCCCACCCCCCAAAAGATGACCTACTGACCAGATGTGCTTCCATAAGGAGGAGAGGAAGGTTGGTTGTGTCTTTCAAAACTGAGGGTTGGTACCATTGTGCCCTTTTTACATATCCTAGCTGTGTGAAGATAAAGTAGAACTCCTTTTTGTTAATTGTTAAATGACTTACAAGGCACTTCATTTAATCCCCAAATGGAACTTGAACTAAGAGAATGCTGACATTAAGAGTTCCTCTAACAAAAAGACATCCCAAAATCCAATCTAGAAGAACTACATGACAGCAAACAGAAGCAAAAGGGAAAAAATGGACTTGGCATAAGAATTCTATAAATACTTATAAGATATGAAACAAGAGATTTTAAAAATGAAATAAAAATTTGAAAGAATGAATTGTAAGGATAAATAGGTTATAACAGAAAGTAGAAAACTCAACTAAGTAATGCCTCCTTGAAAATTAGAGTAGACCAAACAAAAATAATCACTTTGTTAAGTCAAGAAATATTTAAACAAAATCTAAAGAGTGAAAAAAAAAAAAAAAAAGATTCAGGAAAAGCCTAATCCAGGATAGTGAAGGTCAGCCCAGAAAGGTGTGGAAACAGGAAAAGGTTTGAAAGAATGAATTGTAAGGAAAATAAATACCTTAGAAGAGGAAGACATAAATCTTACCCAAGTAACATTTCCTTTAGACCATACTAGATGAAACATAAATTGACATGGGAACAGCAAGAAGTATCAGAACAAAATCAAAGGAATGAAAACAATGGTAATGAATATAGCTAAAATTTTTAAAATGATATGGAAAGTGGGTCAAAATATCATTTAAGAATCGGAGGACTGAAAAAGAAGGAACTGCCCAGAAATGATGGGTGCAAGAGTTGATAAAGCTGGAAACACTACCTGCATTTTAATTTCTGATTGTGTATGCCATTAACAGAAATTTTTTTTAAAAAAACTGTTAATGAAACCAAGTAAGCTTCTTATTTATAAAATATCATCTCTCCAATCTAAATATGTTAAATACAGTTTGCAAACATGATTGTTTGCAAATGGGACTGCTTCCATCTGAACTATTGGTGCAAAGACCTGTATTTGTGTGAAGAAAATGGATACCATGAAGTTTTGGAAAGATGCTTATGTTTATCTGGACAATGCGTATCAAGATGTTCTTCGAAAGATTACAATTTTTTCAGATTTGGTGGGTTTGGTTTTAACAAAAGGAAAAAAAGACTCTAATTTTAAGACAAGTATTTTTCCACTTGGACCAAGTACTCTACTCTGTTTTGCTACTCAACTCAAGTTATGGTAAATAGATTACTAGGAAAAAAGCATATATTTGTCATAAACAAGTAAATTTATGAAGTACTTATGTTGCTGTGGACAATTTCAAAGTACTCACATTAAATCTGATGATGTACATGGATACAGATTGAAGCATACTTTTATTATTTTATTTTTTATTAAGGTTTTTTTTTTGGGGGGGGGGGTCAATCTATGTTTTCTTTCACAACATGACTATTATGGAAACTTTTTTATGACTACAATGTATTGCTTGCCTTCTCCATGAGGGGGTGTGAGAAAGGAGTGACAGAATTTGGAATCCTAAAGTTTTAACCACAACAAAGTTTTTACATATAACAGGAGAAAAATAAAATATCAAACCACTTCACACCTCTCAGATTGGCCAAGATGGTATGTGGGAAAACTGGAATACTAATATATTGTTGGTAGAGTTATGAACTGATCCAACTATTCTGGAAATTAATTTGGAAGTACGACCAAAGAGCTATCAAACTGTGTATACCTTTTGATCCAGCAGTACTATTGGGTGTGTATCTCAAAGAAATCAAAAAGAAGGGAAAAAGACTTTTTAGCAGCCTTTTTTGTAGTAACAAGGAACTAGAAATTGATGGATGTCCATTAGTAGAGAATGGCTAAATAAGTTATGGTATATGAATATAATGGAATATTGTTCTATTAAGAAATGATGAGCAGACTTATATCAGAAAAGCCTGGGAAAGACTCACATGACCTGATATGAAGTGAGCAGAATCAAGAGAACATTGTACAAAGCAACGGGATGATTGTATGATAATCAACTGGGAAGAACTTGGTTCTTTTTGGCAATGAGATGATTCAGGGCAATTCCAATACATTATTGAATGTGGATCAAAGCATATCATTTTCACCTTTTGGGGGGATGGTAGTGGTGTGTGTTTGCTCTTGCTCTTTTTTTTTCATCTTTGATCTGATTTTTCTTGTGAGCATGATGAATGTGGAAATATGTTTAGAAGAACTGCAAATGTTTAGCCTATAGTGGATTGCTTGTTGTCTAAGTGAAGGAGAAGGGGGAAGGAGGGAGAAAAATTTACAACACAAGATTTTGCAAAAATTAATGTTGAAAATCATCTTTGCCAAAAAATTTAATTTACAAAACACATTGCACCTAAAATATAGGAGTTGAAATTGAAATTTTGAAAATTCACATTAAAACACTTAGATTTGATATAGATATTTTCAACAGTCTAAAATGTCAGAACCTGTAAAATGCAAACTACATGTCTGATACATTACTTTTCTTTAATACAAGAAAATAGCTTTTAGTAGTCTACACTTATTTGTGTGTGTGTGCTGAGGCAACTGAGATTAAATGACTTGTCCAGGGTTACACAGCCAGGACATGTTAAGCATCTGAAGCAAGATTTGAACTCAGATCCTCCCGACTTCAGGGCTGGTGCTCTACTATACCAACCAGCTGCCCTCACCTACACCTTTTTACTCTCAGAAGTGAAATGACTTTGTGTGTAGGGGAAAAAAAAGATTATTGGATTTCTTGAAAACCCATTAATAATAATAATAAAAAAAAAACTGGACACATAACTTCCAAAAAAATTAAAACTGCCCAGATTTATCAGAACCAGAGGGCAAAATAAAAATATAAGGAATACACCAATCATCTCTAAAAACAAATCCCCAAAGTAAAAAGTCCTATGAATGTCATAGTCAAATTTCAGAAATTCCAAGACAAAGGAAAAAATAAATATTGCAACCTGTCAGAGAGTTAAAATCTCATAATTTCTTCTGCCTCCTAATACAAATTGGAGAAGATATGGAAATTAATATACCAAAGGCAAAAGATTAAGACTTATAAACAAGTATAACATACCTTGCAAAATTGAGCATAATCTTATATGGAGGGGGGGGGGGGGGGGGGAAGAAGCTTTAATATAACACATGAATTGTAAATTTTTCTGGTAAAAAACCAAATAGGAACTTTAAAATGCCCAAGTATAAGAGTCAAGAAAAACCCAGAAAAGGCAATTTTATCTGAATAACTTGGAAAAGGCTGTGTGATATGTCAGGTATCCCAAGGTGTTGAGGGAGCTAAGACACAGGATGATTAGGTTAGATGACTTTGTTCTGAAGGTTTTAAAGGGGGGGGGGGGGGGGGGAGGGAGGGAGAGGAGGCCAAGTGAAAGGAATACATGAGTATAAAAAGGAGAAAAAAGGATATGGAACTAAATGTTTCTCATAATCAGATGTGTGATGAGAGTGTGGTGGAAGCATGGAAGAATGGTGAAGGGAGTGGGCATCACCAAAGCTTTTCTTGTATCTGAACTAAAGAAAGTAGGGTCAAACATATACTCTTGTGACCTTGGTATTTAAAACATCAAAAAAGGAACAGGCAGTAGGTGAGAAGATAACAGGAAGGAAACAATTACAAGCAAAAGCAAAAAAGGGGAAGGAAAAGGAACTGGAAATTGAAGAGAATGACTGTACAAACTGACACAAAAACGATTGGAATAACAATGTACAAAAATAACAAAAGAAATAATTTTTTAAAAAATCTTGAGAAGACTTGGAAGAATTGAAACTAAGAATAAAATGAGAACAATTTATAGATTGTAAAGAAAACTATTTGTAAGAACTCTCATCGACTCCATCTCCAGAGTAGCTATGATAAAGAACATTACTAACTTGACAAGAGAGATGATTGAACACAGTGTGCAAAAAAAAAAGTTATAACATATATATTTATATATAAAAACAAACATTTTTAGCCAATATGGAAAAGGTTGTATAAAAGAGAATGGGAGGAAGTTTAGAAGGAAACATAGCTAAGCAGGCCATCTTTGATAAAGTTCCTGGATTTTAATAGTAACATGTTGAATCTATTATGTATTTTTAAAAAGTAGGCAGCATGAAATAGACATTAAAAGTTTCATATAAAATTCTCTTTTTATGTTTTTATATATAGAAAAGTATTTACTTTGGTATTCAGAATTTAAAAAAACAAAAAATCCTGGTGAATCATTATCAACTTATTAGAAATGCAACCTTCCTGGTATATATGAAGAAAAACTGGGAAAATATCTTTATGTTGATATAATTCCCAAACTGATCTGAGATAATGGCATTCTATGAAGCAAAGACGATTGGCATGAGATGCAAACTACAGACCTGAAGTAAATAACAAGTTTGCAATGCCTGTTTTGGGCTGTTATTCCTTTCATGCTGGAAAAATATCCTTCAATGAATCTTGACACGATAAGTAAATTTTTTGGTATGGTTTTATCTTTCATTTCTTTGGCATGGCTTCTGGCTAAAATCACCTATTTGGAGAGCATTTGTCACTAAATGTGGTGGAGGGAAATGGACAGACAGAAAGGATGATTGTGGACAGAAAGGATTGACCGCCTCAAAACTAAGAAGACATGGCAAAATATATTGGGAATATCTACATTGTATAGGAAATTATGCTTTTGTTAATATAGCCCAGAAGTTCTAAACTTTTTTTGTGTCATGAATCTCTTTTGGCAGTCTGGTGAAATTTTAGAGACTGATACATATAATAATACTATTAACTCATTTTGAACTTATAGGTCACTAAAATTCCAAATCCCCCTTTCCCATGAACTTCCACATAGGCACCTTTGCAGTTGATTCTCTGAAATCAAACACAGTACTTTATAATAAATGAATTAACTTTTTGATTACCTTCAATTAAAAAAAAAATCCATGCTGTAGCACTGTGATGAAATGTAAAGAACACTTAATTCAGGAGACCTGAATGCTAATCTTGAGGTCTGCTTCTACCTAGTTATTTAACAATGAGCAAATTACTTACCTTCTCCGAACCTTAGCAGTACCTACAAGATAAAGGCCGAGTTTGATTTCTTTGGTCTCCTGTTCTAAAATTATGTGATTCTTATTATCTGCATTGATAGCTTCCAAAGTGGAGGGCTATGGATGTGTGCGTGATCAATTAACTGGGTGGTTTTTCTTCAGACATTTACTCTCATGCCTCAATGTTCCCCCAGACTATATGCTCTCTCCACTGTCTATTACATTATCTCCTCAAACTACCCCCTTTTTGTTAGGGGCACTATTTTCTTTCCCATCACCCAGGTTGTCTACAATTTCTCACCTTCCTTCACTCCACATATCTCATCATTTGCCAACCCTTGTCCTTTCTACAACCACAACATCTTACATTTGTCTCCTTCCCTCTGCTTACAAACACCATCTTAATTCAGGCATTTATTACCTCTCACTGCAACAACTGTGGTAGTCTTCTAATTATGTTTCTCCCCTCTCTTTCTCCACACAGCTATCAAAGTTATTTTTTTTTAATCAATGTGTAAGTCTGATCTTATTCAGTGGCTTCCTAATAACTTTAGGATCAAATATAATTTCATCTCTATCTCATTCTTTTCAAATTCCTATTTTTGTGTTAAGTTTTACAATATGCATCATTACTTACTATAATAGTACCTGTAATAATTAATAAATTAGAAAATAAGGAGAGGGAGTGGAGATGATGAAAAAAGTTACCTGCAACATAAATGCATATTATCTGTCGTTACATAGCACATGTAAAAGTTCATAGGAACATAAATTTTGGAACTAGAAGGGACTTCAGAGATCCATCTAGTCTGACCCCCCCTTCAGTTTACAGGTAAAGCAATCAAGATCCAGAGAGGTTAAGTACACAATAAGGATTCAAACCCATGAATTTTACCTGTACCTCATTGCCTCCCCTTTCTGATTTCTGACCAAACTCTATTTAGTCTTTTACAGGGTACACAATGTTATGTAGCTGTCAATTGTGGACACATGGTGATGAACATTTTAAAAAATGGCATTCTTTGTTGTAACTCATTGTTTTCTTACAGTGGAACAAAATCAGTAAAATCCAAGACCCAAATGGAAAGCATTTCTATCTTCCTTAGAAATAAAAGGATTTTTTAGCAAATTTTGTTGTTTGGTCATTTTCCAGTCCTGTCTATCTCTTTATATCCACATTTGGAGTTCTCTTGGCAAAGACACCAGAGTGATTTGCCATTTCCTGTTCCAAATCATTTTACAAATAAGGAAACTGAGGCAAATGGGGTTAAGTAACTTGCCCAAGGTCACATATATACTAAGGGTCTGAGACCATATATGAATTCAGCAAGAATCTCCTTATTCCAGGCTATGTGCTATATCTTCTGTACTACTTATCTGCCCTGTTTAGAAAAGAACTGAATATAAAAAGGAAGGAAGAATAAAGAGAGTGTCAAGTTACTTAAGTTTTCTTTTCAGGCATGAATCTATACGTTAGTTCAATTCTTTATAAACCAAAGAATAATTTCAGACTCTGGCTTAGGCTCAAGTTTAAAAAAGCCCATAAAATTATTAGCATGACAATCTTTTTTACTCAAACTAGAATTATATATCATGGTGCATATCAGCATCTCCCAATGTATCAGAAATATATAAGTAAGAAATATCTGCATTAATTAATCCTGTCTACTCTACCCCTCCTTGAGAACATCTAAAGAAGGCTCAAATTCAACAGAGGACAGGGGGGAAAAATCCTGCTATGATTCACTTAACTAAATAGGAAAGCAAAACTTCCCCAACATTTGCACAAGTATTATGGTCAAAATGGAGAAGGCAAAAGGAGGAACCTAGCAAGTATCAGACTCATCTAAAGCTCAATCAGTTTGTTAGAACTATTAATAAAAATCCAGTTCAAAAAAGATTAAAAGCTATGCTGAATAAGAATGTGAATATCAGCTACTAAATTCTTAGTTTACTTGTCAAACACCAGTATACTTACATCCAAGACTTGTCTTACATAACTGCAACACCTTCTAGACCAAAACTGCTGTCACTATCTTGTCTGACCACAAGCTCTTGTCCTTCCACCTTCACTTCTTCAGTACTTTTCTTCAGATACTTCAGTATCTTTATCATGGTCTCCTCAATTTTTACTCCTGATTATATCAGTCAACCCCCTGCACTATGATTTCATTTGCAAGTCTGGACACTTTGGAATCTATGGCCAGACACAATCAAAGTACTCCACAACATTTTAAAACTCTTAAAATTCATTTCTACTCCCTAACTGTCAGAAAATCTCATCACCTACTTACTTTCATTTGTGGACTAATAATTGCTGTAGAAAGTGATAAGTGAAAAACTTCCACTGACTAGGGATATACCCTAATCACCCCTTTTCTATTTTCAAGTCCAACCCTTGTTCCAACTCTACTACTTTAGAGAAGACTCACAATTCAACTTCAGTGTCCTTGTCTCCTGTTCTCCAAGTCAAAACTGTTTTTACCTATATATTCTTCTTTTGTTTCTTGTTTCAGACAACAGCTGATTGTCCTACATGGAAATGTTAAATCCTCTGCCATGGCCCTATGATCTCATTCCCTCCAAAATTCATAACTTCAATTCCAAATATGCCCAAATGTCAAACCTTTATTCTTTTATCATTCCTTCTCTTTATTCTCTTCCATTTTGAAATTTCCTTTTAAAAACATATTGGCCACATTTTCTCCCAACCAATTCACTCTTTGATTTATGGTAATAAAACTTTGAATATCATCATACTGCTGAAACAGTTCTCTCCAAAGTTCCCAATGTCTAAATCATATTGTATCTATTAGACCTTTTTTCAGTCATCTTCCTTGATCTTTTAGCAGCATGACACTGATGACCATCCTTGTCTTCAGAGACACAATTGTCTTGGGTTTTCGTTCTGTCTCTTTAATGGTTTGTCTGCTAGAACTTCATCTTCTTCCCCACTCTGTAAGGTAGGTGCTTCCCAAGGCTGTTCTCAACCCTTGTTTATTCCCCCTTGCCCAGCTAAATTACAAAGCTTTATCTCTCTCCTAGACACAAAGGTATATTTGTATCTCTAGTTATAACTTCTCTCTTTAAATACCTCAAGGAAATTTTCCCCTATCCCACTTTGATCATGTCCATTGACAACTTAAATTCAACATATCCATAATTAGGATCATTATTATTATTATTATTTTTTTTTTTTACAAAATATGGAATAATAAGTTCAGTTTCATGTTTAAAATCTTGCTATTATCTTCAATCCTTCCTTCTCCACCTTCTCATTACCAATTACCAATTGCTATTTATTCCACCTTCATTACATATTTCTTGCATCCTTACTGTTCCTACTATCCTTTTTAAGTCATCACCCTAGTAAAGGCCCTCTTTATGAGAGGCCTAGAACAATGGCATCAAGTTCAAATAGAAACAGGCAGCATACTGATGTAAAAAACAACAAATTAAGATTTGTAATATATTTTTATTTATTTTATTAGCTATTTCCCCCCCATTACATTCACAATTAGGAATAGTTCTCACCTCTGGTTTAGATTATTTGAAAAATCTAGCAAGTAGTTTTCCAGAATATAAGGGGCAGAGCTAAGATGGCAGAAAGTAAACAGAACATTGCCTAAATTCCTCCCAGCTTCTCTCACAAGCAACACTAGATCAAGCCTCTAAATGGATTTTGGAGTGACAGAATCCACTAACATTTGAGTGTAATAATTTTCCAGCTTCAGATATTTTTGGAAGGACTACAGGAAATGTCTGTCTCAAATGGGCAGGGAAAACACAGCCCAGCGCAGGTATAATGAAGCCCAAGGCAGTGAGGCCTGGCAGTGAATCTAGCTGGAGATTCTTAGCCAAAACACAGCAACTCTAGTTATTTTGTCCTAGTTGAGAAGGTAAGATCAGCAAACCAACTGTGCATGGGCAGACTTCCCATGCAATCACAAAAGGCAAATTATGAGCCCTGAACTCCAACTTAAGAAACAGGACTTGGCTAGTACGCTCAGTTCAGTGGGGAAGCCTGCAGCATTTGCCCCAGCAGAATAAGTGAGAAGCTACATGGCCTTGTAGAGGAAACACAGGACAATCTTCCCTATATCCTAAGAGTAGACTTCAATCTTTAAAAATGAGCAAAAAAGCAAAAAACAAAAAACAAAACAAAACAAAACAAAAAAAAAACAACAAAAAAAAAACCTGACCATAGAGAGCTACCATGGAGACAAGGAAGACTAGAACAAAACCCAGAAGAGGGCAGCAAATAAAAAAATGTCTGCAGATGTAGCCTTAAAGGGGATATGAATTGGTCTCCAGTTCAAAAGGTTCTCTGGGAAGAGTGCAAAAAGAATCTAAAGAGAGATAAAAGAAAAATGGGGAAAAGAAATGAGAGTACTCAAAAGTTATTAAAGTCTGGATGGAAAAGCCAAAACCCTAGGGAAAAGGAAACACTGAAACTGAGGGAAGAAAACAACTCCTTAAATAATAAATTTGAAGAAATAGAAAAAAATATATACTGAAGAAGAAAACTTCTTAAAAAAAAGAATTGGCAAAATGGGGGGAAAAAACTCCACTAAACAAAATAACTCCTTTAAAAGTATAATTGGCCAAATGCAAAAGGTAAAAAAGCTAACTGAAGAAAATAATTCACTAAAAATTACAATTGGGCAAATGAAAGTGAATGACTCAATGAGAAATCAAGAATCAGTCAAATAACATTTAAAAAAAAAAAAAGAAAAAAGAAAATGTAAAATACCTCATTAGAAAAACTGGCCTAGAAAATAGATCCAGGAGAGAGAATCTAAGAATTACTGAACTACTTGAAAGCCATGATTTAAAAATAGATCCCAGACATTATCTTTCATGAAATCATCAAGGAAAACTGCCTTGATATCCTAGAACAAGAGGGTAAAATAGTCATTAAAGGAATCTATGGATCATCTCTTGAAAGAGATCTCAAAATGAAAACTCCAAAGAAATTAAAATTAAGAATTAATTAAATAGAATTAAATAAGAAAATAAAGAATTAAATTAAAAATAATTAAATTAAATTATTAGATCAAGGAGAAAATATTGCAAGTAGCCAGAAAAAACAATTCAAATAATGAGGAACCACAATCAAGATTACCCAAGACCTAAAAGCTTTCTCATTAAAGGATCAGAGGGCCTGAAATACTATATTCCAGAAGGGAAAGAAGCTTAGACTACAACCAAGAATTAACTACCCAGCAAAATTAAACATTATCTTGGAAAGATGGTCATTCCATGCAAAAAGGAGATTTTTCAATCATTTCTGATGAAAAGGCCAAAACTGAACAGAAAATATGATCTGCAAATACGAGACTCAAGAGAAAAAAAAGATAAATACAAGAAAAAAAAAAGTTTTTTAAAGATTAAAATGTTTACATATCTATATGGGAAGAACATACGTGTAAATCTTGAGAACTGTATCTTTGTCAGGGCAGTCAGAGAGGGTATACTTTGAGAGAATAGTTATAAATTGACTTTGATGTAATGATATTAAAAAAATAGGCATGGAAAAGGAATTGTACTAAGAAGAAAGGAGAAGTAAAATGGGTTTGCATGAAGAGGCACAAAAGACCTATTCTTGAGAGAAAGGGAGGGGGACACATTGTTTGAATTTTAAACTCATTAGATTTGGTTCAAAGAGGAAATAAAACATGTAGTTAGTTTGATGTAGAAATTTGTCTCGCCCTATAGGATAGTAGAAGCGGAAAAGGGAAAGGAAATGGGGAGGCTAACAGAAGGAAGTACAGAAGTAAAAGGGGAAATGGATAAGGAAGGGAGGGCACTGAAAAAAAGGGAGAACAGATCGAAGGAGGTGGTGGTCATAAGCAATATAATGGGGTGAGGAGGGAAAGAGTGAAAGGAAAGAAAAAAGCATAACTTGGGAAAAATAAGATGGCGGGAAATACAGAATTAGTTAGCTTAACTGTGAATGTGAATGCGATGAACTCTCCCATAAAACAAGCAGATTGCTAGCAGACTGGATTAAAAGCCCCTACAAGAAACATATCTGAAACAGAGAGATGTATACAGAGGAAAGATAAAAGGCTGGAGCAGAATTGATTTAAGCTTCAGGTAAAGTAAACAAAAAAAGGCAGGGATAGCGATCCTGACAGCAGATCAAGCAAAATCAAAAACAGAACTAACTGAGATAAAGAAGGAAACTGCATCTTGCTAAAGCTTACCATAGATAATGAAGACATTTCAATACTAAACTTATATGCACCAAAAAGTATAGCATCCAAATTCTTAGAGAAGTTAATTGAGTTGCAAGAAGAAATAGACAGCAAAGCTATACTAGTGGGGAATCTCAATCTCTCTCAGAACTATATAAATCTAACTACAAAATAAATAAGAAAGAAGTTAAGGTAGTTAATAGAATTTTAGAAAAACTAGGTATCATAGGCCTTTGGAGAAAACTGAATGGTGATGGAAAAGAAGATACATTTTTCTCAGTGGTACATAGCACCTACACAAAACTGACCTTGTATTGGGGGCATAAAAATCTCACAATCAAATGGAGAAAGGCAGAAATAGTAAATGCATCCTTTTCAGATC
Source organism: Sarcophilus harrisii (assembly GCF_902635505.1). NCBI lineage: Eukaryota > Metazoa > Chordata > Mammalia > Dasyuromorphia > Dasyuridae > Sarcophilus > Sarcophilus harrisii. Next base: position 322,968,493 of record NC_045427.1, read on the forward strand.
ATCATGCAATAAAAATTATGTTTAATGAAGGACTATGGAAAAACAGAGCAAAAAGTAATTGGAAACTAAATAATCTAACCCTAAAGAACAAACAAACAAATCATAGAAACAATCAACAATATCATCCAAGACAATGAAAATAATGAACACAACATATCAAAACGTATGGGATGCAGCCAAAGCAGTTTTTAGGGGAAATTTTATATCACTAGATGTTTACATGAATAAAATAAAGAAAGAAAAGATAAATGTATAGGGCATGCAACTAAAAAAGCTAGAAAAAGAATAAATTAAAATCCCTCAATTAAAAACCAAATTATAAATTCTGAAATTAAATCAAAGGAGATTAATAAAATTGAAAGTAAGAAAACTACTGAATTAATAAACAAACTAAGGGTTGGCTTTATTTAAAAAAAGAAACTTGCATCCATTTCTATTAAAAACACTAGAAAACAAAGGGAATAAGTGGAGTTTTCCTTAAAATGATAAATAACATGAATCTAAATGTTATCAGCAAGCATGATAAATGTAATGGAGATAAAGTAGAAGCTTTCCCAATAAAATCAAGAGGTGAAATTATCACCACTACTATTCAATATTGTACTAGAAATGTTAGTTTTAGCAATAAGAGAAGAAAAAGAAATGGAAGGAATTAGAGTAGGTAATAAGGAAACAAAATTATCACTCTTTACAGATGATATGATGGCATACTTAGAGAATCAAGTAAAAAACTACTAGAAACAATAACTTTAGCAAAGTTGCACTATTAAAATAAACCCACATAAATCATCAGCATTTCTCTATGTTACCCACAAAGTCCAGCAGCAAGATATGAAGTAAAGATATTTAAAATAAACAGTAGATAAAATAAAATATTTAGGAGTCTACCTGCCAAGACAAAATCAAAACTATTATGAACACAATTACAAAATACTTTTCACACAAATAAAGTTAGATCTAAACAATTAGAAGTGTATCAAGTGCTCATGGGTAAGCGGAACTATAACAAAAATTACAATTCTACCTAATCTACCTATTCAATGCCATATCAATCAAAGTGTCAAGAAATTGCTTTATAGAGTTAGAAAAAAAAATAACAAAATCCACTTGGATTTTAGTAATCAGTAATCACTACTGATTAGAGAAATGCAAATCAAGATAACTTTGAGGTATTATTACACACCTCTCATGGCTATGATGACATAAAAAGATAATGACAAATGTTGGAGGGGATGTGGGAAAATAGAACACTAATGCACTGTTGGTGGAGTTATGAACTGATCCAATCTTTGGAGAGCAATTTGGAACTATGTCCAAAGGGCTATCAAATTATGTATCCTTTGATCCAGCAGTATGTCTAATGGATCTGTACTCTAAAGAGATCATAAAAAAAGGGAAAAGTACCCACATATTAAAAAATGTTTGTAGTAGCCCTCTTTGTAGTGATAAGGAACTGGAAATTGAGTGGATACCCATCAGTTGGGGAATGGCTGAATAAGTTATGGTATGTACATATAAAAGAATAGTGTTCTATAAGAAATGAGGAACAGAAAAACCATTACATTGAACTCCCAATCCCTATATTTATGCCCACCTGCATTTTTGATTTCCTTCACAAGCTAATTGTACAATATTTCAGAGTCTGATTCTTTTTGTACAGCAAAATAACGGTTTGGTCATGTATACTTATTGTGTATCTAGTTTATATTTTAATATATTTAACATCTACTGGTCATCCTGCCATCTGGGGGAGGGGGTGGGGGAGTAAGAGGTGAAAAATTGGAACAAGAGGTTTGGCAATTGTTAATGCTGTAAAGTTACCCATGCATATAACCTGTAAATAAAAGGCTATTAAATAAATAAATTAAAAAAAAAAAAAAAGAAAAGAAAAGAAATGAGGAGCAGGCTGATGTCAGAAAAGCCTACAAAAACCTATATAAAACTGATGCTGAGTGAAGTGAACAGAATCAAGAGAACATTGCACAATGCAAGGAGATTATGTGATGACCTACTATGATGGACTTCGCTCTTTTGGGCAGTGAGGTGATTCAGGGCAATTCTAAGACTTGGGATAGAAAGAGCCATCTGAATCCAAAGAGAACTATGGAAACTGAATATGGATTAAAGCATAGTATTTTCACTTTTTTTTCCTGTTGTTTTTTGCTTTTTTCCCCCTCATGTTTTTTTGTTTTGACTTTTTGATATGATTTTTCTTGTGCAGTATAACAGATACAGAAATATGTTTGGAAGGAAAAAAACGTTAGCAGGCTAAGCCTTCCACAATCAAGAAAGAAAAACTAACTTTCTATCCTTTTCTCTCATGTTTTGTCTTTCACAAATCCTATTTTGATCTTCTTAAGTTGGTAATCAATTTCTCTTCCCCAAAGACCTCACATATTTTTTTGCAGCTTTTAAAAAAGTGTATATTATAGCAAAATGTGTATCACTCCTCTCCACCCCCCATGAATTCCCCTCTCCTGCCTCTGGTTCTAAGACAATAGATATTTTACCTCATCTACAATGTATTATCCTTTGCACAATAATCTGTACAAATGACAGGTTATTAACATTTCTTGAAATGAACTGACTGTCTTCTTCCTTGGAGAGACCAACTGAACTATGATTCAAGTCAGAAAGAGTAGTGATCTATTTAATAGTACCATAACTTGAACTAATATTTTGGGGCAAGTGATGAATTACTACTCAAAGTAACAAGATTCTAAAACATATATGAAGGGGGCCTACGCAATCAATGGCAGTTTTTAAATTTTCCCATAGAAATTTAACTACAAAGAAAATTATGATTCTATTCTAATATAATCTAGTTGGTCCAAGTAAATGGTGTCATAATAGTAGAGTAATATGCAGTAAGATCACTCAACTCAATTTTCTTTACCCATAAAACCTGAGATCTCTTCTACCTTGAAATTAATTTATTCTAATGAACTTTTTAACCATGATTCTGTAGTTAACAAAGTTTTTATTTTTAATTTGGTTTTCCAAAGTCTTTCAGCAAACTAATTGCCTTGGCATTCATATTATTCATTGTAAAATTTTTTTAATGTAAACCCTTAATTGAAAGAGAGATGGACTTACAAATAACTACCACCAGTTACAGTGACATCTCTCACTTAACATCTGAAAATTGATAGTTGGTTTCTGAGTCTTCTAAATTTGGTTAGTGTAAACCAACTGTAGAGACAGCTGGTGGCTCAGCAGATTAGAGTATTAGGTGTAGAGTTAGGAGACCCTGAGTTCAAATTCAGTGTGACCCTAGGCCAAGTCACTTAATCTCTATTTGTCTTTATTTCCTCCATTGTAAAGCCGAAGCTATTATTAGTATCTACCTCACAGAGTTGTCAGGAGCATCAGATGAGATGATATCTGTAAAAGCAGTTATCACAGTACTTAGCACATTGTAGGTGTTATATAAGTACTTATTACCTTTCCCAGAGCTTGATCATTTCTATGTAGACTAAATTTCTGACCTGAAGAGTTAAAGATCAGATACTCAACCTTAAGTAACCACCTCCAGATATATATATATCTATATATCTGGGAGGGTACTTAACTTCATAGCTTGGACTAGAGGATATGTGACTGTGCTTTCAGATTCTATTTTGTAAAAAATCTTGATCAAATTGGCTTAATCAATAATATAACAGGTGTGACAGAGGAGGCATAGCTCATACGAAAAGATCTGGAATTCTTAATGAATTTAAATGCAAACCAACTAAAAGTAAGATATGGCAACTATAGAATCTAATATGATCTTTACAGTATATTAAAAGAAGGTTAATGTCCAAGATAATGGAAGTTAATAGTTCTGGTATATTCTGACTTGGTCAGACTAATTCCCTATCAAAGGATAGGGATTCTCTTATATAAGGAAAAAGCATTAGTATTCCCAAATCATCTTCTGTTAGCTAAATAAACATCTTGTAGCCAAGAAAGGCACAAGTATCTGTAAGAGGACAGAAATGGTACCTGGCCTTTCACTCAAAGGGCTCAACCCTTTTCCAAAGGCCGTCTCAAAATGGTTTGTGTATTACATAAAATCTAGGACTCAACATACTATAGATATGGCAGAGATGAAAACTAAACCAATTTAGCACAAGGATAAGGTAGAATAAATGTTACACTTAGGATTGGAAAGACTTAGTTGTGCAAACCATGGTCAAAAAAACCTCTAAGCCTCAGTTTCCTCGTATGTAAAAATGAGATGATAACATTCATAATACCCACTTCACTTGGAAGTTATGAAGCTCAAATTAGAAATGTTCAAAGTGCTTTGTAAACCTTAAAAAACCATAGAAAAATCAATGTTATTCTAAAACAATCGGTACCTATCCTAAAGTACAGCTAAAGGATGGTGGAATAGTTTCAGTAAGAATTATTATGCTCTTATTCTCTGAGTTGAAGCCTAGAGTTCAGGGTCATGTGCCTCTGGAACCCAGAGGGAAGGTCCCAGTAAGTAACTTGGACCTTATTTCAATCATATGGACGATCTGATCTGTAGTAGTACTTGTCCCCTGGTTTAATCTTTATAAATTTTGCTTTATAAAATATCTGCCATTTTATTGCAGATATCACATACATTTTTTAAAAAAAAGCAGGCAGCACTCAGGTAAGCATGTGGCAGAAAAATCTTGAAATCTAACTGGAGATACAGGATAGATATGCACTTAAGAACAAAAAAAATATGTTAAACAACTAAATGCTCAATAGATTTCATCATTTGAGAGGATAAGGAGGCCAGAAAGAATTCATATAAGGCTGAATCTTAAACTTTATAAAACCAGAGGGAATGTTTGTGTGTACATACAGATATGGATAATACTACATCACATATACAATGAGATAGAACTGTTTGGCCAGAACAACAAGGTTTACATAGAAAAAGGGGAAAGAAGAAATATAACAATAAGATGTCCAACTATGAAAGGCCTTGAATACCAATCTGATTTTCATATAATGGTTAGCAAATAAAAGTTTTTGAGCAGTGGGCTATCATGCCAGTATCAAACAGCATTTTGGGTTTATATTTATGTCACAAAATAAGAATGGATAAATCTGGACAGAATAAGAAAGCATAAACATTAGTCTGGAAACTATGAGATCTAGGCTAATAGCAATAGGAATCGAAAGAAAAGAGCAGAATCAAAGAACATTACAAAAGGACTGAGAAATGACAATTGTAGTTCGACAGGGGGGATGGATGGAAGAAAGAAGTCAAAGATGATTTTAAGATCTAGGGTTGAATGACCATGAGAATGATTACCTAGGGAGTCTTCAAGATGAAGCTAATTTTAAGACCAAATTTAGTTTAAAATATTGCAATGTTTAAAGTGATACAATTGAAGATATCAGGAGACAATTTAGAGATTCTGTCCTGAAGCTAAGGAGATGGGTCAGAGCTAGAGACATAGGTACAAACAGCACTTTTCATATCTGTTATAGCATTTAAAATCCTCAATAATCTGGTCCCAATCAACCTTTCCATGCTGATTACATGTTATTACACCGATTATATTGTCATTCCACTTTTATATGCTTTAACCAAACTGACATTCTAGAATCTTTAGTTTCCTTAAGAATCTTGTCACTCCTCTCCAAAGAAAAACTCTTCCTGACATCCTCTTAAAATTACCTGATGTGTGTGTGTGTGTGTGTGTGTGTGTGTGTGTGTGTGTACAGTATACTCCTAATAGAACAAGTTCTTTGAAGGGTGGGATTATTTTGGTTTTGTCTTTATTCAGTCCCATCATTTACCACTTACTTAGTAGGCATCTAACAAATGTGTGTTGAACCTAATTGAATTTCATCTCCATAAAAACCCTGACAGATAAACAGTGCAAATATTATCCTTAAGTTAGACTTTGACCTGGTCACGAGTCACATGAAAGGGCAATAAGAATTTTAGTGAGGTGAAATGAGCCGGGCTTTGGTTTTGTGTTAATCCAGAACACAATCTTTTTAATGTCTCATTGAGATACAAGGAAACAATGTAGTTGGATGAAATGTACCAAGTCCACGGTAATACTTTCCACTTGGTAGTACTAACATACTTCTGGAAATGTAGCTAAGTATCACTGGGTTTTTGATTAATCTTGCTTGTCTGAAGCGGAGTTTGGTTTGATTAATATTCCTTTCTTTCCCCTTTAAGGAAATCAGGCTTTAATAGAATATAAAAATAAACTAGACACAAAACTCTATACCACTCATCTAGCATGTATACTACCATAACTGTTATTTATCTTTTTACACATACACATAAAATATACATGTATGATATACATACTCATACCCCTCTCAGATTATAAACCCCTTAGAAGAATGCAGCCATGATACCAAAAAACTTTCTAAATGATCTCAGACTTATAAACCTAATGACTCATGTCTTAAATCTTTTTGTCCCCAAAGCCCATTACAGACTCCTACTCCCAATAGTATATACTCAAAGGTTTGCTTGATGCTATTTAAAATTTTTATTTTTTGATTTTTTTTGTTCTTTGAAAACTTAATTGACCTTTCTTTTTTTATACCACTCTTCCTCCACTAAAGCCTTTCCTTGTAACAAAAAATAATAATAGACTATATTTGACACATATGACACACTTCATATCTATAATCACTAATTCACTACCAAAAGGAGGTTTTCATCATCTGTTCCTCTGGACCAAGTCTAAATAATAAGTACAATATCATATACAGCCTCAAGAATGTTTGCTGGGGGATGCTTGCAAAACTAAAATTTTGACTTTTCTTATCTCAATCTCATAAGAAAGTTGGAATTTGCTTTGACTGCACAAAGCCCCATATGGCAACATGACTCTGGAGCCAGGAGTAGTGGTACCTGCCTGTCATACCTGACTTTAGGGAAGGCTGATGCTTGTGGATCTTTTTGAGTTGGGGAGTTCTGAGCTTCAATAGAACCAACATTGATCCAGTGTTTGCCCTATGTTTAATGATGTTATAGTGATTCCTTAGAAGAGAAGGACCAGGCTGCTTTAAGAGAGAAAAACCAGCCTCATTTATAAAAAAACAAACAAAAAACAGAACAAGGTAAAGCTTCCCTAATGGTCAACATTGGTATTGGGTCCATGAATGACTGCTGTACTTCAAGCCCAAACAAGACAAGAAGGCCTAGTCTCTGCACCCCCCCCCCCCAAAAAAAAATAATTAACACGGCAGTATGATGAGAATGAATTTGGGCATGGATAACTGAAGCCTTTATTTGTATGAATGGGATTATTGAATGTAGCTCTTTAGCTCCATTACCAACTACAATGGCAAGAAGTAGTCCCTTTAAGTCCAGGTACTAGGGACTAACTTATGGTATAGCAGAAATATGCTTCTACTTTAAAAGACATACATGACCCCTCAGATTCTCACCAAATAAGTAGGATGTATTTTTAATGCTTTTGTCTAATTGCCAATGAAAACTAACATTTTTGAGGCAAATAATATTTCTTTGGTCAGCAATATATCAGAGTAAAATTCCTTAAAGAGTAGTTAATATTGAGGGCCAAAATTCATCTGAGATTTGCTTTTATTACTATTGGTACTAGATATCTTTCTTGGGTGTCCTACCTCCAAATTTACAAGAAGAGCAATACACATAAATAATAGTGAATAGGACTAAAGAATAAACTTCAGATGAAGACTTTCCAAACTAGTTATCAATAGGAATTAATCTTTCAGCAGCCATAAAAACTTCCCAGAATAAAACAGCTGCATATTCATCTTTATTAATGCAGCCATATGGAACCAGAAAGCTTTTTGAATGTACAAACATAATGACTACCACCTACTAAGTAACTACTAACTACAAATAGTCAAGAGTATTTTATCAGTAGCACAAAAATGCTATACAGCCTAGAAAGTATAGAATAATCTTTATCTAACTGAAGATGTCAGGCATATAAAATATAACCATTCAAGTAGTAATTTCCTCAGCAGACATACGGATCACTTTATTTTTCTTAGGCAAAAAGCGGATCATTTTCAATGAGAACAGACACTCTTAAACAGCCCTTGCCCAACTCAACGTTAATATCCATGTTACTAGAAAGAAGTTTAGAGAAAAATTGGGTTGAAGTCCTAATACTTAGTAGTGCTATAATCAGGTAAATGTTTAAATTTAAATCAGGTAAATGTTCAACACTGGTAAATGGTTAACAATTGCCTCTATGGTAACTGTACCCATGACATACTTTTAAAGTTTTATCTGCATTACTAACATTTTTTCCATTGATTACTTTAAAATCTAGTAAAAATCAACAAAACAATAAAACAAGCCCTGATTTGTACAATTTGCTAGTTTCTTGAAGTATAAATACAAATAATGAAAATTCAGTTAGTTAAAGCTGGGCTCTAGCACACTCCTGACTGTGATGCTCAAATAACAAATATTTATGTAAGTTACTATTAGTATAATCTTAATTTCATATCAAAGAACCACCTGTAAGTTGCTCATACACTGAATGAAATAATTTAGCAGTGATTATCTAACCTAGAAGGAAACTGTCCCAAACTGTCTTCTGATACTAAAAGATGGTAAATCATAAAGCAATTTAAGTATGAATTATTAAAATTAATTTGCATCATTAAATCAACTGAACTAGGAATATTCAAAGTTAGGAAAAACTCAAGGACAACTGGCCTAAGATATTGGAGCTACGCTGATAGAAGTCTAAATGGAAAAGACCTTTGGCTACTGATTTGTCACAATCCAAATTACCACAAGCCAAATCAAGAACAAATTACTTTCCTTTGGTTTAAATGTTTTTTTTTTTTTAAATTGCATCAGTAGTTAAGAGTTTGGAAGTTGGATAAATCTATTTGGATCACTGGATTCACTGCACATATGGAACAACACCAGAAGAGAAAAGGAGTAATGAAGTACGTAACTCTGAATTTGCAATTTTTTTTTTAAACCAAGTAAAACTAAAGAGTTCAGAATTCCTAGTGTCAACTTTCTTTAATCACTTTTGCTGGGAAAACGCTGTAGTTAGATTTCAGAATTAAAAAGGTACCCAATAACTTCAGAACTAGGATTTATAAAGTAGGTATAATTAATGGCAAATGACTTCAGTCTTCCAGCCTACAAACTAGTAGTTAAAGAATCCGATTCTTTATATATGACTTTATATAATAGAGCCATTATCCCAGATCAGTTTGGGAATTATATCAACATAAAAATGTTTTCCCAGTTTTTCTTCATATAGACAAAGAAGGTTGCATTTCTATAAGTTGATAAGGATTCACAAGATTTTTTGTTTTCTTAAATTCTGAATTCCAAAGTAAATAATTTTCTATATATAAAAACATAAAAAGAGAATTGTATATGAAACTTTTAATGTCTATTTCATGCTGCCTACTTTTTAAAAATACATAATAGATTCAACATGTTACTGTTTTGTGTGTGTGTGTAAAATGCATACAGGAGGACTGAAGATCAAAATCAGGATTTTTTTTAATGTGTAAAAAATATGAGAAAAAAAATTGTAAATCCTACTTTGTGGCTCCCTATAAGGTTACTAGAATTGTTTCTTTTTTTATATACCAACTAATGCTAGAAACATTATAAGAATCCTCAAAAGCTCACTTACATAGTATTTTAAAATTTACAAAGTTTAAATTTAAACTTTAAAGTTTACAGATATACGATAGAAAGATGCACCAATTATCAGTGACTCAGCCCTTTGTACACATGCACTTTGACTGAGAGGGTGGCTCTGTGACCAGCTGTTTCAGATTCTTTGGTCTGTGACTATGCTGCACCTAGAAATGCTGTTGTTCCAAGATGAATACCTTTGCCTTAGAGTCATTAAATGAAGTCTACAATAGGTAAATCTAACTCAGAAAAACTCTTGATTCCACGATAGCAGGTATTCACATGGCCTATTTATTTATTCTTCTGATAAAGGTCAGCCCTAACCTATGATTTAGTGCTATGAAAGACTGACCACACCTTAGGGCATACTTCCAAGCATTTTGACTCACTGAAGTGCCAGTGCGAGTGTAAAAAAAAAAAAAAAAAAAGTCACAACAATTTCAAATACATCCTAGTTATTCAAATACAATCTAGACCTTAGCTAAGTGCAAAACATCACCAGACTTCTATACCTAAAGAAAGCTATTCAAATTATTCCTATAAGCATTAAGAAGTCTATGGTCACTCACTCTATTGAACAACAGTTCAACATGAGCCATTTAACTACTTATGTTCTATTTTAAGGACCAAACTATCTGTGAAAACAGATGTTTCACCTCAGAATTCCAAGAACTGACCCTTGTCCACAACCTCTTGCTTTGCTTTCAAATATGGAAACAGCTGGTGATTGCCTCTCCAGGGAAACACTAATTTTTGGAAGGCCAATCCCATTTATGAGGATACATATTTATGTGTCTCTCCACAAAACTTAGCAGACTGTTCACACTCACTGGAAACTGTGTCTGGAAAAAAAAGTTACTAGAACTTGGTTCACAGAGGGTTCTGAAAATTTTTATCTGTAGTCATTATTTACTATTTTCTCTGGGCAAAGAATATTCATCAACCAATAGCACAATGGAGTTTTGCTGTTTTGGGCCCATAAGTGTGAAAGGAGAGTAAAAACCTGTGCTCGTTAATATGTGCAAGTATATATATATATGTATAAACATACTTAAAGCAAGATTTTTATTTTTATAATTTTTCTCATTTTGTTTTGGCTATCCATAATTACTGGCATTTAATAAATAATAAAGAATCACCCAACTGAGTAGTTCATAAATAGAACCATTATTTCTTATATAGTTTGGTTGTGGCGAATGGGAAAAAGTAGGTTAGGGAGTTTATGTGATTTTTGTTCTAAGTGAAGCAAGAATCAATTTTTATTTTTTCTCATTTTGTTTTGGTGATCCATAATTACTGGCATTTAATAAATAATAAAGAATCACCCAACTGAGTAGTTCATAAATAGAACCATTATTTCTTATATAGTTTGGTAGTGGCAAATGGGAAAAAGTAGGTTAGGGAGTTTATGTGATTTTTGTTCTAAGTGAAGCAAGAATCATAAAATGTTTTAAGAATTATTATTTTGCTTCCCTTATCAGGGAGGGGATGGGGAAGGATGGAGGGAGAGAATTTGAAACTCAAAATTTTAAAAAACAAATGTTAAAAAATTGTTTTTACATGTAATTAAAAAATAAAATATATAAAAAAAAATTAAAGTGATAAACAGGGCAACTGTATTATGCTTAAAAGGCACCAAAGACAATAAAATAATAGAGAGAGAGGAGAAGAAGGAAGAAGAATTATGATAGGTATTAGATTACCTCCAGATGCTTTCTTTTCCCATGCAGATCAGATTCATTATCTCTGAAAGGGACTAGGGGTAGCCTATTAGCTTTCTCAATAAACTCACCTTCTCTCCTTGGAGTGATGGGACAGAGTCCCGCAAACTGTGAAAGCTATCTTTGATGTGGTCCCTGCGTTTTCGCTCCAGTGCATTATGATGAGCTCGTTTGTCAGCCTGAAAGAGAAAATGAGAGAGTACATCAGAACCAACATTCCCAATACATAGCACCAAAGGATCCAGGTTTCATTCCAGAGGTTTATGTTGTCAGTGATGTCCCTGGCAACTGGACTAGGAAGCACTGAATTGAAGGGGATAATTGAGTGGGGAGGAATCTCCAGAATTAGGCCCTGTTAAAGGCAGAAAGAAAGATGAGTAGCAGCAAGGTCTGTGACAGGTACATCCAAGGCAGTTCGACACATCTGGCTCATGCACAAGTAAAAAAGTTATTCATGGAAGCAAAACGTGATTCTCTTGAAACAATTTCTTTCCCCAAACTTCCTGATGTGATACAACAGCCAGTGATCAGTGACAAAATTCCAGGTAGACACATTAGTAAAGTGTAATCATCTCCACTAAGGGAAGCTTCCCTTAACATATATGCCCAAGGAAGGAATAAATTACACATACTGTGCTAGTTTCTCAAAGAAGTCCAAACAGTGATTCTGTGTTCCCAACATGATAATATCCCCATTTGTGACCCTTGCAGTTTGTACAAAAGAGAACTCTGAAAGAACTCCATATGCATAAATCTGTGACTAGTTGGGAAAACAATACAAAACAAAAAGACAAAGATTCCAGCTCTATTTAGGCTTCCCGATTCTTAACATCCATGCGAAACATTTCTCTTTCAATCAAGTTTATACCAGAGGGACACAGTTCTTAGATGGCAAAGCTTTCCACCTTCACACACTCAGAATAAATCTCCCTTAGTCACTTGTTGCAAAACACATTCACTTGGCAGGGTCCAAATATCCACAAACCAGAGTCTCCTTTTCTTTAAAACACTTTAAATCATAAACAAGAACAATCAGCTGAAGAGACATAGAGGCTGTCAATGTGCTAGTCCTCAAAAGGGAATGGCTTACTTATCTCAATTCAAGTGAAAAGGGTAAATTAATCTTTATGATACAATGCAAGTGCTACTATTGCTTTAAAGTAAGGATTTAAACCACATCTGGGTTATAAAGAGTTATGGGAAAGACTTTAGACTGAGAAATTACTCCTAGTATACCAATGATATCATTTATATAGCTCTACTTTTGGTGATCTAAAGAATAAATTTATGTGCAAAAGGAAATAGCAAGTAACTTAAACTTACATAGAGAGCATCAAGAGGATAGAACAGAGAGCATTAAAGTAAGGCTAAAAACAGTAATTCAATTTGGTATTGGAATGATGCATAACACTATTAAGTCCTAAAAGATATAATCTGCTGTAATCAATAAGCCCTTGTTCCATACTGTGATGTGAAAACACAACTTTAGACAGGAGATGTAACAGGACTTTAACCACAGTTGACCATTTAAGAGAAAGGGGAGACTAGCATAGAGAAGGAAGGCAGCTGTTACAACTTTAGTTACATCCTGATTCCCAAATACAGTATTCTATCTATTCCTCTAACTTAACACATGGTTCCCATCATAATTATGGACAGAGAACTGCCAGAAAACACAACTTTTCTTTTTCCAAGGTATATGACTGAGCAGTTTCTAAAAAAAAAAAAAAAAAAAAATCATTTACCTTGTTCACCAAGTAATGAATGCACTATCCTGAACCAAAGCCATACCATAAAACTGAGGAAAACCATTAGATACAACCTTGGTTGCCAAACAAATTTAAGTCAATGAATTTTCATCTATTATTACACCACCTGAATATAGTTTAGTCTGTAACTCAGGGGTCCTCAAACTACAGCCAGCAGGCCAGATGCAGCAGCTGAGGACGTTTATCCCCCTCACCTAAGGCTATGAAGTTTCTTTATTTAAAGGCCCACAAAAAAAAGTTTTTGTTTTTACTATAGTCCAGCCCTCCAACAGCCTGAGGGACAGTGAACTGGTCCCCTATTTAAAAAGTTTTAGGACCCCTGCTGTAACTACTTTCTAGTTGTATAAATTAGTGGGATGAAATAATATGTAGCATACAAATTTAAGAATCCAGATCTGTTCTCTCCTTCTACTGCTGCTTATCTTTTTTCTAGGACAAAGCTGCAAAGCTTGGAAGAACACACTAACATCTCATATCTAAAGTGGCCAATATACTAATCATGCAAAATGTTCTCTCCAATGTCCTCTATTCCACTGACATTATCTGCAATACATCTTTAAATCTCCAATAGGGACCCATCGAGCAGCCCAAGATTTTGCTGCTTTTTAAGCTCTTAACTTTTGGTCTTCTTTCTATCTCAATGCTATTCAATTCAGAGGGCTGTACATAAAAGCAACATCATGAAACTATAATTATAATCTATCCTGATCCTCCCTCTCTACTCCCTTGCAAAAAATTTTCCTCTCTTTTTTTTTGGGGGGGGGGGGGGGAGAAGCCTTTCAAATATGTTAGAAATCAAGATGGACCTGGTTTCACTAGGTCCTAAATCAGTAAGGTGGAGCTAAGCACAATTTAAGACCAAAATCATCCCCACAATGCACTACTCCCTTCCCATTCACTGAGCCCTGAAAAGACTGAAACGGACAACAAGCCTTTTGGTTGGAGAACTGTAAGTGAACTTGGCTTTCAACCATCAGCAGAAATCTTGGCTTGTCATTTGGGGAGGAAGCCAAGTTTGAAAAGTTGGCTCAACAATGCAGGCAGCACAGTTTGCTGCCTGGTAGAAAGCCTGGGCTGGAGACTGTTGTTCTCAAAGCAGTGGATGGAATTACAAGAACGGTTCCAGGTCCAATTTAACTAGCAGAAGAGAGGAAACAAAAAACAATCCCTGCTGCCATGTCTACCCCTAAGTTGCCACACCTATCAATGGCCAATCTGTGAAGCTCTTAGGGATGAATAAGGCAAGGAAAATGCACTCCACTAACCCTACCTACAACGTTCATCTAGCTTACGTTGGTAACACCCACAACTTAACTACATACTTTCAGCTACAACCAAGGCAAATCTGTACTTGAGCTCTCATCAGTATTTCTAGGGGCTTTGGAGCATATACAAACCTTTAGGCTAAGTTGACAACTGTGCTTGGGCACAGATACATTCAATATCAAATCAGGGCATTCTGACAACACTATCCACCATTCATCAGAATAGCCAATTGCCAGGATACTACTGTTCATCAATAACTTGTTAAGTGCCTTCATATACTGGCATTTACTTTACTAAGTAGTAAATCTCACTTTGGTTAGTGAGTACTGCCAGCATGTAGTATATAGGTTCTTCCCACAGGCACATACAAAATATGTAAAGGCATATACTGTGTACAAAGGAAGTTAAAACAAAATGAGCCTGCTCTGTTCTGCAATGGGGAAGTCACACAAATATCTAGGGACAGGAAAATTCCTAGAGTGGCCAGTAAGCCAGGGAAAAACTTACCAACATGCACCATAGAGATAGCAGCTGCAGATCCTGCCTTTTCTCAAGTAAACTGGATTCATGGTGCCTGCCAAAGTAGCATTCCTTCAGGCCATCCCAGGCTTACAAAAATACTATGGGATACTGAAGAGTGGCCCACAGATGCTCAACAGGAACTCAGGCACAAAAGAGCTTCCAGCTTTGACTTCTCTGCCAAGGTCTTTATTCTTCCATTCAGTTCTCCTTCCACTGAACTTCCCACAGATGCAGTCAGAATAAAAATCTTCTACAATTTGTTCATCCATCCCTGACACTAACAAGTACATATTAAGTTGTTAAATGTTGAAAAGGAAATGCCACCTTTTTTAGCCAAACTGCTTAACTTAAAGGAGAGTTCATATAGTCTGATGGATTCTGCTTAAAAATGGAGGAAACCTATTTAAACTATTTCCTTCTAATTTTCTGAATACAGACTGTATCCTCATTCAATGTTTTCTGTTAGCATCCTTTTTCCTGAAAACATCAAGTAGGTGGAAGATAGTACCAAGAAATATCTCATCAGACTGGCTCCAAATATCCAAGGAATTCTGTGAGCAGAATTCTTTCAAAACTAATGTAGATATATCTATATCTATACATCACATCCAAAAACAGGGAAATTGATAAATAATTTGCCTGCACTAATTTTTTTAGGGTAGCAATCTATCACAACTCATTGATTTTTAAGAAATTCTGAGTTTGAAATCTTGGTAGTTTTATTACCATAATCATTAAAATTTTAACTTTTTTTTAATCTACATCTCTGATTTTATCCATATACTTATTACACCATTGACATGTGTCACATAGTTAAGTCTGTGTTAGATACTAGTCTTCTTAACTCTCATTCAGCTTTTTTTCCTTCATGTTTACTGTTACTTTTACAAAACCTTTACTTATGGCCTGGATCTGAGACTTCACTGGGGCAGAGAATTACCCTTGAGGAATTTCCCCCAACTATGCATTAGCTATAACTGTTCTGCAACTTACAGCATTAGAGACTCTAGGAAGAGAGGCTAAGTGACTTGCAGAGGGTCACATAGGTAGCATGTGAATAACAGGTGGGCCAACCCACCCCATACTGACTCCAAGGATAGTTCTCTAACCTATATAGTTCTCTAATCTATATCATCCTGTTCCTGATATTAATGATGAATACATCAGGGCTCAAAACTCAAGAAATCCACAAGAAATCATTACTTAGGGAAGATACAACTAATAAAGCATTCAAAAATTGAACATTACTCTGAAGCCACTTAAAAGATTCAGTCTGATCAACAGAAGATTTCAACCACCAATGATGGTAGCCAGCAATGATATAAATGTACCAAAGACGATGGAACAACAACAAAAATTTAATTCAAGTGCCCCACAAGTTTATTTGATGAAATAACTTTTAAACTGAGTCAGAACATCAAGGTTAGAACACACAACTGCCTGAAGCTAACTATTCATTGACCAAATTTACAGCTTTTTTTGGAAGATTAATCCTTGGAGTTGAGGAATATGACTAACAAAATATGGCATCACATTATACTTCATTTACTAGAGGAAACTATTTTGAACCTAGTGAACTTCTGGCCAGAACCCTGGATTCCTATCCAAACTGATCAATTAGTCCAACACTGCAGCCATCTTACAGAAAATTACTTTTAAACAGGATCCTAACAGCAAGGCATAGCTAGTTGTTAATAGTAATAAAGCTCTATTCAGGAGCCAAAGGTGTTGGAATTTTAGCATTGTAACTAACTACTTTAAAAGAAGTAGAGTATCTGTGCCATAAAATTGGTTCTTGCTACAAAAAGTGTACTTTGCTATTCAAGTTCAATTCACACAGGATCTGTTCTCCTTCCTTTCTGAATACACTACAATTCTGAGAAGCAAGTTTCTTGGAGAGGCTAACACTTCACATCAGAAATGGAATTGCACAAACCTGTTTTAAAACTTCTAGAAGATATGCTGCAGTTGCAGTATGCTGAGCTAGCATGAAGAACAATTTCTTAGAAATAGTCTCAGGTCTCACATACTTGTATTCAAAGCTTAAACCCCTTCCTGTGAAATGCCACCAAAACAGAAAGCATAAAAACATTATGTGCAAAGGAATTTATCTTTTTAAAGTTCACACAATAAATTCTTCCATTACTTTTTAAAGAGTTCAAAGAATTAAAGTAAAAAGACAATCGCATCAGTTGGGATTCTTGCAACATGGTAATTTTTGTCATAGTTTTCTATGCTGCTGAAATATTCTCCCAATCATTCTTCTGGATTATTTGCTGACTGTTTTGTTCTAGTCCAGATTATTTTTTCTCCTACCAATTAAAGTCTTTATCTTTTGCATGGTTCCCACAGAATATTAAATTCAGTTTCACTTTCTTTATTTAGCTTTATTTCCTACTTTATGTCAGTCTCTTATGTCTCATGACACAGGATTTTTACACCTGTAAAACAAAACATTTTCTAAGTAATTTTTAAACTTATTACAATATTGATCCAAATTATTTAATATTTTTTCCTGTTACTTCAGCTTGATTTTTCCTTCAAAAGTCAAGGCCTAAAAATGGCTCTTCCATAACTAGAATTTTTTTTCATTTAGGGAAAAAAAAAATGTCCAGGCCTTGGGTTTTGGGATACAAATTTGATCATTCATCCTACGAAGAGGAATTTTTATTCTTCTACAAGATCCTGATAGTTATTTGGGATACTGAAAAATATGCTTTTAACACATCTGCTTTTTTTTCATGCTGTTGTGATTACCTTGTGCACAATATTTGAAAGTTTCTGCAAGCCAAATTAAAAAAAAAACCCTGCCCCTGAAAAAAATCAAAGGGATAAACTATCTAGACACCTTAACATTTAATCATAAACTTTTAGACAAAGTCCTGAGTTTGAATATTAATGTGCAGAAAAATACATTTTAATAATTTTGTGGCCATTTAAAATCAATGCATCAACCATTTGAAAACCAAAAACAAGTCTGAAAAAGCTAATTACTCTCAACAACAATAACAAGAAAACCCAACTGGTTTCTTGCTGAAAGTCCATGACTAATTGTTCTCCCAAAAAGGCCAGAAAAGTAGCTCTTCAAGGACTTTCTCCTTTCCTACCTTCATTTGGGCCACTTTCAGATCACATCAAAGGAATTCGGGAGAAAAGTAATTTTTTGTTTAAAAAAAGTAGTGTTAAAGTGAATATACTATTAAGGAGATTTAAAACAAAAAATCCAAAATAAGGACTCTCAAAAGTTAAATGAAATTTTGGCAAAATCTACCCATTAAAATGATTAAAAAAAAAAAAAAAAAAAAGACAACTAGAAGCTGTTTTCAGGTCTAATGAAAGAATTAATTATATCCTGGGATTTCTCTTAACATTATTTAAATTCTTCTGAAGTTTCTAGTCTCTGAATCACAGCTTGCTCTGTTATCAAGTCTAACTCAGCAAGGTTTTCTCTCTTTAAATTATTATTCTTTACTACTTCCAAATGCAAACTATAAAGAACTTTGTTGTGATTCATCTCCCTCTTTCCCACTCTTAATCTCCCTCTGTTTTGTGCCTACAACAAAATCTCTTCCTCCCATGCCCATTCAAATTCACTAAACACTTCCAGGTTCCCAACAATTTTAGATTGTATCTACAATCCACTGAAACAAGAATTGAGTACATTAATACAGAAAACCGAAGAAATGACCTAACACATTTTCTGTCTTCCCCTCTTAACGAACCTACTTACTCCCATTCCTCTCTTCCACATCAACTCCAAGCTTTTTCTCTTTAGTTTCAAAACCTACTTCAACTCATGGGCCTAAAGCACAATCTGCTACTGTTCCTGTATGTGCAACTTGTGGCTTTAATTTCTGCATTACATTCTTGTGTAATACTGCTAGGCTCTTTAAGGAATACAGTACTCATATTGCTCTTTTCATTTCTATGATCACATGTGCCTCCAGAGTAACAATGGTTTGAAAGCTACGTCTCCAAATATTCTCAGCTTCTTTGCCTTCAAATATTGACAACGACTGAATTCAGAACTTCCTCCTTTCCTGAATCCAAATAGTAGTTATATAGATCCCTTGGATTTGATCCCTCAAGAATCAGATCCCTTCCTAAGGACAAAGCTCCTCCCACTCACCTAGACTCAATGGAATCTAACACCTGAGAATCTAGAATGATTAAGTTTGCAACCCTTCTCCCCACATCTAGAATCCCAGACGTAGGCCCCCACCTCACCTCCAGCATCTCACAGTGCAGTTTACCATCATAACATTGAAAGTAACAGAACTCTCTCTGACCCCGAAAAGGATTAGAACTGAACGGAAATGAAAATGAAATGGAGAGAAGGAGACGTACCGCAGATTGAAACCTCGGTTGCTCTTCCTGGAATAAGAGAGAGAAAAATAGAAAATATAGAAGTTATTTTTACGCTTCACATTCAAAAATAAGAAAGAAAATGCCGGCGGAGAAGGAAGCAGGGGATGGGGAGTACGCCCGACCCTCCTCCCTTCCCCCCAGCCGGGATCCCCGTGCTGGGCTGGGGGGCGTGTGAGTCTTGTGCGCCGCCCCTTCTTCCGGGATCCAGCCCAGCCCGAGGGGACGCGCTGGGGGGGAAGGGGTCCTGAATGCTCCCTAGGGCATTCTGGGCACCCCAAACCCCAGGTCCGGGGGGGGGGGGGGGGGGGGGAAGGTGTTTGGGGAAGGGTCCTTAACACAACAACCCCCTTTCGCTAGATATGGACAATGGACTGCTGAGTGTACCCCCATCCCGGCACCGAGGGGTCAGGGAAGGGAGTAGACCGGCCCCAGTGACGCTGCCCTCCCCCGCGGGGGTGTGGTGAGGAGAGTTGGGAGGGGAGAGAGGAAGGGTTCCCCATGGCCATTTCTCCCTATTCGGACTCCAGAGGCCGCAGTGGCCGGGCGAGGGAGCCAAGCGCCCGGACCGAAGCAGCGACGGCGGACCCGTCTAGGGAGAGGAAGGGCGAGGAGGAAGCGGCCCGGCCTCCGCACGCCTCCCCCGGCCCCCCCACCCCGTCCAGTTCCGTCTCTGGCCTCTGGCTCCGACCCCCAAACAGACACGCACGGGAAGGAAGAAACCCCGGGACTCACGTCGCTCTCCACCTCGATGTCATCGTTATCGCTCATTTCCTACGGCCCAGGGAGCGGCCACTGCAGCGGCGGCTGGGAAAGGGGGAGGGGTAGAGGGGAGGGGGAAGTCAGGGACAACAACAAGCCGGGCCGCACACGCTCGCTCGCTCGCTCCCTCACTCACTCCCTCACTCACTCCCTCACTCACACATACACTCACACACACATACACACATACACACACACACTCACTCACTCACTCTCACACACACACACAACAAGGCTAGAACCACCTCCTCACTGCAGCACCGGATCAACGGCGGCACGCACGCCCGGCCCCCCGCCCACGTGACCGGACTCGGCCGCGCAAGGGCCGCTGAGACTTGGAGTCCACTCTCCTTCAATCGCCCAAGGACTGAAGATCCAGGAAGAACTACAAATCCCGTTAGGCACGACCAACACTCAGAGCCGCTCCGGCTTGTTGACGAGGACCAGAGCGCCTGCGTGTCCCGCGAAGGAGGGAGGGAGACAGGAGAGCGTGGAGCCTTCTGGGAGTTGTAGTACTCGGCGTGGCGGGGGGGTGTGGAGCGAGTTGTCAGGAGGTTTTTCTCCCTGGGTAGCCGTAGAGGCTGCTGGGTAGGGAGAGGACACGTGGAGGCTGCTGAAGCTCCGGGAGCGGCGTGGGGTGTCCAGGCACGCACTCTTTGCTGGGCGATCGGCCTGCGGGGGAGGGTGGGGAAGTCTCTCACGCGTACGGCGCGGCGCAAGAGCGTCCGAATGATAATTTCCCTTCTCCCCTGACTCGCCCGCCACGGTTTCCCGCGGCGGATGTAAGCCACTTTGGGAGGAACTCTGCGCAAAGGAAAACCTTGTCCCGCGGGAGACTCGGCGATTTGTCACTGGCGTTTTAAATGTGGGCAGAAGCTTTAGGCATCCTAGGTGTGAACTGCAGACCGGAAGTGTGAATCTGCCCGTCAGTCAGTCTCGGAACTTGTTTTTTTCCTGGGGGCTTCAGGCTGTGAACACCTTTCTGGTGTGTCAGAGGAAGTCCCAAAACTTACCGATCCCCTATGTATCAGGTTTTAAAAAAACATAGTGAGGAATTAAAATTTTTTTTTCTTTGAAATTTTTAGGTTATTTAAAGTGACAAGTGGCAAATGAAGATGAGAAGTGGAAGCTGATAATAGGTTATTTGGAAAGACCCTGGTGCCAACTTGTGGTGCGAGGCCTTTCTTGAATTTGTTACTAGATTGCCTCCTTGTCCCGTTGCCCAACCCATTATTCTGTATATGCTTCATATTCTCCACGTGTTAAATATTCCCGGTAGTATGTAAATTTCTCGAGTTCCAGAAAGACTTTCCTTAAGGGATCAGAATCGGAACCCTGAATAGGATAAATAATCTGGAATAGGCTTAAATAATTGGCTAAGGGAATATATTTTTCTTTTTTTATTTTATTTTATTTTATTTATTTATTTTTGGTTTTTATTTAATAGCCTTTTATTTACAGGATATATGCATGGGTAACTTTACAGCATTAACAATTGCCAAACCTCTTGTTCCAATTTTTCACCTCTTACCCCCCCACCCCCTCCCCTAGATGGCAGGATGACCAGTAGATGTTAAATATATTAAAATATAAATTAGATACACAATAAGTATACCTGACCAAAACGTTATTTTGCTGTACAAAAAGAATCAGACTCTGAAATATTGTACAATTAGCTTGTGAAGGAAATCAAAAATGCAGGTGTGCATAAATATAGGGATTGGGAATTCAATGTAATGGTTTTTAGTCATCTCCCAGAGTTCTTTTTCTGGGCATAGCTAGTTCAGTTCATTACTGCTCCATTGGAAATGATTTGGTTGATCTCGTTGCTGAGGATGGCCTGGTCCATCAGAACTGGTCATCATATAATATTGTTGTTGAAGTATATAATGATCTCCTGGTCCTGCTCATTTCACTCAGCATCAGTTCGTGTAAGTCTCTCCAGGCCTTTCTGAAATCATCCTGTTGGTCATTTCTTACAGAACAATAATATTCCATAACATTCATATACCACAATTTATTCAGCCATTCTCCAACTGATGGGCATAAGCCTGTTATGTTTCAAAGGCCTCATGGACAAGTTATTCTCTTCTAGAAGGCCAATATGGGAATATTATATATTGCATGAGGTGCTTAGTTTCCTTCAGAGCTTTTTTATCTGATTTATGGTTCACCGGTTTGATGTGGAATTAACATTCAGGTGGTAAATGAGAAATATATCCTCTGGAAACCCAAGAGATTGTTTTCTTAGCACAATGATATTGTGGCACAATTCTTTTTTTTTTTTTTTTTTAAATTTATTTATTTAATAGCCTTTTATTTACAGGTTATATGTATGGGTAACTTTACAGCATTGACAATTGCCAAACCTCTTCTTCCAATTTTTCCCCTCCTTCCCCCCACCCTCCCTAGATGGCATGGATGACCAGTAGATGTTAAATATATTAAAATATAAATTAGATACACAATAAGTATACATGACCAAAACGTTATTTTGCTGTACAAAAAGAATCAGACTCTGAAATATTGTACAATTAGCTTGTGAAGGAAATCAAAAATGCAGGTGTGCATAAATATAGGGATTGGGAATTCAATGTAGTGGTTTTTAGTCATCATCCAGAATTCTTTCTCTGGGCGTAGCTGGTTCAGTTCATTACTGCTCCACTGGAAATGATTTGGCTGATCTCGTTGCTGAGGATGGCCAGGTCCATCAGAACTGGTCATCATATAGTGTTGTTGTTGAAGTATATAATGATCTCCTGGTCCTGCTCATTTCACTCAGCATCAGTTCGTGTAAGTCTCTCCAGGCCTTTCTGAAATCCTCCTGCTGGTCATTTCTTACAGAACAATAATATTCCATAATATTCATATACCACAATTTATTCAGCCATTCTCCAACTGATGGGCATCCAGTTTCCAGTTTCTAGCCACTACAAAGAGGGCTGTATTGTGCTAAGATGACAGGAAAAAATAATGATGATTGTTGGAGGGGATGCGGGAAAACTGGGACATTGATGCATTGTTGGTGGAGTTGTGAACGAATCCAACCATTTTGGAGAGTAGTTTGGAACTATGCTCAAAAAGTTATCAAGCTGTGCATACCCTTTGATCCAGCAGTGTTACTACTGGGATTATATCCCAAAGAGATTATAAAGAAGGGAAAGGGACCTGTATGTGCACGAATGTTTGTGGCAGCCCTTTTTGTAGTGGCTAAAAACTGGAAACTGAATGGATGTCCATCAGTTGGAGAATGGCTGAATAAATTGTGGTATATGAATATTATGGAATATTACTGTTCTGTAAGAAATGACCAACAGGAGGATTTCAGAAAGGCCTGGAGAGACTTACACGAACTGATGCTGAGTGAAATGAGCAGGACCAGGAGATCATTATATACTTCAACAACAATACTAGATGATGACCAGTTCTGATGGATCAGGCCATCCTCAGCAACGAGATCAACCAAATCATTTCTAATGGAGCAGTAATGAACTGAACTAGCTATGCCCAGAAAAAGAACTCTGGGAGATGACTAAAAACCATTACATTGAATTCCCAATCCCTATATTTATGCACATCTGCATTTTTGATTTCCTTCACAAGCTAATTGTACAATATTTCAGAGTCTGATTCTTTTTGTACTATATTGTGGCACGATTCTTGATAGTGGTGCAGATTTTTATTAATACTTTTTGTGAAAATTGATTTTTGGCATTCATGTCTGAGAATTTTTAGGTCAGTATGAAGCACAAGAGAATAGCTTCAAGTTCTTGTTTGTTCTTAACCAGACTTGAAGTCATTAAAATTATTTATTTGGCTCTGAAGATAAAAATCATTTGTTTTTTTTTGTTTTTTTTATAGCCTTTTATTTATAGGATATATACATGGGTAACTTTACAGCATTAACAATTGCCAAACCTCTTGTTCCAATTTTTCACCTCTTACCCCCCCCCCCCCTCCCCTAGATGGCAGGATGACCAGTAGATGTTAAATATATTAAAATATAAATTAGATACACAATAAGTATACCTGACCAAAACGTTATTTTGCTGTACAAAAAGAATCAGACTCTGAAATATTGTACAATTAGCTTGTGAAGGAAATCAAAAATGCAGGTGTGCATAAATATAGGGATTGGGAATTCAATGTAATGGTTTTTAGTCATCTCCCAGAGTTCTTTTTCTGGGCATAGCTAGTTCAGTTCATTACTGCTCCATTAGAAATGATTTGGTTGATCTCGTTGCTGAGGGTGGCCTGGTCCATCAGAACTGGTCATCATATAGTATTGTTGTTGAAGTATATAATGATCTCCTGGTCCTGCTCATTTCACTCAGCATCAGTTCGTGTAAGTCTCTCCAGGCCTTTCTGAAATTATCCTGTTGGTCAAAAAATCATTTGTTTTGTGACAAATAACACCTACCTTGAAAGATTATTGTGAGGATCAAATGAGATAACATTTGTAAAACTTATCCTAGTGCCAGGCACATATAAGTACTATGTAATAATGTTAACTGTTATTATTATTAATAATAGCAGTAAGTAGTAATAGTAGTTGTTGGAATCTTTTACAAAATGTGAAGACATTGGAGTTGATTTGATCTGATTTTGGGCCAGAACTTGAAACAAGGTATTAGGTGGAACTGATTGAACAATGCTTGTGTTCACACCTTTAGAGAGCTCAAGTATCTAAGTACTCAATGGAGTTCACACGAGAGTTCAGGGCTAGTATAAGAGCTGAATTCACACCTCCCTTAGGACCAGAGAGCACTCTGGGAGATAACCCAGAATCCCTCTCCCTCCAGAAGGTGGAGTTAACCTTGGGGAGATCACATAAATGAAGGAAGCTCTTGGAGCGAAAGGAGAATTTCTCTGGAACATCAACAGGGCTCTGAGACAGAACACTCTGGAAGAAAAGACTACTCGCCACAGACTGGAGATTGAGAAGCCACGAGTCGGAGCTGACTGGAGACTGAAGAAAGCAGAGGCAAGAGCCAAGGACAAAGCTACAAGATCTCTTGGAGCCAGGCTGGCCCCCAGGAAAACCAACAACAGTAGTAGTAAAAATGTTCTGCACAATGCCAGCTACATAGTAGGAACTATTTAAATGCTTATTCCCTTTTCTTTCTCATTACATTTATTATACTGTGACTTGTTAGCCAGTTCCTAACTTATGGGCATCTTCTTAGTTTCTAGTTATTTGCTACAGAAAGAAGTATTACTATAGATATTTTTGTACATTTTTGATCTTTTAGGAGAATGAGCCTAGTTATAGAATCACTGGGTCAAAAGATGTGCACAGTTTAGGGACTTTTGGGTATAGTTCCAAATTGTCTTTTAGAATAGCTGACCAATTATAAAGTTCTACCAACAAAGCGTTTGTGTGCCTTACTTCTTACATCACTTTTAACAATTATCACTTCCCCTTTTTGTCATCTTTGCCAATCTTCTAAGTATAAATCAGACATCAGAATTATTTTAGTCTGCATTTCCCTTGTTAGAGATTTGTAGCATTTTTTCATATGATTGATGATAATCTGAATTTCTTCCCTTGAAAACTGACTGATCATAACTGATGACTATCAATTAGGTAATGGTTCTTTTTTTCATGTATTAGATCAGTTCTTTGAATTTCAACCTTTTATCACAGAAATATTGAAAAGATATTTTTTCCTACTCAACTGTTTCTCAGCGTTTTAACTGCGTTGCTTTTGTTTGTGAAAAATCTTTTCAATTTCATGTCATTTGAACTGACCATTTTATGCTCTGTAACATTCCTTGTTTGATCAAGGATTCTTCTCCTGACAATAGTTAAGAAAAGTATTTCCTTTCTTGTTTCTCTATTTTTTATGATGATTTTTCATATCTTGAGTCATGTATCCATTTGAAGTTTTTTGTGATAAGAGATGTGAGAATATTGGTCTAAACTAAATATCTTAAGAGATACATTCTAGTTTTTCCAGTAGTTTTTATTAAATAGTGAATACTTTCCTCTGTAGCTCTAGTTTTTGGATTTTTCAAATGGTATGTTAGTTTCTGAATTATATGTATATATTCTGTTCCAATTAACTGATTTTTCTATTTTTTTCCAACCAGTATCAAATAATTGTGGTGTTCACTGCTTTGTATTATGATTTAAGATCTGTAATTGGAAGTCTATTACTTCTTTACATTCCCCCCTCCCCCTTGTTTCCTTTCCTTTTAGGTGAATTTTATTATTTTTTCTGGTTCTATCAAAGCAATATTTTAGTAGTTTTGTGTATATAACAATGAATAAATTAATTTAGATAGTATTTTCATTTCTATTGGCATGCTTATCCATGAAAAAGTAATGTCTCTCCAATCATATTGGTTTAGTTTTGTTATTAGCTTTCCTTCTTTCTTCCCTCCTTCCCTCTCTCCTTTCTTTCCTGCCTCCTTTTCTCTTTTTGCTCCCTCCTTCCCTTTCTCCTCCCTCCTTTCTTTCTCTCCTTCCTTCCTTCCTTGTTCAAATCTCACCTCAGATACTTACTAGCTGTGTGACCCTGGACAAGTCACTTAATCCTGTTTGTCTCAGTTTCCTCATCTCTAAAATGAGTTGGAGAAGGAAATGGGAAATCACTCTAGTATCTTTGCCAAGAAAACCCCAAATAGAGTCACAAAGAGTTGGATACAACTGAAAATGACGGAAAAATAACAAATCTCCATTCTACCCAAAAACTAAACCCCACTCTTGTCCCTCCCTATTCCTTTCTCTTTTTCTGTAGTTTCATATTATTTCTACACTAAATTATGTATATACATATATGTGTATATGTTCAATCTGCTTTTGTTCAGATGAGAGTAAGGTTTTCTTTCCCTTTTTTCTATGTTTGTATAATTTCCCACACTAAGGTTATATGAGATGATAGTAAATTCTGTCTTTTTCCCCCAGGATATTTCTTATTTTCTTTTCCTATTTATTTTAAGATGATCTAAAAAAGAATAAAGTTATCCATGGGCTTTCTGTTTACCTTTTAAAACTCTATGATTTTTAAAGACATTAGGATTCTGCAGGAACACATTTCTTCATCTCCATATAAAATACATTCAGTTTAACATGATAGTAACAAAACTGTTTAACTTACTTTTACTCTTTTTAAAATATTTTTTAAAATTTCCTTTTTATTTTTTGCATCACTATCAATAAGCACCAACTCCTCCCTTCATATAAAGTCATCTATCCATTGAAACTAGTATAGTTAAGCAAAACAAACATTGACTCTATAAATAAAAGCATGCCTCTTTGCGTAGCTCTAAACAAGATAAAAAGTTGGAAGCATACTACTTCATGTATTTAATGAAAGTCATGATTTGTCACTATACTGATTAGAATATTAAAATCTTTAAAAGTGATTTTCCTTTACATTATTATGATTTCAAATAAGTTATTTTCCTGTTCCTCTTTACCTTATTGTGCATCATTTTATATACTTTTTTTCTATGTTTCTCTGAATTCATTGTTTTAGTTTATTTAATTTCTTATGACACACATATTTTAAAAATTTGTATTATGAGCAACCATCAAAAGATATGACTATTTTAATTTACAAATATAAGGAAAATTATATTTTAAATTGAATCTATATTACACAGCTTTAAAAATGTATATATTAAATTTAACATAACAGTATCAACACTGTTGATCTTTATTCCCTTTTGAACTTCCTTAGATTCTCTTTTATAAACTTTTAAATGTTTCATTGCTTGTTTTTTTTTCTTTTTTGCATCACCCTTACTACTCAAACTTTCCCCTCTTAAGCAAATAATTTCAATACATTGCCCATGCCTGAAAATGAATATCTCATTTTGTTCCACTAGTCCATTCCTTCTTTGCTGAGAGATGAGATACTATCAACTTTTTGGAGTCATTAGTTATTTCACTGATCAGAGTTCTTAATCCACTCACAGCAGTTTTCATTTACATTCTAAAACAAATTCAAAAAAACAAAGCAGTCCCTGCCCTCATGTTCTATTGGGGGGGAAGGGGAGAATTACATGTATGTAGAAAATTAAATATGAAATAGTTGAGTAGTTTCATAGAGATTATTAATATTATGTTAATTATTACTTATATTAATTACTGGAGACATAAAGATAGGTGTTTCTTTAGGAAATAGCACTTGACCTGAAGTCAGTGTCACTTGAAGGAAGATAGGAATTCACCAAGAAATACAGGAAAAGAGATGATCTATTCGTGTAGCAAGAGAAAAGGATAACCTGTAGAACCTGCATATTTCATTGCTGTAACGTTAAAAGATCTGGGGGAATGATCCCAGCACATTGAGTGAACTCTGTGAAGAAGCCATGGATGGAAGTCTCAGAGGGTGTGTGGATGGATTGTGATCTGCTTAATTGAAAGATGGACTGACAACAAAGTCTTCATGCTCAAGTAAATTAAGTTAATCGCCATGATTACTGTTTCTTAGAAATATCTTTTGCATTCTCATTTCTAATACTCTGGTTCAAGCTATTATCTTATACCTAGTCAACCACTGTTTTCATTTATCTCTTTGCTCTGAATTTTCCTTCCTCCACTTATCCTGCATCATTCCACCAGACTTTCATTACTTTCATCTTTGGTGTAATCATTCCTCTGCATATCAGTAGGATAAAGTTTATATTCCCTAGTCTGGGATTCAGGGCCCTCTAAATTTGGTACAAACTCCCCTTTCCACTCTATTTTCTATTCTTCTTAAAGCATTCCATTCAAGCCAAACGAATTAATTCCTACAAGGAGCCAATGTGCTTTTTTCCTTTCTGGGTAATTGTATATTTCTCTTCTTCATATAGTCAGTTTCAGCCTATCCTTCAAAGTTCATCTCAAATACCTCTTATTCCAAGAAGGTATCTGCCAAATCTCTTTCTTGTCTCTCTCTCTCTTCATAGCATTCATTTGAATGTCAATTTGTACTTAATGGATTTAAGGATGTTTGGGCCCAGCCCTTCTTAGGGCTCTTTCTCACCTAGTGTCCACCTGTCATCTAACTCTCACCTCTGGCTCCAAGAAGCTGTAGCATGCACAGCGGCCACACCCTCTTAAAACCATCTCAGTAGATGAGCTAAGCCAGCTTGAGAGTAACTGACAGGATTCAAACCCATCAATGAATAAGGGAGATGTCTACCCCAGGCATGTGAAAACTTGCCCTTGTGGAATGAGTGGATGTGAACAGTGGTTCCCCTGGTCAATGATTCATGAGGGTGGCAGAAGCAGGTTTTGTAGAGCACCGAGAGCTTGGTCAGACAGCAAAGATCCCAAGGTCACCACTGTATCCTGAGCCATCACTAGTTGCTTTGACTTTTCTCTTGCCACTAGACTTCAATGACTCTACAAGACAAAGTGAGGCCTACGACTTTGTGCATCTGTGCCTCACTTAAATCCAGTTTATGTGCAAGTCCAAAGATATCACCTATATCATTTTACCATTTTTACCTACCTCAAAGCCTGTAACAACATGCAAGTGATGAAGGAACAGGTGAGGGGACAACGAGAGCTATAGTCAGAATCCTACACAAAGGCAGCCTCAGACCATAAGGTTATCTTCTCACTGGATTGAAGCAGTGGTGGGATTCAGCAGCCCTGTTGGTGTCTGAGCAGCCTTTTTTTTTTTTTTTTTTTTTTTTAAGGATCATATATTCATCTCCTGTTAAACTAGAAAATGTGCCCTAAAAATTGTCTGCTTGAACCAGGAGAATGTTATACAACTGTGATAGACTTTGCTTTACTCAGCAATTTGTGATTCAAGACAATTCCAAAAGACTTGGGATGGAAAATGGCCATTCACATCTAGAGAGGGAACTATGGAGACTGAATGTGGATGAAGGCATAGTATTTTCACCTTTTTTGTTTTTTTGCCTTTTCTTTTTCGTGATTTATTTTTCCCCTTTCAGTATGAATTTTCTTGTACAACATGACAAATATGGAAATGTGTTTAAAAGGATTGTATATGTGTAACATATATTGCATTGCTTATTATCTTGGGGAGGGAGAAGTCAGAAGGGAGGGTGAAAAATTTGGAACACAAAATCTTACAAAAATGAATTATTGGAAACTACTTTTATGTGTAATTGGAAAAAATAAAATACTATTTAGGAAAAGAAAATTGCTCCAAGTTTGGCCTTTTTACTGTGAGATGAAGATTCTACGTTACAAAACAAACAAAAGAAATGTTCAAAAATTTTTACAAAGATAATTCCACTCACCATTGGTACAGGGAATATGTACACACTTATGGACAGCATGAAATCCAGTAGATCTGAAAGAAGAAACATCTCTTGTTTCAAGAGAACTTCAAACAATAGCTCTGAGTGAAACAAGGCTGGCAAATAAAGGTCAGTCTATCAAAGTTGGAGCTGGATACACATTTTTCTGGAGTGGAGAGGAGACCCTGAATTTTGCAGTCAAAACTAATCTAGTCATAAAGTTTATATGTCTTCAAAAAAGATGAAAGACTGCCTCTTGACAATGTGGTTGTCATTTGCAGGAAAGTACCACACCATCATCAGTGGATATGTTCCTACCATGACAAATTCAGATGAGATCAAAGAAAAATTTTATGAAGACCTGAAGACCCTCATCATCAGTAGGCCAAAAGACAACAAGACAAGCTTGTAATGATACATGATTTTAGGCACCTGTGACTATAGGCACAGACTATCAAGACATGTTGGGGAGTCCTTGACAACAATAGAGTTGAAATGAAAACAACAATAGCAATGGTTACTTACTACTGCAGACTTGTATGTTTCATGACTTTCTTATCACCAACATTGTCTTCTGTTTATCTAAATGCAATAAAACTTCATGATTGCACTCTTACAGCAAATTTTGGCATTTAATAGTCTATGTCATTGTAAGAAGAGGCAGAAAGGTATTAGTATGATGAAGATGTGTAGTACAGAGTGCTGGACTGATCATAGACTTATACTTCCTGAATTAAACATTCACATTCGGTAAAAATGATGGCCCCAAGATAAAACTATCAGAAAACTTAACAGGTTCAAGTGCTTCTCTGAGCCTGAACAATTCCTTGCTAACTTGGACAGAAAACTGAGCCAACAGATGGTTGGCAATAGTAGAGCAGAAAAGGAGTAGACAACTTTTAGAGATTTGGTGTGCAGCACTACATTTACTCATGTGGGCCAGAACATTTGCAAATATCAAGATTAATTTGACAAAAATAATGGGGAAATTCAGAAACTCTAAATGAAAAATAAGAACAACAGGATTTACCAGTAGGATAGTTCATCTGTCTCTAAAAAGATAACATTTAATTCCATACAAAGTAAAATGTAAGTGAGGATGCAGGATTCTTAACTCAGTAAGAAGATGAATAAAATTCAGTCTTACACTGTTACTAACAATCCACAGCACTTTTATGATGGCTATTTATGTTCAGAAAACCTATGGTGCATCTCAACTAGTCAGCACTGATGCAGCCCTTATTGCTTAGTAATAAGGGCACAATCCTAGAAAGATGAGCTGAACACTTTTAAAGTGTTCTCAACAGATTGTTGTCAATCAATACTAAAGACATTGACCATTTATCTCTAATTAAACTTCCATTTAAATAAGAAGAGGTTTTGAATGTCAATAGGAGGTTCTTATGTGGCTAAGTATCTGGTGCTCATTCCATTTCAGGAGAGCAGGAGGGAGACTGGGACTGGGAATGGAATTTTTATATGAAAGCTAATTGAAATCTTCTGGGTTATATGGCAAGAGGAGGTTATTTCCCAGAGTTCAAAGATGCCTCCATTGTCCATCTCCATAAAGGAAAAGGAAATGGTTTGTCCTATGACAATCACATTGTAGTCGTTGCAGACAAGATCCTTGTCAGAGTCCTCCTTAATAGACTGGTTCTTAACCTGGATGGTAATCATCTATCTGAGAACTAGCGTGGCTTTAGAAAAGGCCAAAGAATAGTTGATACAGTGTTTGTTGCCTGAAAACTCCAGGAGAAATGTCAGGAACTGAACATAGATCTGTACACAATGTACATTGGTCTGACTAAAGTCTGATGCTTTCAGTAGGGCTTTGTAGAAGATCATGGCAAAATTTGGTTGCCCAAATCAGTTTATCAGCATTGTACCTCAATTTCATGTTGGCATACTTTCACAGGTTTTGGATAATGGATGATATTCTCATGCTTTGCCATCGGTGGAGTGAAACAGAGTTGTGTGCTTGCTTTTATGCTTTATAGCATGATGTTTTTAGTGATATTGTACCATTAGCTATTGTACTGATGGTAAATTGAAAAGACAACAAGCAAAGATTAAATTGAAGGAGTGGTAGTGCATGACTTTTTGTTTACAGATTATTATGCACACAGTGCAGCCTCTGGGGCAGCAAAATATGGATTAATTTTCTACTGCCTGTGCTAATTTTGACCTAACAAGACCAAGAAAATACATGTTCTCCACCATCCATATGTGTAACTATCAGTTACAGCAAATGAAGAAATTTTTGAATGCTGTAAATAAATTCACTTACCACAGTATATTTTCCAGGGATGTATACATAGATGATGAGAATGATGAACATATTGCCAGAGCTAGCTCAGTGTTTGGGAGACTCTGAAGAAAGTAGGGGAGAAAAGAAACTGAAGGTCTACAGAGTTGTTGTGCTGTCTTCATTGTTGTATGTTGGTGAAACCTGGACAATTTAACAGCATCATACCAAGAAATTGAATAGCTTCCATTTGAATTGTCTTAGGAAAATTCTGAAGATAACCTGGTAAGAGAAGATACTGGACACCGAGGTCCTTTTTTAAGCTGAACTGCCAAGTCTTAAAAATCTAGTGCAAAGAATGCAACTCAGGGCGCAACTAGGTGGCACAGTGAATAGAGCACCAGCCCTGAAGTCAGGAGGACTTGAGTTCAAATTTGACTCAGACACTTAACACTTCCTAACTGTGTGACCCTGGGCAAGTTACTTAACCCCAATTGCCTCAGCAAAACAAATAAATAAATAAATAAATAAAATAGGATGCAACTCTGATGGACTGGCCATGTTGTTCAAATACATTTGCTTAAAAGAGTATTTTATGGAAAACTCACATAAGGCAAGTGCTCACATGATCTTTGTGAAGAACTTTGGAATCATTTGGGAGACATGGGAGACATTAGCACAGGACTGCCCAGCGTTGCATGCCCATATCAAAATAGATGTTGCACAAGCAAAATAGAATGGCAGTTATCTCAAAAGAAACATGAGACATGCAGATTTAGAGACATCTCCACTCCAGTGTTTGTGCTGGACTTGTGATAAAACTTTAGGAGATTTTATTGGTCTGATCAGCCACAGTTAGACATACTGCACTTTGACCTGAATATAATGATGTCATTTTGACCATCTTCAAGCACCAAGGACAACAATCAATCAAATAACACCATTTAACTATGTGAGGCACTGGGACAGCTCTTGGGTTAGTTACTGTCATTATTATCATTAAATTATTGCATTTCTATTTTTTCTTGAATTTAAGCTTTGTTTTCCTTTGAGAACAGGGGCTATAATTTGTATTTGTATTCCTATCATTTGTATTTTCATACAGCCCACATCACAATGTCTTGCATAAAATTCATCCTCAAAAATGGTTTTTTGATTGATTTTGTAATGAAGTCAAGAAAATTACAACTTGCAGATAAGTCACAGATCTTTATTGAGGATTTATGCACCTAAATAGGGCAATAACTTAAAGATTTTGACATTTTTCCAAATATAAATTTAACTCCAAAAGACAATCAGAAGTGTTGATAGCTAAAGAGAGGGAGATGAGTACTAGATAACTAAATCCCAGTTTCAGTTCTTGTTTTAATATTTAAACATGTGCATATTTTATGCCTATACTGAAAGTTTTTTTTTATAGAATTCTTTTTTATATTGGAAGCAGAATGCTATGGGAAACTTGGCAGTTAAAGAAATTGCTCTAGGAAAAAACTGACCAAATATTGCACACATATCCCCTTTTCATGGACAAGATTTAAGAATGATGAAAGGAAAGGATCAGGGTACCTATGGATCTAGGGAACATCTATCTCTTTTTTGGGGGGTTGTTTTTATTTTTATTGTGACTTCAGGAAATTATTAGCTTATGACTTTTAAAGAGAAAATGAGAAGCAAAATTAATTGTAAGGATTAAAATCTGATAGCATCTCATCAAATTACAATGTAAAAAGCATTGGATAGGAAATCAGGGAAATGGAAATCTCATCCTAACTGTGACACTAGCTCGCAGAGCTTAAATCATTACAATTTGCCTCCATTTTCTCTGTTTCTTTATCAACAAAAATGGGAATAGCAATATTTTACTTGTTTCACATAAGGATAAGTAAAGTTGAAATAAAATTCTATGTATAAGAATATTTAAAAAAAATAAAGTCCTATACAAATTTGAGGTAATGATGTTATTGTATTAACATTTATAACTATTACTTAGTGTGCCTGGTACAAGATTTGGTTGGCCATGTATAGAGCATAGCAAATATTAAGTTCAGAGGGCTTTGGGAGTGTGGGTGAAATGGGATGGATGGATTTAGAAGATAAAGGAAAACATAATGAAAAACCTAGTTAAATTCTTTCAATTTCCAGAATTTTCAGATCTAGGAAGTTGATTGACTAAATTGTCCCAACAGAATCAGCTGAGAATTGTGCAAGACCTGTAGAACAGTGGTGTCAAATTAATGGGAGAATTCCTGTGGGATGACTGTTGACTCAGAAAACCACATATTAACATCATATGCTAGTGTATATTTATTTTGTTAAATATTTCTCAATTACATTTTATCAGATTTAGCTGATTGGGGATTGTTGATGCATTGCTGATGAAGTATCACATTTGATCCTTTTGTTTTAAGATATTAGACTGCAGTTCCTTGTTCTTTCTGGACATGAAAAATAACTAAAGAACATATGGAAGGTATTGCAGGCTTTCGGCCAAATAGCAGTGAGTCTGCCTATTCCTTTATTCTTTATTACTTCACATAAAAATGTTGTGGTTGTGGTAGTGATATCTGAGCCACTTAACTCTGACTGTAACTTCCTTAAAACACAATGAAAGGGGACTTCCTGTTAAGGTGGTCCTGTTAAGAAAAGTCCAAGGTCATAATTCCCAGATTCCCTGATGAATAATCCCAACAAAGGTTTGAAAGGGCACCAGATAAAACAATGATCAATGGTACCAAATGAATACAGGAGTAAGCATCTCCATCAATTATTGACTACTCAAGAAAACAGAAGTCTCCAGGCAATCTGAGCAGGAATAAACCAGAAGAGCCTGAAACCAGCCATATCTTTGGTAAATAAGGTCTAAAACCAGAAGCATAGCTAGAGTTACAGTGGGAGAAAGAGCCAGCTCCAGTAGATTATTACACATGGAATTGGCCAGACAATGTACTCATGAATTGGAGTCCTCCAAGAGGATGAAGAGGATAAATTCGCTGCTATTAGATCCAGTCAGCTTCTGATGGATTTCAGTGCCTGGGAAATCCATATTAAGGTAATCTACAGCGGATGGCACAATTCCTGACTTCCACCCAGAGTCTGTCAAGGCTAAAACAGGGAATGAATCCAATGCCTCATAGATAATTGTACAAGGAGATGGGGTCACCAGAAGGCATGAATTAAGGCAAAGTCTAGGAAAGGTTGAAAAATTAGGAGAAAATATGAAATATTTACCATTAAAAATAACTGACCCTGAAAATAGGTTCAGGAGAGATCGCTTAAAATTGTTAGACTCCATTAAAATCACAAAAACTGTATGACATATTTTAGGAAAGCACTCTTATCAACTCTATTAACTATTAACACTAGAGGGCCACAGAATTCACCTGTCACTTCCTGAAAAAAATTCCAAGTTAAAAATATCCAGGAATGGAGCAGTTAAGTGATATAATAGATAAGAGCACTGGCCCCACCCTGGAGTCAGGAGGACCTGAGTTCAAATCCAGCCTCAGATACATGCTAGCTATGTGATCCCAGGCATAGTTCAAAAAAAAAAAAAAAAAAGAAAAAGAAAAACATCCAAGAATGTCATAGCCAAA
Organism: Sarcophilus harrisii; assembly: GCF_902635505.1. Classification (NCBI taxonomy): domain Eukaryota; kingdom Metazoa; phylum Chordata; class Mammalia; order Dasyuromorphia; family Dasyuridae; genus Sarcophilus; species Sarcophilus harrisii. The sequence continues at coordinate 323,004,573 of NC_045427.1, forward strand.
ATTCAGTTTTTTAGTTCAAAGAAGAAATACTGTAACCAATCAGAAAAATCTCAACTACTAAGGAATTACTATCATGAATTCACAAGATTTTGTTGCAACTAATTTAACAGAAAGGAAATATTGGAAGATGATAATCCAAATGACAAAAAAAAGAGGGGCCTTACAATTGAGAATATTATTCTGTAAAACAGCATAATTCAATCGGGGGAAAAAAAAACCTTTAATAAAATAGAAGACATCAAAGCATTCCTGATGAAAAAGGCAAAAATAGCTCTGTGAAATGCAAATATAGGAGATAAGGGAAGTTTAGAAAGGTAAATGGTAATAAATAATAATTAGCATTGATATAGCACCTACTATGTGGTAGGCACTTTACAAATACTATCTCATTTGATCCTCACAATAGTGCTAGATGGCAGGTTGAAAGAGCTAAATGATGATGAAATGCTTAAACTTATACAGCTATATTTGTACAGCTGTTTAAGTATATATTAAATATGATTTGTAAGTGACATGGATAAAAAAGAGGAGAGCAGGAGAAGGCTGTGCTGGTGTCACATTATGGGGAAGGATACCTGAAATTCAGGATTGCTGAGGCTATTCAGTCTTTCAGTCTCTAGGGCTATTAATCTAGAAATATTGGCTAACTCTCAAACACTCCTAGTCTAGGACTATGGTGTTTGTCAGTTCAGAGGGAAAGCTACTTTCCTCATTGTTCTTAAGGTGGAAAAGAAGCCTTAGTTTACATTTGCCAGGTTAGCTTCTTCCTACCAAGACCATCACACATCACAAATATCAAATGAACTCATTAAGTGAAGCAACAAATGAAAATTGGGGAAGTTCTATATATTAGGATATCAAAGAATATACAAAGTAAGTGAACTTTTCATCTGGGTCAAATAAATGATCTCAGCTTAAATAAGGAGTGAATGATCTCACCTGGGGAGATCCTTTTTCAACAGTCTAGAGTTATAAGTTTTAATAGACAGAGAACATGATGAGGCTATTGCTGCTAGGGTTGAGTCCACCATTCAAAAATTTCTCCCTTGGCTGCCTTTTTGTAGTTTATTATTTCTCTGCTTCTCTTTGGAGTCTCTTTCCCTGAAGTCTCTGTAACAGACTGAAGGAAGTACCTTTTTCTTGTACTCAGGGCTCAGCATTTTCTTAGCCAATGAGGAATCCAGTTATTCCTCCACAAAACTACTCCCCAGCCTTTGGCAGAAACAGGATTAAGAGTTCTGAGAAAGAAGGTACAGAAATCCTTCCAGAATTCTTGTTTTCTTTAGATCCAAGAGAACATTGTCCAGCAACAAGATAAGATTATGTGATGATCTACTGTGATGGAATTGGCTCTTTTCAACAAAGTTGTGATTCAAGGCAATTCTGATAGACTTGTGATGGAAAGGGCCACCACATCCAGAGAGAAAAGTATGGAGATTGTGAATTAAAGCATAGTATTTTCACTTTTTCTTAGTAGTGGTAGTGTTTACTTGTTGGTTTTTTTTTCTTGTGTTTTTTTCCCTTTTTGATCTGATTTTTTTCTTGCATAGCATGACGAATATGGAAATATGTTTAGAAGAGAATTGAACATGTTTAACCTGTAGTGGGGAAGGGGGGGGGGGCGGAGTAAAGGGGACGAAAAGAGGGAGAAAAATTTGGAACACTAGGTTTTGCAAAAGTGAATATTGAAAACTATTTTTACATGTATTTGGAAAAATAATAAGCTATTATTACAAAAAAGAAATTGCATCTATATTTAGCACAATGCCATGCTTAGCACATATAAAATGCTGTCTCATATAAAATGCTAAATAAAATTTAGTCATTTAAAAAAAAGAAATTCTGTCTTCAAATGTCACAGAGTAAAGAGAGACACAAACTCAAAGTCTCGAAATTATTTGATTGGTTTTAAGTGAAAGAGAAAGGAAGGAAGGAAGAAATACATTAAGAAGAAATGAGGGCAAATAGAAAGAAACTTAGTATTTCTTATTGGGGTGGGTTAAAAGAATAGGGAGGAAGGGATGGAGAGAGCCTAGAATCTAAAGAGCTCCAGTCTTATCTGAACCAGAAGGACAGTAGTGCAACACAAAAACATGCATGCATAAAAATAGGCAGGAACAGGAAGTGGGGGTTTAAGAAGTAAGATAGATTCAAGAGAGTGTCATGCTCTAGGCCTGCCTTAGCCAGTTCCCTGGTAGCTTGTCTGAAATGGAAATGAATGAAACATTTGAAATCCATTTGATCATTAAACTAATTAAGATTTATTTAGCCACAGCAAGGCAAAGAATTTCAGATCAGAGAAGGGAAGTTTATTTTTAAAAAAAGCATTAAGTTGAGCATAGTTTTCCAATGTGGCTCATGCTGCTGGTCTATGCTTGCAAGCCAGAAGCAAGAGCTTCAGACCCTTGTGTCCTGGCTGTTTTATATGCAAGTGACCAGGAAACTATATCAATGGCTTGAGCCTTAGTCCTCTGAGCCAATTAAATCTTGAGGATGGTTTCAATACCTTTTAAGGAAAAAACTAGCTTAACTTGAAGAAAGGAGGTGGGAGAAGTAGGGGACTTTGTGTATTTACTGCTGCCAAAGAAGGAGTAGTCAGAGACAAAACAAAATTTAACTTTATAAGGGCAAATCATAAAAGGAGGGTTACAAGGAAAAAAGAAGTGTAAGAACTAGTAATTGGGGTAATTTCATTTTTAAAAATGACAATATACTAACAGTTTTGAGGATATAACTGAAACAATCAGGGGAAAATTAATATCTAAATATTTTCATCAACAAAACTGAGGAAGAGCAGATCAATGAAATAATCATCTAATGAAAACAAAACTAGAAATGCAATAAATCCCAAACCCCAAACTAAACACCAAATAGAAACTGTGAAAGAAAGAAATAAAATAGAAACAATATGGTTGAATTGATAAATAGAACTAAGTGGGAGGTATATATATATATATATATATATATAAATACTAATAGAAGCCAGCTAATTTGATAAAAATTTAAAAGAATAAAACTGGTCAAAATTAAAATAGAGAATTCACAACAGATCAGGGAAAAAAGTATATACCAACATAAATAAATATGCCAATAAAACTGATAAATAAGTGAATATTGAAGCAGGTTGTGGTCTCTTTAAGATCCTTTCAGGTTGATATGTGATTCAGATTACTCCCAGCCCCTCCTGTGATGTATTATCAGTTCAGGAAGCCTGTACCTTTCATTCACAAATCCTAGTCAAAAGCATCCCTTTGAATTCCAACAGGAGATCCAGCCTTGTCCCAGCCCCAACTGAGTCTGAGCCAACTTGGGACTCTACCCACGGGACTCCTTTAGCTAAATCTCTCATTATAAAAAGAGCCAAATTGAAATCGTCTCTTTGCAGAGGTTCCAAACATACCAGCACTATGCTTGGCATCCCAAGGAACCTCTACCCACTGGAATACTTTTTCCAGTGCCCTCTTCTCTTTACCCTCACCTATTTCCTTAACCAGACTTTAACGTTATTTCCAATCCCCATAATAAACCTCTTTTATCAATCTAGGTTTTCAGGTCTGTAAATTCCTTTACAAAGAACCTCTGTACCGTCAGAAGGGAGCTCCCCCAAACTCCCTACCCTTGCGCTGCCACTAGACCTTATTTAGCTCCCTGACCACCAGAAACCCTAATTTCATTTGGGTACTCCAAATTTAAACCTCATCAAATACTTGTAAAAATATGAGGTACCCAGATTGACAGAAGAAATGGAGAATTTAAATAACTCAATCTCAGAAAACAAAATTGAATAATACATATACAAATAAACTCCAGAATTATAAAACCTCTGTTCTAGAAGGATCTACAAGTGAATTTCATAAATATCAAGTATTCAAATGACAACTAGCTCCAACATCACATAAGTTTCTTGAAAAAATTTTAAAAAATTATCCTGACAAAATGTTATGATGCAAATATGATTCTAATAATTAGACCAAATCATTAAGGCATGTCTATGCAAAAATACTGGCTATTATATTAGCAAAGAAGTTATGGCAGGATAATAAACTATTTATTATGGTCAAGTTAGCTATATATCAAAAATGCAGATTTGATTCAACATTAGGAAGACTATAAACAGAACAGAGTATATAATCAACACAATAAAAATTATATATTAATTGGTGCAGAAATAAAACTTATGATAATATAATTTGTTGAAAACATGAAAAAGCATAGGAATAAATGGATCTGACCTTAATAAAATACATCTTACCTATCTATAAAATGAATGAACAGAGATTTTCTGCTTAAGATATCAGCATGTTAGGACCTAGAGAACTTGAGAACTCCCACAAAAAAACTCTGTAAATCTCTAAAAAGCATAAGATTAAATGGACCTTTTCTTAATGTGTGGGAAACAAGATCTATCAAAAATCAAGAAATACCATTATTTGTATTGGAGAAATGACAAAGCTTTTCCATTAAGATCAAAAGTAAAAACAAGGATGTCCATTTTCACCATTTTCATCAAATCACCAACCATTTCACCAGAGTTGGAAATACTGCTTTTTCATTTAGATAGGAAAAATAAATTAAAGCAATAAGAATCAGAAAAGAAGCAGCAAAAGTAGAGGTTTTATTTAGAGAAACCTAAAACTACAACTAAAAATGCATTAAATAATTTGTAACTAATAAAATAGCAGTATTTAAAATAAAGCCATACAAAATTCTCTGTCTTTATGTGCCAATAAAACACAGAAGGAAAAGATAGAAAAAGGAAATTCCATTCAAGATAACTAAATCTAAATAATTTCTAGAAGTCCAGCTATCACTATTGTGTTTAGTAAACTCAAATACATCAATTACTAGGTCAAGGACTTTCTATTTGGCGGAATTGTTAAAAAAAAAAAACCCAAAAAACCCAAAAAACCTGGTATTATTAGAAATTAGATTTAGACTGACATCTCATGCTGTTTATGACAATAAGCTACAAATGGATCTAAGACATATATATATATATATATATATATATATATATATATATAGTTATATAGTTATAACATAAACAAATTAGTCAAGGGAAAGAGATACTATTTAAAAGTGAATGGAGTAGACTTCTTTACCAAATAAGGGTTAGAGATGATCACAAAAGGTAATATGGACAATGTTTATTATCTAAAATGGAAAAGATTTTGCTGAAACAAAATTAACAAATTTATGATTATAAGGGAAACAGTTAACAGGGAGAAATATTAGTGGCAAATTTCTTTGATAAGGTTTTCAGTAATAAATCATAAGAATTTATTCAGTACTTGCTATGTGCTAAGAATTATATTGTACATTAAAAATACAAATGTAAAGAATAAAACAATTCTTACTCTCAAAGATCTTACATTCTAGGAGAGACAAGTATGTATGTATATGTACATACACCATATATACATACATATATGTAGAATAAATATAAAGATTTTATATATATATATGTATATATATAAACACAAGGTAGTTAAATATGAGATTGTTAAGAAAAAAAGGCACTTGTTTTTGGGGAAAGGGAAAGACTTCATGTAGAAAGTAATGCTTGCTCTATATCTTATGAGAAAAGAAGGATTCCATGAGACAGAGATGAGAAAGGAATGGATTCAGGGGAGGAAGGACAGCCAATGCAAAGTCACAAAAATGGGAAATGGAGTGCTCTATGTCATGCAGAGTGCAAGAAGGGGAAGAGATATAATAAAGCTGGGAAGACAGATTAGGTACAGGTTGTAAAGGGCTTTAAAACTTTTAAAAGAAGCTTTCATTTATCTTAGAGGCAACAGGAGCCACTGGAGTTTATTCAATAGGGGAGTAACAAGGTTAGATCTGACTAATTCAGGGGTCCTCAAACTACAGCCCATGGGCCAGATGCCTCAGGAAGATGTCTTCCTGACTCCAAGCCTGACACACTATCTATTGTGCCATCTAGCTGACCCTCTCTTTATATACATAAACACATATACATATTATCTATCTATCTATCTATGTGCTTCTCTATTGATCTATATGATATGCTGATGTTTATGATCAGCATAATGATGATAATGAGCTGAGGGACCATAGTTTTTGTAGCTCCAGACATTGCATAATCTTTAATATTAAAGACCAATTTAAAAGTCCATAACTCTTATACCTGTGACCCTTAAGGTCACATTTTGTCAGTTTTGAATAAATAAAAGCTTTTTCTTTGTCCTCCTTTGAACCACCAAACTATTTACATACAAAAGAGATACTGTCCCAAATTGTTTTTAAGGTGACACAGGCTCTTATACTTGTGCCACAGTTTATTTTCCATTTATTTTTCAATCAAATTGTTTATAAGCTACCTGAAAACTGTTTCTTCATGCACAGATTTTGCCAATTTTTATTACATTCTTTTTAAAAATTATATTCTTTTCTTATTTCTTTTAGGCATCAAACTTTATTTTTGAAAGAAATACCTTATTTCCTTTACCAATTGATTTAACTATTTTTCTATATTAAAAAGTACTTCTTATGCCCATGTCAGCATCATCCTCTTCCATATGAAATGCCAGTTCAACACACAACACTTTTTACATGACAGAAATTCAGTTTCATATATGGTCCTCTTATTTTATATATTATACATTGAAACGTTCATGTTTCATTATATTTGTCAGTCATAATTGAAAAGGAAATTTAAATAAAAAAATAGGAAAAAATGTTTGAGAGTCAGTGATAGACTGAAAGAACTATTCCTTCTCTCTGACAGTAGAGAAGCTTTCTTATCACAGCATTCCTAGGGGATATTGGGTAGGGTATTAAGTAATCTTCAACATAATGGAAGACCAGTTTTAGTGAATATGTACTTGTTGGGGGGCAACTGAAATGTGATGTCTGGAAGGGAGCACTGGGAAATAATGTTCTATGGATAATAAGCTCAACAGAGAGCACAAACTTGACTAACAAGATTCTGGAAAGTCAAAAAAAAAAAAAAAAAACTAAAGGTTTGCTTCTCCTTTCTCATATGTGTGATCACTATGCTTCTTACTTTTCTCATTGATCTCCAAATGTATGGGGAAGAGTTCTGCTATTATTTTAAATAAATTTTTACTTATTTACTAAATGTTTTAAACTATGTCAATTCTTTGATTGATTAGTAAAGATAGGGAGATTTAGATAGAATGACCTCTTTGCAGTTCTATATTCCTAAATAAAGATCATCTTATAGAAAATCACAACCAAAAGACAGATAGAGCTTGATTTTTATAAATAATTAGTTCTCTAAAACATTTCTAAGTAGAATTGAGAAGTCTATGAAAATATAAGATTATTGATTAGACAAGTCCATTTCTGTAAGGAATCAGAATCTTATAATTCCTTATTAGGCAAGAATAGCTTGTGCAAGTACTAGAAACAACTCTTTTTAGTTCACAGGAACATACTTGCTGCCATATTCTGTGCCACCTACTCACTAGGCTTTTTAAAAATTTAATGATGGTATCCTTAGCTATCTTAACCTTCACTTTAATCTTCGTAGCTGAATGGCGCAGCTGATAGAGCCCTGGACCTGGAGTCGGGAACACCTGAATACAAATCCAGCTATGTGATCTTGAGCAGAGGGGAAAAGACCCACATGTGCAAAAATGTTTGTAGCAACTCTTTTCATGGAAGCAAAGAATTGGAAAATGAGTAGATGCTCCTCAATTGAGCAATGACTGAATAAGTCATGATATATGAAGGTAATGGAATATTATTGTTCTTTAAAAAATTATGAACAAGGGGCACAGTGGATAGAGCACCAGCCCTGAAGTCAGAAAGACCCAAGTTCAAATCTGGTCTCAGACACTTGACACTTCCTGGCTGTGTGACCCAATTGCCTCAGCCAAAAAATAAACCAAAAAAAAAAAAAAAAAAAAAAAAGATGAACAAAGTAATTTTATAAAGGCCTGGAAAGATTTACTTAACTGATTTTGAGTGAAACAAGCAGAACCAGGAATACAGTATACTCTGTAACAGCAAGAATGTGTGATGATCAACTATGAAAGATTTAGTTCTTCTCAGTGGTTCCAAAGCAGTCCCAATAAACTTTGGATAGAGAATTACATCTGCATGCAGAAAAAGAACTATGGATATTGAATATAAGTCAACACGTGTTCACTTCTTTTTTCTGTTTTTTTTTCTCTCTCATGGTTTTTCCCTTTTATTCTAATTTTTCTCTTCCAACATGATTCATAAATCAATGTATATTTAAAAAAATAAAATGAGTTCCTAAGCAAATCATTTTATTATCTGTCTGCCTCATTTACTTCATCTATAAATGAGATTAATAATAGCACCTTATCTCCCAGGATTGTTGTGAGGATAAAATAATATTTGTAAAGTACTTTGTAGGCCTTAAAGCAATATATACATATTAGTTATCCTTAAAACGTGATTTATGGGTTACATATCAAACCCCTTGTGTATGCACATTTGGAAATAGTCATTAACTTATGGCCATATGGGAGTAAAGAAGAGGAAAGGAGAAAGAAAGTGGTATAACAGGAAACAATAGAATGAGATCTTTTTGTTCATTGTAACTAAGTGGATATAACAGAACACATGCCAGGTGCCATCTGTTTTTGGCAGGAGGGCACCATTGTGTCATGGTTGCCATCTCAAATCCAACTGCCTTTCCAACTGTCAATATAGATCCTGCTGCCAGAATTCTGAGCTACACTTGATTAAAAAAAAATCTTTAGTTAGCTGTTTTGTGTCCAGCACATTCTGTTCACTCACAGAATAGCTAAAGACACTATAATTTCCAATCCCATACCCCATTCCAACTCCATGTTGCTCTATAAGTATTTCCTTTTTTTCTTAAAAAAAGTTTAAAATATTTAATTATTTATTTTGAAATTCTTTTCTTTTTAAATTTTGAGTTCCAAATTTTCTCCCTCCCACTCCTTTCCAATACCCATTGAGGAAGCAAGCAATATGATGTCAATTATAATGTGAAATCATCCAAAACACATTTCCATATTATCCATATTAAAATAAAAGCAAGAAAAAAGGTGAGAAAATTATACTTCAGTTTGCATCCAGAATTCATCACTCAGAAGCCAATAACATTTTTTCATCTTGAGTCCTTTGGAATTGTTTTGAATCATTGTATTGATCAGAGTAGCCAAGGTCTTTCACAGTTGATCATTATTACAATATCCCTGTTACTCATCACAATGATCTGATTCTTCTCACTTCATTTTGCTTCAATGCATAAAGTTCTTGCCCTGTTTCATCTCCCTTCCTTGTCATGTCTTATAGCATATATAAGTACTCCATTCACAATCATATACCACAACTTGTTCAGCCATTCCACAGTTGATGAGCATTCCGTCAATCCACTTCTTTGTTACCACAAAAATGGCAGCTCTTTTTGTAACGGCAAGAAACAAACTGAGTGGATGCCCATCAATTGGAGAATGGCTGAATAAGTTATAGTATATGAATATTATAGAATATTATTATTCTATAAGAATCAACCAGCAAGATGATTTCAGAGAAGCCTGGAGAGACTGACATGAACTGATGCTAAGTGAAATGATCAGAACAAGGAGCTCATTGTACCCATTAATTATGTGATGATCAATTCTGATGGACTTGGTTTTTTTCAACAACAAGATGATTCAGGACAGTTCCAATGATCTTATGATAAAGAGAGCCATCTACACCCAGAAAGAGGAGTGTGGGAACTGAGTGTGGATCACAACATAGTATTTTCACTCTTTTTGTTGTTTTCTTGCATTTTATTTTCTTGTTTCTTTTTCCTTTTTGATCTGATTTTTCTTGTGCAGCAAGATAATTTTATAACTAATATATGCATATATTTGATTTAATATACATTTTTACTATGTTTGGCATATAATGGGTTACTTGTCATCTAAGGGAAGGCGTGGGGAGAAAGGGAGGGAAATTGGAATGCAAGATTTTGTAAAGGCCAATGTTGAAAAATTATCCATGTATATATTTTGAAAATAAAAAGCTTTAATAAAAAAAAAAAGTAGTTGCTATAAGTATTTTTGTACATATGAGTTCTTTCTCTTTATTCTCTTTGGGATACAGATCTAGCAATGGTATTCCCAGGTCAGAGGGTATGCAGAGTTTTATAACCCTTTGGGCTTAGTTCCAAATTGTTCTCTGGAATAGTTGGATCAGTTCACTAATCTACCAGTTGTTCATTATGTCTATTTTCTGTAGCCACAGACAAGTCATAATTCAAGATCAGTGAGGCAATATATATTTCAGACATATTGATTCAGAGGACAAAGAGCATATTTATGTTGATGTTTCTATCAGTTTTGTATTTTGTAATTATGGTTTTCCTAATATTCCTCTAGTTCATTTATAGACTGCTGCTGCAACAATAAAAGAATAATGAGAGAGAGAGACATGGCTTTGAAATAGGCATAGAAAATGACATGTCTGGTTTGGGAACATGTACAAAGAATACAATGTCCTTTGTCCACTAGACAACCGCCTAAGGAAGTTCCCTCATAAGTCAGTTTGCTCCTCTATGGAGAATTTTCTCTTGGTCAGAAGAACCAGCCAACAACATTTATTGAAAAGGAATGATTCACATTTTAAAAACACTTTTTTTTTAGCAGCCATCTTGTGAGGTCATCAATACAATTGTTATTCACATTTTGATGTTGAGAAAGCTAAGGATTAGACTTCCTAGCCTGACTACAGGCTAGGAAGCTGAGACACAGGGAGATGAGGCAGTTTTCCTAGAGTTTCAGAGACAAGCTTATAAGTCTGGCATCTCCCAACTCCAAATCTAAGCTTACTAAATGTGTATTTTTTTTTAATAGATGCTTTAAGGAGTTATAAAGGAAACAGGAGATATTTGCCCCTAGCTCCTCCCCAACTTTCCATTCCCCAAAGTTGCTGAGGAATTTAACTATCCAGGGTAGGACAAAAAATAAATAAGGCATCTGTATACTTTTGTTGTTGTTCCATCATGTCTGATTATGTGTGTCCCAGTTTGGGGTTTTCTTGACAAAGATATTAGAGTAGTTTGCCATTTCCTTCTTCAGCTTGTTTTATTAATGAAGAATTGAGGCAAATGGGGTTAAGTGACTTGCCTGGGGTCACACAGCTAGTACTGTCTGAGGCCAAATTTGAACTCAGGAGGATGGGTTCTCCTGATTCCAGGCCCAACTTTTTCTTCGCTGTAGCACCTAGCTGCCCCCTAACTAAAATATAGCCACCTGCAACTTCAAGCCATTATTCACAGTTCTGACATCTGAAGTCAGGCAGAGCAAAGCCAATCTCTCCTCCCTTTCCACATGACAGCCCTTCAAATATTTGAAGGCATTTACTATATATTTCTAAAGTATTTTCCAGGTTAAAAGTCTTCAATTACTCCAAGAATAAGGGCAATTAAATAAGTCTGACTGAGTGAATGAACTAAAGGCTCAAGGTTAATTACTTAAATTTGATACAGGTAGTTGTCTTCATTTCTATAAACAGTGGTTTGTCATATTTATATAAGTTCTTGTATGAATATTAGTGGATAGACTCCTGTAATATTCAGGCTAGCTTTCTTGGAGGTCCTTCAGACAGGCCTTGGTCTCAGTAAGATAGTCACCATGAGGATAATCAGGAATAAAGTCTAAAGTCTTTATTCTTGAATCTAGAGTCTGAGATGGAGCTAGAGCTCACTCACTCAGTCTAAAGTCTTTATTCTGGCCCAGTTTTGATCTTAGTGGAGGAGTGCAGGAGGCAGGACAGCCACCAGGAGGCTGGTTAAAGATGGAATGTCTCATTTCCAGTCCTTCTCAGCCCTTAAATACCTTGGTATAATTACATCATTACAACATACTGATTATGTGTGAGCTAGAGAACCATTACATCACCATACTAAGTACTAAGTATATATGTGAACTAGAGAACCATCATCTCATCAATTTCCCTGAGTTAACACCTTGTTGTAAGTATCTTTGTTTCAAGGATACTTTTCCAGAGTTCTGGCCCTCTACATCTCCCACTTTCTTTTGTTTTAGAACACAGGTGGTCACATCCTCCCTGACTTCTCAGGAATAGAGGTGAAAATACCAAAAAAAGGAGATGATCATGCCCTCCCTGACTTTTCAGGAAAGGAGATAAAAATCCAAACCAGATATTGTTAGCAGGTTTCCTGCTTACAGCATGTGTCAGGAAATCCAATGATTCCTGCAGGTTTTGAAGTCCTACAGCAGTCTCAGTAACAATTTTTGGTGTTCACTGTCATGCTTTTTCAGTGGCACTTGTAGTCAGAGATGGAACCACCAGATGTTTCTTGGGTCTTCTCCTTTTCTCTCCAATGGACAAGACAAATATGGCTTGTTGACATGCATCTGATTCCTTCTCCATCTGTAGAGATACAAGCAAACCCTTTCCCCCAAGCAGTTAACCTATCTGTTCCCTTCCATTCACCACTTTCTGGATCCCTCCACATCACCTAGTGATTATCTAAAGATAGCAGAGCTGCTCACACTGGAACTGCCCTTCTGATGGGTTATAAAACCTGTCTGCCAGAGCCAGTGAATCTTTATCAAAAATCAAAAAATTAATTGTATAAAGAGCTACATTTAATTATTGTTCTGTAAGAAATGACCAGCAGGATGAATACAGAGAGGCTTGGAGAGAATTACATGAACTGATGCTAAGTGAAATGACCAGAACCAAGAGATCATTATATACATCAACAACGATACTGTATGAAGATGTACTCTGATGGAAGTGGATTTCTTTGACAAAGAGACCTAATTCAGTTTCAACTGATCAATGATGGACAGAAGCAGCTACACCCAAAGAAAAAACAATGGGAAATGAATGTAAACTGCTTGCATTTTTGTTTTTCTTCCCGGGTTATTTTTATCTTCTGAATCCAATTCTCCCTGTGCAACAAGAAAACTGTTTGTATCTGCACACATACATTGTATCTAGGATATACTAGGACATATTCAACATATATAGGACTGCTTGCCCTCTAGGGGAGTGGGTGGAGGGTGGGAGGGAAAAATCGGAACAGAAGTGAGTGCAAGGGATAATGTTGTAAAAAAATTACCCTGGCATAGATTCTGTCAATAAAAATTTACTATAATTAAAAAAAATCTACATTTAAAAGTTCTCTAGGGTTACCTGTGGCTCCCCCTTTCTTTTGTTTTTGGAGGAGTGTCTTAATGTCTCTATTTCTCCTCTCTACTATTGCCTGCCCTTGAGGATTAAAAGGTATGCTAGTGGTGTGTAAAATCTGATACTGTGCACAAAAATGTGCAAAATGTTTAGAAATATATGCAGATCAATCATCTGTTTTTATTGCTTGTGGCACACCCATAATTGCAAAAACTTGTTTAACAAAAGGGATCCATAGCCTAGAGAGGAACAGATTTCACTTCTCCAGGGGATATCTTAGTTGTCCCAGCTGCATACAACTCTATTCTCCCCAATTGTAATCCCTTTCTCTCATCAGGTTGTTTCCTGGCTGATTGATTGTATAATCCCTTTCTCCCATCATATAGCTTCCTGGTTGATTGGTCAGGTCTGGGTACTGGACTTCTAGGCACTCTCTGGGCGCACCATCGCCTGCCATCATGCCCCAAGTATTTTTTGCCTGGATCCCTGGAGCTGGGCCCCACTTCCTATTTTCCTGAATCAATTTACATTCTGATGCCCAATGGAAGTCCTCTGTTGCATTTTGGACATGGGGTTTGGGGTCTTGTTCTCCCGCCCTGTTTTTTTACTCTCTCTGTGCCAACATTGAGCTTTCAGATGCCCTACTTTACCACACCGAAAGCATTAATGAAGTCCCTTGCCAAAAGGGACCCTGTCTTCCTATGTTTAGATCTTGAAAAATCTGCATCATAGCCTGGCTATAAAAGGTATTTGTGCCTACTGTGGCACAGTGTCTTATGATCTCCTTTAAAGGAGCATCCTTGTGTAGTCCTAGTATAATTCTTCTACAAATCTCATTTGCATTTTCTTTAGCAAGTTGTCTTATTATTTCTGTTGCTGGATTTTCACCAGTAGTTCATATGACAGCTGTCTGCAAACATCCCATGAAATCAGCAAAAAGTTCATTTAGATCTTGTGCTATTTTTACGAAGGCTTCCCCTCTATCTTGCCTTCCTGGGAGGGTGCTCCATGTTTTGATAGCAGTGGAAGCAATTTGTTCATATGCTGCTACAGGGTAATTATTTCTGTGCTAAAGTGATCGAAGGTGAATGGTATATTAACTCCAAGTTGCCTATTTCATTGGGCTTGTATTCTACATAGTTCATTGTACTCAGAAAGCCACAACAAGTTTTATCCAGGTTCTAAACATGTCCTTGCTATAGATTTCCAATAACTAGAGGTTAAAATTTCATAAACCAAATTCTCTAATACCATCTTAACATAAGATGATGTAGACCCATAAAGAGTGCCAGCTTTTTTCAGATATTTGATAATTTCCAGATTAAAAGGAGTGTATCTTCTTTTTTCTTGACCTGAAGAGTCAAACTCTTCAATTACAGGGTATGCTTCTATTTTTAAATCAGATGTATCCTGTCCTTTATCTTTAGCTTTAATTAATGCCTTTTGTAATCTTATCATAGGGAGTGGACAAAGCTGCTGCATGGCTGGTGCTGATTGAGAAGCACCACACTCCTTAATTTCACCAGCACTGTACTTAACTCCTTTCTTGTCCAATTCTTCATGCTTTTTAGCTCCTTTGTCAGTACCATCCCTCTCCTCTTTCTCCTTTTTCCTTGTTTTAAAACTTGTGGGATTTCTTAAAGCCAATTGTATTATGTTGTATATTTAGAATGTTTCCTCAGGAATTGAATCAGGACCATTATCATTGTAATATTCAATTGCTCTCCCACTAGTTTCCACTTATATGGCTTTAATTTTTCTTCCTTAGAGAACCAAGGAGACATGTACTCTAATATTTCTAAGAGTCCAGTGATCTGCTTCCAGGTTACCAACAAACTTTGCTTCTTTATTAACCAAACTATGCATTCTACATACTTCCCTTGAGGTAGGGAAGGCTCTTTTCTTAGTATTTGCCCCATTTTAGTAAAAAACCAAAGTGACTAGTTTACTCACTCTATTTACTCACCCTATTTCCTAGTCACAGGGACTTCTCCACTGAACTTACGATTGGCATCAGTTGAACTGCTGAATGTAGGTCCTGACATCCATGTTTGGGTGCCAAAATGTAATGTTCAGGCTAGCTTTCTTGGAGGTCCTTCAACGGGCCTTGATTTCAGCAGAATAGTCACCACAAGGATAGTCAGGAGTAGAGTCTAAAGTTTTTATTCTTGAATCTAGAATCTGAGA
The DNA here is from genome assembly GCF_902635505.1 of Sarcophilus harrisii. Lineage (NCBI taxonomy): Eukaryota > Metazoa > Chordata > Mammalia > Dasyuromorphia > Dasyuridae > Sarcophilus > Sarcophilus harrisii. The sequence goes on from NC_045427.1 coordinate 323,019,900, forward strand.
TGGATCTAAAGTTCACTCATTCAGTATAAAGTCTTTATTCTGGCCCAGTCTTGATCTTAGTGGAGTAGTGCAGGAGGCAGGACAGCCACCAGAAGGCTGGTCAAAGATGGAATGTCTCATTTCCAGTCCTTCTCAGCCCTTAAATACCTTGGTATGATTACATCATTACAGCATACTGATTATGTGTGAACTAGAGAATCATTACATTACCATACTAAGTACTAAGTATATACGTGAACTAGAGAACCATCATCTCATCAGTTCCCCTGAGTTAACACCTTACTGTGTATCCTTGTTTCAAGTATACTTCTCCGGAGTTTTAGCCCTCTACAGACTCCCTACTATTTTATAAATCCTGTAATTATTTTTATTATTTATTAATTTATTTTTACTGAGACAGTTGGGGTTAAGTGACTTGCCCAGGGTCATACAGCTAGGAAGTAGGAAGTGTTAAGTGTCTGAAACCAGATTTGAACTCAGGTCCTCCTAACTTCAGGGCTGATAGTCGATTCATTGTGCCACCTAGCTGCTCCCCCTACCCCTGTAGTTATTTTTAATGGAATTTCACTATGGATTCTTGAGGAGAATAATACTATCTAATGAAAATAATGTGCTTGGGTAAAACATTTTGCTACTCTTTAGGAAGAATTGTGGAATAATACTTTTTAAAAACTTTTGTATTAGTTTTAGTATGAATTGTTTAAGGACTGGATTTGGAAAATGACTATGATTACTAAGAAGAAAAGGGAGGAGTTAATATTCTGAAGAAAGAATTGACAATGTCCATAATGAAAAAAAGTGAAGGAGAAAAAAATAGAATCTTGAGAAATTAGAAATAAGAATAACATCACTGTTGCTGGTGGTGAGGATTCAAGTCATCTTAGCTGCATTTGTAAATAAAGCCATCCTTGTAAATAAAGCTTTCATCAAACTTTTCTCGGCTCTGACCACTAGATGCAAATAATAATTATCCTCATTTGTTTATTGAGCTATTGGGCAAGAATATGGTAGTAGTCCACATTAATAGATACTAAATCCCTTGAACACAAATAAGTGGTTTTATAATGATTAAAGTTTAAAAAAGGACACTGACAACAGAGGAAAATGTCGAAAAAATTTATTAATTATACTAATTTTGTAAGCTTAAGGCAGAATACTAATATGTGTGAAAAGCAACTTATTAATGTTCTTATTGGGTGATGGACTTAGAATTGAAGAGGACCTTAGAGATGATCTAATTGGACTTCCTCTTTTTACAAATAAGAAAATTGAGGCCTTAGCTATACCAGACCTAAAACTATTATAAAGCTGTGGTCATCAAAACTATTTGGTGGAATAGTTGATCAGTGGAATAGGTTAGGTTCACAAGACACAATAATCAACGACTATAGTTATCTAGTGTTTGATAAACCCAAAGACCCCAGCTTCTGGTTTAAGAACCCAGTATTTGAAAAAAATTGGTGGGAACATTAGAAATTAGTATGACAGAAATTAGGCATTCATCCACACCTAACACCCTATACTAAAGTAAGTCAAAATGGGTTTGTGATTTAGACATAAAGAGTGATACTATAAGCAAATTAGGAAAACAAAGGATAGACTACCTCTCAGATTTGTGGAAAAGAAAGAAATTTGTGGCCAAAGAAGAAGCAGAATACATTATGGAATGCAAAATAGATAATTTTGATTATATGAACTTAAAAAGGTTTTGTATAAACAAAACCAATGCAGACAAAATTAGAAGGGAAGCAGTAAACTGGGAAAAAAAAAAAAAAAAAAAAACTTTATATCTAAGAGTTCTGATAAAGGTTTCATTTCTAAAATACATAGAGAGTTGACTCAAATTTATAAGAATACAAGCCATTCTCCAACTGATAAGTAATCAAAGAATATGAACAGACAATTTTCAGATGAAGAAATTAAAATCATTTCTAGTCATATGAAAAAATGCTCTAAATCGCTCTGGGTCAGACAAATGCAAATTAAAACAACTTGGAGGTATCACTACATACCTCTCAAATTGGTTAAGATGACAGGAAAAGATAATGATGAATATTAGAGGGGATATGGGAAAACTGGGGCACTAATATATTGTTGATGGAATTGTGAACGGATCCAACTATTCTGGAGAGTGATAAGGAATTATGCTCAAAGGACTATCAAATTGTTCATACTCTTTGATCTACTGGGCTTGTATCCCAAAGAGATCATTTAAAAAAAAAAAAAAAAAGGACCTTTATGTACAAAAATGTTTGTGGCAGCCCTTTTTGTAGTGGCAAGGAACTGGAAACTGAGTGGATGCCCATCAGTTGGGGATTGACTGAGTAAGTTATGAATATGAATGTTTTGGAATATTCTATAAGAAACGATCAGCAGGATGATTTCAGAGAGACCTGGAGAGACTTACATGAACTGATGCTTAGTGAAGTGAGTAGAACAGGAGATCATTGTACACAGCAACAAGAAGATTATGTGATGATCAATTTTGATGGACTTGACTCTTTACAACAATGAGGTAATTCAGGCCAGTTCCAATAATCTTGTGATGGAGAGAGGCATCTACATCCAGAGAGAGGACTGTGGGGATTGAGTGTGGATCACAACATAGCATTTTCACTTTTTTGTTGTTGTTTGTTTGCATTTTGTTTTCTTTCTCATTTTTTTCTTTTTAATCTGCAGCACAATTATTGTAGAAATATGTATAGAAGAATTGCATATGTTTAACATATATTGGATTGCTTGCTATCTAGGGGAGAGGGTAGGAGGAAGGGAGGAAGAAAAAAATTGAAACACAAGGTTTTGCAAGGGTCAATGTTGAAAACTTTGCATATGTTTTAAAAATAAAAAACTTTAAAAAAAAGAAAAGAAAATTGGGGCCCCAGAGGTATAAACAAAGTTATTTGGGAAGTAAATAGCCAAGGTAGGATTTGAACCTAAGTCTTCTGTTGCTAGATGTATCATTTATACTGCTCTCCCACATTGTCCCCTCCTCATACTTATGAAGACTATTTCTTTTTGAACTGGATTTGTGATTTCACTAAGGTAGGGAACTCTTAGAGAGAAAGCTTCTTTAGCCAGTGCAGATTGGGGGCCTGCTCTTCAACCTAGTCTTAGAAAACTTCCTGGGGCATTGATAAATTAAATCACTTGCCTAGGGTCACCCAGCCAGTTATGTGTATGGGGTGGGAACTGAATCGAAACCTCAACTCTCAAGGCCAGCTTACCATCCACCTAGATACACTACCCCTCTTTGATGAATACTTGTCAGAACTCATAGAAGGAAACTGTAAGATTTCCCCCAAAAGATAGATTCCTATTGAATGGAGAGGCTTTGATTGAAGGCATGTGAAAGGAGAGATCTTCTATCCTTATGATTCTATAATTTATAGACAATTGAACAAGTCCAAAAGAGACTGAAGTATTAGTATGAATATTTGTACTTACTAGGGTCACAAGATAAAGAAGGAAGTGTGGTTGATGATATAAAAATATTACCAATACATATAATATTGATAACTGTCTTATAGTATAATGTACAGATATATGAACAAAGTGTTTATGGAGTCTTGAATGAGAAAGAGACAGGTCACTTTTAGCCAAGGGAATCAGAAGGTAGTGGAGGAAATAGCATTGAAAATAGGTCTTCAAGGTATGGATTGCTCTCATCTCCTACTCTACCTTCTTTGAAGTGTGTTGAAATTCTAATCATCCTTCAATACCTATTTTCAATGCATTTGCTCATGGTTCAATTTAGCTTTTGAGAAAAAGGAAATCTGAAAGAAATCTGGAAAGCATTTAAGCGATTTTTAGAGTATTTTCTACTTAGGAGTAACTTAAAATAACCCAAAATATCCATTTTGAGTTATTTAGTTGTAGCAGAGACCATATTACCATATTAAAAAAGGGAACTGGACACCAAATTACTTCTCTATTCTGTGACTTTTGTAGTGTGGACCTAACCATGACTGTCAGAGTGGAACTGGGCAAAAAGATAATTATATATTTAGATTGAATTAATATATCTGACTCATATTGATGAGTTTGGTCTACAAGGGTGTTGGTCCATTTTTTTCTCAATAGAGTTAATTATTTTTGTTGTTAAGTTGTCTCAGTCATTTCTGACTCTTCATGACCCCATTTGGGATTTTCTTGGCAAAGATATTATATTTCCCAAATTCATTTTAATTTGGTTTCTGCAACACTGGAGATTATTGTAGGCCCCGTGTTTGACACTTCTCTGTTCTCATCTGGATGATTAGTGAAAACTGCTCCATAAGTTCAGAGATTTTTACTTCTTTGGAGGAGGTTTCTCACAACCTGGGGCTTTCAGGGAGGTGGGTTTTGTTTGATGAGAGGAAAGTGAATTGTAAATAAAGTTGGATGGATGAAGTGGAAGAAAAAAACAAGAGTTCAGAAAATATTACTTGACTACGAACACATTAAAACAGGAAAAGGCTCTAAGTGTTCATGGGTGGTGAGTTTCATTTACACAACATTTAAACCCCCAACGAGGAATAGAAATCTGAATTCCGTCATGCAGTCATGAAGATGGCAATGACAGTAACTCCTAGGTATTTGTCATGTTGTAAATTTCTCAGAGAGGAAGAAATGTTCAGGGAAGCGTGACTCCCTACTGGGACAGAGTGTTAAATAAGACCCTTTTGAGGGCAGCCAGAAAAAGGGGAAGAGTTTCTCAGTGAAAGTAGCAGAAAAAGTGAAGATGTGATTCATAGTCTCAGTATTGTAGAATGATATCAAGTCCTCTTCATAATCCAAGACAACTGTGATCTTCTTGGGTTTCTCTTTCAACATAATACTAGTGCAGGGGGAGGTAAGAGCTTGGTACTGATTTTGATACAGCCCGATAGCCCAGATTCCTTCTTCAGGTCTTAGCTTAAACCACTGTTTCCTATTCACTGATTCTTTCACAACTCCCAGTCCCCAGTAACCTCCATGAGTAACCTCTGTATCCCAGTAGTGCTTGCCTGAGTTGAAACCTTGAGACCCCAGGACACAGGAAAAATAGGAAAATCGCTTTGGGTTTTTGGAGACATCCTGTTTGGTCCCTACGTTTCTCACATGCAGGTGATCCTCTGTCACCATAAGAAAAGCATTGGCAGTTTCTGGGTCCAATGTCATAAAATCTGGGGAGAGAAAACCAGAGAGAACTAATTTTTGGAGAGAATGTGATCATTCAGTGGGAATGCATAGCTTGGTTACGTGGGTATGAGTTAGTCAGGGGGAGGGAGTGGAAAAGGGCTCTGGCTAGATAACCGCTGGGATTGATTCTTCCTTCTTTTACCCTATTTTCTCCATAAGAAGGTCCCTTTCCTTCCAAATCCAGAGATATTTCTACTGAACTATGTCAGATGCAAGATGATTTCTCAGCATCTCTTTCCACAGCAGGAAAGACCTGAGGATCACTGGAATCTGACTTAGTTTCTATTGGCCATGAGTGATCATTTCTAAGAGTCTTGAGGCTCCTCTGAAATTTAAAAAAAAAAAAAAAAAAAAAGCTGAGCTTTGTTTGTGGAAATTGGAGCTGTCTGTGGTATAAACAGAAGAACCAATTTTTTTTTTCCAGTCAATTTTATAGCCTTATTATCTATTTAACTACTCACTTTCCTTGGTTTCAGATTTCATTACCTTCAGATGTCCTTTCTCTATTTTGAACAATGTCAATTTGTATTGTCCTCCTATAAATGCAATTTGAAAGCAGTCCCTGCCAGCCAAATGCAGAATTTGCACCGAAGTAAACTGGGCTCTGGGACCCAATCCTATTTTCTTTGAATATGATAGTGAATATGAAAATGATAGCCTGATAACTGTCATCGCTTCTGCTCTCTCCCTTCTAGCCCTCAAATCTCCAGGTTATGGGAAGGAGTATGCTTTCTTTGCTTTTCTTTAAAAAAAGAAAATAATATAGTGACCAACCATAATTACAGAGCACTAATGTAGAAGAATGCTTCTCACCACAGTTTTGAGAGGGAGGTGGTAGACAATTATGCAGGAGACACAAAGTTTTGAACATGGCCAATATGCAAATTTGTTTTGTTCCATTATGCATATTTGTTACTAGGGTTTTGTTTTGTTTTGTTTTTCAATTTGTACATAGAGAAGATGGGAAGGAAAAATAAATACTTAATAGTTTTGAAAAAAAAATTACAGGTGATATCCATACAGCTAGCCTTACCAGACTTGTTATTTTCAGCAATTTACCTCTTATTTCCACCAGGGGAGATGGCAGATTTTCTAGAGGGGAAAAAAAGTTAAAATGTTTTGAGGCACTAAGGTGCTAACTATTTTAAAATGTCACTAAAAAAGAACAGTTAGTTATGTATCATAGCAAAGACACAATTATCATCTTCTAGGTTAATAATTGTCAAACTTTTTTGCTCTTAACACTTTTCCACACAAAAATTATTGAAGACCCAAAGAGCTTTTGTTTATGTGGAATATATTTATGTGTATATACTTGATAGATATACACACATTTATTTATATTAGAAATTAAAATAGATAAAAATTTAATTATTTATTAATTCATTAAAATAAATCCATTTCATGTTAACATAAATGTAATATTTATAGGAAAAATGCTATGTTTTAAAAACAAAAAAGAATTAGTAAGAAGAATGGCATTGGTTTGTATGTATTGGCAAATCTCTTTAATATCTGGCTTACTAGAAGACAAATGGATTTTCATCTGCTTCTGCATGCATTCTGTTGTGATATATTATTTTGTTTGAACTATATGAAGGAAACATGGCATCAATATATAGTTAGGAAAGGGATACTTTAATAAGCAAATAATGTTTTAGAATTATTATGAAAATAGTTTTAATCTTCTGAATTTCCTGAAAGGATCTCAGGTATTTCAAGGAGTCCTGGAACCCCTTTTTGAGAACTGTTAGTCTAAATGGCCATGGATCAATAATAAACATTTCATATGAAAACAATTATAATCCATTACCTTTGAACTGTTGTAAACAATAGCTGAGATACTGATGTTTCTGGGAGAAAATCTTGATTCTCTTGTCCAGGTCAGGGAACTTGGAAATTGGCATAGGGGGCTTAGTATTATCATGCCTAAGGATAGACATGGAATTTTGAAAATCAAGTGAGGATTTTCTATTTCTTATGTGAAAGTGAATTGTATATTGCTGGTTTGGTTTCTCCAGTATCTAGCACAGAGTAGTAGGTGCTAAATAAATAACTTTATAAATACTTGTAAATTGATTGATTGAATTGAAAGGGTCAAGAGGAATAATACCTTTTTCACTAGAAATTACATTTCCAGAACAGTAAGGCTTGTTTAATACTTTCTCCTAATTTCTTTACTATTCTTCTTCCCCTTCATGGAGGTTCTGAAATCTCTCAGAAAGTCTACTCAGAATTTAGTGCTATAAAGCCACCAGTGCATAAAAGGCTTAGCTGAAAACCCTTATTCTTCCCACAATGGTAACTAGGCAGCAAGATACTATGAGCATTGTTTTGGGTTGGTGGCAATAACAAAAATAAAAATGACTAGTATACTAACATTTTACCTGCTCCCCTTCTTTAATGGCAAAAGTTAAAATGCTTTTAATAAGGTTATAAATTTAAATTCAAAAAAAGAAGCTTACTTTTTTTTTGGACACCTAGTCCAAACTTCTCATTTTATAGAGAAACTTAACTGGAAGAAGTTTCTAAAGGAAAGTTAGAACTCAAACCCAGGTCTTTTGACTCCAAATAATGTCCTTTCTACTTTTCTTAATCCTTCCCTCCAACTTTTCTAGGTTCCAGGCAAAAGAGCTTCAGGGCAAGGTAAGTGGTTATTATTCATTGTTTTGCTAATTTAGAATCTACATGTGTCCCATAATGTGGCCACTACTAATGTTGCATCATCAGGTTTCCCAAGACTTTTTCAAGGGACCAGGTTGGCCATAGCCCCTTAGAATTCTATCTGTCCAGGTACATACCTGTGCAAGATGGTCCTGACATCCTATAAGGAAAACAAAGAAGATGAAGGTTCTTATCTGCATGCCCTGAATTTCCTCACTTTTCAAAACATACCACAGCCTATTAGATTAGCATTTATCTAGCAAAGTTGTTTACAATTTAAAAAATTAGCTTCTCACCATAGGTACCTTTAGTGGGAATACAGATATGGATTCATTCCTACTTTCCTGACTTTTTCACACATATGTTTTAAGTTTGTTATTTGGCAAGAAGATTCACTAAGATAGACTTAATCATCTAACAAAGCCATGTCGCTCAGTAAAGTCTCTATTTAGATATTTAACTAAGATGGTAGTAGTGGAACAGTGCATATACTGGAATATATAGCTGCTTTGCTAGTTGGGTTTTGTTTAATTTTCCATTATGACAAGTAATTATCAGTGTGCATGTGTGTGTGTGTGTGTGTGTGTGTGTGTGTGTGTGTGAAAGGGAATATAGATTGGGAAATGATTCTCTTAAATATGGTATAAGTTAGTAAGGGGGGCGGAATTTATCATGTTCTTTAAATTTATTACTAGTCATTCAGGTAAAATTTGGACCTGTTTCTTGCCAGTCTTTACATAATTTCTGTTTGCTAGTCAGAAATGGGTATTATTGGTACCATCAAGTTAATAGAACCCAGAAAGGAGAAATCCAAAGTAACCAAACAAGTAACAGGCAGAATTAGGCTGACATTTCAAATCTAACTCCCAACTTGATGCCTCATGTACTGGACTAGCAGTCTCCTAAAGGTGGAATGATCTTGTGAGTGTTTTGTGAAAGCTAATTAATTACATTAAGTAACTTCTTTCTACTTCAAACTGAATCACTGAATTGTCCTTTCTGCTTGGATAATACATTCCCACTTTTGGAGATGGGGAGTGCTTTGCTAGGGTTTCTTTATATGTCTTTTCTTCAGGGAGATTAAGTGAGCTGTCTTGGGGTTGCCTAGTTTTGGCTGATAGTATAGAATACACCCCTTTTATTCCTATCCTTTCTCTCTGATTCACAATTCTAACAGCCAACCTCTAAGAATTCATTTTCGGGCTTTTGATGGTTCTTTTCCATTTCTTTTAAAAGGTTGCTGAGAAGGGTCCTCTCTTCCAAGAGCCTATTAATATTCTCATCCTGTGTTTTTAAAATAGCCTTGTCTATCTCTTTCAGCTGGGCCAGGAAGTCTTGTTCTTTCTGCACTAAGAATTGGTGGAGTTTTTCAAATTCAGATGTTATCTTCTGCCTCTCAGTTTCTGTTTGTCTCTGAAATATACAAAGATAAATGGGAAAATGAAAGCTATTTTAAAAAAAAATTTCCACTCAACACAAATTTTTCATTATCACGCATAAATAATATCACATTGTAAGTCTTTTTCCCCATAATACTACAGTATCATTTTTACATAAGATAGGACTTTCTGAGATCAAAACATTTGATTCTTTAAAAAATATGTGAACTTCAAGCATATAAACATTAGTTGATGTCTTCCTGTAGCAGTGATGTCTAACCTTGATTTTATAACATTCCTAGAATGTCTCTAGTTATTTATAAAAGCAAAATTAATTTTAGTTCTCTTTGATTTTTAGGAATTTATTTATAATTCATTTATTGATTAATTCATTTATTAGGGGCCTGTTATATGCAAAAACATTATGCTAGACACTGAAGATACAAAGAAAGAAACCCAGTCCCTGCCCTTATCCCTGTCTTACATTCTATTGGGAGAACTATAATGTTTCACAGAGAAGCATGAGGTGGAGTCTGAAATATGTTTCATCCCTGTGGGATTCAGAGGGACCCGCAGCAGGAAAAACTGAATTGGGAGAGTATTGGAGGCAGGACTCTGCATTCTCAGGACAGAGATAAAGTCATATGAGAGTCTGGGAGATGGGGTGAGATTTGCATGCAATTATTCAATTTTGCCTCTCCCCCTTCCCTTCTGAGGGGAGGGAGAGGGTGCTGTATTCTCCTTTGGAAAGCATTGCTGATCTACCATTCCATCCAATCTGATTACTGAGAGTAGGAACAGAATTGGCAAGAAGGGAAACTGGTTACCACACTGGCTGTCCCTGGCCACTCAATGCTGAAAGTTGCTGTTGCTTCAACTTAATTTAAGTTTGTCAAAGGAAAATCTATCATAGATCTCCTGATCTGTAAGTGGCTAAAGTGAGAATTCTGGGGAAGACACAGGATATAAAGGTGCTATGATGGCAAGGAAAAGCAACGGGTGAGCCAACACTGAGATGGAGCAGGACTGAACCAGCAAAGACAAGAAGCATGAGAGCATGCTAAGAGATAGTTCAAAACCCCTGTTTTCAACAGTTGTTCAAAAAGCTGATCCTAGCGAGTTCCAAATGAGCAACCTTTTCCCTAAATTTTTCCCCACAACCTACCAGCTGGAATGAGGTTTAGGGAAAATAATTAGGATTGATAACTAATTTTTTAAAATAGTTTTTACCTCATTTTAACAAAACATATTGTCACTGAAAAGTCTTTTGAAATATGAGTCTCATGTAGGCAGTTGGTTAAACAGAAAGAGAGAAAATTTCCAAATAAATCATGATGGGCACTAGAGTCACACTGAGATTTCTGTGATTTTGATATTTCAGACATTTTCTTTTCATACCTCTACATGAATATTGAATTGGGAACTGTGCTTTCCCCAACATAAGCATTTTCATCAGGGGTAAATAGTCCAGGAGTTCATAGGCTTGATTGAGCACACTCTGGTAAGTGATGGGGATAGTGTAACCTCAGTGAGAAGACCTTGCTGGTGCTGCCCTGGACCCATTTATGTAACACGACGTGGTTGGTGGCTTGAATGCCACCTGCTGGTCATCGTTTATACCACATCCTCTGGCTGGTTAACTCATAAGGTGACAACTTGCTTTCTGTCTGTAGATGATTCGGACACACGACACTCCCCAACATCATCATGAGTACATATAGTTTCATTTGAAGCGAGAAAAGGACACTAACAACTTAAAGGACCTGAAAAGGTTTCCCATAGAAGCTTATGAGAAAAAAAAAAGTGCATTCCAGCTTTGAAGGATGGATTGCAAGGTGGGAAAAGGAATGCTGAGTGGGGAAAACAGCACATGGACCAGGTTAGCTGGAAAGTGGAGTTCCTGAAGGGCAGTGATGGGGAAGAAATGTGAGCAGGAGGGTGAAGTCAGACTGAATGGCTTTAAGGGCCGAGCTAGAGGGTTTGTGCTGTACTCTAAAGGCAACAGGCATCCCTGAAGACTTTTGGAGCAAGAAGATATCATGGTGCACCTGTGTTTTACAAATACTGCTTTGGCAGCTGTGTGTCTAGGAAAGATTTGAAAACAGAAGCATAGAGAACAATTGGGATGTTATTGCAGCCAGGGTCAATTTGATGAACTAAGTCTGAAGCAAGGTGGCGGCTGTGGGACTAGAGAGGGGGTGTCCGGGAGAAATGCAAGACAAAGAATCAAGGATGACTCCAAGGTTATTATCCAGGGAGACTAGAAAGATGGCAGTGCCCACAGCAAAGCTTAGCAGAAGAACCAATTCTTTGTTATTGTTTTGAGGTTTCTTTCTTTTTCAGTAGGGAAGAAAAATGGGTTTTGTTTTGGAACTATTAAGTTCAAAATGTTTATACAACATGCAGGTAGAGATCTCCATCAGGAAGTTTAATATATAAGAAGACCTGAATTCTAATCCTGCCTTAGATGTTTAGTATTTATGTGACCCTAACTTCTGAATCTTAGTCCCCTCATGTGTAAAATGGGGATAATAGTTGTATCGCTTGATAGATAGGCTGGGAAAAGCAAAAGAGATAACATGTATAAAGTGCTTTGCAAAGCAACATATAAGTGCTATCTAGTATTATTTTCATAGGGATGATAATTGAACTCATGAGACTATGATAATGTCGTTAATCAATCAAATATTTAGTAATAGCCTTTGTGCCAGCATATGCCAAGTGCTAGGGACAAAAATATAATAAATGAAACCATCTCTACTCTCAAAGGAACTCTTCCCCCATTCTATTGGGGAAAACAAGTTCATATGCAAGAATTTGTACAATCAAAGCAAAATAAATACAACAGCATTTAGAAATAAGGACATTGGAAAATTTGGGAAGATCAGAAAAGATATGTTTTGAAAGAAGGGAGGTATTCTGTGAAACAGAGTTAAAGAGGGAGTTAATTCCAGGCAAGGAGATGGGGCACACAAAAGTGTGAGGAATAGAGACAAGATCAGTTGGCTGGATTGTAGAGTATAGTAATGTATTATGAAGCTGGAAAGATAGGCTAGATATAGTCCTCTAAATATAGGAGTTTATATTTTACCCTAGAAGCAATAAGGAGTTACTAGAACTTACTAAGTAGAGAAACAGTATAGTCAGATTTGTGCTTAAGGAAAAACACTTTGCCAACTGTGTGGAAGAGGGATTAAAGTAGGGAGAAACTTGAAGTAGGTCCAGTTAGGCAAGGGTATAGAGAACAGAACACAAGAGAAGGAAGGGAAGGGAGAGGGAAGGGAAGGGAAGAGAAGGGGAGGGAAGGGGAGGGGGAGAGAAGAGAAGCGGAGGGGGAAGAGAGGGAGAGGGGAAGGGAGAGGAAGGGGAAGAGGAAGAGAGGGGGAGGGGAGGGGGAAGGAAGGGGGAGGGGAAAGGGAGGGAGAATTTTGGGGGAATGCTCATCTAGATTTTTGAAGATAAGGCAACTATTTAGCAGTGTCTGGCACATAGTAGACACTTAACAAATCCTTCCTTCCTTCCAGTATTATATTTAGTTTATAAATGTGTGAATGGAAGCGGGAAGAATCTGTGACTTTTTCAAGTAACTGGGCAATCTGGACAATAAGCCAGCAATAAGTTTTCAATATTATGAATTAAATCAATCACCAAGCATTTCTTGAGATCCTTTTTCTGAAACTAGCAATATATTAGGTTGTCCAGGGTCACACATCTAGTAAGTTTATGAGGTTGAATTTGAATTCAGATCTTTCTGACCTAAGGGCCCAGCTCTCTATCCATTGTACCATCTATCCTTTGCTGAATCTTTATCTAGGTCATACTTACTAACCATGGGTGTCCCCTCAAGGGTTTATATTGAATCCTCTTCTCTTATTCATCGATGCTATTTCATGTGATAATCTCATCAGCTAAATTGACATCTCTATGCAAATTACTCTCAGATCTTCATGTCCATCCCTAACCTAGTTGCCCTTTCTGGCATTTAGTAGGTACTTAATAAATGCTAATTAACTAACTGATCTTCTCATACTGTTTTATGCTTCTCCAAGGTTTTTTTTTTTAATTTTTAAAAATTTATTTTATGTAAAAAACAGAATAAGAAAAAAGAAAAAACAGAAAAGGATATAAAACAAAATGAAACAAAACAAAAGAGAACATTGTCATGTGCCCAGCAGAACATCAGAAAGGTTTCAAGATATATAACAACAAATACCAGTTCAAGCATATATATATATATATATATATATATATATATATATATATATATACACATAAATAAAAGAAATTATATTCTTGAATGTCTGTCTTTTCTTTACTTCCTTGTAAATTATTCTTTTGTTCTCTGCTGCACATGTTTTAAATTTTATTCTTTTCTCCTCCTTTCATCCTCCCCCCCCCCCCAAGCAGGCTACAGTTAAGAAAGGATATATTTATATATACATATGTAGATATATGTATACACATACATACCTCCCACATACATATACATACTTTCCTATCTCTGCTGACTCTTTGCTTTAATTCTGATCCTTAACCTTCCTTGCTATTATTTAACCTCTTCCCCCCCATGGATCCCTCTCTTGTCTTCTTCCCTCACCTTTTGCTTCCCTGTCTGCCCATCTCTGCCCCCCTCATTTCTTTATAGATTTTAGAGGGTATTATATCTATCAAGGTATATATGTAGTGTTGCCTATTTAATCTGTTCCCAATGTTAGGTTTTCAGAACTATGAGTCCTCTTCCCTTCTGCCCCAATGCCTCTTCTGTCTCTGTTTTTTTCTCTGTACCTCATTTGTATAAGAATTATTATTTTTACCTTAACTCTGCCCCAATCTTTCTTTTGAGCTGCTCTATTGTAGATGTCAATCATAAACATATAATATACATTTCCCATGTAAAAACAAACAAACAAACTAGATCTTTGATATTGTCTCTTATATATTATATTTTCTGTTAAGTTCAGGTTTGGTTGATAGAAAGTCCTGAAAATCTTCAAGTTTGTTGAATATCCATTTTTTTCTCATTCAATATTGTAGATAATTTTGCTGGATATGATATTTTTGGCCATAGGCCTAGTTGTTTTGATGTCAGTAGAAATGATTCCAGGACCTGCAGTCTTTTATTGTGGCTGCTGATAAGTCCTGTACAATTCTAATTGTATCTCCAGTGTATTTAAATTGTTTTTTTCTTGTTTCTTGCAAAATTTTCTCTTTGATCTAGGAGTTTTGAAATTTGGCAATAATGTCCCCATGTGTTTTCCACAAAGGATCTTGTTGATGTGGTGGGTTTTCTCTTATTTCTACTTTCCCCTCATGTTTTATCACTCCAGGACAATTTTTATGGATTATTTCTTGCATTATTGTGTTCTTCTTTTGGTCACAACTTTCAGGCAGTTCAATTATTCTTATATTTTCTTTTCTTTATCTGTTTTACGTTCTATTCTATTTTTTCATTCTTTAGAATCTGTTTTATTATTTCTTGGTTTCTCAAAGCTTTACTGGCTTCCCCTTGCCCAATTCTAATTTTCAGAGAGTTATTTTTACCTTTGAGACTCTGTATATCCTTTTCTAGTTGGTTAGCTTTTTTTTTTTTTTTACACTGATCTTATTTTTCTTGGATGGTTTTTATTTTTTAGTTTTTTCTCAGTGTCTCTTATTTGATTTTTAAATTCTTTTTTGAGTTCTTTTATAAATTCCTTCTGGTCAGAAAGCCATTTCATGTTACCTCTTTGGAGTAAAAGCTTTTTTTATTTCAGTGTCCTCCAAGTTTTTGATTCTATGAAAAATATTCAGCTAACCAATTGATGATCTTCTGTATCATTTTTAAAATTTTATTGACATTCTTCTTTCTACATTGCTATAGCTTCTCAATACCAATGCTCCAATAGAACTTTATCTTATAAGAAAACATATTTAAATGATTGCACATGTATAACCTATATCAGATTGCTTTCTGTCTTGAGGAGGTGGGAAAGAGAACTAAAAAATCTTATAAAAAGATAAATGTTGAAAACCATATTTACATGTAATTGGAAAAATACTATTAAAAAAAAGAGTATAGTTAAGCAAGGCAAACTGACACATTGTCCCATGTCTGACTCCATTTGTCTCCTTCTATACTTATAGTTCAAGACTTGTCTACCTAAGAAAGCTTTCATTATTAGCCCTCTGAAGTTTAGCTTTTTCATTGTGATTTTATTTCTCATATCTTTTAGTGAAATTTTCCTTTGTATTTTTGTCATTATATATGTTACTCTCTTGGCTCTATTTGCTTCATTCTACAATTCACAGAGGTCTTCCCAAATTTCTTAGAAATCTTCATATTGCCCACAAGTCAATAAGCATTTACTAATCACTTAAGACATGCTAGTCTAACAAGGGGAAACACAACATGAAGACAACCATGTACAAACAGGTATATACAGAATGCAATGGAGTTAATCTCACAGGGAATTCAGCAGCACTAAGGAGGGTCAAAAACAGCTTTTTGTGCAAAGTAAGATTTTATCTGGGACTTATAACAAGTTAAGAAACCCAGGAGGCAGTGAGGAAGGTGAGAATTCCAGGCCTGGATAATGGGTTGGAGATGGGGATAGTGGAGGAGTAAAGGAAGCAGTGAGTGAAAATGCCTGGAATAAAGAGACGCAGTGACTTTTAGAGGGACAGCAAGGAGGCCATTGCCATTATATCAGACAGTAACACATGGTAGTGAATAAGGTATAAGAGGATTAGAAAGATAGGAAGGGGGAAAATTATGAAGGTCTTTGAATACAAAACAGAGAATTTTATTTTTTCACTTTGGAGTTGATGATAGGGATCCACTGGAGTTTACTGAATGGTGGGGTGGGATAGGGTGACATGGTCAGATTTGTAATTTAGGAAGAAAAATAAGAAATGATATATTTGTTGTTTCTTAATAGCACAATAATATTTTATTACATTGATATACTAAAATTTGTTCATCTATTCCCCGATTGAAAGACACCAATTTTGTTTCGAGGTGGGGAGTTGTTTTTACAGAAAGATGCTTTGAATATGTTATTATATATGAAAATTTTTTATCATCAGTTCTTTGGGAAATATGCTTTAAAGATGTGGCCCTGGAGCAAAGGGCATGTTAATTTCCTCACATAGTTCCAAATTACTTTCCAGAACAGTTAGATCAATTAGAACAACAGCTCGACCAACAGTCTATCTTTTCAATAACCTCTCTAACACTGACTGCTTCTGTTTTGGATTTTTAGGTTTGTTTGTTTGTTTGTTTTTGTCATCTTAGTTTGCGGGATTGTAAGGTAAAGGCTTAGAGTTACTTAAATTTTCATTTCTATTATTAGTGACTTAGTCACTAATAGTTTTATATACTTGTGAATTAATTGAATTTTGGAAAATTATTTTATTTTAATTGTGTGTGTTTTAATTCACCTCACATCTCCAGCAAATTAGTAAAGATAGACCAAAATGACATCACTATGTTAAGAGTCATAAGTGTGTCCAACTGTAGCTGATCAGACAAATAAATACAAGCTCAGAATGCTCTGCCACAGGTTGGAAACAAATAGGCTTAATGAACATTTGAGATGAATTTGTGTTTTGCTTTATTTATAGAGCACAGTATCTTCTCCCATATCATACAATCATTTCTAAAATTTTTAATAGAGATCTTGAGAGTGGTCTTGTATCAATTTTTTCTGACCACCTTGTGAGCGTTTGCCCTGTGTGAGTTCTCCATAAAATAGTCTTTTTGGCAAGCATACACATTCCAACAATGTGACTAATAGAGTTATGTTCTCTGCAGGAAATTTTGAATGTTTGCAGGACCTTTATTTTAAGTGTGATTCTCACAAGGAAGTTATTGGGATTTAGTATTCTTATGTTCCATAGACACCGATAAAACATTTAGCCTTTCTATATCTAATTCTTTGTTCTTATTACAGAACCAGCCTCACCTTCTTCTCTGATCATAAATTTTCTCAATGATGCTGCTGTATGATTCCCCTGATTCTATTTCAGCAGACTAGTTTATTCAAGTCTCTTTAAATACCAAATGATATATTATGAACGGGTTTCTCAGAATAAAAATGTATTAATCATTCAGTACTTTAGTGTAATAAGTAGTTTCTTCCTTATCTACAAGCAAATAGAGCATAAGCTTTATGTGTAAGATAGATGAACACAAAATAAAGATTAATGTTACCCTAACTTAATAGAGAGAAAAATGTTTAAACCATTGCGATAATCTCCCACCTTGACCTCCACCTTGATTTAGACTACTCTTCCCTTGAAAGTCAACAGTGTTGTTCCTAGGTTTTGATTGTACCACTAGGCTAAGACCCACATTGTACATTTCTGGCCATCTTCCTGATAATCCCTTGAAGTATTGGCCTACTCAGAGCATAAATGACCTACCTAATTGATATCAGGATCCTTCATACTTGGTGGATATCCCAAGACCATAAGAATCATCACATTCAGCCCTGATGACTAGATATATTTCCATATAGAGATAAAGAAGAGCTATTTCTAACCAAGCCAAATGCTGGAGTATTCTTGTTGAATATCTTTTATGGCTAAGTAAACTCCTTTTTAAATGTCAAATAGTAACTCATTTCATCCTTAAATTAGACCTAAACTAAACAGAAGATCAGTCAGAGTCAGGCCCACTCTGAATAACCATTTATATTAATAAAAACATTAATTTTTAAATAAAGAATGAACGTGACAATATCATAGTTCAACTGTTGTCATAATTTTAGGCTATTATGTTAAAAAAAAAAAAAAAAGCATCATCTCCTTTCTACAAAGGAAATGAGCCCAGGAAGGATGGAAAGTTCATGAGAAGAAAATCTTTTGGAGATTGTAATATTCCAAGATTTGTAGGCATTTGGCATTTCTGAAGTACATCTGTGTTTAAAAGATTGGTCTTTGAAAATTAATTAACTAATCAAAAGACAAATCTTTATACCACAGAATAGTTTGATTTTATTAAAAGCACTACAATTTTAAGAAATACAACGTAGCTTACTTTATTTTCTTTTCACTTCCTGGCTCAGTGTCTGCCCAAAATATGGCCCACACATCAGTGAAGTGAACCAATTGCATTTCATTATTTATATGAAAAGTATTTTTTTAGCTATTTAGTTTTTCCTGTATGAAAAACCAACTTCTTTCGAGTAATCATGAATTTCAATAAGAAGGATCACTCAATAATTTTCAGAAGTGTCATGAATTCTTGATAATAATATCCACATAAAGAAACATCTAAAAGGACAACCTTCCAAGATTCACGTTGTATAGGGGAACATCCTCTCTGACAGTGGTGACTACCTCCGTATACACAAATCTCCATGCTTATCTGAATAAACAGAAACTTATTAGAAAAATATCTCTGTAATTTTTTATGTTCTTAACATACTCTTCCTTATTAAAAAAGTCAGTCAATAGCCACAAGTTATTAAGTACATTATATGTCAGGCACTATGCTGAATGATGGGGTTACAAAGAAAGGCAAAACCAGTCATTTTAAAGTTGCCTTTCACTTTGTAAAATAGGGATAAAACTATATTATAAAGTACAAATTTATAAATCTTTAATCAGTAGATAGATGTGAATTATAATTATTGAGAGTTTTGTTTGATTTTGATCCAGACCTAATTTCTCTCCTCTATCTATGCTTCCTTCATTTTATTACAGTTATGAAGTTGATTCTTTGTATCCAAGTGCAAGATTTTACATTTATTCCTAATTAAATTTTGTCATCTACTATGTTCCCAGATTTATTTCATCTGTAAATTTGATGAACATACTATTATCCCTTTATTTTTAACGCTGGCAAAAGCAAAAACAAAGACAAAAAACAAACAAATAAAATAGCAGTGTAGGGCCAAACATAGCTCCCTGAGGGAATGCCTCTGGAAACCTATCATGTTGATTTTGAACCATTAACAACTCCTCTAAGTCTGGCAGGTCTTTTATGTATATGATTGTATAATTGTTTAATTCATTTCTCTCCACATTTTCCATGAATAGTATAATTCATTGATTTAATTGATTTAAAACTTTCCTAAAATTTAGGTAAACTATATCCACATTATTTCTATCATCTACTAATTAAGTTCATATGTAAGCAATTGTCTAGGAATATGGTGTTTCTAAGTCTAGGATTATTTGTAAATTATCCATTGATTAGATATGCTAATGGAGGTTAAAAAAAAAGATTCTTTAATGAAATAATCAGTGATCTCTTTTGAGGTCTCCTTTATGTCATCAGAGAATTTAATAAAATCTTTTGGTGTCCAGGGCAGTTGATCATACAGAATCACTTTTTTCTTTCCACTCTTAATTTTCCTTTCTTATCTATGAACAAATTTGTTTGGAATGCAGTAAAAATCAGCTTATCTTTACATGAAGATGCAACCTATTATGAAAAGATGGAGCATTTAAAAAGACCATAAGCCTTAGAGGATTATGATGGCAGGAGAGTATGGAGGAAGGAGAGAATTGATCAATTCACCAGGTCCCAGACACAAAGAAACAGGCACATTCAGGCAAACAGCAAATTCTGTGTGGGAGGGTCAATCATTAATCATTTGGTAAGTGCCTACTATGTATTCCACAAGGTTCTAAAGGTACAATTTGTTTTAAAAGTTTCTTTCTATTATATCCTTCACTACCTTATATTCTTTGTTGCTGGCAATAGAAATCTGCTACCAACTAATTCCTTCTACTTGTGAACAATGTAGATAACCACATCAAACAAGGCTCCTCTGGCTCATAAGCATATTTGATACTTTTTCCTATTCAGGTAGCCTCTCCTATTCTTGCTATTCATTTCTACTATGTATGCATCTGTAGGTTTCTAGACCTAGAGTCTCTCTCTCTCCAGGGAGGATCCTGTGGAGCTTTGCAGTTCCCAGGCTTCCATCTTTTCTTACAGTTGGGGAAAGGCATAGATCCCAGCATCCCTGCTGCCAATATGAGATCATACTTCAGTTTAAAATGTGTTAAATATGTTATATTAATATATATTAAATATATTGTATTAAATCTATAAAATATATTTATCTTACCAACCCCTTAAGTTCTGGGACCAGATCATATCTCTCTATAGTTCCAGGCTTTAGCATAATATTTTACATATAATAGGCACTCAATAGATTTTAGCCATAGAATTTTAAATACATGTAAACATACATATTTAAATATATACAAACACATATACATGTATGTATGTATATCTATTATGTATATAGTATTATTATATGTCAGGTACTAGGGCTTAGCATTTCACATATGTCATCTCATGTGATCCTCAAAACAAATCTAAGAGAGAGGAGCTATTATTTATCCCTATTTTACAGATGAGAAAACTAAGGCAGAGATAAAATGACTTGCTCAGGGTCACACATCTAATAAGCATCTGACGCTAGATTTATACTTACATCTATTTGATTCAGTTTAACTTCCTTATTTGTCAAATGTGGAAACTAAGGTAAAAGTATTTTGTCCTAAATTGTACAGTTAATGGCAAAATTGGGAGTAGCTTCCAGATCTCTTAGTTCCTAGCCAATTCATCTAATCATTTGACTGTGACATTCTTGAGAGCATCAACTAGTTTTGCCTTTTTTGGGAATCCTCCAGATTTAGCATAGTGCCTGACACATAATAGTTAATGAATACATGTTGACCTACTAAGTGTTAGGGATGCAAAGATAAAACAGATGCAAAAAAGAAATGCCTTCATGGAAATGGCAAAGACCAATATCCCTGTCATGTAAGGTTAGGTGAAAGTTAAGTGTTTAGATTGGGAAAAAATGTTTTCATTTTATGAAAATTTTCATTTAATAAAAACAATTTAACAAAACTCAGGAGTGACCTAAGTCACCATCATCAGGGAAGACAGTTATGTTCAAGTTTTGGAAGGGTTGTCATTCATCTCTATAAAAGGAATTAAGACTTGTTCTCCTTGGCCCCAGAGGGCAGAACCAGGAACTGTGTTTTATGGGTTACAAGAGGGACATGTAAGCTGGATATCAGGAAAAACTTTAGCTTTTAGTGCTGTTCAAAACTGGAATTGGCTGCTTCAGAAAGGAATGGCTTCTGTCTTCCTGAGAGAGTACAATATTACATAAACCTCAAAAGGGATTGGACAAAGGTCCCTTTGATCCAGCAGTATTACTACTGGGCTTATATCCCAAAGAGATATTAAAGAAGGGAAAGGGACCTGGTATATGCAAAAATGTTTGTGGCAGCCCTGTTTGTAGAGGCCAGAAACTGGAAAATAAGTGGATGCCCATCAATTGGAGAATGGCTGGGTAAATTGTGGTATATGAATGTTATGGAATATTATTGTTCTGTAAGAAATGACCAGATTTCAGAAAGGCCTGGAAAGACTTACATGAACTGATACTGAGTGAAATGAGCAGGGCCAGGAGATCATTGTACATGGCAATAACAATACTGTATGAGGATGTATTCTGATGGACATGGCTCTCTTCAGTAATGCGAGAATCTAAATCAGTTTCAATTGAACAATAATGAACAGAAACAGCTACACCCAATGAAAGAACTCAGGGAAATGAGTGTGGACCACAACATAACACTTCCACTCTCTCTGTTATTGTTTGCTTGCATTTTTGTTTTTCTTCCCAGGTTATTTTTACCTTCTTTCTAAATCTGATTTTTTCTTGTGTAGCAAGACAACTATATAAATATGTATGCATGTATTGTATTTAACATATATTGGTCTACCTGCCATCTAGGGGAGGGGAAAGTTGGAACAGAAGTTTTTGCAAGGGTCAATGTTGAAAAATTACCCATGCATATATTTTGTCAACAAAAAGTTATAATAATTTTTTAAAAAGGTAGGCATTGGGCTTTGAGATACCAAAATGTATTTTACCCTGTAAGTAACCAGGAAGTCCTGAAAATTCTTGAGTGTAGGAGTAACAAGATCAACTTTGTGCTTTAAGAAGAATTGAGATGGAGGAAACTCAATTTTGTGGAAGATATATTGGAAAGGACAGATTATAGAAGCCAGAAGTTCAGTTAGGAAACTATAGCAGTAGCCCAAAACAGAGGTGCCAAACATACTGCCATGGGCAGTGCACAATACCCCCCGGTGTGATTGAACCTGATTAAAGTGTAATTGGGGAATATTTAACTTAATAAATAAAAATAAAACAAAACATTGGTAATACTACATTTTAAGGCTAAATCAACATGCTACCCATAGAAATCCTCATATATAGTGTAGTAGTTCCGGTTTTTCTTTGAGTTTTGGCAAGAAAGAGGTGATATAGTTCTGAAGTAAGGTGATGACTGTGGAAGGGAAGAGGAGAAAATAAAAGATATATGTTGTGGATGTAAAATTGACAAGATTTGATTTTACATTGGTGATGGTGGGAATGAGGAATAAGAAAGCGTCAGGAATGGCTCCAAATTTGCTAACCTGGGTAACTAAAAGGATGAAAGTACCTTAGGTCCAGTAACATTTCCACTATTATCACACTATGATTATTTAGTGGAGTATTTAGAAAGAATTTTTTAGAACTTATTCTAAAATCTCAACTCCTTAAGGTGATAAGCATCCCTATGTCTGAATTAGACTTCAAAATAATGGGTTTGAGTATATATTTGGTTTTTTAAAAAATATACAGCCACACTGCAGGTCAGATTTTCCTTATTCCATATGTAGTCTGGAGTTGCCTTTTTTTGACACTAGATGGTGTTTCTATATCAGTAAAAGATAAAAAGTGGGCTTTGTATATGTGGGAGCTAATGGAAGCTGATGAAAGACTCAAAATGATGAATGAACATGAGACTATGAAAATATAGATCAAAGGTTTTCTAAAGCAAAGATCGGTACCCACAGATGAGCAGAACAGTGAAATATAGAGTGGTCAAACGCCCTGTTTTTATTTCCATTCTGCTTGTATTGAATTGCACTTACTTATACATGTCTTTAAATTTTCTTTTTCAGGTATAGTCCTATGTTCTTCATTAGGCTGCAAGCACATTCTAGTCATGGATAGCCTTCTCATTATTCTTTCTTTTTGTCAACAGAGAACAAGCCCTTAATAAACATCACTGGTCACTAGGGAAGACTATGTATGGCAGTAGAATATTTATGTAGTCTTTGAGGGAGAATCTACTATGTTGTTTATTTGTTTTGTTTTTGCACTACAACACCTATCACAGTTCTTTGAACATAGAATGAGCTTTATTTAATTCAGGAGGCATTCAGTGTCTTTTATGTGTAAGGCACTGGACATTAGACATATAAAAACAAAACCAAAATGAGATCTGCCATCAAGGGCCTTATATCTTGTTGGGGGAATTATCATGTATGAAGGCCCCTGAGCTCAACTTTAAATCAAAAGTGGCTTTCTTTGAGACAGAGTTGTAGAGGAAGAGCATTCTTAACTTTTGAAAAGCCCAGACATGAAAAGAGGAGATGATACACTATGCACAAGAAAAGGTCATTTTGGCTGTAATGTAGAAGGGTGTAAGAGAAAAATTAATATATGTCTTTGAATAGAAGAGGAATTTGTATTTTTCTCTAGAGACCATAAGCTTTTGGAACAGGGAAGTCTTGGTTACAACTGTACTTTAGGAATATCAATTTGACACCTGTGTGGAGAATGATTTAGAGAGAGGAGACTAGAAGCAGGGAGGAAGTTATTGCACAAAAACCTTTAGATGAGAAGATATGAGGGCCTGAACTAGAGTTTTAACTCTATGAGTAGAAAATGGAGGGGACATAAAGGAGAGATATTATAGATACAGAATTAATTTTTAGAACTTAGCAATTATTGGATTTGAAGAATGAGGAAGCATAAAAAATAAAGGATGGTTCAGAGATTGGAGGAATAGTAATACCATGAATAGAATTAAAAATAAAAATAAGAATAAAAGTTGGGGAGAAAAGAATAAGTTATATGTTCTGGACATATTGAACTTTAGATGCTTATGGGACATCCAGGCAGAGATTAGCTATCATAGCAATGATGGAGATTTGAACAAAAGAAAAAGAGAAAGGATAAATATATAGATTTGGTTCAACATTAAGAAAACTATAAACATAATATGATTATAGTATTAACAAAAAATTACAACCACTTGACAATGTCAACAGATACAAAAAAAGCTTTTGACAAAATATGACATTTAAATCTATGTTAGAAACGTTAGAAAGCATAGGAATAAATGGATCTTTCCTTTTTATAGTAAGCCATTTATTAAAAAACAAAAACTAGAATTATCTGCAATGGAGAAACACTGGAGGTCAAGGATAAAGTAAGTATATCCATAGTTACCACTATAATTTAATATAGTGCTAGAAATGCTAATTAGAGCTGTAACCCCCTAAAAAAAGAAATTGATATAATCAATGTTGGTAATGAGGAAACAAAATCATTGCTATTTGCAGATAATAGGATAATTTATTTAGAGATCCTAGAGAGTTAATCAAAAATTTATTGAAGCAATTGAAGCAATAATATAAAATAAACAAAAAAATTGTTAAAATTCCTGTATATCTAACAAAACCCAGCAGTAAGATATGGAAAAAAAAAAAGTCCATTCTATGTTATGGAATATTATTGTTCTGTAAGAAATGACCAGCAGGACGAATACAGAGAGGATTGGCGAGACTTACATGAACTGATGCTGAGCAAAATGAGCAGAACCAGGAAATCATTATATACCTCAACAGCGATACTGTATGAGGATGTATTCTGATGGAAGTGGATTTCTTCAACAAAGACAAGATCTAACTTAGTTTCAATTGATCAAAGATGGACAGAAGCAGCTACACCCAAAGAAAGAACACTAGGAAATGAATGTAAACTGCTTGCATTTTTGTTCTTCTTCCCAGGTTATTTATACCTTCTAAATCCAATTCTCCCTGAGCAACAAGAAAACTGTTCGGTTCTGCACACATATATTGTATCCAAGATCTACTGTAATCTATTTAACATGTATAGGACTGCTTGCCATCTTTGGGGAGAGGGCGGAGGGAGGGAGGGGAAAAATCGGAACAGAAGTGAGTGCAAGGGATAATGTTGTAAAAAATTATCCTGGCATGGGTTCTGTCAATAAAAAGTTATTTAATTAAAAAAAATAAATAAAATCACTAAATAAAATAAAAAAGTATTTGTCACGTTAAAAAAAAAAAGTCCATTCTAAATAGTACTCAAGGCTTAAATGTGTTGAATTAAAAATATTCTTTACAGAAATGAAAAGATAAATAATTGGATAAATATTAATTCTTTTTGTGTATACCATGCAAATCTATTATAATTACTGTCTAAAATAACTTACATATTAAATATAATACTAATGAGAATACCAAAGGGTTACTTTACATAACTATATACAATAATAGCAAAATTCATCTGAAAGAACAAAAGATAAAGACTCTGAAGAGAAGTAATTTTAAAAAGGTAAAAATGAAAGAGACTTAGCAGTAAATGATTTCAAACTATTCTCCAAAGCAGGTACCATACAAAATTTTTGATACCGATTAAGAAATAGAAAAATTGATAAGTAGAACAAGTAAAATTCAGAAATAACTGAAAATAACATTGTTCAATAAACCCAAACATGTCAACTATGGGGGGCTATGCCTTCATATTAAGAAAAAACCCACAATATTTGATTATTTATTTATTTAAGATTATTGATTATTTAAAATTAAAAAGCTTTAATACAACCAAAATAAATGCATTTATAAATAAAAGAGGAAAAATGAGGAAAAACTCAACAGATTTCTCTGATAAAGGTCTAATATTCAACTTATATAAAAAGATATGAGAATAAGATCCATGAAAAATACTTCAGATCACTAATGATTAAAGAAATGCAATGTAAAACAATTCTTAGGTTTGCACCCATCAGTTTGGCAAAGATAATGAGAGGACAATTGTTGGAAAGGATATAAGAGAAAAGTCATTCTAATGTACTTCTGATAAGTCGCTAAATTGTACTTAATCTTTGACCCAGTGATGTTACTGTTAGCCATCTATTCCAAGGATAAAGAATTTTTTCAGCAGTTCTTTTTGTAATAACTAAGAACTGAAAACAAAATAAGTGCTAAACAATCGGGGAAAGGCTGAACCAGATAGAATACAAGTAATAAGAGTACCATAAGATATAAAAAATGTGATACTCAGAGAAATGTGGAAAATTTTTTAAGAAACAAAGAATGAAATGAGCAGGGCTAATTTATAAGCAGAAGAGTTTAAGTGATGATAACAATAATTTGAAAAACCTCAGAATTTTGATCAAAGCAGCAAACAATAATTATTTCATGAAGAAATATGGTTCTCACCTCTTAAGAAATAGATTTGAGATTCAGAATAATTAATAATATAATATATAAATAATTAATTATATATTAAATATGTGTGTGTATGAAGAAAATGGCAAATTACTCTCTAGTATTTGCCGAGAAAAACTCATACGGTGTCACGAAGAGTAAGACATGACTGAAACAACTGAACAACAACAATATATGTATATAATGTTTTAATATGACCTATAATCTCCTGTTCTCAGATATGGCCAATTTATTGATTTGTTTTGCTGAACAGTACATAATTTATTAAACGAGAAGGCTTCTATCTGGGGAAGTGAATGGGAGGTAGAAACTAGTCAATAGACACAAAAATCAATAAAACATTTTTAAATGCACATAAGAAAACAAAACAAAACAAAAGTATGGAAGGGACATAGATAAATGGATGCATTTTGTTACTGCCATATGTGTGTGGGTGTTATGTATATTCATAGCCATACCCCCATATACATTTACATACATGTGTATACATATGTATGTATATGTGCATATGTGTATTATGTACACATGTTGTACAAGCATACATATAGACACAGATAAAGTTTAAAAACAAGCTTTAAATGCAAGATCATGATTTCTTTATGCAAGCCTCTTATTCTATTCTGGATGTTGAATTGTTTAATTTACTAAGGCTGTTAAGCTCACAAAAAATTTTTTAATGTAAAAAGACATGCAGATTACTTAGTAGTTTGTTCAAGTGAATATAACAACTTTATGCAAAACTAAGAACTTTTTACCAAGCATAAAACTTCTCTTTCTAGAGATCACATGCTACTCACTATTGCACTAAAGGTGAGTGTCTGAGAAAACCAGCTGAGGAGCCATGCCCTCTTCCTACCAGTAGTTCCTGACTCTTCCTTACTCCTCTGATTTCAAGTTCCAAAACAGTATCCCTTTTTTTCTTCACCATCTCCAAAGGGTTTTCAATTTTTTCCTAAAGAAACAAAGATGGATTAGGACTCTCTTTACAACTTTGGAAATCTCTAAAAACCAGAATGCTGCTTAGACTCAATTTAAAGTGAGTATATTCTCATATATAATCATTGATCTGGGAGGAACTTTAGAGATTATTTAATCTACACCCCTCATTCTACATTTGATGAAACTGAGTCCCATCTAGATGAAATGACTTGACTAAAAGTCACACAACTGAATGGAAGAACTGAAACTATTGGTCTCTGGCTTCCTAGACCAGTGATCTTTTCAGTCTTCTATATTGCCACTTTAAAAGAGTAGCTATTAGGAAATGAGATGTTAGACTAAAGGTCTAGAGAACATTTTTCAATTCCCTGATGAAACTAAAATTTGGGTTATCAATAATCCTTCTCATAAGAATGATGTGTCACTGTGATAATTCTTTTGGGAGGGTAACCAGAACAATTTGCGATTTAAGTAGAAGATATCTCTTTCCCATTTCCCTTTTTAATTGCCTCAAGGTATACAATGCCCCGTTCTATTTCTTATTTCACATAGCTTTTTATTGTAACACACTCATCTACTGATCAGCCTTCCTTAGAAGAATTCACAATCTTTCCTAATCCCTTTCTCCTCATTCAGAATTGACCTGTCCTACCTCTCATTCTCAGAGATACCAGCTAATATTTATAATTAGTTCTAAAAGGTTAACACATCTTCTGACCACCCGTTTTGCATTTTTAACAGATAATTTTCCAGAGAAGTTACTACTGGTAGGAGTTTTGGTAGCAAAGAAATTTGGGAGCAGAATAGAACTTTTAGTAATTTAAAAACCATACCATTTTAGCTGTACATAAGAGGAGCCAGCCATGTATCACTGGCGATGTCTCCACGCCTTCCCCAGGTGAACTGCAGTAGAGTGTATCCTTATAAAGGAAAGGGGTCCTGAATCAGTATATGTCACTCCATGTCTGGTATATGTAGCACTATGTCTAAGTCCTGAGACCACAAAAATGGCATTGTGACCTCTGCAGCCTTCTACCCACTAGGAGCAGGACTAAGGAAGTTGTGCTAGACAAATTTCATTTCTGTGGTGTTTCACCCCTAATGTAGTTTAGTGGAGTTGGGCTAAGTTGTAGAAAGGATCCAAGGTACCAATGGGGTATTTCACATTAACCTTACCTGATTTTTAAGTGTTTTGCAGATTCCTGTTCTGATGGAAACAAAGAGAATTTACCACAAGAGAAAAGAAGGTAAAGTTAACATCCTATAGTCATATAACATATCAAATTGTGAATTTGGGAAGAAAGTATCTCTCTGATCCCTTAACAGGTTTGGTGTTCTATCCATGGAAATCTCTGTGGATGCTGATCAAGCATAAAGGGAGTTGATGTTTTTCTGTCTAGTTTCTACTGGAAAAACATAACTAGTACAGTCATGCTGTAAAACAAACATCCTTTCCTCAGAAATTTTACAGGATGGGCTTTTGCAGCTCTGTAAACAGATTGGACAATAGTCTGAACTACCAATTCTTTTTCCCTGACAAGCATTTTAGGAACCCATTCTACATTGGTTCACATGCTTGACTGATGAAACTATTTTTGTTGTTCTTTTTTACAAATAATTTTTACAGTGATTTGAATAAATTGCCTAAAAGGTGCTGAGATGGCCTATGAGACAAATTTCTATTGAAGATGTCTTCCACCTTTCTTTCTCTTATATTCCCTCAATACTATCCCCCAAAATGAAAGGATAGTTTTCTATCCGAATCAGAATACTTATTCTTAGCTTACAGGAAGCCTCATAACTAGATAGCAAATGTGTAATGTAGTTTCAATGTCTTCAAATGAATTTTGGAAATCACTATGGTGAGGAGTTCTATCCACTCTAAAGACTGTAACTGCTTGACAGTTCTTGAAGTTCCCAAGCTGGAAGAACTGCCTACAGTGGAGGCACAAGACGTTAGAAACTTCCCTTTCCTCACAACAAGCCCAGTAGAGGTTGTAGCAATAGTCTTTGATCACTGGATGTTGGGAGAATTCAAGTCAGATGGGATAAAGAGACCTGTTTGAGGGGTGCAGCTGGATATGAGGTTGCCACTGCTATAAAGGAAAAAGGGAATAATCTTCCTGGGAAAGTTTTACTTTCTTCAGCTCAGAATATAAACTATCAGCTGGTTGGTCTCAACTTGTCGCCAAGTGAAATTTGAACTGCTTATTTGAGGGAGAAGCTGTCCAAGGACCTTTCTAGTCATTAAATCAAAGTCAAAGGAAAAACATTCCTTCCTGCTAGTTTCTGTGGCTTTTATTTTGTAGTGACTTGTTTCCTTTAAGTCTGAGGAAAAGAAGCCTGTCTACAAATAAAACTGCATCAGCTTTTGAAAACTGGGGAGAGAAAGACTGGAGTGGATGTGATTGCAAATGCAAAAAGTCTTCTCTTTTTTCAGATCATGATGAAGCTTTGGAAATTGGGGGAAGAATCACAGACTTAGAGCTTGAAAAGATAATTATTCATCCTCTTACTTTATACATGAGAAAATTTGAAGTTAAGGGAAGTGCAGATTTAGGACACAAGGAGTGTTGGGTAGGTTTTGAACCCAAGTTCTCTGACTATAGGGCAGAGCTCTGTCCATGGTACCAGAAGGGGTTGTTTCTTTGAGAAACTGAAGTACTGGAAAGAAACTTTTGGGCTATAAGATCCAATTTCACGCATATGGTGTTAGCTTCCTATAAAGATATACTATTCAGATCCCTATAGTGGTAGCTTTTATTTTTATAGAGTGATCAGAGTGACCTTTTTTTCCTATAGGAAAGGCTTTGAGACTGAGACTAGAAAGAGAGAGATACTTTCTTTGGGAGCTCTATATACCTGTAGAGAGCATGAGGCAGATAAACTTGCTGTGTTGTTGCCTGCCTATAAAGTGGGCTTTCAATTTGACGGAAAAAAATACATTTGATATATGACTGAAGAGAGAAGATCTGTTTTGAGATAGAAAGGATTGATTGAATCATTTTAACCATTAAGTCAGTATCTCAAAAGAGGCAGGCATAATTCTGAGTTAGAGAAAGTATAAGCACTCATTGACTCATAATGATTCTGGCAGGGCTGTAGCAACTGTATGGGTTCACAAGATTGAGGTGGTTCTCTAAATGTAAGGAAGAGAGAAACAAAATAAATTTATCTAGAATCTAGACTAACCACGCTCCCCTTAAAATGGTGTTGCTTAAAAGGTAGATATGCCATTGAGTGGTAAGTTCCATCAGCCATTTTTCTTAAATTAAGAGACCTTGAAAATAAATCTTGTAAGTAGGGTCCTCAGGTCAGAACTTCACAATTTCTTTAAATGAAGAATCACTAAGAGGAAGAGATTATCTGCTTAGGAAATCAGAAACAGAAAATCAGAAAGTCAGAAATTTTTTGACCAGAAAAAATGGAAAAACAAAAAGTGATGGTAGTAAACAAGCAAAATATTAGACACTTATAGAGGAAATACTTTCTTCATAGCATCCAGCCAGAAATGGTTTTTAATGAATATAATGTCTCTTTTTTGACAGAAACATAAACACAAATAGTATTATTCAGGAGTACAAGTGTTGGCTACTAGCACAAAGGACTTTAATAAGCCTTCCTTGTATAAGAGAAGAAGCTCAGCCCACTGAATTTTTCTTTCTGGTTCAGAAATTTGTTCCTGCTTGGTAAAGGGATCTTTGGGTTTTGATACTTTTTGCCATATCAATATCTCATCTCTGTGAATACTTAAGAGAGAAAAGGAATCAGATATCCCCTCCTCCCTTAAACTTAATTGACAATTTCCCTTAATTATTTTCTCCCAAAAGTGAGGATATAAAGACCTCCTGATTTTATAATAGTTAAGTCTTCCCTCTCCCACCACTAACCTTTCTACACAATGAGATGAAAGTCTTTCATAAAAAAAGAAAAAGAAGAAAAAAGAAAAGCAATGGGGTAACCTTGTCTATAAAAATGGAAGAGAGGACCCAAATTTTAGTCAGACTATTCTATCTCCCCCTGTGACCTACAGTGGGAAAATATGCCTTGTTCTAAGAAAGTAACTGATTTTAAAGTCTGATCTGTGACCTGTTAGTGATCCACAAGGACCTTCAGGTGGTTTCTCTTCTAATCATATAAAAATGTACATTATCTATTTTAAAAAGTGTTCCCCTTAAATTCAATTCCAAATTTACAATTCTCTGGATGAACATTAAAAAAAACAAACAAACCAGAATCTCACTAATGGTTATTTATCTGGGCAAAAATTCCACAATAAATAACTTGTTTTGTTTGAAGTGACAAGAGGAAGCAGGTACTATATGAGTGAGCTATAGAGCCTGATGCTCTACCAAAATGGACTGCAGTTAAAAAATACTGAGGATTGGAATTCAGGAAGAATGGGTTCTACTACCAGCTCCACCTTGCTTGAAGGATTACAGAGTTCATTTCCTCCATATCTCATTTTTATTGTCCTCAGAAAAGAGATAATCAATTCTTCCCTGTTTTCCTCACTGCAGAACTATGAAAATCAGTATTTTGGTATCTGTTAAAGGATTCTGGAGAGATATGAAGGCTAAAAATAGGTTGGTTCATTTATTGGAAAGGACCTACCAGAAGACATAAACACAGATCTTAAAGACCTTTCTCAGATAAAACAGACATTTGGAGTTGGAGATAGGTGGGTGGTAGGAGCAGAGAAGAATCAGTAATTTGGGCTCCAGGAAGAGATATCATTGAATCTGGAGGGAAAACTGTTGCAGGTTTAGCCACCCACAGAGATCCTACACCCTAGAGATAAAGATCAAATAACTAGGGATAACCAAATTTTTTGGGTTTGAACTAAGGTATCTTGGAATTTGAGCCCACCCTCATAATGGAATTTATGAGTTTCTCAGGGAATACTGTAATTGGGCTTCGTTCTACTCAGATTGATTTTTTCTTTTTTTTAATTAAAGTTTTTATTTTCAAAACACATGCATAGATAATTTTCAATATTCACCCCTGCAAAACCTTGTGTTTCAAATTTTTTCTCTTCCTTCCCCCTACCCTGTCCCCTAGATGATAAATAATCCAATATATGTTCAACATGTGCGGTTCTTCTATATGTATTTCTACAATTATCTTGCTGTACAAGAAAAGTGAGATTAAAAAAAAAAAGCAAAATGAGAAAGAAAATGAAATGCAAGCAAACAATAAAAAAGTGAAAATACTACGTCGTGATCCATACTCAGTCCCATAGTCCTCTCTCTGTGTGCAGATGGCTCTCTCTATTACAAGTCCACTGGAATTAGCCTGAATCACCTCATTGTTGAAAAGAACCACGTACATCAGAATTAATCATTGTATATTGTTGTTGCTGCATAGTGTTCTCCTGGTTCTACTCACTTCACTAAGCATCAGTTCATGTAAGTCTCTCCAGGCCTTTCTGAAATCTTGCTAATCATTTCTTAAAGAACAATAATATTCCATAACATTCATATACCACAATTTATTCAGCCATTCTTCAATTGATGGGCATCCACTCAGTTTCCAGTTTCTTGCCACTACAAAGAGACCTGCCACAAACATTTTTGCACATGGGGGTCCTTTTTTCTTTTTTTATGATCTCTTTGAAATGAGATCCTCTATGGATAATAGATAGGGGAGACTTGGATGGAAGGAAGCAAGAGAAATGCAGTCAACTCTGTGGGAGTAACTGCCTGTACCCTTGTTTCATGGGCCAGTGATGATACTAGTCAGATTTGAAGAGCAGGAGTGAAAGGAAAACAAAATGGATCTTTGGCTAGAGCAGGCTAAAGATAGAAGACTGGGTAAGAAATTGGCAATTTTGGGTCCCAGTCTTGTTTGGACATCTCTCTCAGGAGGTGCTGATGTATTTATTCTTTCTCATGGGACAAGCCCATTTCACATGGATTAGCTATGGTACTCAACTGGTCAGCTGGTGTGTCAAGGAAGTACAACAAGGGGAAAAAAAGCAGAAGCTTTTCTAGGCTCAGTCAATAGAGGAGGAAGATGAGAAAATTCATTCATTCTAGAAGCAGAGGGACTATTTTCTTGTTAGTTTGAAACTGATTCCCATTGCTGTCCTCTGAGCATTAATGAAAGGCAAGCAGAGAGAACATCTTCCCTGTGGATGCAAAAGTGTCCCCCAAAACACATGTGAGGCAAAAACTCCAGTCATCCAAAAGGAATCCAAGAATAATAGACTTTATCTGTTAAGATCAGATTTAATTAGACAAGAACCCTATCTGTCAGAGGACTTGGGAAAGGGAGACGCCCCTTGATATTGCTCAGACCTTGGTTCAAAATGTGCATGGGTAAATGCTGTCAGAACTTGCTTGAACGTTTACCTACAATGTTAAATAGAACTATTTTGGCCTTATTTTTCAAAGAGAAAAATGTGTACTTCTTGCTTCAGAAATTAATGTCCCATTTTACTAACCAAAAGGTCCTCTCTAAATCATGTAACATCCCCATTTGCTGGAACTCATTCTGCCTAAAGGAGAAGCATTTCTAAGTGCTGTATTTGCCTAAACATGGCCACAAATGGGAAAGCAACCTTACCCATGTTATGTAGTCTTCCATACTCTTGACATGTATGTTTTTCCTTCCTTATTCTAACCCATCCCTTCAACATGTAGCATCAGCCTTTTGAGTGTTTGGATCACTTAGCTCCAGGTCAGTTAGGCAAAAAACAACAAAAATACTTTGAATTATATTATTTACTGTACTGTAAATACTGTGGCCAAGGAATAGTTTTATAATCTTCAAAGAAAAAAGAAAAGTCACCAGTAGTGAATAGCTAATGCCCTCTTTGGTGGAAGTAATGAGGTGACAATGGGAGGTGGGGCAGGCTTTCCTGTGGCTCTCATTTGAGACATTGTGGAGGTTCCCTCACCTATCTCTCTTTTTTCTTCCTCTTCCTTTTACCCAGTTCATGGATACTAGTCTGGGATTCATTAGGCAAGATTTTCTTTTCTTTTTAATAGGATAGTGTTAGTTCTCACCTCATTCTCCTTATTGGAAATTTGTAGCGGTGAGATTGTTATCAGCAGGGGGCACTGCAGGACAGGTAATCCTTCCTTGGTACCCACTGTGGTGATAGTTACATCTTCCTGGCTTTGGGGGTAAAAAAAAAAGGAAAGCTAGTCTGAATTAGTGAAAATTTCAAGTTAGGAAAAATGATAGTTCTATTCATATCAAGTCCATGAGTAACTGAAGGTAGCTGCAGTTTTTATTGTGGTTGTTGTTTTTGTTATTATCCAACTTAGTAAAAGACAAACAGAAATCCAGTCCAATTTTTATGACTATATGATACTAATTTGTAATCATTATACTAATTGTTTGCTAATGATTCCTACTAAAGTGTCTGGAAACTCTTTGTTGGTTAAACATTTTCCTGGAATTCTTGTTTACACTATTAATTTGCTTAATGAACTCATTCTTCATAGATAATGAAGTTTATATACTTAAACTTCAGCTCAGACCTGACCTATGTGAACATGATTCAAGATCTTCAATTCTTCTTTAAGTGAAAAAACTAACTCATTTAGCCAAGCCAGCCAGGGAGATTTATTCAACAAGATTTCAAACTCAGAATATTCAGTTTTAAAAGGAGAGAATTAAAATGACTTAATAAAGTCAGTCTTAATGGATGATTATCTTATGCTTCATTTCCTAAAATATCCATCTCATTGAATAGGAATGAAAGTAGTGAAGTAGTCAGACTCCCACATGCTGAGGCTTGTGAGAAGAGTAGATAGAGCAATATTTGGTTTCTTAAGTTTAGTCTCCAGGAGGTCACTCTGCAGTTTTTTCATTGACAATTGGTCCTGCAGAAATTAGACATATAACCAGCACCTAACATGCCATACCAAGATAAGGTTGAAAGGGGTTCGTGATTTAAAGATAAAGGACAATACTATAAGCAAATAAGGAGAACAAGGGATAGGCTTACCTCTCAGATCTGTGCAGAAGGAAGGAATTTATAGCCAAAGAAGAACTAGAGAACATTATAAAATGCAAAATGGATGATTTTGATTATATTGAAAAGTTTTTGTATAAACAAAACTAATGCAGTCAAGATTGGAAGGGAAGCAGAAAACTGAGGGAAAATTTTTATATCCAAGGGTTCTAATCAAGGCCTCATTTCTAAAATATATGGAGAATTGACTCAAATTTATGAGAATACAAACCATTCTCCAGTTGATAAATGGTCAAAAGATATGAACAGACAATTTTCAGACTAAGAAATTAAAGCCATTTCTAGCCATATGAAAAATGTTATAAATCACTCTTGATTAGAGAAATGCAAATTAAGACCACTCTGAAGTACCACTACACACCTTTCAAATTGGCTAAGATGAAAGGAAAAGACAAGGACTAATGTTGGAGAGGCTGTGGGAAAACTGGCACACTAATATATTGTTGGTGGAATTGTGAATGGATCCAGCCATTCTGGAGAGCAATTTGGAACTATACCCAAAGGGCTATCAAACTTATCCTTTTATCCAGCAGTGTCTCTAATAGGTCTGTATGCAAAAGAGATCATAAAAAAGAGAAAAAGATCCACATGTTGCAAAAATGTTTATAGTAATCCTTTTTTGTAGTGGCAAGGAAATGGAAATTGAGTGGATGCCCATCAATTGGGGAATAGCTAAATAAATTATGGTATATGAATGTTATGAAATATTATTATTCTATAAGAAATGATCAAAAGGATGATTTCATAAAGTTCTAGAAAAACTTACATAAACTGATGCTGAGTGAAGTGAGTAGAACCAAGAGAACATTGTACCTACACAGCAGCAACAAGATTATGTGATGATTAACTGTGATGAACTTGGCTCTTTTCAACAATGAGGTGATTGAAGTCACTTCCAATAGACCTATGATGGAGAGAACCATCTGCATTCAGAAAGAAGGCCATGGTTGATTGAATGTGGATCACAACATAGTATTTTCTTGCTTTTTTTTGTTTTTTCCTTTTCTATCTGATTTTTTTCTTGTGCAACATGATAAATGTGGCAATATGTTTAGAAGAATTGCACATGTTTAACCTATTTTGGATTACTTGCTCTCTAAGGGAAGAGGGAAGTGGGGGGAGAGGGAGAAAATTTTGGAACACAAGGTTTTTGTAAGGGTGAATATTGAAAACTATCTTTGCATATATTTTGAAAATGAAAAGCTATTAAAATTTAAAAAAGAAATTGGTTTGTACAAACAATGGATTTCAATGCATATTTTGTACATGTGTTTTCTATTGTATAAAATTAAGCTTTGAATTTAGTTTATTTAGCTATTAGAGGACACAGAAATCTATTATCAACAATATTGCTCAAAATTAAATTTGGTTTGTTCTAACTATTTTCAATGGAGGTTTTTTTTATCACCTATAAGCTGAATTTGTATTTTCTGTAATTTCCCTAATAAAACATTCTTCATTAAAAAAACAAACAAAAAATTGGACCCTGGTTACAAATAACTTAGTTATAGGCCAAACAGCACCATTCAAATCTTGCCAGCTTAAAAGTTTTCTATTCTCCTTTAGCAAAAGATATTTTATTTCCTGAGGCTCTGTCCTCACAACAATCTACATAACCACCTATATGCCCCATGGATGTGAGAGCCAATTAGTTTCAACTAGGACTCAATTTCCTAAACCTATCCTTTTGAGATTTGTCCTG
This sequence comes from Sarcophilus harrisii, assembly GCF_902635505.1. Classification (NCBI taxonomy): domain Eukaryota; kingdom Metazoa; phylum Chordata; class Mammalia; order Dasyuromorphia; family Dasyuridae; genus Sarcophilus; species Sarcophilus harrisii. The sequence continues at coordinate 323,057,066 of NC_045427.1, forward strand.
ACAAAAATTAATGAGTTTTTATTTTCTAATAATCTGGTTATTCTCTCAGAGCATCCATGAAGTCACTGATATCATCCAGTCTTGTTTTTACTGATTGATCCCAAGAATTTTCATCATTTCTTAGAAATGACCATTTATTTTAGTGTTGGCTCAGAACATTAATAGACAATTGCTATACAGAGATAATACAGGAAGAAAAATCACTAAAAATATACAGTGAATCACAGAAAATTACATCTTTTAAAGCCCACAGTGCATTCCTATTGCCATAGCAACACCAACTGGTAAAGACAGAGTTGATTTATTGCATGCTTTCCTGGTGCTGAAATCTGTGGAAAACTCCCAGAGTCTCTGGTGTGAGTCCCAGCCAGAAGAATGATGGAGACATATAAAATAGCAAGCTTTCTCTTTTTCTTCATTCTTCCAGTGATGGTTTAGTGGTCAGGCAGCTCAGCTTTTTTCCTCTTATCCTTTTTTTAGCCTAAGATGACTGTATTATTTAAAATGCAATAATAATAGCCCTATAGCTCCAGTGTACTAGGTAGTTCCTCTGAGAAGGATTTAAGGGAAACATTCTTAAGTAAGAAAGATAGCTCATAGTTCTAGATCTATAGAACTGAATTTTAATTCCTAGTATTTGTCAAATTTGAATTGGGACTAGATGAATACTTATATTCTCTTATTTTGCATTCTTAAAATACTTGGTGCAAAGCTGCAACTGGAGTAGAATGCTCAGGGCTTGACCGATAGCACCAAAATTTAAAAGGTAGAAATCTATAAAATAATTATTTTTAAAATTTGTTCTGTTTTAACAGTCATTACAATTTAATAGAATAATAGAATTTTCATTCCTTTTGGCAGTATAGAGAATGCTGACTTTAGTACCTTGGGTCATAAAGTAATTGAATTGTTCTAAAGAAGCCATGATAACCTATGCAGATATTATTCCTAGTCCAGTTGACCACATGAGAACCTTGATGTCTCCTCTTGATAGCCCAGCTCTGGGAGAACTTGGCATTTTGGTATGATGTGAAAATCCTGAATAATCATTTCCTTAGTGTTTTCCCCAACCTTTGTCAAATGCAGACATTGAAAAAAGAAATAGATTTTGCCTCTTGCTTTGCCTCACCAGTGTAGTAAGGAGTTTGTACTATCTTTAGGCTCATTGTCACAAGTTGAAGAAATAATAGCGCTCATCTCCTCAGCTCTACTCATCAGTACAACTATTCCTACTTGGATTATGAGTTCAAGCAGGAGACTTGGCACTTGGACCCTTTGGTAATTTTTTTTTTACTTTGTATTCCCCTTCCAAAAGAGATGTCCTTCAAGAACAATAGTTACCTCTTAGTCTAGGTATATACATGACAAGAATGATTTTGAGAAGCCCAGTAGCCTTGGTCCTAGACTTAATTGATGTCAAGAAAAGCTTCCACATTAGAGAGAAAGGCCAATAATAAGAGAAGTGGTCCAAGGGCTGGGCATATTAATAATAGACTTGTACTGGGGCTTTTTTAGACCTTGAAGAACTGAGATCAAATGTAAAATATTTAATTACCAGTCTTGTAGTCTTCTTTATGTTCTGAAAAGTTTTAAGTAGCCCCCTCTCAGCATATTGTAACAGTACTTATAAGTTATATATGCTTATTATAATTATAAGTAATTATAAGTTGTTATTGAATCATGTTTGTCATTATATTAATAAGATAGCACTTATATAGCAAATATTGTGCTAGGTGCTTTATAAATACTATCTCATTTGGTCCTCATAATAAAATGGGAAAAAAATCTTATCCCCATCTTATAATTGAGGGAATTGAGGCAAAGACTAAGTGACTTGTCCAGGGTCACACAGTTAGTATCTGAGGCTTCAGGTCTTCTGACTCCAGAACTAGCACACTATTCACTGGGCCATCCCGTTGCCTGATGCATTCTGTGAATCTTTTAATAAACTATACATAATAAAAATACTTAAACATAGACAAAAAAGGTAGTAATAAACTACCTCTTTCCACACCTGATTCATATTGTACATTGAGCAGCCAATTGTATTCTCTCTTTTTGAGTGGAAGCTCTAGAAGTGAGCCATAACATAAGCTATATGTAAAATTATCACTAGATTAGAGAAAAATAGTTAGCAGAAGAATACCAAGACCAGCGTGCCCACACCAGAGGCCTGGGAACAGAACAGGGAAGGGCCCAGTACCCCAGCTCCTGAAAACTTACAGTCATTCTTCAATATTAGACTAGGAGCATAGAAATAGAGTCTCAGGTATAATCTAGTACAATCCCCTTAATTTATCTTACTTTATGAAGGCCTGGAGAGATTAAAAATTAGTCCAGAGTTATTGAATCCTGGTCCCCTGACTCAAAATTTAATACTCTTTCCACTCTACTACAAGGTCTCTTTAATTAGTAAGAGTAATTAGCTAAACTATGAAAGTTGGTGTGCTCTTCCTCTTCCTGCCTCCCATTATCCCCAGAAATTGCTGACCAAATATTCGCTTTTTTGGCCTAATCTTGCCTTGCTTCCTTTAAACCAATAGCCTCAGCAGTAGCACCAAAGTGTCCCAGATTATCTCCCTAAAGGAGTCAATAAGCATTTATTAAATGCTTACTGGGACTTAATACTTAATTCAACCCACGGAATACAAGTGCTAGCAGAATGATAAGATGACTATCTTTATGACTAAAGGAATTTACATGCTAATAGAAAAAGTCAGTGAACAGAAAAAAGCTAAAAAGAGAAGAGGAAAAAGTGGTTGTCCTTGGTATTGATAGAGAAAGTCAAGAGTATGCAGCCCTGGAGAGTTATGAAGAATGAAGAAAGTGAGTGTTCCTGGGTATGTGTTCTACACCTCCTTCCCTCCCCTTCAACATTCAACAACACCTATCTAGGGGTCAGTGTTCTGGGGTTCCTTCTCAGCCTGTGTTCTAGGCCCTTTCCTCCTTTCAGTAGAATTTTTCTTAATTAGTTATACTATTTTTAAATTATGATGAATAATAATTATAGCTAACATTTATATTACACTTTAAGGTTTACAAAATACTTTACATGTATTTTCTTCATTTAATCTTCACTGCAACCCTGTGAAGTAGGTGCTGTTATTATCCTCATTTTACAAATGAGAAAACAGGTTGAGAAAAAGTAAGTTTGCCCATGATCACACAACTAGTAAGTACTAACTATAAAATATCATCCAATAACAAAATGTGTCAAAAAGTTTAATTATGATTCTGACCTGATGTCAATACTAACACAGCACCACTCAGTTTCCAGTTTCTTGCCACTAAAAAAGAACTGCCGCAAACATTTTTGCACATGTGGATCCCTTTCCCTTCTTTAAATCTCTTTGGGATATAAACCCAGTAGAAACACTGCTGGATCAAAGGGTATGCACAGTTTGATAATTTTTTGAGCATAGTTCCAAATCACTCTCCAGAATGGTTAGGTCCATTCACAACTCCACCAACAATGTATTAGTGTCATCATATGCTTGTCTAATGAGAGTAGGACTAAGATAATGGTGAAAGGTGGGGAAAGGATGATGGTGGGTGGTGAAACATATCCAGAAAGATGCATCTTCCAGCTTAGTGACCAAAAGCAAATTCAGGATAACGCTGACCCCAGAGATCAGGCTAAGAAAAACAAAATGGTATTAGCTATATGTGCTTTTTTTCTCAAGCTGATAGTATACATATGGATCTGCAATTAGAACTGAGCTTATTTTAAGAATTATAAAATCAAAAACCACAAGTGGGGATGATTATGCTGTGACCAATCAGGGTCACATGGCGCTGCCATGGTTCTTTAGGATCAATTTCCATTTCATAGAAGGTAGCCATTTCACAGAAATCATGAGACACTTTGGGACACACAGAATAAGGAAGCGAGTCAGGATGAAAAGTCTTCTGGAACCTCAGGACCAGGATGTTTGTGCAAGAGTTCTGTTCATTAGGAGCTGGTAGGAGCCAGTTCAGCAGTTGGTTGCACAGCAGAGAAGTTCCAGGTTCACTTAATAGACTTTCCAAAGGATCTCTGGTATGTCAACCTTGAGAAATATTTAATCTATCTCCTGATTGGCTGATTCGAATTCCCAGATGAGTCCAATCTCTTTAATTTTTTTTTTTTTTTTTTGCTGAGCCATTTGGGGTTGTTTCCCAGGGTCACACAGCTAGGAAGTGTTAAGTGTCTGAGATCAAATTTGAACTCAGGTCCTCCTGACTTCAGGGCTGGTGGTCTATCCACTACACTACCTAGCTGCCTCCCATCTCTTCTTTTTAATAAAGGAACAAATCAAGATGGTTAGTAAAATCATTATAACTGTCTGTTTCATGACGACAAGTTAGATGTTAAAGTGCTCAAATCATTTTACTAAATTAAATGAGACTCTCTTAGTTTCTCATTTTAGGATTCAAAATAAATGCAAAACCTTAACCCAGGTGGAACACACCATGTCATTTATTCATTGCAAAACAAGGTCAGAGCTTGTTAAATGTGGGAAAACAGTGTTAGGAAGAGTACTGAGTTCTCCCCTCTCCCTTACTGGTTCCCAATTTCTCTTCTTCCTTTCTATTATTCAAACTCCATGATTTCCTAGCTGAGGTTTCCTTGCTGACTAGGAAACTTCGTGAAAGGACAGTTTCCTTTAAGAAAAAGATTTCTATCCTGCAAAAATTGCTTCTTTGGATTCTATGAAATAAACCTGGAAAATCCAAAACCCTGCTTGCTTTTGGCTTCAGAAGACAAGGAGAAATGCAGATCACACAATGTTCTTTGCTTTTTTTTTTTTTTTCCCCCTCAAGGGACTTGGTACCTGGCAATTTGAACCACAGTACTTACCCCGATGCCCATAGAGTACTGATTTGCATGAAAAGACACTAAAGGAGAAACCTGCCTTGTGCTTCTTTAAAATTCATTCTCTCTCTTCCTTAATAGCAATTTGCTTTAATTCACTCATCTTAGTATCGTGAGCTGCGGCAGAGCAGAGCTGCTATTTATAAATGATCCTGATCAGATGAAATGATGTCTTGAATCCTTCTGGTGGTCTGATCACAATAATAAGGGAAAGAAAGGTCCAAATGATAGGAACTTGAGAATGGAGGATGAGGAATGCTAGGGAGGGGATGAGTTAGCATCTGTTTAAGTGACTGATTTAGCTTTTGTGTCTTTCTTTTTTAATTTAAGTGAGGCAGGGAGAGAAGTGGATAAAGTAAAGGAATTTTCCATACTAAAAAGATTGGTGTTTATCTCAATCCACCACGGGTAGCTAAAAGTGAAGAATATAAGTCATACAGTCATAGGACTGCAAACAGTGTCATAAAAAGGAAATTTAAGTAATCAAAAACTGGTCAGTTTCCAAATTTTTCAGGGAAAGAGAATAGAAATTTTAGCTCTTTTAAATGAGGTGTTAGTCTATCTGTATAATCCTATCTTGTTGGAGGGCATTCCAAGAGGATAATTCACTGAACCCAAGGTTATTCCACAATTCTAGAAGACTTTCTGCCTTCTATTTATCTTAATGAATTAACAAGTACTTATTAAATCCCTACTATGGGCTTACTATGTATCAGGCACCCTGTTGGGTGATGAGAAGACAAATAAAATGAATAAGCAGTCCTTACTTGGAAAGAACAAGCATTCTGTCTGGGAAGACAAATAACTATAAACAGATATATAAGCAGAGCATTTATTAAGTGCTTATCTGATGCCAGGCACTGTTCTAGGTGATTAGATACCAGATGATAGCAGGCAACAAAAGTTGGGGTTCGGTCATATGAAGAATTCATGATGGCCATTCTCTTTGGCAAAAAGTGGATTTATTTAGGGGGAACAGGTTAAAGACAAAATGAAGGGATACAATAAATACTGGGAATGGTAGATGTGAAATAGAATTGGGAGAGCCCAGAAAGGGGGTTTAAAAATTAGTGATGGAAAGGGCAAGTTTCCAAGTGGAACTTGGCATTTAATCAGGAGAAAAGAAACTCCCCATGAATTTGGGGCATGTCCTTGACTAGCCCGTTAAGCTCTGAAAGGGACTTGGCACTCTTAGTTATCTGTAAGGAGGAGAAGGGGGGTTGAGGAGAGTAGTGGAGTTAGGAGGACATTACAAGGCATGGTGGGGTCTTATAAGAGAGACCACATGGCATGGATTAGGATAAGGAGAAAGCAGAGGGCCGGGGCACCTGTAATAAAGGAGTGGCCATAGAGAGAATTTAACTTCAGGGACACGACTGAGATTTCTGATAGGACATGGCAAAGTGAGGCTGCCCAAGGCCCTACAGAGGCTGGTCTCAGGGGGTTTCCATAACTTGGATTTCAGACTGGACAACTTCCCCAGAGGGTAGGACCATGCAGCTAAACTGATCTCCATTAGGGCCTTCTCCTTGTCTGCCTCAGGGATCAGTTCTTCAGTGTCTCTCACAACCACCATTCAGACCTCATGACCAGGTACACAAATAAAAGAATGCGAGATGGTCCCTGCTCTCAAGGAGCTTATATTCCAATGGCGAAGGCAACACTTAAATGGTTGCTGGGAAGAGGAATAAAGGATATTTATATGGGGAATTGTGATGAGATGTTTAGGAAATTATATAGAGACCAGGGCCCCCAGCTGGAGGGCAAAGCTCACCAGTCACAGCTGAAGGATGCAGGGTTGAAAGTCCAAGATTCTGGGAGGGAGTGGCGGTGGTGAGGTTTTGGTCCTGGCAAGACAAGGCTAGAGTCAGTCACAGAGGCTAGGTAAGAAGCATGTGGATCGCAGATTATTCTCATAAAAGCACAGGTCTTAATAAATTTGCCCTTTATCTGCCATCTTGGTTTTCCTTGGGTGCATTGCTCTGGGGTTGTTCAACTTCTCAAAAGAAGTAGGCTTCTCAGTTTTACCATTCATTAGCTTCCACCATGACTACTCTGGAAAAAGTTGCTAATTATGGAAATGGGTATAGGCTCTAAGTGAAGTGGTAAAATTGGCACCAGGAATGGTCATATGAAATAATTGGGGAGAACAATAGATTGTAAAAGAATATTATATAAAAATAGCATAATGGGGATTCAGTTCACTGCATAAGAAAATTTTGTCATAGGCATCCATCACGTGTTACAAAGGTTTGTTATTTATTTAATGTGAATTGCTTCACAGATTAAGCAGATACAACATAAAAAGATAGTGGTACTGAGTGAATGGTTTGCATTTCAGGTACACAGCTTTTGAAGTCTCAGAGGAACAGAGGTAGGATCTATGAAGTAAGAGGAGGAACCAGGAAGGAATTTGAGGAGATAAAGGTGGGATCTAGGAGGACAGGTGAAGATCAGCTGGCTGACCTAACAACTGACCAATCAAAATAGTGTGGGAAAGCCAGCTTTCTTTTTGTATGCAATTATGGTTGATAGAATTCACATCTGGTGATGTAGACACCAGATAATGTTAGGCACTAAAAATTGGGGTTAGATCCTGTGAAGAATTCACAATGGCCAGTCTCTTTGGCAAAGGTAGATGTATTTAAGGGAACAGGTTACAGACAAAATGAAAGGACACAATAGACACCAGGAACAGTAAATACGAAATAGAGTGGGAGAGCATATGAAAGACAAGTTTCTCAGTGGAATTCACAATTACCCAGTAGAAAGGAAGTACCCCATGAGGTTAGAGCATGCCCTTAGCTAATAGGCTAAATCGTGAAAGGGATTTAGCACCTAATAGAGTTAGCTGTAAGGAAAAAAAGGATTGGGAAGCAAAGTAGAGTTAGGAGAGATACTACATGACATGGGAGAAGGGTAAGAGGAAAGATACGAAGCAATATGTCAGTGGTGGACTGACCCAAAGGAAGGCAGCAGTCATGGAATGTCTCATAAATAGATTTTATGGGGAAAATTTAACCTCAGGGACATGACTGGGATTTCTAATAGGGCATGGCAGGGTGAGACTGCTCCAGACCTCTACAGAGAGTGGATGCCAAGGGTTAGACATAACTTGAATTTCAGACCAGATGACCTCCCCAGAAGGTGGGACCATGAGCTAAATTAATCTCTATCAATGCCTTCTGCCTATGTGCCTCAGGGATCAATTTTTAAAAATTATTCTGCACACCTAATAATGAAGACCTCATCATTATGTTTAAACTTATGGTAATAAGACAGTTTAAGAAACAAAACTAAGTTCCCATTAAGATTATGCTAACTAGACAGTTTTGAGAAGTTGACCAGATCAGACTTGTCCAAAGAGCAGGATGGGATTCACATCATAAGAATTTTCTCTAGCAAAAGGGAAAAGTAAAGAAAAAAGTTACCCAATGTACAAATGAATCAGTTAAGGAGCAGAAAAGGCAATACTTACCCATAAAAGGATCAGACAGCAGAATCCAATTTATCATTACTAATATGATCAATTTGGAAGCTAATATTAAAGTCTTATTGGTATATAAACATTTATGTTTTACCTCCAGTGAATATATCCCATAAAAGCATCAAGAGGGATCTTTCATGCTAGGGTCTTTCTTTCTGATGTTAAGGCTTTCTTTGTTGTACTCTATCCTGATTCTGTGCCTGCAACCATAACTACAACTGCTCCAGTTGCTGGCACTCATAGGTGGTCTTGAACAGTGTTCATGAGGTTGATGCTACAAAGAGAGGCAAGGTAGTTAGAGACTTCAGACACCATGTGGGAAGTAGAAATTTGGAGGGCTCCAGTCTTGACATTAATCCGATTATCCTTCTTTCCTTCACATCCTGGTTGAAGTGTATATATATTTTATATTTTTATGTTCTTGCAAGCCCCAAATAAATCCACCAGCTGGAAACCATCTCTTCTTCAACCAGGTATGGTTCCCTGCCTGAATCATCAGCTTTTCTGGCTCAGCAACTAATCTGGGGGATTTAACCCAGAAATGAGTCACACATATATAGATATAAGCAGGCAGAGGCTGTCTGCATGCCCAAGCTTCTATGTTCAAGTTTCCTAGACTAGATAAATAGATCTGAGAATCATTTGTGTAGAGATGATAATTAAATGCATGGAAGCTGGTGAGGGTACCTAGAGAGACAGTTTAGAGGGAGAAGAGTAAAGGGCCTAGGACAGATTCCGAGGTAACTCCCATGGTTAGAGGAATGATCCAGTATGGTATAGTGGAAAGAATGTTAGTGGAAAGAATGTTAGATTTGTAGTCAGATGGTGGGCAAGTCAATTAATTGGCCCTCAGTTTCTTCATCTGTAAAATGAGGTAGATGACCTGTTAAAGTACCTTTCAGCTCTAAATTACAGGTCAGCAAATCATAGCCTATAAGTTAAGAATGAGTTTTTAACATTTTAAAATATAATGAAATTTCATTTAAAAATCTAAAAAAACATATTTTTAAAAAGTGGCTGGATTTGGTCCATGGCTTATTTAGGTTGCCAACCTTTGCTCTAAATCTGTGATCCTCTACATTTCTTGGTATTGCATAGATATCAGTATTATACATAGACTTTCACTTATCCCTTATTCTTTCTATATGATCGGTCTTCCTTTTGTTTCTGGTCATATTTTTATCTAAGGATGATCTTTATGCTTCTTCTCTACGACTCTTTGTTAGTAATAACTTGCAGCCTCCTCACATCCCTGGGATTTTGTATTCTCTGTACCAATTGTGCCTCTCACCTGTGAGAATATAAAAATATGGTCCACTATAGAAGGTTATTTTATGGAAACCTGGCAATTTCTTGTTTCATGCCTTCATCAAGGATGCTATTTTGTACAGATGGAGGGATAACAGAAGAGGAACCAGGTGCCAAAATATAGGTTACCATTTCTTCCCCTAGCTATCATTCACCACGGAATGGCTGGTATCTGATATAAATAAAAGCAGCCAAACCTCCAAGGAGATTCCTTCTGTTTCTCAGACCACTTGTCTAATGGGGATATGCCTTCTTCCTGCTTGACTCTACTTCTGCTCTGAATATACCCTTAAGATCATTTTCTCTACTCTTCTGTTTTAATAGAATATTTGAAACAAAACAAAATCCATTAAAGACAAACTTCACACAAAAGTTTTTTGGAATCAAGTCTTCAGAATATTGAAGTTAAAGCAGCAGTATTTTAAGCAACTCCCCTAAAGATACTGCTCCATTTACCTCATCATGTGGTCTTTGGAGAGGTAAGCTAAACAAAACAAGATAAAGCATCTTTTTACTTTGGCTACTGATAGGGTTTGGGTCTGGCACAGGCTTCTACTGAAAAAAAAAAAACAATTTTTTTCCTGTCACTCAACTTCTAACATCTAAAGCAATAAGGGCCTGACTTCCCAAACAGCTTCAAAAGCCCCAATATTAGGGATCTGTTCATACCAATTCAGCAACTTGGGGCAGAGAAGATTTGCCATAACAATTGAAACAATTTCTCTACTTTCTACTTACCTTGCTTTTTTTCCCCAGTCAAATGTTTTAAAAATTATTTAAAGCTTAAATACAAAAGAGATACAAAAAATTCCCATGTGCATAGCAGAACATAAGAGAGAATTCAAAATATAAAGCAATAAATTTCCATTTCAAGAAAGCCTATATAATAGAAATTACACATTGTGTTCAGAGCTGTCCATCTTTTCTTTGCTTCTTTATAGGTTTTCTTTTGTTCTCTGCTGTGCACTTTGTACTTTGTTTCCCTCCCCTTCTGCCCCCCTCTTCAAGAAGGTTACAATTAAGAGTAGTATATATATATATGTACACAAACACACATATACACATATACATTCATACATATTTATATAAGATTGTTCTTTGTTTATTTGTCTTCTGTCTCTCTGAAGGTGGATAACATCTTCATAAGTCCAAGCCTTTCCATATTTTTCTAAATCTATCAACTCATTTCCTACTTACAGCAATATTCCAACCTTATATAGTCTAGTTATTTTAAAGTCTAAAATGATATTGATTAATATGGCTGCCGTATAGTGTGGTTTCCCTATTTTTCTCTTTTGATTAAATCTGTTATAGCTTTAACTTTGCCTGAGATTATGATTACTATCCCTGCTTTTTTATCTAATAAATTCTACTCCTCATCTATATTATTATGTTTATGTATATCTCTTAGTTCCTATCCTTTCTGACTTCTCTGCTTTACTTCTATCTGCTACTTTGTCCTCTTATTACTTAACCTACTTTCTCTCCAGATCCCTTGCTTATCCTCTCCACCTGTCTTTTCCCCTTGCCCTGGTGTTTCTATCTGAATTTAGAAGACTTTTATAGACTTCCAAATATATGGTATCTTTCCCATTACCATTAATCTACACACCTTTCTATATACCTCCCTCCATTTTATTCTCTCACCTTCTTATTTCTTTATAAATTTAGAAGACTTTTATTCCCTTCTTAAAGTATATGTTGTTCTCTCTTTAAATCAGATATGATGTAAATAGGGTTTCCTCTAAAAATTCTTCCCTTATTCTCTCTCCCCTCATTTTCCCCTTGGTTTTTTATTTCTTTATGAATGTAGAAGACTTTTATATTCTTCTAGATATATATATATATATATATATATATATATATGAATCTTTCCCTCTTTAACTCATTTCCAATATATGTAGAATTCCAGAACTACCAACTCTCTAACTCAACTAATTCTTTTGTCAATTCTTCTTCTTGTACCTCCTTTGTATGATAACCTACATGCTTTTCTTTTTTAGAATCACATCATGCTCAGTCTTAGACATACAGTTTACATTTCCACATATAAAAAGGAAACAATTTGTCCTTATTGAGTTCCTTGTAATTAGTCCTTATTGTTTACCTTATATTTCTCTTGAATCATATATGTCAAATTTTCTATTAAGTTCAGGTCTTTTTGCAACAAAATCCTAAAAGTCTAGCAATTCATTAAATATCCATTTTTTACATTCAAGATGATGCTCAACTTTTCTGGGTATGGTATTTTGGGGCATAATCCCACTTCTTTTGCTCTTCAATATATAGTGTTCAAGACCTGTAATCTTTTAGTGTACCTAATACTAGGTTTTGTATGATTCTAATTGTGGTTCCACTATATTCAAATTTTTTTTCCTTGTTGCTTATAAAAATTTCTTCTTGAACTGGGATTTTTGGACTTTGGCTATGATATTCCAGTAAGGTTTTCCTGGTAGGATCTCTTTCAAGTGGTGATTGGTAGACTTTTTTTTTTTTGATTTCTTCTTTTCCTTCTTATTCTAAATGCTTCAGTATAATTTTCTTTAATTATTTCTTACATTATATCAAGATTTTTTTTTCATTTTAGCTTTCAGGCTGTTCAATTATTCTTATATTCTCTTTTTGATCTGTTCTCCAGATTGGTTGTTTTTCTTATGAGATGTTTTACCTTTTCTTATATTTTTTTCATTTTTTATATATTTTGTTTTATGATTTCTTGGTCTCTTATAATTTCATTGGTTTTCCCTTGCCCAATTCTAATTTTCAAGGAATTATTTTCCTTTTTAAGCTTCTAGATCTCCTTTTCCAATTGGTTGAATTTCTTTTCATAATCTTGTTTTTCTTTAATTTCTCTTTTTTAACTTTTCCTTCCATCTCTCATTTGATTAAAAACATTTTTTTTGCTTCAATTTCCTCCTCTGAGATGAACACCAATTTTTTTCTAGTTTAATACTTTCTCCTTTGCCTGTTCTTTTTTTAAAAAAAAATTTTATAAGAGTTTGTTAGCATAATCACCTCTAGTCCTAGGGTATGGGGATGGTACCTATAAGGTCAGGTTCTTCTTTAATTATCCCCTCTGGCCTGGTCCTGAAAGCATGAACTCTGCCCTCCTTTAAGTACCTGTAGCCAACAGCATCCTTACCCCATTGCTTCTGCACTTACCAGAGACATACCGGTTTCTCTTTGTCTCAGCAGCATCGTTGAGCTTGGCTCTCTTACCAGCAAAGGTTCCCTCCATTTTCCCTCACTCAGACACTATATTCCCCACACTATCCAAGAAGTGAAAATTCCTGTGGGTGAGTAAGAGGGTACCTCCTAAATCAGCTAATCCCAGGGCTCATCTCGTTTCTACCTTACTTTTTATCATAGTTATTGACATACTTTTTCCATTCCCCAATTAAAGTGTAAGTTCTTTGAGAACAGGGACTATGTAACATTTTTAAAAATTTAATTAAAATTTGTAAAAATAATTTCAGTTTCAAATTCTCTTCCTCCTTCCATCACTCCCCTCCCCAATGAAAAGACAAGAAAATACAAGAAATATGATACTCATTAATCATATGACATCATGCAAAGCACATTTTTACAAATAGGTACAAAAAAGCAAAAAAAAGGTGAAAAATATATATGCTTCAACTTTTATGAAGTTCATCATATCTTTGGATAGCATTTTTCATTATGTGTGCTTTGGAACTGTCATGTATTATTGTATTATGCAAAGTAGAATATCATTTTCAAAATATATGTTTTTTTATTGCTCAGCAAAGTGCCTTTTCATTGTTCATAGTGATGCTTGCTAAATTAAATTGAATGAAGGCATGCATGTTATGCATATCAAATTGACAAATGATGGGAAACTGGGAGGGATAACTAACATATTGGGCAATAGAATTCAGAATCTAAAAAGCTCTTAAGGTCAAGGGATTTGAATAAACAATTAAAAAAAGTTTCAAAAGGAATTCAAACTATTGGGGACCATCTAAGAATCATTCTAAATAATAAATAGAAAAATTCAAATTAAAAAGTTATGAAGTATTTTGTCTTCATCATACTAGAAAAGATGGAAAAATTCAAAGTTGGAAGGAATTATGGGAAGAGAGATGTACTAATTGATTGCTTGATGTGGTTTCTTAAAAAAAAAAAACTGTTTGGAATTATGTCAGAAAACTTACTTGAATATTTCTAACTTTTAACTGTGATATCTCAGTTTTGCAGCCCCAAGAAGGTTAATGACAGCAAGAAAAGACCTATATATGTGAAAATATTCATAGCAGCATTATTTGTGATAACAAAATATATTCCCAGTAATTGGGGAGTAGCTAAACAAACTATGGAATATATGAATGTAATGAAATATTACTGTGCTAAAAGGAGTGACAACTATGAAAAATTCAGAGAAATGTTGGAAGGACTTTATGAAATGATACAAACTGAAGAGAATATAGTTGTGTGTTTGTGTGTGTGTGTGTGTGTGTACATACTCTTTACTATATTCATTGTAAACACAATGATTTATAGAGAGGAAACTTGAAAAGGCAACAATTTTCACATCAAATAAAATAATGTTGATGCAAAACTATCTGTTATAAGATAGATTTTAGAGTTGAAAGGGATCTTAGAAGCCTGGTCATCCAGTTTCTTCCCTGAAACCTGGGAGCTCTGACTCCAGTCCATGAGCTCAGGCCTCTCTACTGTGCTTCTTCTTCCACAAATCCCTTCTATCAATAATTTGTAAACTATGAAAGTAGAACACGACATATATTATCAATCATAAACTTGCCATTGGGCTTTTGGCCTGACTGTGTACTTAGAGAAGATAGCATGGTGGAAGCAAAGAACACTGCATTAGGAGGCTGAAGACCTGGGTTAGGAGCCCAGCTCTGCCACTTACTACTTACCGTATGATTTTGGACTAATCAGACGGACCTCAGTTTCCTCATCTGTAAAAGAAATTTATTTGTCTAGGAGTATCTAAGGGCCTTTGTAAATTCTAAATCTATTCTACTTTACAGAAGGATATTTGTTGGGAAATGTATGTTGTATCATAATAAAAGGTATACTTTTTTCCCCTGAATTTTATAAGATGAATAAGACAGTCTCTAAATCTAACAATAGGAATAAGTACAAATCTTAACTTGAGTCCAAGCAATTAATTAAACAAAGATAATAAGATGGGGAAGACAACAGGCCCTTTGAAAAAGACCTGGAGGTTTAAATGGACTACAAACTCAATCTATATTAACAGTATGATGGGACACTCCAAAAAAGCTAATGTGATTTTAGGCTGTATTAAGAGGCATAGTTTTCAGAAAAAGGAAAACTTCAGAACAAGTTTCACTATACTATGACCCTCTTAAGACATCCTGGGAGTATTATGGTCAGTCCAAGGTACCACACTCTAATGAAGACATTGACAAGAGTATATGCAAAAGTCAACTTGTGACAGGGCCCTTCAAAACATGTCTTTAATGGGTTAGATGAAACAATTAGAGATGCTTAGCAACTAGATAGTGCAATGGATAAAGTGCTAGACTTTGAAACAGGAAGACCTGAATTCAAATCCTGCCTGAGACACTATCTCTGTGACTCTGGACCAGTCATTTAACCTCAATTTACCTCTCTTTCCTCAATCATAAAATGGGAATAATGATGGCAAACTCCCAAGATTGTTGGGAGGATCAAATGAGATATTACTTGAAAATAACTTTGCCAAGCTTTAAAATGTATAAAATATTCTTTTCATTTTTGCTTTTGTTCAGTCATTTCCAAATCTTCATGATCCTATTTGGTATTTTCTTGTCAGAGACATGGAGTCATTTCCTTCTTTACTTCAGTTTACAAATGAGAAAATTGAGACAAAATAAAGGTAAGGGATTTGCCCAGAGTCACACAATTAGTAAGGCCAGATCTGAATCAGAGAGATGGGTTTTGCTAACTTTGGGCGTTGCACCTTATCCACTATACCACCTAGCTGCTTCAGCTATTTTTATTAGCTATATTTTATTAAGAGATTGATGGGGAAGGACATAAGAATTGTCTCCAAATACTTGAAGGATTATCATATGGAAGGAGATGCGTCTGACTGCTGCAATACTTCTATTAACATGAAAAAATACTCCTAAGAATTATTCCAACATGGAAGAGACCTCATTGGGAGATAATCATTCTCCATTGCTGGAGGTTGACAGGTGTGTTGGAGGACCACTTGTCAGGGAGGTTGTAAACCTGGAATTTGTGACTCAGGTATGGCATTAGATAATCTCTAAGGTCCTTTTTATTCTTAAGATTATCTGCTTTTGAATGGAATTCAGGGGAAAAAAAAACCCCCAGCATGGTTACTTGTCCAGTGCTATAGAGGAAGTCAGTGGCAGTCAGGAGTATAATAACCAAGCCTAAGTCCCAGTGCTTTGCTCTAGGCTAGTAGGTCAGACAAGCATTGAAATCATTTTCCCTCAATCAAAAGTTTCTTAAAAGGAGGCAATTACCCATGCCCCTCCACTCCATTAACTGTGTCTGTTGATATATTGCTCAGCATTAGGGGAGGTTGTGCACTTGGTGAAATTGCTAGTCTTGTCAGGCTTGGAATTTGGTCAACGAAATGCTGTAATGTTCTATGCTTCCTGAACACATAGTCTCCTGAATTGTCCTAAGAATATTAACCCTTTTGTTCTCACAAAATCCATAGTCTTCCCATCAAAAGATAAAGGGATTCTGAAGACCTTATGTTGAAAAATGCTATCTCCAAGCAATTTGGAATTATGCCCAAAGAGTTATCAAACTGTCCATAGCCTTGATCCAGAATCCATTCTCTATTGGGCTTATATCCCAAAGAGATTTTAAAGGAGGGAAAGGGACCCACATATGCAAAAATGTTTGTGGCAGCCTTTTTTGTAGTGGCAAGAAACTGGAAACTGAGTGGATGTTCATCAATTGGAGAATGGCTGAATAAATTGTGGAATATGGATGTTATGGGATATTATTATTCTGTAAGAAACGATCAGGAGAATGATTTTAGAGACTTAAATGAAACTGATGTTAAGTGAAATGAACAGAGCCAGGAGACCATTGTACACGGCAATAACAAGACTATATGAAGATCAGTTCTGATGGATGTGGCTTTTTTCAACAATGAGATGATTCAAACCAGTTCCAATGGTTTTATGATGAAGAGAACCCCATTTGGGGTTTTCTTAGCAAAGATATTGAAGCAAAAATACACTTAATGATATGATTTAGGAAAGCAAATTCTAGTTCCGAAAGATATATATTTGGGGTTAACACCAAAATGAAGAGATTGATGGAGGAACCAAATGTTGGGGTTTGATCATATGAAGAATTCACAATGACCATTCTCTTTGGCAAAAGTAGGTTACACCCAAAAGGAAGAGATATAATAGACACCAGGAATGGTGAATATGAAAAAGTTGGGAAAGAATATAATAATTAATAATGGAAAAGACAAAGTTCCCTACTGAAATTTACAATTAACCAGGAAAAAGGATATACTCCATGAGGTATGAGTATGCCCTTAGCTGGCAGGTTAAATTTATA
This sequence comes from Sarcophilus harrisii, assembly GCF_902635505.1. NCBI lineage: Eukaryota > Metazoa > Chordata > Mammalia > Dasyuromorphia > Dasyuridae > Sarcophilus > Sarcophilus harrisii. The sequence goes on from NC_045427.1 coordinate 323,074,267, forward strand.
GAGGAGTTTAGCATCCTAAAAGAATTAGTTAGCTATGAGAAGGAGAAAGAGACCATGACGCATTGGGGGCGGGGGTGGTGCTGGTGAGGGAAAAGTTACCATAAGGCAGAGTTCATGGCAGCGTACTCCAAAAGGGATTTAGTAAAGATGGTATGGGTCATAGACAGATTTATGAGGGAAATTTAACTTCAGGGATATGACATAACTTGGATTTCTGATTGAACATGGCAAGGTGAGGCTATCCAGAACCTCCACACAGGATGGGACTATGAGGTTAAACTGATCCCCAGCAGTGCCCTTCCCTGCCTATTTATTTTATTTTATCAGTACTGCAGGCTCTCTCTGCAAACCCATCTAGTATCCCAGGACTTCTCCAGCTCATTTTATAGATGAGAAACTGAGTTGAATTACTTGCTCAACACAGCTAGTAAGTGTCTGCGGCCAGATTTGAACTCAGGAAGAGCCTCTGCACCATCTGACCATGATTTCAGATGTATAATGTATATCAAAATTCTTGCCTTCTTGAGGGAAAAGGAGAGGAAGGAGGGAATTTGGAATACACACAAAAATATAAAAAAACAAATACTAAAAAATGTTTTACATATAATTGAGAAAAATAAAATAAAAACATTCTTTAAAAATGATAAAAGAGTTGGAATTAGGGAGAGAACATTGCCTCAGAGTAAATGTTGGGATACAATCTCTAGGGGAAATATAGTAGTAATCCTGAAGTCCCCTGATCTTAAAAGTGCTATTGTTCTAACAATCTGTCTATCAATGATTCTAAACACCTTCTGGCCTTAGGAATATAATAATATTTCTCCCCCTAGATTTTTGTTCGAACAGTCTGTCTGTCAATCATTTTAAAAGTCTTCTGGCCTTAGGAATATAATAATCTCTCTCTCCCTCTGGGAAGATATAACAGAGATCCTGAGGTCCCTTCACCTTAGAATGCAATTGTTCTAACAATCTGTCTGTCAATGATTCTAAAGTCTCTTGGCCTTAGAAATATAATATTTCTTCTCCTAGAGTTTTGGGAAGATATATAGCAGTGATCCCGAGGTCTTCTGACCTTAAGAGTGCAATTGTTCTACCAATCTGTCTGTCAATGATTCTAATGTCTTCTGGCTTTAGGATAGTCCTACAAACATTACTGACTGTCAGATAATCTGTTGGTCAGTAATAACCAAGTTCTTGAGGCAATAGTGAATAGGTCACCCTTCAAACCTACCTGTAAACCCCAGCAAATAATATTTCTCCCCCTGGATTTTTGGGAAGATATAGTAGAGATTCTGAGGTCCCTTGACCTTAAACTGCTATTGTTCTAACAATCTGTCTGTCAATGCTCCTAAAAGTCTTCAGACTTTAGGAATATAATAATATTTCCTAACTTGTCCTTTAAATTTATCTTTTTTTTCTCCTGGTTCTTTGCTAAATTCTTTTGGAACTAAGCCCATTTCAATTGGTGTTACAATTACAATAAACTTTGCCTCTTGACTTGGAGATGGGTTCAAGTCTGCAAATTCTTTTTGAGACACTGTCTATGACCCCAACCTTTTGGGTTCTCCTTTTGAACCTCAACATATACATAGAGAATCAGAAATAAACAAAAGTAGAAGTAAAGTAGTAGTCCTTCTAAGACAACTTAAGAGAATCCTAGGAAAGACTGGATCTCCAGGAGTGAAAGTTTGGCTTGAATGAAGTGCAAACTGGACCAGTCTGACCCCACACCACTCACAGAATCAACAAACAACAAGCAGCGGATTGGGAAGGAATCCTCAGCCTCAGGAACTTTCATCACAGCTTTAGGCCACTAGTCAGTAGAATGTTGGAAGTCCTTTCCTCTGCCAAGCACAGCCGTCCTGGGCTGCTCTGCAGAAGAGAAGGTCCTTGCACACCTGGGGAATGCCATAGCAGGGGGGGAGACCCTGCTGGCCGTGGGCATTTGCCAGAGAGCGGCATTCCTGGTTTTAGTTTCAAGGCAAAGAGTTCAGCTGAAGTTAGTGTCCATCAGAGGGGCCCTGCAGAGCCACAGCATTTGTTGGACAGAGTGGTTAGGGAAGCCCTTGCCTGGTTTATAGAGCAGTGCCCAAGACAGAACTCAGAAAATAACTGTAAGAAGGACCCACACCATGGAGCTAGAACTTGATTATAATAATAAGCTGCTAAAAATAAAACAAAACAAAAATAAAATAAAAATGAGTAAATAGAAGAGAAAGAACTCAACCATAGATAGCTACTATTAGGATAGAGATTTGGGTTCATATTCAGATAATGGATAATGGAACTAAAAAAGCCATTTCTTTTTCAATTAGAAACATCAAATGGTAATAAGTCCCCAAAAGAGTTCTTGGAAAAACTTAAAAAGAATTTAAAAAATCAAATAAGAGAATTTGAGGAAGAAATAGGGGAAAAAATAGAAGCAATCCAAAAAAATTATCAACCAACTAAAAATAGAGAATCAAAAACTTAAGGAAGAAAATAATTCCTTGAAAACCTAGTACTGGACAAGGAGAAGCTAATAACATAAGACACCAAGAAATAATAAAACAAAACCAAAAGAATGAAATAGAAGAGAATGTGAAACATTTCACCAGAAAAACAACTGATCTAGAGAATAGATGGAGAAAAAAACAATATAAGAATTGTAGGACTATGTGAATAGTTATGATCAGAAAAAAGAATCTTGATATATTACAAGAAGGTAAGTATTAAGGAAAATTGCTTTTCAGTTCTAGAATAAGAAGGTAAAACAGAAATAGAAAAAAAATCTAACCAATCACCACTTGAAAGAGATCCTCAGAGATAAACTTAACAGGAATATCATAGCAAGTCTCAAAGCTTCCAGATTAAGGAGAAAATATTGCAAGCAAAAAGAAAATAAAGAAGTTTAAATATTGCAGAATTACAGACAGGAGTATATAAGACCCACCAGCTTCTACACTGAAGGACCATAAATCTTGGAACACTTTATTTTGAAGAGCAAAAGCAGTAAAGTTTTGACCAAGGATGAGTTATGCAGCACTGTATAATCCTGAATGGAAAAAAAAAAAGACACATTTTATGAATTGAAAGACTTTCAGGCATTTGTGACAAAAAAGCAGAACTTAATAGAAAATTCAGCATATAAGATTCAGAAGAAATATTAGGTAAACATTAACGACTAATTATAAGGGACTTAATAAGGTCAAAATTATTTCATTTTTTTAAAAGTATTTTTTGAACTAAATATAAAATAAAAAACAAAATAGAAAAAAGAAAAATAGAAAAAAAAAAAGCAAAACATTGTCAAGTGCCTAGCAGAACATCAGGGAAGATTCAAAATATGTAACAATTAAATTTTCATTTCCAGAAAGCATACATAATAATGGAAGAAATTATATTCATGAGTGTCCATCTTTTCTTTGCTTCCTTGAAGGTTATTCTTTTGTTCTCTGTTGAACACTTTTTATTTTATTCATTTTTTTGCCTTTCATCCCTCCTGCATACCCTAAGCAGGTTACAGTTAAGCACAGATATATATATATATAATCACACCCACACATATATACATATATATTCACACCTATACCTATATATATCTATATTACTCTAGGACCTGTGGTCTTTTATTGTGGCTACTTATAAGTCCTGCACAATTCTAATTATAGCTCCAGCATATTTGAATTATTTTTTTCTTATTTCTTGCAAATTTTTCTTTTAATTTAGGGATTTCAAAATTTGACTATAATATATCTATGCGTTTTCCACCAAGGATCTCATTTTTTATTTTATTTCTACTTTCCCCTCCTTTTCTATCACTCCAGAACAATTTTCATTGATTATTTTTTTGCATTATTGTGTCAAATTCTTTTTTTGATCACAGCTTTCGCAGTTTTTCCAATTATTCTTATATTTTCTCATCTTGATCTGTTTTCCAGATCTGTTGTTTTTCTTATAAGACGTTTCACATTGTGTTCTATTTTTTTCATTCTTTATATTTTGTTTTGTTATTGCTTGGTCTCTTCTAGCTTCACTGGCTTCCCTTACCCAATTCTAATTTTCAAAGAATTATTTTCTTCTTTAAGATTATGTATCAGCTGATTCAGGCCAATTCTAATAGATGTGATGGAATGAGTCATCTGCATCCAGAAAGAGGATTATGGAGATTGAACATGGATGACAACATAGTATTTTTACTTTTTTTGTTGTTGTTTTACCTTTTTTTCTTTCTCATTTTTCTCCTTTTTGATCTGGTTTTTCTTATGAAGCATGATAATTGTGTAAATATGTACATAAGAACTGCACATGTTTAAGATATTGGATTACTTGCTATCTAGGGATTGGGGGGTGAGATGAAGAAAAGGAGAAAAAATTTGGAATACAAAATTTTGCAAGGATGAATGTTGAAAATTATCTTTGCATGTATTTTGAAAATAAAAAAAACTATTATTAAGAAAAAGACTGTATATTCTTTTCTAGTAGATTACCTTTTAATAATCTTTTTGTTTTTCTTAAATAATTACTTTTTTTTCTTTTTAGTTTTTCCTCAATCTCTCTCACTTGATTTTAAAAGTCTTTTTGAGTTCTTCTATAAATTCTTTCTGGGCAGATAGCCATTTAATGTTACTCTTAGAGGTAGAAAAGACTTTTTTTTAAAACTTCACTGTCCTACTCTAAAGATGAACCTTCATCTTCTCGATTCCCATAGTAAGTTTCTATGGCTGGAGTTCTTTTTTCTTTGGCTGTTCATTTTTTTTTTTTAAAATAAGAATTATTAGTGTAATCACCTCTAATTGTGAGGTGGGGAGGATGGTACTTCTAGCTTCACTTCAGGTCTCTTCTTTGACCTGAAACTCTAAACCAAAAACCCTCCTCCTGCAAGTGCTCCCAGCCAGCAATGTCCTTCTGCTTCTGCACTCACCAGTTGTGCTGGCTTCTTCTTCCCCAGCCCCTTGTCTCTGCAGCACAGCTGGGTTTGGTGTCCCTAATCTTCAGAGGTACCCTCAGTCTTCTTGGACTCAGAGTTCTGCTTCCCCACACTTCCTGGAGGAAGTGAAAGTTCCTGTTCCAGCTGAGGCCCCAACCAAACCTAGCTTGCCCCCGGGGTCCCGATTTGCTATTTCTGTAGAGCTAACCTGGAGGTGGTTGTATTTCACTTGGCTAATCCCTGTCCTGAGGTCTTTATTTTAGTCTTCCTGGGTTATCCTAGGAGAATCCCTGTTCTGCCCCAAGTTTTCTTTGTTTTTCTCCAGTTTCTGTTTGCCCCAAGTGCAAATTTCTTCTATTTATGGGGAAATCTGGAGAATTTGAAATTTTCTGACTTACTCTGCCATCTCGAATCCTCCCGTTTCCTTCTTTTAAGTGAAAATATTATCATTACTCTTATGACTGACATCATTATTTGGGTAGTTTGAAAGGAAGGCTTTGCTTGAACTGTGTATGATGGGATTAAACTGCGGAGGAGAGACAAAAAGGAGTAATTATATAAATGAAGCAAGAAAGGAAGAATTGATACAGAAGAAGCAAGTGGGGGGAAGGGCTGGTAGAGGTAGACCCTTACTCTCATCAGAAATGGGTTAAAGAGAAAACAACATATACATCTAGAAGGATATAAAAGTCCTTTAAATTTAGAAAGAAATAATAGGACCAGGGTCAGGAAGAAATAAGAGGGCAGATAAGGGAGGGAGTTTTATAAGGGTATGTAGAGTAAAAATTGGGAGGGGGAAAGTTTATGGGAGAAACTCTTAGGTAGATTAAGGTGGAGAGTGGAGGGGACATTAAGACAGGTGTGGGTAGGTTAAGGAATAGGAAATCGAGATGGAAGTAGAAATAAATTAGGAAAGTGAGAAGGGATAGGGTACATAGGTGAAGAAGAAAAATAAGAAAAAATAGGTTGGAGGTTTGAAGTACCACTACATACCTGTCAGATTGGCTAGAATGACAGGGAAAGATAATGCTCAGTGTTGGAGGCAATGTGGGAAAACTGGGACACTGATACATTGTTGGTGGAATTGTGAATACATCCAGCCATTCTGGAGAAAAATTTGGAACTATGCTCAAAAAGTTATTAAGCTGTGCATACCCTTTGATCCAGCAGTGTTACTACTGGGCTTGTATCCCAAAGCGATTATAAAGAAAGGAAAGGGACCTGTATGTGCACAAATGTTTGTGGCAGCCCTCTTTGTAGTGGCCAGAAACTGGAAACTGAGTGGATGCCCATCAATTGGAGAATGGCTGAATAAATTGTGGTATATGAATATTACGGAATATTATTGTTCTGTAAGAAATGACCAACAGGATGATTTCAGAAAGGCCCGGGGAGACTTACATGAACTGATGCTGAGTGAAATGAGCAGGGCCAGGAGATCATTTTATACTTCAAAAACAATACTATATGATGGTCAATTCTGATGGACCTGGCCATCCTCAGCAATGAGATCAACCAAATCAGTTCCAATAGAGCAGTAATGAATTGAACCAGCTACACCCAGAGAAAGAACTCAGGGAAATGAGTGTGAACCACCACATAGAATACCCAATTCCTCTATTTTTGTCTACCTGTATTCTTGATTTCCTTCACAGGTTAATTGTACACTATTTCAAAGTCTGATTCTTTTTGTGGAACAAAATAACTATATGGACATGTATAAATATATTGCATTTAACATATACTTTAACATATTTAACATGTATTGGTCTACCTGCCATCTGGGGGAGGGGGTAGGGAGAAAAAGGGGAAAAATTGGAACAAAAGGTTTTGCAACTGTCAATGCTGAAAAATTACCCATGCATATATCTTGTAAATAAAAAGCTATTAAAAAAAAGGTTGGAGGGAAATTTAGAGCAAGTAATTATATAACTTAGAATGAAAATGAGATGAATTTACCCACAAAACTGAAACAACAGAACTATGTGGTATTGGTTAAAAAATGGAGAGGAGGATTAGAGGAACAAAGTAGAAATACAATACATAATGTGGAAGGACTAAAGTGACTTTGTGTTTGACAAATGCATTATTTGGTTAAAAAAATTGTTGAGAAAATTGGAAAGCAGACTAGAAGGAATTGGGCATAGACCAATAAGATAAGATCAAAATAGCTACATGGCCCAGAAAGTTAGAAGAACATGGAATAGGCTCATGGATAGGACAATAACGTGAAGAAATAAGAGACAGAGAGTTGAGGTATAAAGTGGATAATTCTATTATTTTAAATTTAAAAGCTCTTGTATAAATAAAGCCAATGTAGCTAAGATGAAAAGGGAAATAAAATTGAGGGTATGGGGAGGAAGCTTTCATAGAAAATGACTCAGAGATCTCATTTCTCAAGTATATGGAGAACTTTATCAAATTTATAAGTATATGAGTAATATCCCAATTGACGAATGGTCAAAGAGTATGAATAGGTAGTTTTTTGATGAAGAAATCAGGACTATTTATAATTATATGAGCAAATACTTTAAATCATAGAAGAGAAAAATACAAATTTAAAAAACAGATATAATCTTATACCTCTCAGATTGACTAAAATGATAGATGCTTTTCAATTGAGGCATAACTAAATAAGTTGTGGTATATGATTGTGATAGAATACTGCTGTGATATAAGAAATGATGATCTGGTTGATTTAGAAAAACAAGGAGAGACTTGGATCTATAAGGAAAGATGCTATTCTTCTCCAGAGAGAGAACTAAGAAATAGAAATGTACATATGTATAGCATATACATGAATATATGTATGTGTGTATGTGTGTTTATAGTTGTGTGTAACTGTAGCTTTCACTGGAATTTGGAGGTGGGGAGAGGAAAAAACCAAAAACAAAAATACACATGAGTGAACAAAAGAAAATCTAAAAGGAAGAACAGAAAATCTGGGTTGTTTTGAAAATAATGTGTAGGATTTATTACATAGATTTTCATGAATTAGAAATTTATTGTTTTATATTTACTCTTCTCTTTTATTCTATGTGTATGTGGAAATGTTCTTTTTTGCCCTTTTAAAATTTTTGTAATTAAGTTTGAAATGAATAAAACATTAAAAAAAAATAAGAGTTGGCGTTAGGACTCCATCCTATAGAAAAATATGAGATCCAAACAGATGAAACAACTCAATAATGATGATGATTATGATAATTAATAATAATAGCAAACATTTTAAATATAATATAATGCTTTAAGGTTAGTAAAACACTTTATAAATATTGTCTCTTTTTATTTTCACAGCAACGTTGGGAGGTAGGTGCTAATTTTATAATTGAGGAAACTGAGACAGGTAGCATTTAAGTGATTTGCCTATTACCATATAGCTGATCTTCCTGTCTCTAGGTCCTATGCTTCTTTCCTGTATACCATCTAAATGCCCAAATCTCCAAGGAGCTGGAAAGAGCCTACAGGACTTAGTATCTCTTGCTCATGTGATGTCAAAAAGTCTTTTCCCCTCTCAAATTCATCACCATGTTCCACTCTCATTCTTACTATTCTCCTAGCTATTTCAGTCTCTGTCCCACAGTGGGCAAAGCATGAAAGTCTCCTAAAGCAAGCAAATTCAAGGCCTGTGTTCAATTTACATAATTTAGGAAACAGGAAGAACATGAGACTGGGAATCATTCTATTATTCTGTGTATCATTTTATAGAATCAATCATTCTCTGTTTTGCAGAATGCTCCCCTTCCTCACCTCCAACTTTTAAGGTCCTTGGTTTCCTTCACATCTCAGCTCAAATCTCATCTTCCACAGGAAGCAAGAGGGCTTTTCTAGTTTCCCCACCTGGTAGTGTCCTTCTCAAGCCAAAATCTTCCTCTTGACAAAAAATTCCAGAGCTCTGAGTTTTGTTTCCTATAGCAAGGTGCCTGTCTAATCCATCTTCCATGTGAGAGCCATTTGAAGACAACTCAGGTCAGTCAGTCAATAGGTATTTATTGTTTCTTTGCACTATATTTATTATTTATTGTAAATAAGCACTACTATAGTACTGTGCTAAGCCCTGGACACTTAAAGAAAGGCAAAAGAGAGTACCTGTTCTCAAAAGCTCAGAGTCTAATTAGGGAAACGATCTGCAAATAATTATGTACAAACAACATATATACAGAATAAATTTAAGACAAACAACAGAAGGAGAGACATTAAGGAGGATGGAGAAAAATTTCCTATATAAGGTAGAATTTTAGCTAGAATTTGAAGAAAGTTTTTTCTCTTCTGTATCATCTCCAAATAATTTTCTGACAAATGTTGGGGGAAGAGAAGGAAAAGTCTCATATAAGAAGGAACATTTAAGTCAGTGGTTCTCAAATTCTTTTTCTCAGTATCTTTACGGTATTAACAACTATTGAGAATATGTCCAGAATTTTTGTTTATATAGGTTACATAATAGATATTTATCATAAATAGAAAAAAATAATTTTGAATTTGTAGACCCGTTGAAAGGATTTCAGAGACCCTCCAGGGTTCACTGCACCACACTTTAAGAACCACTGATTTAAGTTGAGCTCAGTGTGGCTAATAAAAGCTAGGAAAGTTCAGAAGGGTCTTTAAACATAATAAAATAAGTGAAAAGTCTTATCCTAGACTCAATATGAATCAAAACTTTTGGACCCCTACCATTTGATTTAATAAAACAATATTCTAATCATTGGACCAGATCTGCTGATGTGATTAGATAACATTTATAACAAACATATAAATCCAAGTATCTCTTCTTTTTTTTAAAATAGTATTTTTTCTCTAATTGTAAAATCAATATTTAACATTTGTTTTTTCTTTTTAAATTGAATTTGAAATTCTTTTCCTATCTTCTCCCCCAAATCCCATCTTTCCCCAACCAGTAAGCAATTTGATAGATGTTATACATGTACAATCTTGCAAAACGTATTTCCATATTAGTCATATTGTGTAAGAACATAATCCCCGCCCAAAAAAAACCCCATAAAAAATGAAGTAAAATTAGGATGTTTTGACCTGTATTAAGTTTTCATTAAGTTCTTTGTCTAATTATAGATAACATTTTTCATCATGAGTCCTTTGGAATTGTCTTGGATCATTGTTTTGCTAAGAATAGCTAAGTGTTATTCACAAATTATCTTCATAAAACATTGTTCTTACAATATTCTCTTTGTTCTGTTCACTTCATTTTGCATCAGTTCATGCAAGTCTTTTCAGGTCTAAGCACCTCTTTCGAATGTCTAGTTCCTTCAATCTGTCCTCATACAGCAGAATCTCAAGGCCCTAAACCATCCTGGTACCCCTCCAATAAACCTTATTCTACAGTATCAGCATCCTTCTTAAAATGTGGCACCTAAAATTAAGCATAAACTAAAAAGTGTTTGAGTCAGATAAACATCTAGGTTATTTTCCTATAATCAAGTTTCTTAAAAGGAGATATTTATTTATAATCCTCATCGCCACGATATTTGTCTATTAATATGTGGTTTCAAAATAAGAGGAAGTTGTGTGCTTGATGAATTATTAGTCTTGTCAAATGAGTTACCTGGGACTTGGTATTTGGAATGCCATAAACTCTGTGCTTTCTGAACACAGAAGGAATACATATCATTAGACATACTTTTCCAAGAGTGTGAACAAAAGACTATAATAGTTCCTTCACCCTGAAGCCTAAGCAGAAAACTCAGTAAAGTTAATATGGGGCATTTCTAGTGAATAAATAATATTTTATCCAGATGATGCCATAGACTTTATACCATACCATTTAAGATTTGGGTAAGAACCACCTTATCCATTGGCTTATGCTTTAGAGTCTTAAAAGATTATGTAAAGACTTAGAGCCATCCCAAATAGACTTTGGACTTTGGACAGAAAATGCCATCTGCATCCAGAAAAAAAAAAAAAAAAACAACTAAGGAGACTGAATATAAATCAATACATGTTATGTTCACTTCTTTTTTCTGTTTTTTTAAAATTTCTCTCGTGGTTTTTCCCTTTTGCTCTGATTTTTCTCTTGCAAGATGATTCATAAAGCAATGTGTATTAAAAATAAATAAATTTACTAGGGAAAAAAAGACTTAGAACCAGTAAGAACCAGTATATTTCTTAGTTGAGAGATCAACTTAGTTGATTCTTTTACTTACAACCTATGTTCATGAAGGCTGTGAATGAAACAAGGGAGAGAATATACCTGTTTGTTACCTAGATTCTCAGAAAGGAGATAATTTTGCTAAAGAACCTTGATAAGCAAGGTACACAACAGACAATAGATTTCACATTGATCTTTTAACCATAAGTACTGTTATCTTTGCAGGTATAATTAATTGTTGGAAGGCCCAGATTTCTGGTGCATGCATATATATATATATATATATATATATATATATGCTAGTTTCCAAGTTCTTATGTTAGTCCTGTAGGCCTGAATAAATAAGGTAATGGATTGGGTTCCCTTCTTCATTATTATGAATCTAGCTCTATCAAAGCTTCTTGTGCCTTCATCTGTAGTGGATCAGAGAAAGTAAAGTGGTCCTATGAGAGGATGCCCATCATGGTGACCTGGTAAAAGGTCCAAGTGAATAAATAAGGAGATCAAGATAAACTGCGGCTTGAGATCATATAATGTGTCTTCTATCTCTCTGATTCTAGTGGAAGGCCTTGGGGTGTTACTGTAGGTTGGTAAGAACCTGTCAGATAGCCAACAAAGTCAGATTCCTTAAGAGCAGATCAAGTCACTTTTACTTGACAAAGCAAGTCAAAAAAAAACCCCATTTATTAAGCAGCTGCTATGTAACCTGGCACTATGTTAGCATAGTGGAGTTACCAAAAAAAAAATGGAATTATAAAAAGAGACCAAAGATAATTCCTTCCTTCAAAGAGCTCACAATCTAATGGAAAAGACATTAAGCAAATACAAACTATATACAGGATAAATAAGAAAAAGAGAGAAGGCACTAAAAGTAAGAAGATTTTAGAAAAGTTTCTTGTAGATGAGATTTTAGCTGAGACTTGAAGTCAGGAAATCAAAGAAAACCCGGGAAACAATCTATTCCTTGGAATAGATGGAGATATCAAAATAAATTACCATCTCCTGGTCTTGTAGGTTTTGGAATATATAATTTGTAAAACATTGCTGAGGGGGCAGCTAAGCTGGCACAGTGGATAGAGCACCAGCCCTGAAGTCAGGAGGACCTGAGTTCAAATCTGCCTCAGACACTTAATACTTCCTAGCTGTGTGATCCTGGGTAAGTTTTTAACTTAACCTATTTGCTTCAGAAAACAAAACAAAACAAACATTGATGAGGTCTTTGGATATATCCCTACTGGAACTCATAAATATTGGAAAATTTTATATCAGTGATGTGTGGGGATGGCGACCAACAAACAACCCAAAATAATTCAAATGGACATTTCTTGAAGCCAGAGCAGAAAGCAGTTTATTCATTTCCTGCAGGAAAAAGGTGTTGCCTTCACCTGTATCTTAGTCTAGTGAAGGTAGGCAAAGTAGAGGTAGCAAAGCACAGTTTTTATACCCTAAACAATTTTTACCCCACCTTGGGTCCCACTGTCTATCCTGGGAATCCATTCCATCCTCAAGGTACAAGAATAGGGAGGCTATAGATTACAAAGCAATTTGTGTGAGATTAAGCAAGCATACAAACAAGTGGGGGGGTGGGGCGTGTTCCTGGAACTGTAGCCCTAAACTATGTGTCAGTTTTCCGAGAAGGCCTCAGGCCAATCCCACTTAATCCCTCCTTTTTTTGTGCGTCCATTTGAGGACTTCTCACACCAATCCCAATACAATTTTTTTTTGTTTGTTTTGCTGAGGCAACTGGGGTTAAATGACTTGCCCAGGGTCACACAGCTAGGAAGTCTTAAGTGTCTGAGATCATATTTGAACTCAGGTCCTTCTAACTTCAGGGCTGATGTTCTCTCCACTGTGCCACTTAGCTGCCCCCCAATACAATTTTTAAACTTCTATATTTCACCTTCAGGACTTCCCCTATCTTCTTGACTTATGGGCTCCCACCCTTTATTCCCCATTAATTGGATGTTACAGAAATTACAGGACATGAATTTCTACCTCTCCTTTCTGAGCCAGTCCCTGCTCCCAAGGAGCTTACATTCTTTTGGGAGAAAATAAACTCCACCCTTGATTATTCCTTGATGTCCTTGGGAGTTTCAATTTTCTTATTTAAGTTTCATTTCTCCAATTTAATTTTCATAATGTGAAAAACAAATGCCCTTCATTTCTCACAATCCCACTTTTTTTTTTTAAATAATTTGGTTTCCACATCCGTTTCTAACGACTCACATTTGGCTAATTTTCTTTTACATCCCACTTCATAAAAGTCTATTAACCCCTGCACAGATCTCCTTACACAGGATGGATAATTAATCCCTCAATTCTCCACTAATTCTGCTGTATTAGGAGTGAAACTTCCAATTGTAACACATGTTCCTCCTCTTCCTGCCATTACCTTTCTAGAATCATTTCATTTTCCCATGCCATTCTGCTAGTAGCATCTAACTATTGTGTTATTCCCTTCACTGCCTCTCTGGTGTAATTTATCCAATAATATTTACTCATCAGAGTAGGAATGACTCAAATCCAGAACTAGATTTCTAGCCTTGAATTCATCAGTTATTATCCTTGACTTAATTCTTCCTGATTCAATCTTTCTTATTTCATCAGATGCTAAGGTAAAAGGAATAGCCAGTTGGATTAGTGCAATTCCTTGGCAAAGCAGGTTTGAGAGAATTACCTCCACTCAATGTTTGCTTGGGTTATGCTCATCTGATATATTGCCAGAGCTTTCCTCAGTTATACACCAGACTTGGGTACATACCCTTATAGTCCCTAGAGTTTTGAGTCTTTCACCCTGCTTTGAGAGGCAAGCTGATTGATCTCCAGAGGTAAGGGACCAGTATAAAGCATTGTAATTCTCTCCAGAAATGTTATTTTGGGCACAGGAGGAATTCACTCTCATGTTTTTCCATACCCAAAGGGAATGGTACTATTTGGATTGGGGCAACCTATAGCTCAGACACAGAAAATGCTTTTTGTTTAGACTCTTTTACAGAATACTTTACCAGTTCTACCCAGGTATTGGTGTCTATCACTTGTCTTAAGTCCTTAATTTGATTTCAAATCTTCCTAAGAGATCTATACCTATTACATGAATAACCAACATATTCTTTGATCTGCATTTTCTAAATATCTGTACCTTGTAGCAAACTAAATAGTATTCTAATTTGGTAGTTCCATAAAAACCTCTTTTTCTATTAGGACACAATTGACAAGGATAGTCAGGTCTCTATAAGTCTATAATTTGACAAGCTTCAAACTGAATTGTTTATGCAATATCCTTTAACTCAAATCTTAACCCAATGTCCCCATCCTAAACCTCAAATGCTATTGTAGCAAGGGAATAGCATTAATCCTATATAATCTCTCCCTTTTTACAGGGTTGATGGACTCTTTACAGGAAATCCACTCAGACACTGGGTTGTTTGTGGTCCATTCAGCAACCAGTTCCAATACCTTCCCAAACATATGGGACCCAACGTTTCTTGGGGTATGGGGATGATGATCTCAATTTTCTGAAACTACTTTCTGCTGAGAATGACCATTGAGCTGGGTCATCCTACAGGGTCATATTTGAAGGGGCTTAAGCTGATTGAAGATCCACTAGGTTGTCATATGCCTGAAGTTGACCAATACAGATATCTAGTGCTGGTGAACTGCTCAAAGTCTAGAAGAAAACAAACTTAAGAGAACTATAGAAAGAGGGTGAGAGAACACTAAGAGAAAAACTCTCATTCTTGGGAGGTGTGTTTATACCTTCCCTGAAGATCTGGTAAATATTTAGACATCTCTTTTAATAGAGACTACATTATAGCCCAAAGCAATTTTCAGAAAGGGAATCTCATTAGAATAATAGAGATATTTATAAAATCCTTCCTTCACAGATCTCATAACCCAACTTCTTACATGAGGTAATATATATGTTTTTTAGATAAGTACCCCTATAATTGAACAAGTTTCAGGAGAAAGAGGTTCAATGGCAATTTCAGGAGTCACTTGAGTCCTTAGCCTAGGACCAATAAAAATAGATTTCACAAGAGCCTTTGTAGCCTATTTGTAGGCTTGGCTTGGCTCTGGGATTAGAAGCGAAGATGCTTAAAAACCACTCAGATTTCTATAAATTTTCCCACGGATGCAACAAAACATTCCATAAGTTATATCTCTCCAAGAAAACTTGAATATATTAAAATCCTCTTCTCCAAACCAAATATCAATAAAATAACAAGTTCCACAGACAGTTGTATCAGTTGTTTTGGCATTTACATAAGGTCCTTAAAAGCCCTTATTTCATACAAACACATACATCTAAGCAAGAGATAGATGACCAGGCCAAATACTCATTTACCTAATTATATAGATAGAATGACTACATATTTTTAGATCGAAAACAGCAAAATATTACATACTTGATCTATGCTTATGACTACTATTGACCACTTATTCTGATTACAGAGATTACAATTTTCTATAAGAGGAAAAAGCAGAGGCATGATTATAATAGTATCAAAATTGATCCTTCAGGGCCTCAGCCCAAGGGCACAGTCGACAACTAAACATGTAGTAACAATCCTACTTTAGCCGATTGAGCTCTCAAATGGTGGATTACTAATTTAATAATTCATTAGATAATCATTCCCAAATTCAAAACTCAAAACAATAACAGTTATAATCCCAAGATTTCATCTCAATTGCAAGTTTCACTAATAAGGTTTTTCATCCTAAACTATTCCATGTGCCTGTAGAGCAGGCATTATATTCATAAACAATGAGACCATGATGCACTTAATAAATATTAGTTAATTTGCTGACTGGGTTTTGAAATAACCACTTTCAGAGAATTTGCAGTTAACCAGAAATCTAACAAACTTCTCTTAGAAGTTCCTTGCATTGCTAAGCAGTTGAACCTTTGATATAGCATCGCAAATGACTTTGCCTTAAAACTTGAAAAATAAAAACATACATTCAGTTATTAACAACATGTAAATGTAAGCTATTCCTTTAAACAATAGAAGCAATTAATTTTAAAGTAATTTCATTTAACCAACGGGGGTGGTGGGTGGTGGCAGAAGTTGAGGGGGTAAGCTCCAGTGGTGGGTTTGTTCTCTCACTAAAAAGAAGCAGCCACACCTAGAGGGCTTCACCTTCCCAAGCCAACAGATCTTACCCTTTCCCCTTTCCTCATGTCATGTAGTGTCCCTCCTAACTGTACTATGCTTTGCGACCCCATTTCTCCTTACAGCTAACTCTTTTAGGATGCTAAATCCCATTCAGGTTTTACTTGCCAGCTAAGGGTGTGCACCAACCTCAAAGGGTATTTCCTTTCTCCTCGCAAAGAGCAAGTGTCATTAAGGAACTTGCCCTTTCCATCATTAATTATCAAAACCCCTTCCAATGCTCTCCCACTCTCCCATTTACCATTCCTGATGTCTATTCTATCCCTCCATTTTTGGGACCTGGAACCACATCATTTGGTGCCAGCCAAAAACATCCTGCTCCTCTCTGTGCCCTCCAACATCTCTTCTCTCTTTCTCCAACAACCTATCACATCAATAATCCTTAACAATTTTAGGTTTCAATATTACAGCAATAACCCCAAACAACATAATTATTAGTTTCACAATTTTCATTAGTGATAGCCAAATCAATATAACATAGCTTATCATAAAAATGGATAGGAATTTCATATAATTTACAATCAAGTCTAGTTTTAACATACATACCAACTGAGAAAAAAATTATTTTAAAAATCAGTACATTAGCTTGTGAGATTCTAACTAGATGTTCCATTCAAACTATCAATTGTTTTTGCAAATCAATCTTTCTTGTCTGTTTTTAAAACCACCTTTTTTTTTTTTAACTTTAAGATTCACAATATAGGCAATATTTAAATAACTTTGGCCCAAATTTCATAGAACTTATACATATATGTCCCAGCAGAGATGACTAAATTTTAAAGCATAGGTCATAATTTTTACAAATTACCCAATATACAATTTATAAATCAATATATTTCATTTAATCAGGAGATACAAACATGTGATCTCTTTAGTTAAGTTACCAGAGAACTTTGTTTTAATAATCATATTTTTAACTTTTAACTTATTTTAAATTTAACTTTCTAGTAGCAATACTACAATATTAATGCACACATATTTCTAAAATCTTATTCCCAAATGCATCAGTTGAAAGTAATTCTATCATATGCCATTTAAATTTAAAGACACAGTAATTTAGGTCACATTTTTGGGAGAAAATTCCTTTTCCCCCTCAAAAACTCCATTTTTCTAGACTGCTTGAAATCTTTTAAATAAACTATAAAAATATTGGATTTAACGTATACTTTTATCATGTTTAACATATATTGGATTACTTGTAATCTAGGGGAGGAGGAAGAGAGAAATGGGGGGGAAATTAAAACACAAGGTTTTGCAAGGGTTAATGTTGAAAAATTATCCATGCACATCTTTTGAAAATTAAAAAGCTTTAATTTTTTAAAAAATTAAGCTAAGAAAAGCATAGAAAATGGGGCAGCTAGGTGGCATAGTGGAGGGAGCACCAGCCTTGAAGTCAGGAGGATCTGAATTTAAATTTGGCCTCAGACACTTAACACTTCCTAGCTGTGTGACCCTGGGTAAATCACTTAATCCCAATTGCTCAGCAAAAAAAAGGAAAAAAACCAACATAGAAAACAAAACATAGACAACACAGACTCAAACACAAACTGCTTTTTAAATTCCTAAAGTGCTGCATAGGAACTATCTTCCAGATTGAAAGACATTTACATATGAATTTAACTTTTGACATACTCAATTCTCAGAGGATCTATTCTGGGCCAAATGGTACCTCCTCCTAAATAGTGTCCTCCCAATGGAGCTACAGTATTTTATCATTTTCTTATTTTTTCAGTTGTTCTGTGTTCTGATATTTAATTTGGTATAGGTCATTTACAGTGGGATTATCCCCTTCCCTCAATCACCCAGAGTGGCTTACTAGGTGCTGCCCCTTTCGATGGATCACTAATAATCCCAAGAGCCCCCTTTCAGCTCGGTTTACTAGGGGATGTCCCTTTCAGCATTTACCTGTGGGCTATAGGCATATATTCTGTGTGATTGTTCCTCTCACCAGCCAGCTTTCTCTCTGTTAGTCTGTCAGAGCTTCTTTTGGTTTCTGCTCTGGCAATTCCCTTTCTCCAGGCTCCTACTTTCCCACAGTGGGCTCTCTCCAGTCAAGTCCAAAGATTACTGGGGCTGCTCCCCTGACAGGTGCCTGCCTTTGGGAATGGAGAGTCAGTCGCCAGTGAGTAAGCACAAATCCCGGATGAGTCCCCAGAAAACTGTATGGGACAGTGAACACTAACCCAAAATAACTCAAATGAACATTTCTCAGAGCCAGAGCAGAAAGTAATATATTCAATTCCTTCAAGAAAAAGGCAGCACCTTCAGCAGTATCTTAGTCTAGTGAAGGGAAGCAAAACACAGGCAGCAAAGAGCAGTTTTTATACCCTAAAGCAATTTTTACCCCACCTTGGGCCCCAGCTGTCCCTGACTTCATATCAGGGCTCACTGTCTATCCTGGGAATCCATTCCACCCTCAAGGTACAAGAACATGGAGACCATAGATTATAAAGTGGTTTGTGTGAGATTAAGCAAGGCTACAAGCAAAGGAGGATTTTCCTGGAATTATAGCCCTAAACTATGGCAAGGGTCAGTTTTCCAAGAAGGCCTCATGTCCATCCCACTTGGTGGTCCAGAACAATTGGAGAGATGTATAAGAATTGATCCACCCAAGGAGAGAGGTAGACAAGGGATGGGAGCAAAGAGAGAACAATATTATTTCAACCATCTTAAACCCAGTGTTAGCTAAGCATGGTCTGGGTATTCTTGTCTCTGGGTGGGGCTCAAAGCCTGGGTGAGCTAGAGATGAACCATCTTCCCTAGGCTACACAAGTTCCTCATTATGTTAGGAGCAAGAAAAATACTTGAGGAAGCTCAATGGTGGAATTCCTAAGTGGAAGCAGGTTTTGGGGTTCCTACTTTTCTTCTGATTAATGTGATAAAGTGTGTTTAACCATCTACAAATTGTTCATTTAGTATAAGGCTATACATAACTAGATCTGGTTCAGTGCTTGAAATAGTTCCTTATGGTTTTATGTGGGTAGCTATGTGGTACGGTGGATATAGTATCATGCCTGAAGTGTCAAGAAGATTCATCTTCCTGAGTTCAATACTGGTCATTTAACCCTGTTTGTCTCAGTTTCCTCATCTATATAATGAGCCAGAGAAGGAAATGGCAAACCATTCTGTCTTTGCCAAGAAAACTCCAAATGAGGTCATGAAGAGCCAGACAGGACTGAAACTACCAAACAGCAATAAAAATGGTGTTATGACCCTGTCTGGACTGCCTAACATAATGGCTGGCAACATCTGATCAAAGGAAGAGAGATAATCAAAAACCTCCTTGAGATCCTCTACATTGGGAAATAGAAATAATTTCTTGTCAGATAACAGGTGACTAAGTGAGATAAGAATCATGATAATAGTGCTTTAAAAATGTAATGTTATTTTTAAATTTTCACCTAGTGGGATATTCATGAAGTGTTGAAAGTATTTAAACAAACCCCTCATCATGTTATGTGGGATCCCCTCTGGCAGATTTTTTGAAAGGACATGAACATGAATTGCACAGAACTGGTCGGTATATATTGTTTTCAATTTGCATCATAGGAAGGATATTTCATATAGATAAGAAAACAAATCTACTGGAATATTGGAGGTTTACAAGATGCTTTCCATATGATAATACTTCTATACAGATTGAGCAGGAACAGATTGAGGAAGGAAACTGAGGCTCAAAGAGAAAAATTGACCTGTCTGTTTTCAGACAACAAATAAGTGACAAGACTACCTTGACAATGAGGTATGGGGGAAGCTCCAGAGGTATAGGTATATAAGGGAAAGGAAAAAATCATGTGCCAGACACTGTGCTAAGTGTTTTACAGATGTCTCGTTTGATTCTTACACTAACCCTGGAAAGAGTTGTCATTATTATTCCCCATAACTTATCCAAGTTTACACAGCTAGTAAGTGACTGAAGTTGGATTTGAATGCAGGGATTCCTGACTCCAGGTCACCTAGCCACCTCAATTCATAAACAATTTACATTGGTCCAGAAACCTTGATCTTTCTACCCTGAAAGACTCTTGGACACTCACCATGCTGCTGATAAGACAAGCAGCTGATTCAACCTCTTATCATTTGTTTTCTGAAAGATATTTTAATGCTTCTTAGAGCATATGCAGCTTTGCAAAGCTTTATTCCAAATATGGCTCTGATACTTCAATCTTGACTCTTAAGTCCTCACCTATAGGATTGCCTAGGTGGCAGTGATGGGAGATTTAAACTGAGTTTCAAGGGATGAATTTCAAGAGAAAAGAGAGGCATGGACCTATTATTCTTTATTTTTTATTTTTTTTTATTTAATAGCCTTTTATTTACAGGATATATGCATGGGTAACTTTACAGCATTAACAATTGCCAAACCTCTTGTTCCAATTTTTTACCTCTTACCCCCCCACCCCCTCCCCTAGATGGCAGGATGACCAGTAGATGTTAAATATATTAAAATATAAATTAGATACACAATAAGTATACATGACCAAAACGTTATTTTGCTGTACAAAAAGAATCAGACTCTGAAATATTGTACAATTAGCTTGTGAAGGAAATCAAAAATGCAGGTGTGCATAAATATAGGGATTGGGAATTCAATGTAATGGTTTTTAGTCATCTCCCAGAGTTCTTTTTCTGGGCATAGCTGGTTCAGTTCATTACTGCTCCATTGGAAATGATTTGGTTGATCTCGTTGCTGAGGATGGCCTGGTCCATCAGAACTGGTCATCATATAGTATCGTTGTTGAAGTATATAATGATCTCCTGTGGACCTATTATTCTAAGTTCCTGTGGGATAGGACTATCTCCTATTTCTACTATAAGAACTTCTTGGGTGTTTTGTTTCTTTTTGTTTGTTTGTTTTTAATACTCACATTATTTCTATTTGGTTGGATTGGAAAGTGGTATTAAGGTTTTCTCAAATACTTTTGATGATGCTTAGGAAACTATCAGATTAAGGTATTATATATATTTACAAGTGTAAGAGTTAATTGGGTTTGGATTTTCCTCCTCCCCCATGTTTGGGTTGGATAACCACTGAAATCCCTTCCAAGCTCCCTTAAATTCTGTGATTCTGTGATCATTTTGTCTCTACTAAAGTAGGGCAGTATTATAAACACAATAGATCTCAGTAAAACTTGATGAAAAAATAAATGTGACTTAGAAAAAATTAGTCTTTTGTGTGAGGTGAGAGGAAATGTATTTTATTTGCTACTAACTTAATTCTTATCCTCTAACCATATAAGGATGAACTCCCCCCCACCCAACTCTTGAATTCTCATGCTGAATTTCTACCTGGTTGGAGAGGAAGGATAGTATTGAAGGGACTTTTAGTGATGCTTAGGAAATTGTCAGGTTGTACTTTGCAGGTGTGGAAGAAAATAATAGTATTTTACAGGCATGCTGAGATGCTGGTGGGTGAAGGGAAGAATGCATTGTTCTTATATGCCTGAAAAGGGTTTTTCTCTATAGGTTTTGCATAGTTCACATAGGGAAGAGAATATAATTCGTTAATTGTTATTTTGTGAAATTTTAGAATCACAGATTTAGGACTAAAAAAAAATCTTAAGGTCATCCAATTCAACCCCCACATTCTATAGACGAAGAAACTGAAACTCCAAAAAGTTAAATGTACCTGCCAAGTTATAAATGTGGATAGAATGATAGATGCATTTATTAAGTTTTTCTACATGTGGAATATTGTATTAAATACTAGTGCTACTCGAATGTTTGTGGCGGCCCTCTTTGTAGTGGCTAGAAAGTGGAAACTGAGTGGATGCCCTTCAGTTGGAGAATGGCTGAATAAATTGTGGTATATGAATATTATGGAATATTATTGTTCTGTAAGAAATGACCAACAGGATGATTTCAGAAAGGCCTGGAAAGACTTACACGAACTGATGCTGAGTGAAACGAGCAGGACCAGGAGATCATTATATACTTCAACAACAATACTATATGATGATCACTTCTGATAGACCTGGCTATCCTCAGCAACGAGATCAACCAAATCATTTCCAATGGAGCAGTAATGAACTGAACCAGCTACGCCCAGAGAAAGAACTCTGGGAGATGACTAAAAACCATTACATTGAATTCCCAATCCCTATATTCATGCCCACCTGCATTTTTGATTTCCTTCACAAGCTAATTGTACTCAATTAATTACAATGTAATTGTAATCAGAGTCTGATTCTTTTTGTACAGCAAAATAACAGTTTGGTCATGTATACTTATTGTGTATCTAATTTATATTTTAATATATTTAACATCTACTGGTCATCCTGCCATCTGGGGGAGGGGGTGGGGGGTAAGAGGTGAAAAAATTGGAACAAGAGGTTTGGCAATTGTTAATGCTGTAAAGTTACCCATACATATAACCTGTAAATAAAAGGCTATTAAATAAAAAAAAAAAAGAAAAAGAAAAAGAAAAAAAATACTAATGCTACTAATAAAAGCATACCAGTTACTGCCCTCATGGAATGAACATTCTAGTGAGGAAAGAGAATACATAAAGGAAAACTGAAAGACAGAAGATTATGGCTAGAGATAACCAAGAAATGCCATAGAGAGCTGAAACTGAACATCAGCTTTATTTATGTTTTTAAGATATTAAAATAAAATTTATTATAAGTTAAAAAGGAAAGTGTGTGTGTGTGTGTGTGTGTGTGTGTGTGTGTGTGATAGTAACAAGAATATCATGATGGGATTGCAGCAATCTCGTATTTAAAGCTCAAAGGGGATGTAAGTGGAGTCCCAAATAGCTAAAACACAGGCCAAAATAAGAATTTTTTAAAACGATAGTGTTAACTCTGAAGTCCATTCATCTTCAACATCCCAAATATTAATAAATAACATATTCCACTCAACTAGTAAGTTATTAAGTACTTACTATGTATTGCCAAGCACTGGAGATAGAAAGAATGACAAAAACCAATCATTACTCTTGATATGTTCACAGTATAATGGGAGAAACAACATGCAAACAACTATGTGCAAGCAAAGTATAAAAAAAGAGAAATGGGGGCTAAACTCTAAGGGAAGGCACTTAGATAAAGAGGAGGGGGAAGGACTTGTTGGAGAAGATTGGACTTTAGCTGAGACCACAAATATCATGAGAAGTTGCTGATAAAACTAGTATTGGATTTTACCTGAGACCACTAATATCATGGGATAGCTGCTCATAAGACTAGCAATTCTGACATTGGATTATCTAGTTACTAAGTTTTGACCTCCAGATTTTTCTTGGTCAACTATATTTCATATATTTAATTATATAGGACCTCTAAGTTTGGAACTCAAAGAGATAAAACCTAGCATCTAGGATAGCTACATATTCCTCAAATTAACCAGTCAAATGATGTTTTGCAAATAAGGCTTTTCTTCCATCATCAACAGTTCTCCTTGGGGAACCTTCATGATGGTTTAACAGAAGCAATTCCAATTCCATTTGATTTAATTAGAATTGAACATTTAGATAAAGTGGAAGCTGACTTAACACAGCACAGGATTATTCCATGGGTAGAATCCAATTTTCTGGTGAGGAAAGAATGGAGGCCCAAGTGGAGTCAGCATGGCTGAGATATCCAGGAAGGGTTATAGAGGCCTAGAACTGAGAAAGATTAGATCTAAGTTAGCCTATCATAGCACAGGGGTTTCCAGGGGTTAAAAAGCCCAGTTTTTCAGTTACAATAATCCAAGTGGCAATGGAAGGCTGGAGATGTCTAAGAAGTTAGTTAACTAGAAAAATCAAAACATACTCAGGTCCTCTGATGCCAAATACATTTTCTTTCCAAAACTGTGCTCTTACAAATTATCCTAGAACCTAAACTCTAAAAATAAAATTAAAACAAAATAACACTCTAGATCCTCTGTCCCTGCTTTCAACCTTTCCTCATCTGCCCTGGATATCATAGATGGGAGAACTACCTGTGGAGAATGGACTCATCGAAGTAGCACACTGCCCTAGCCACCCCCACCTGCCCTAGGATCCCTGGGGAGGCAATGTCTCCTTCCCACCTTATGCCACCACCCACCAGCCCCACTTAGCCCAGCTCTAGCAGACATCATCCAGGGAATCAACTTTATGGGCATGTGACCCACAATTTCAGGGGCTAATTCCTCTCCAGTCTTAGTCTGAAGACAGAAAAGATAAAGTCCTTGCCATTGTCAGAGTCTTCAGCATCAAAAATAGATATGGTTTTATCAGTGGAAATATGATAAAAGAAAAGACATTACCATCTGTTCTGCTCTGGTACCCCAAGGACCATGGAGTCTTTCCATCTGACTTACACTGAACATCCTTTAACTATGTCCCCTTATCAGCATATATTAGCTCCCCGAGAGCAGGGATCATCTTGCTTTTCAGTTTGTATCCCAACACTTAGCACCAATATTTTGCACAAAATAGGTGCTTAATGAATGCTTTCTCTCAACCATTTAAGCATAGAAAATCATTGTCAATTACTAGCATATTGGGAAAAAAACAGCTATGAAGGGACAGCGGAAATCGATCTTTCTCACCCTGTGCTCTGAATGTCATCATACTGGGGCTTTGTCAGTATAAGGTAGGCTGATATTGATTTTTCTGCAGAGACTCCATACTGTTTTTTAAGGATTGGGGCTGCTCCATTAATCCTTCCTCAAATCTTCTCTTTCTGGCCCTTTGTGATTCATCTCAGCTCTGGTATCAGTTAATACTTTTTTCTTGTTATTTTCCAGTTTGAGCTTCCTAGATGAGGTAAGATTATTAGCCAGGGACCTAAATGTGAAGCATGAGGAAAAAGGATATCTGACCCAACTAGTCAGTTAATAAACATTTATTAATCATCTACCATATGCCAGTATAGCAACATCTGGCTAAATGTTGCTATAAAAAGAGACAAAAGGCGATCTCTGTTTTTAAGGATCTCATAATCTAATGGAAGAAAATAATAAACAAACTTCTATGTACAAACAAGTGAAATAAGCATAAATGGTATTATACCTTAGTTTCCTTACATTAGTTACCCTGAATTATTCTGCCTCAGTTTCCCTACATTGTTCTGTCTCAGTCTCCCTGATGGTAAACTCCCTTCCTGACCATTAGGACTGAGATAATTAAGACTGGAAGCCCTGTCCACTAGCATTCCAAAGAGTCATAAAACACCATATGGCTTATCTCAGATACCTAGATGGGATCCTCTGAACCAGAATTAGTGGCTCCTAGGTTCTTCCCAACTTGTCAGAATTTATTATCCAGCCTTACCCCCAACCTGTCAGAACTGAATTTATGGTCCTTTCCTGGAGTTTCTGCTCACAAAAATTCTAACCCCCTCTGCCTTTGTTTCCCTGATCACTGAAGCACTATAAAAATCCCTGGAATCCCTTACTCACTGCTGGACCCTTTGAGACAAAAGTCCAATACAGCCAGCTGGGGTCAGCATGGATCCTGTTTTGCCTCCAGTCCAAACTCTCCCTCTAATAAAATATTAAAAACCTCTAATCTCTATCTTGCCTCAGTTTCTCCAGCATTACAATGGGAAATAATAGAGGGAAGGAACGGAATTAAGAAGCACTGGGAAAGGCTTCCTGTAGAAGATGAGATTTTAGTTGGATCTTGAAGGAAGTCAGAGAAGTCAGTAAGTAACTTAACAGCCAGTGTTTCTTTGTCCACCATTGCCTAGGAGTTCATAACAGAAATTCAGTGCGTTCCTTATTCCTTTTATTCTTTTTGTTTTCCTTTGAGACTGAATCTGCATATCTCACCCAGGCACTGCTAATATACTTGGAAGCCCGGACCAGAACAAATGACCCGAGTGAGTTCATCCCTCTTTAGGGAGCATCCTAGACAGACTCTCTTGGCTTAGTGTAGACACCCAATTTGCCTTTAGATCCACTGTCACTCAGAACTTCTGAACTCAAGTGATGTCCTGGCTTCAGCATCTCCTAGTAGGAGGTGTTAATGCCCAATCCATTCCTTTTATTCTTCAAGAGATCTGGAGAAAGGGGTTCTACCCAATATCAGAGGTTGGAACAGGATTAGAAAGACAGCACAATCCATTTGAGAAAGGGATAGGGAGCTCTGGAAAATGTCAAATCCAATCCATCAAAGCCTCCATCATGGATTAATATAACTATCGTTCAGCAGGAGATTCCCAAATAGCTACTATGAGGATGCTGCTTGAATGTTCCTATGCTAGGACTCCCTTAGGCAAGCAGGACATTTCCTGCTGAATCAATGTAGTCTACATCCTGAGATTTCCACCCAGTGTCAAGGATAAATAGAAGAAACCCTTCGCATCCATCAGTTCAATTCATCCAGTATTTATTAATCATGTTTCTTGTAGTCATCCTTTCCTCCTAGGATGCTTCTATTCAATATCTTTTCCATTTAAGGCTTCAAGTTCTTCAAGTTCTTGAATCTCTTGCTTCCTACTTCACCCATTTGGCAGCCTCTGTCTTTTCCTGGGCAGTAATGAGGTTTCATTTCTAGTCTCAAACAGTTGTGCTATCTTTCATCCTGCTCAGCATCCCCCTGGCTGCATTCATTTTTCTTTCCATTCTTGGGTTTATTCAGCTGTGCTCTCCTCTGCTCTGCAGGCTATCTGTCATAGAAGGCTGTCACAGACCGATTGGAATTCACTTTATCTCTCACTCCGCCTTATTCGCTGAGCAAACATGTGGGTACTTGGCATTTCAGTCCTGAAAACTCCCTGGCACTTTCCTTCCCCCCAAAATAGAAACCTTCATAGTTTAGCTGAGTGTCGAAGTCAACATTTTTCTTATAAATAGTAACATGTTTTTATTGAAGAATTATTAATAGTCAATTAACAAGAATTTATTAAGACAAGGTGCTAAATGCTATTTACACAAAGAAAAAAGTCTTTGATCTCAAGAATCTTATCTTCTGGGGGTGGGGGGAGAGGGCAAGGATGCTGTGTGAATACACAGCCTGCCACATAGTAAGCACTTAATAAATATTTATTGACCGGTTGATTAATAAGATAATGAAAGCTAATATGAGGTGGGGGAAAGCACTGACAATTCCGGAAATCAGAAAAGGCTTCTCATAGGAAATGATATCCAAGTGGAATCATCTTTGAAGAAGGATTGAATTTCCAGCATTCAAGATAGACTATGAGAAGACATGGAGGTGGAAGATGGAATGAACTTGCTGTTCAAGGAAGCTGAATGAAATTGTGAGCTGAATCAGACTGTGAAAAGCTCTAAATGCCAAGTCTGAGTAGTATGTGTTTTACCCCAAAGGTAATTGGGAGTCCCTGACAATTCTTGAGTGAGGAATGATATAACCAAACATGTTCTTTTGGAAATCATGTGAAGGATGGATTGGAGAGGGGACAAGCTGGAATTAGGGAACCCAATTAGGAGGCTATTATAATAGTCCAGGTCAGTGGTTCTCAAACTTTTGTTTTCAGTATCTTTATCCTATTAAAAATTATTGAGGATCTCTCCAAAGTGTTTTTATTTATCTGGGTTATATTTATAGACATTTACCATATTGGAAATAAAAACTATTTTTGAATTTGTAGACCCTCTAAAAGGGTTTTAGAGATCCCCAGGATTTTCTAGACCATACTTTGAGAACCACTGGTCCAGGTGATAAAAGTGAGGGCCTGAACTAGGAGAGTGGCTAGATGAGTAAATGTGAGGGATCATGCAGGACATATTGAAAGTGAAGAGACAGGACTTGTCCATTCATTAGATATTGGGGGAGAGGGGAAGGAGAGAAAAATGCCTACAATGACTTCAAGATCACAAACTTGGGTGGTTGAGTGGATTTGGTATCTTCATAAGCAATGGGAAATATAGTGGAGGATGGGTTTAAAAAGGAGATGGGTTCTGTTTGAAACATGTTGAGATGCCTCCCGGGGTAAACACTGGGAGATTCCCATTAGGCAGTTGGCAATGTATCTAGTAATGAAGGAGACACAAAAGAAACCTATATCTTAGAAAGATTCAGTTATTGGAAAACCAGGATGTGTCCATGCACATGAAACAATTGAAGAATACTATAATTAAACATCTGGCTGAGGGTAAAATTGTGTGTTACTAGGCAGGCAGTGACTGAGGATTGAGGTGGGAAGTCAGAGAAGGGAGAAATATGGATGTGTCAGCTGAACCTATTTTATAGAGTCAGAGTAGGGTAGCTGAGTTATTTCCAGAAAGCTCAACATCTGACATAGGTGAAGTTCACAACTGAAACATGGAGATTAAACCGTATTATTTCCTTGTTCAGGATTTGTCAGAAAGGATTTCAGTGATCAGGCTCCATCCACATCCCGTCCAGCTGTTGACCCAGCCTATCTCATCACTTGCCTACTTCTGCTGTTTCTTTCTACCTGGAATAGACTCTTAGACAGAACTGCCAGAAAAACGGGAGAATTAACCTACTCAATTGGGAGTAGGTTATGCCCTGGACTAAGCCATCTTGATTGGGGAAAAAGTAATTGCAAATTTAACCAGCTTACTATTATTTAGCCAGGCACAGGTTGCCAGATCAGATCATGCTTTGTTTAGCCACCTAGTTCTTCTCTATGCTGTTCCTCCCCTCAATCATGTTCCATCTCATATTCTGAGCAATAGTAATCAAACCAATCCTACGTCACCACCATTATTCCTATAAAAGTGTATGGTAATTGACCCCTAAAGATCAAGTCATCAAATCTGGTAGTATAGAGCTAAAGAGAAAAGAATCCAGGGCAGAGTTTTGGAAGTAGGTTGGCTGAAAAATTAGAAAAGGAGATTGAGAAGGAGCAGTCATAGAGATAGGAAGAGAACCAGGAGAGAGTCACAACATGAAAATTTAGAGATGAATGTTTAGGAGGAGAAGATGATCAATGGTTTTGATCGGTAGATTACTGTAGAATGATAAAGTCATAAGCAAAATATAGAAGAAGAGAGGACTGGAAGTGTAGATGAGTTTTTTTCTACAAGACTTTTTTTTATTGCTCTTAATGGTTAAAGCCTTCCTTTTGCTGATTATTTCCATTTATATTGTATGCATCTTATTTGCAGATTATCTTCCCCATTAAGACTGTGCTTTCATTGAGAGCAAGGGATTTTTTTTGTCTTTATATTTCCAAAACTTAGCACTATGCCTAGTATATAGAAGGTGCTTAATAGATGCTTAATAAATGAATGATTTTCTCAAAGAATTTATCTGTGAAGTTGAGACATAGAGAAGATATGGGATTAAGAATTCACCTTGACAAAGAGGACTGTGTTTTCATTAGAGACCATAATGAAGGAGGACGTAGTGTTAGAAAAAATCTGTCTTTGAAAGTCAAGTAACAAAAAAATTTTATTGAGAAAGTTCAGAGAAATTGGATGTTTCTGGTCAGAAGCAGGCTCCATCCTTCTAATGGGAAGAGGGAACTCTAAGTACAAAGGCAGACTAGCTTTAAACTGTTAGATCATCACAGTTCTTTCTCCCCAAAGAATGGATTACTTAATTCCTCTTAGGGTTATATCATTTCTTACATGCTACTCCTAAACATGTTCCCCCCCCATACATCCCATATTCTGTTAATGAGGTTCTAATTCTATGCAGGGCTTGTCAGCTTATATGCAAGAGGTTTATTAAGCAAGAGCAATCAATTGAAGCCTTTTCCTGATCTTTGAACCTAGTTGGTTTAACCAGTTTCTAGCCTAGACATCTAATTTATTTGGCATAGGGGAAATTGAGTCCAAAGAGATGAACTGCTTAACATCTGTAAATAGCACAGATGAAATTTAAAATATATTACCATAATTCCAGACTTAGTACTTTTTCTCCTCTGCCTCATTGGTTCCTAAGGAAGTTAATCTGTTCACTTTCCATTCCTTCCTTTCCCTTCCTTTCCTCTTCCCTTTCCCAAATTGACTATCCTAAATTTGATCTTGGTGCCCAGAAGGAAAAAAAAAAGAAATTTTGAAAGCTTTTTCTAAGTCAGGATCTAGAACTCAGTCAAGTCAAGAAGCATATTAAGTGCCTGCTATGTGCCAAATATTGTTCTAAATGCTGAGGATACAAAGAAAGGCAAAAACAAAACAATAAAAATATCCAGTCTCTGCTCTCAAGAAGTTCACAATCTACATCCACAAATTTAAGGAGGAGAGAGAACAGAACACTTAATAAATGACTATTAAGTGATAAGTACTTTGCTGTACAATTTACAAATATGATCTTATTTGATCCTCACAACAGTCTTGGAAGGTAGATGTATTATTTTTCCATTTCACAGCTGAGGAAACTGAGGGAAACAGGATTAAGTGACTTGTCTAGAGTTGCATAGGTATTAAGCTTCTGAGGCCAGATTTAAATTCATACCTTTCCAGGTCCAGTGTTTACATAGCTGAGTCGTAAATAAACTCTATAGAGGTAAATCGGAAATAATCTTAGAGGAATCAAGAAAGACTTCTTGTAGAAAGTAGGACTTGAATGAAGTTAAGCAAATCAGGAGGTAGCCAGTGGTTATATGTATATCCCCAAATTTAGCTCCAAAAGGGAGGAGAGATTTAGGGACAATAGGCCTTTTTTGAGTATATGGGAAATATGAATGTATTTGTAGTCAGTAAGAAAGCAGAGGGGGTACATAATCTGATGGAGAAGATGGTACTGGATATCTCTTGTATATGTAGACAGATTAGCCTTGGCAAGAAGAAAAGTCACTTCTTCATGTGAGACAGGAGTGAAGGATGAAATAGTGGTGGAAGGCATCTGAAGGACAGGAGATTAGGAGGGGATAATAGAGAGCCTTCAGAAAATAGCCTTAATTTTTTCTTCAATGAACTATGAGGCAAGATTTTCTGCTGAAAGGATGAAGGGAGGGGAGCTGCAGGTTTTGTGATGTATACGAAACTTGAGACATAGTTTCTAGGTAATTTTATTAATAAAGCTATCATGTTATTAGTAATAAAAATTATATATATTATGTCATAGTGTTATATAATATAATATTAAATATAATATAATGTATAATGATAATAATTTTAATAGTATCACTATAAAAATCACTGTTGCTCTGGAATGCCAAAGACCCCTCATGGTGGGGGGCTCACAGTTTAAATGCTCTTGCAAGAGCAGTATTCCTTAGTGTAGCGATCAACTCTGACTGGTTAACAATTAATGAGAGAATTAATATTATAATGAGAGATCAGCTTTATTGCAATGAGGACTTGGAGGTAAATGACACCATGCCACCCAAATCTTGGTCAAAGAAACTTAGCAATTTCTATAAGAACCCACATTTTCACAAATCTTTCTGAGTAAACACAATGAACAGAAATCTATCTATTACCCTAAACTTAAAATTTCTTTTACTGTCTTTGCTTAGATCTAAATCCTGGATAAGTCTATGAGAAAGATTCCCCATGCTGATTGATTTCTGGATGAGGAAAGTAGAAAAGGGGAAAAACCTTGGTTCTGATTCAGTAGTTAGTTAATATGCAAGAGAGAGATAATCATTTCTCTCAGTTTGAAAAGGTTTGGAAGACCCTCTGGGTGAGTTCTATATAATGAAATGATTTTGTTGTGGAATCATTTTCAGTTGTGTGTGATTCTTCATGACCTTATTTGGGATTTTTTTTTTTTTTAGCAAATATACTGGATGATTTGCCATTTCCTTTTCCAGTTCATTTTACAGATGAGGAAATTAAGGCAAACAAGATTAAATGACTCAGGGTTGGATTTGAACTTAGCTCTATCCACCTCCAGAGAAGACACTAATGAACAGTTATCAGGGCAGACTGAAGCATATTTTTTCACTTTATTTTTCTTACTTATTTTTTGTAACATGGATAATATTGAAATGTATTTTGCATGACTTCACATGTATAATGTATATCATATTGCTTGCTTTCTCAGTGGTTAGGAGCTGGTCTAGAAACAGGGAGAGAATTTGGAATTGAAAATAAAAATGAAAAAAAAAAGGTTTGAAATATAGGAATTCAGAATCACCAGGATGGGGGAGAGAATGATGGGAAGGGAATGTTATTCACTAAGGAATGAATTAAAATAGGTTATCATCTTCCCTAGGAGTTTCACTTTGGGATAGAGTCATCTTGAGGCATCACCTGCATGTATGTATGCAGCTGGAAATCAGGGAGGAGAAGTGGAAAGAGGTAATCAATAGCATAAGGGTCAAGGATGAGAAAACAACTGGTGTGGAATTATGAAAGGCAGGAAAATTTTCAGGAGTGAGTTGACACAGCTGACTTGTGGAGGTTAGGATGCTTTAAAACAGCTAGAGGGCTAAGGTCAGCTGTCAGAGACATCCAAAAGAACTAGGGTAAAACGTTCCACTTATTGGTTTATTCAGTTGGGTTCTTTGCTCTGGGACAGACTTTTTTTAGCATGATAGGTAAAGTAGAAAATGAAGAACAGGTGAGCAATCAGCTGTGAAAAGCTTTTAATGGGCTAGGCTACCCTTTGGGGAATGAGACTGAAGCTCTCTAGTGAGAGCTAATGACCGGCACCTCTTCCAGTTCAGTGGGCTTTGTTTTTGTAATAGGTATTTAACATCCTCTGGTGGTCTCCGGGCAGAAAGATAATAAGGAATATTTCCCCCAAGCATAGTGCCCTCTGCACAATTGGCACTGTGTAAACTCTTATTGAATTGAACTCAACCAGTCTGATAGCTGAGATTTCTTTATATAGACTTGAAGTCTGCTTCCTTATAACTTGGTCCCTGATCTGTCTTCAGAAGCCATAGGTTGAATCACTATAAATATATATCAGGTTAGTTGCTGTGTATAGCATTTGAATCTAAATTTAGCAGAATATAAAATTTTCGGTTTTTTCCCTAAAACATGGTTTTTTCCTAAAAGAAACTGCTACTACTACTATTATCACCACTCCACCACAATTACTACTACAACTACTACTGCTGCTGCTACCATTAATTCTCCAAGTATACTGTAAGAATCCATTTTCCCTGGATCTTGTTATTCAAGTTCAAAGATTTCCCACCCTTCATTCTAGATCTAGCTATACTGCTTCCTTCCCTTCAATGATCACATTCCCAATTCTCCTTAATTAATAGCTTTATCTCCTCAATATCATCTGGATTAATATTACATGACCTAAAGCAACTACCTTCTATTATCTAAACTTGCTCTATATTTGATCTGACTAAACCAAACTGGGAACAAAACTTTGAACTTGGATAGTGATTCCTTAATAGTTTGGGGGAATCTCTTTCTCCTTCCTGGGATACTTCCAAGTTTCATTCTGTGTTTTCCAATAAGGCATCCACTAGAATGAAATGAAGATTAAAAAAAAAAAGATGTGGTTGTTTATTGGAATTATAATTATTTAAAAAGTGGTATCAGGATTATATCTCTATATAGTCCTTCCTCTAGTAACTCTAAAGATAATCATTCAATAATGTTTAAGTTGGAATTTTTTCTCCTTAAGTCAGTTTTCTCTGGCTCACAACAGATACTGGAGTCACCTCTCTGAAGAAAAGGTTCTAATAAATTTTATCTCTCAGATTAGTAGTGGGGCATTTAGGCATCTACAAAATTTAAAACAATAGAATTACAGTTTTTTCCCCATCTCTGCATTTCCCTCATAGTGGACTCAGGGACAGCTATTATTAGTACAAGTAAGATTACTTAAAAAAAAAAAAACTTACTAATCTGACAAGTCTAGTCACTGGACAAGTCACCTAACTGTTTGTCTCAGTTTCCTTCTTTGTAAAATGAGCTAGAGAAGGAAACGGCAAGCAACTCTAATATTTTTTCTAAATGGGATCATGAAGAATCTAATCTGGCTGAAATAATTAAATAACACCAACAACATTTTTCTGTCTTCTTCAGTGATGTTAAATCATTCAGGCTAATGTGACTTTTAGGTTTTGAGTGAAATAATGCGCCATATTTATATCAAAATGTGTTATTCAATTCCAAGTAACATTTTTGTATCAGAATGTCATATATTCAAGAGGTATCATCCATGTTAATAGGTAGGAAACTTTACCATTCAGAAGAGAAATAACACAATGGGAAAACTGTGTCAAGAGGATCTTGCCTTCAGTTTCCTAGCAGTCTACGCTCATTTGACTGAATGTAACATTTGGAGGTGGTTGGTGTGGGCAGCTATTGGCAGCTTCCTCTTCCTGATGAACTATTGACTCAACATTTTTCTGGATTCAAAATTGAGAAAAAATTAAAATTATAGTCCCAAGAAATCTCACTTTACACAGCAAGTTATACTGCTTGCATCTTAAAACAGAGTAGTTTTTCAAATTCACATTAAATGCCAATAAGCCATTGAAAATATTCTTCTTTTATCTATATATGTAAACTATATCTTTTCTAAAAGTATTCAGTTCTTTGCTTTCCTTACCAATTTGTCTCCTTCTGAGGCAAATGCAATGGAAAAATTAACAATCACAAAAGTAAAATTAATCACGTCCGTGATTTTGATCAAAAAGGGATTACACAGAAATTTACTTACAATTAGAAGGTCATTTGTTAAGATTAGAATAAATGATAATATCTCTTAGGGAACTACATATCAACTCATAGAGGGTAAAATTTTTTAAACTGGGATTTATTGATCCAAGAATGTTCTAGTGATTATCAAAAGGACTGGTGGCCTGGGGTCTCTTCGGAACTTTTCTAAGTATGTTTCAAAACTATCTCTATTCTAAATGACGTAGTGAAAAGATGTGGGAGTGAAACATTTGTACATATCTTACATCAGCTAAAAACTTTATCTTACACATAGATGTGATCTAGTGCTTCATTATTTTTTCCATGTTTATCAAAATTATATAATTAGCAGACAGGACAAGTTGGAAAATAGGCTGATAAATTATCAGTGATGAGATTAATAATTCTCCACAGATTACTTAATGAAGTAAGTATTATGATCATTCATTCAATAAACATTTATTAAGTGCCTACTACATGTCAGTCACTGTGAGGATACAAAAGAGACAAATGACAGTCCCTGCCCTCCAAAAACTTTCAATCTAAAGGGAGAGACAATATGTAAAAAATATTATATATATATATATGTATATATATATATATACACACAAAGCAAGCTATGCACAGAATAAATAAGAAATTATAAAAAGAAGGAAATTACTAGAATCAAAAGTGGTTAAGAAAGGCTTCCTGTAGGAAGTGGGATTTTAGTTGGGATTTAAAGGAAGCTGGCAATATCTTTAGTTAGAACAAAGAAAGGAGAGCATTCCAAGAATGGCAGACAGTGAGAGAAAATGCCTGGAGCTGAGAGATGGAATGTCTTTTTTTTGTTGTGTGTGATAGATCCAGAAGGCTAGTATCACTGGTTTGACAAGTTAGGGAATAAAGTACAAGAAAACTGAAAAGGAGGGGACTAAGTTACAGAAAAGCTCTGAATTCCAAAAAAAAAAAGTATTTTTTTCCTGGAAGCAATAGGAAGTCACTCGAGTCTGAGTGGAGAGGATGATACGATCAGACTTGCATTTGAGGAAAATAACTTTAAGTGTGTGAATGGAGGATAAATTAGAATGGGAACAGTCTTGAAGTAGGCAGATACACCAGCAGACACCACCATGCAATAATCAAAATGTGAGGTGATAGGGCCTGCATTAGAGTGGTGACGGTGTTAGAGAAGAAAAATGAAGATGGAATCAGGAATGACTTGGATATATAGAAATGACAGAGTGAGACATCGAGGAAGGCAAGGATCTTGAGTGGTGTTGCCCTTCACAGGAATAGGGTAGATGGGAGGGGAGGAGGGAACTTTACAGGGAAAGATAATGAGTTCCATTTTGGACATATTGAATTTCAGATGTCAATTGGACATCCAGTTCAAGATGTCTTGAAAAGCAGTTGAATATTTGAAATTGGAGATTGAGGCAGGAATGGTAGATTTTAGCATCTTCAGTATTGTGGTAATTAAATTCATGGGAACTGATAAGATCACCAAGTGAAGTAAGTAGTGTAGAGAAAGCATAGGAGTAGCGGGATCCTTACATTTGGAAGGCAGGGTCTGGAGGAAGATGCAACAAAGGAAGCAGAGGAGGAGTGATCAGGTAGTAGGAGGAGGATTAGGAGAGAGTAAGTGTCCTGAAAATTTAGAAAGAGAAAAAAGTATCAAGTTGAAGAAATCTATCAATAGTGTGGAAGGCTTTGAGAGATCACGGATTGATATAAGACCTTTGCATCTGGCAACTAGGAGACCATTAGCAATTTTGGAGACAGCACTTGCAGGGGAATGATAAGTTTGGAAGCCACATTAAGGGGTTAATAAGTAGTGAAAGAAGATAAAGTGGAGGCACCTATTATAAATGATCTTTTCAAGATGAGGACAGAAAAAAAATAAAATTATAGTAGGGATGGAAGGATCAACTGAGGTTTTTTGTTTGTTCAGGCTAGAGGAAGGAAGGGCATGTTTTTAAGCTGCAAGTAAGAATCTGTACAAAGGGAGAGACTGAAAATTAGGAAGATCGTTGAGATAATATTGGAGCAATCTACTGGAGAAATTGGCAGGGGGGAACAAAAGTGCATAGACTGGGACTGATCTTGGCAAGGAAATTTTTAATAATTGCCTTTTTAATAAAGACTAGAAAAGAAGATGTTGAAAGGATGTGAGATGAGGGGAAAATTCTTAGTGAATAGCCTCAATTTTTTTCAGTGGAGTACTAGGGAAAGTCCTCAGTTGAGAATTTGGGTGTTGGGGTATTTTGAGAGTCTTGAGAAGAGGAGAGAAGATATGAAACAGCCTCTAGGATTAGAATAAAATAGGAAAGAGCCAAAAGAATGCCTTGCTCTTTGTAAAAGTCTAGTTAAAAGATAATTCTATAAACTCTGGGAGATGACTAAAAACCACTACATTGAATTCCCAATCCCTATATTTATGCACACCTGCATTTTTGATTTCCTTCAGAAGCTAATTGTACAATATTTCAGAGTCTGATTCTTTTTGTACAGCAAAATAACGTTTTGGTCATGTATACTTATTGTGTATCTAATTTATATTTTAATATATTTAATATCTACTGATCATCCTGCCATCTAGGGGAGGGGGTGGGGGGGGGTAAGAGGTAAAAAATTGGAACAAGAGGTTTGGCAATTGTTAATGCTGTAAAGTTACCCATGCATATATCCTGTAAATAAAAGGCTATTAAATAAAAAAAAATATTTCTATAAATAATTCTATAAATATGTATTCATATATTGGATTTACATTTATTTTTACCATCTTTAACATATTGGATTCCTTGCCGTCTAGGAGAATGGGTAGGAGGTGGAGGAAATTGGAATACAAGATTTTGCAAGAGTCAATATAAGAAAAATTATCCTTGCATATGTTTCGAAAATAAAAAGCTTCAATAATTTTTTAAAAGAGTCTAGCTGAAATTATATAACATATATTTGTAGTGTATCCAATCAGCATAGTTTTGGGGTTTTCTCCAGTTCAGTTCGGCAACATGTGAGTAAAGAATGAAGGAGGTGGGTAGTGGGAGTAATCCAAGATTAGGATTTGGCAAGGAGGAATCCATGATTGAATAGGGTCAAAGGGATTTGAGAGTAGAGAATGGTATAGAGTTGAATTGGTTTACCGAGGAATTGAGACTGGGAAAGTTGAATTGTTTTACTACTGTGTCCACTCAGAATTTATGTTACATAACCTTAACCAGATGCAGCTAGGCAATCCTACTATACCTTTCTTAGCAACTCACAATCCCACCTCTACAGCAGCTCTTCCAAATCTTCTCATCACTCTTCAAACTTCCCATGGCTTTGTCTCTCCCTCTTCTTCTTACCTCATATTTTACTGAGGACATTCAGTATGAATTCTCTTTTTCCCTCTCTTCCTCAGTTTCTGTCACTAAAATGCCTCCTGCCCTTTCTCTTTCACTCCTGGTGAATCTACTCCTGGTTCACATGATGAAATGGCTTTACTCCTTACTAATTCCCTCTACTCATTTAAGTGATTCCATTCTATCCTGTCTTCTTCAATAGTTTACTTCCTTTGTCCCCTCCCCTTTATTAGTTCTTTCCAATTTCTCCCTCTCTACTGGTTCCTTTTCTACTGCTTGCAAATATGCCCTCGTTTGGTCCAACCATTTCCACTGACCAATGTCCTATTTTTCCCCTTGCCCTTTCCTTGAAAAAGGTGTCTATATTCAGTCCCTCCACATCTTCTTCTCATCTCTTCTACAATCTTCTATGCATTCTGTAATCTGTTTTTTTCTGACTTCAATATTCAATTGAAAGTGCTTTCTCCAAAGTTGTCGAGAATCTCTTAATTGCCAAATCCAGTGTTTTTTCTCACCCTATTTTTCTCAAATAGGGTATTTGACCCTATTTATTGCCTTCTCTTTCTCAATGCTCTTGCTCCTCTGGGTTTTCATTTCACTGCCACCTTCTCCCCTTATCTCTTTATCAGTATCCTTTGCTGGATCTTCTTCCTTGGAATACTCACAAACTGATTGTCACTAATATGGTTGGGGACATACTCACTTTGCTCTGGGCTGTCTTCTTAATCTGCTCTTGGTTATTTCATCAACTCCCATGAGTTTAATTATCAATGTAGATAATTCCCAAATCTGTTGTCTCTAACCCTAGCGGCTCTCTGAGCACCAGTCCTGCATCACCAACTGTTAAACGTGTCTAACTTGATATTCCATAGAAATTCCATGTGGGGACTGGGAAAGCTGAATTGTCTTACAGTCTCACACTCAAAATGTCCAAAACAGACTTCTTTATCTTTTCTCCCAAATCTGCCCCTATTACTTTTGAAGATAATCCCATCCTCATAAGTAGCCAGCCTCACAATCCCAGTGTCATTCTCAGCTCTTCACTCTCACTCACCTGGGGATCCAGTCAGTTGCCAAATCTCACCATCTCTGACTTCACAACATATTTTGCATATGTCTTCTTTTGGCTACTCACACAGCTTCTATTCTAGTCCAGGTCCTTGTCACCTCTTGCCTAGACTATTGTAGTAGTTTTCTAAAAGGCCCCTTCCCTCACCTTGTCTTGATTTTATCCCTCTTCCACTTGGTCACCAGAGTGATTTTGCTCAAACCTGATCATAGCACCAACTCACTCAATTCCAGTGACTTTCTCCCTGTCATTCATACAGTCAGCAAACATTTAGTAGATTGCCATGGTGCAAGACATTGTGCGTGGATTACTTGTTAACTAACAATATATCACCTTCCCCCATCAATGGGTATATTGTGTCCTTGTTTATCTTCTTATTTAAAAAAAAAAATTTGTAATAGCTTTTTATTTATTTATTTATTGCTGAGGCAGCTGGGGTTAAGTTGTTATGGGCCAGAACTCTGAACTTGAAATAAGGATTCTTACAAGATGCTAACTCAGTGGAATTGATAAATACAATGATTGTCTAGTTTAGCATGGTGATTAATAGTTCTCTAAGTTCAGTATGAGTGATTCAATCTTACAACAAATAATGTTTTCCTAATGATATAATGATTGATTTATACTCAGTATGGAACATATAAGCAGGAACTGAAAGCACAGAGGAGAAGATTTCAGAGCCAGAGAAGACAAGTGGATAGAAGACTGGAGGCTGGAGCACAAGTCCTTGGACCCAGATTCATCCCATCTCACACCATCCACGTGGCAGACTCTCCTCCCGTATTTCTCCACTGAGACCAAGGCTAGTCTGAAAGGAGACCAAGGCCAGTCTGAAAGGCTCTCCAGAAAGCTAGCCAAGCCCTAAGTAAGGAGACAAGACTTTGAAAGAGATAATAAAGGATTTGGACTTTACCCCCTGGCTGTTCTTGTGGTAATTACTGAACTGAAATGAAGGCTGCTCCCAAGATCTCCAGAAAACCAAACACTACATTAAGAACATTACATTAAGTGACTTAATCCCACAGCTAGGAAGTATTAAGTGTCTCAGGTCAGATTTGAACTCAGGTCCTCCTGACTTAAGGCTAGTGCTCTATCCACTGTGCCACTCTATACATGCAAAGATAGTCTTCAACATTCACCCTTGAAAAACCTTGTGTTCTATATTTTCTCCCTCCCTTTCTCCCTTCACCCTTTCCTAGAAGTAAGTAATCCAATATTGGTTAAACGTGCAATTCTTCTAAACATATTTCCACATTTATTATGCTGCATAAGAAAAATCAGATCATATGAACAGACAATTTTCAGATGATGAAATTAAAACTATTACTACTCATATGAAAGAGTGTTCCAAATTACTATTGATCAGAGAAATGCAAATTAAGACAACTCTGAGATACCACTATACACCTGTCAGATTGGCCAGAATGACAGGGAAAGATAATGCAGAATGTTGGAGGGGATGTGGGAAAACAGGGACACTGATACATTGTTGGTGGAATTGTGAATACATCCAGCCATTCTGGAGAGCAATTTGGAACTATGTCCAAAAAGTTATCAAACTGTGCGTACCCTTTGATCCAGCAGTGTCTCTACTGGGCTTATACCCCAAAGAGATACTAAAAAAGGGAAAGGGACCAGTATGTGCCAAAATGTTTGTGGCAGCCCTGTTTGTAGTGGTCAGAAGCTGGAAAATGAATGGATGCCCATCAATTGGAGAATGGTTGAATAAATTGTGGTATATGAATGTTATGGAATATTATTGTTCTGTAAGAAATGACCAACAGGACGAATACAGAGAGGATTGGCGAGACTTACATGAACTGATGCTGAGCGAAATGAGCAGAACCAGGAAATCATTATATACCTCAACAGCGATACTGTATGAGGATGTATTCTGATGAAAGTGGATTTCTTAAACAAAGACAAGATCCAACTGAGTTTCAATTGATCAAGGATGGACAGAAGCAGCTACACCCAAAGAAAGAACACTAGGAAATGAATGTAAACTGCTTGCATTTTTGTTCTTCTTCCCGGGTTATTTATACCTTCTAAATCCAATTCTCCTTGAGCAACAAGAAAACTGTTCGGTTCTGCACACATATATTATATCCAAGATCCACTGCAATCTATTTAACATGTATAGGACTGCTTGCCATCTTTGGGGAGAGGGCGGAGGGAGGGAGGGGAAAAATCAGAACAGAAGTGAGTGCAAGGGATAATGTTGTAAAAAACTACCCTGGCATAGGTTCTGTCAATAAAAAGTTATTAAAAAAATAAAATAAAATAAAAAAATAAAGAAACCAAGTTAAAGAAAAAAAAAAGAAAAATCCGATCAAAAAGGGAAAAAAATGAGAGGAAAAAAATAAGCAAGGAAACAGCAATAACAAAAAAATTTAAAAATATTATGTTGTGATGCACATTTAGAACTCCATATTCCTCTCTCTGGATGCAGTTGTCTCTCTCCATCACAAGTTTATTAGAATTGGCCTGAATTATGTGGCAGATTGTTGGTGGTGAATTGTTGAAAAGAGCCAAGTCCATTACAATTGATCATCACATAATCTTCTTGCTGCTGTGTACAATGATGTCCTGGTTCTATTCACTTCACTTCATATCAGTTCATATAAGTCTCTCAAGGCCTCTCTAAAATCATCCTCCTGATCGTTGCTTATAGAACAATAATATCCCAGAGTATTCATATACCATGATTTATTCAGCCATTCTCCAACTGATGGGCATCCACTCAGTTTCCAGTTTCTTGCCACTGCAAACAGGGATGCTACAAACCTTTTTGCATGTGTGAGTCTTTTTCCCTTTTTTGTGATCTCTTTGGGATGTAGACTCAGTTATCTTTTTACTCTTAACAAAGCTTAAATATACTTTCTGATTTTCCTGAGTAATTTGTACGAATTCCTTTTAAAATATTCATCCTTGGTTATATGCCTTAGCTTCCACAATTTGAATATGTCTTTTTAAAACATGAGGTCATCAGAGAAATCACATTCCCTTGACTTTGTCATACAAAGCCTAAGCAGACCAGGCAATGGCCCAAAATAACCTTGTTTATGTATCCTGTTATTGCTAGAACAAAGAAAGGACTCACTATCAGATGAGAAAGAAGATGAGAAAATCTATACAAACAAAGGCTATGAGAAAAATGGAGAAACATTACCCAACACAAAAAATGTTTTTTCTCTTGGCACCTGTTCCTTACAAAAATAATTTAAGAAAATAGGTCTTACACAAACTCTGGGATTGAGAGTCCTGTCGAAACAAAACAAGACAAAAAATGCTATCAGTTCAAACTTGATAAATGACAATTTAATCAATATGTTTTCTTATTTTCTTCTCAGCCTCTGAAGTGACCTCAGCAGGTTCACTAGAATGAAGTCCCACAAAGCTATTTTCTTCCTTTCTTCAACTAAGCAGCTGTCACTAAATAGAAAGGAAGAATTCTTAGTTTAAAACATGCCTTTAGAATAAAATGGAATTGGAAATGCCTCAAATCCATTTTAGAGACATCTTCCCTGTCAAGAATCAATATAGCATTTGCATTATACAATGTGCCAGTTCATAAAGTATAAACTGCTAGGACCCTCAATTTAACATTCTCCAAGATGATATTAAATTCCAGATTTTATATCTGCTATTGCCTATTTAAGATGGAGTTGTAAATCTAACAACTCTCTCTAGCTTACAAATCTGACAATGCTCAATAAAAACTTTTATAATCAGGTTCAATAAAGAATCACAAGTCTCCATCTTGTGATTTTTATTTTACAACAAACTTTGTAAATAACTTTGCCCTGCCTTGTTTGTGTCCTTTTTTAAAAAAAAAAAAGAAGAAAAATACTATGTAAACTCTCCACCTTGAGCTGAAATGATTCTTAATGAAAGATTCAGAAATGATGTCTTTATGGCAGTTTTCTTTGATTCTGTCACACAAAGAGTCAGAAAAGTGAATCTTTTTATAATGTGTGTATGACCTGTCATTTGTAAAGAATGATCACCTGGCAAAGAAAGATAGTATTTTCCTAAAATTTTCACAAAGCAATATTTTTCTTTTTTTTTAACTTATTTTTTCAATACTATTTTATTTTTTCCAAATACATGCAAAGATAGTTTTCAAAATTCACCTTTGCAAAACCTTGTGTTCCAAATGTTTCTCCTCCCTTCTTCCCCTCTCCCCTCCCTAAGGTAACAAGCAATTTGAAATAGGTTAAATGCTCTTTTTTATTATCATGAAGTTGATAAATATCAATGAACATGAATTTATTTTGTAGTAAAGAACAGAAAAGAAAGGATTATATATGTCACCAAGAGATTTTAATATAATTCAGCTTGGGTTTTTTTTTTTAATGCTTACTTTGTGTTCACTTTCTTACTTCCACTTAAACTAAACAGGTTAGGTTCTCAAGGCTGGCTGACTACTGCTCTCTTCTGGACTTTGGAGGTAACCTTAACAGATTGTAACTTCTAATACTATCACTCACAATTACCTCACTTAGAATATTCCCCAAATATTGGTCAGCCAGTTGATATCAGCTTTTACAAAAAAGGTATTTACTGAAATGGTATATAATAAACAGTAGTTACAAAATAATATATATTATATATTTGTATAATATATAAAAACAAAATTATATATATATAAATATATATATATATATAATAATAATCCCTCCCCCATATTGTACACTCTTTTCTGACACATGCAATGTTCAGGTTTTAAGTACAAAAGTAATGAGATTCACATGTAGTGGATCTATAAAAATTCTGTGTACCTCACAACTTTTGACACTGGGCAGTCTTTTCTCTGTTTTTTTGCAGAATCATCATCAAATTTTATTTGGGGCAATATCTGGACAATGGTAGACTTACTCCTTTACTCCTTACATGATGTCTCAACTGATATATCAATCTGCTATTTACCTGGATTGCTTGTGTGATGTGCTGACTTCTCATTAGACTAAAATGTTGTTACCATTCTCTCCATGATTCTGGTTGTTTGTGAGATGTTGAATGGTTTTGATGGATCTCCTGGTTACTAGAGCATTCCCATTTCAGGATATTCATTCACCTAAGTTAAAGAAAAAATAAACCCAAAGGAATCCTGAAGAAACAGAAGCACTATGTGTTCATGGATACATAGTGGTCAGGTAGGAAGAACAGGTTACTAACTCCTTCTATTACTAACTCCTTCTACCTTCCCCCCATCCCTTCATCCCCCAATGTGCCCCTCCACCCCCTGTTCCACTCCAAGCACTTCACAGCAGTCCTTGAAAGCTTTCAGGGAAGAGGCACGGGCAATCTGTTCAAATCTTTTGTATTTACACTCAGTTCTGGTTCAGACTCCTATATCATCCATCCT
This sequence comes from Sarcophilus harrisii, assembly GCF_902635505.1. Taxonomy (NCBI): domain Eukaryota; kingdom Metazoa; phylum Chordata; class Mammalia; order Dasyuromorphia; family Dasyuridae; genus Sarcophilus; species Sarcophilus harrisii. Next base: position 323,118,627 of record NC_045427.1, read on the forward strand.
TCTGATTCCTCAGCCAATCAGATACTTTTTGTGACTCCACATTACCAGAATCCCAGGATCTGATGAACTCTGATAAATATATTAATTTATTGAGAAGCAAAATCATTTTGGAATCATAGAAATTCCCAAGAAGAGATGAAACACTGTGCCACAACCTTGCCCAATTCCACATGTGAAAAGTTAAGAAATTTATCCAAGAGACGGAGATAAACATATTTTAATGGCCTTGGAAGTCACTTGATTTCAACCCCATTAATAACTCATGAACTATAATCAAAACTAAACTTAAAAAAATGGATGTTTGCCAAAAGTACACTTAATATCTAATGTGAAAAAGAGCTATTTCATGGTAAAGAATGAAAGAATATGTGTCAACATCTAGTGAATGCAATCCAAATCATGTAAAACAAGTGATTGCACTAAATGGAGGACATATTACACATTGAAAGTATTTTTAATCTATAAAAATTGTATGGTTTATTTCATCTCAGTGATTTTTGGTTATTTACTTTGTTCCAGTTAATTTACGTACTTCTGTATTTCTCTACTTCTTCAAGCACCAGACAGTTTTTCTAATTATAGTTTATAGTATATTTTGAGACAGAGTAGTACTAATCCCACTTTGCATGTTTGTAGTTCTTACATGCTTGCCCCTTTTTTCTATATAAATTCTTTGGTGGTTTTATCTTATTCAGTGAAATAATCTGTATTTTGTTAATTATAAAAATAATTTGAGAAACCTTAACAGTTCTGATATACTTGCTGACATAACCAATAGCAAGGAATATTTCCCTATTTGTTCTACTTCTTTATAATTTCTGTTGAATTAATTTTGGGTTATCATTGTATAGGTCATTTATGCATCTTGATAATTTATTTGGTACCTGCATGTTTGATGGCTTTTATCTTTATTACAAAAGGCAATTGTATCAGTTTCCTTTAGTCTTGTGGATGATGTATTGGAATTTAGATGATTTTTACAGATTAATTTTTTGTCTCATTACTTTACTAGTCATTTATTACCTCCATTAATATTTTGTTGTTGTTAATTATCTTAAGTTTTCTATTATGCAAGAGATTTTTTAAATATATTTGTGGTTAATATGTTGTTTTAATTTTATGTCTTTTTGTTATGAGTTCTAAAACAGTTAAATAGCAATGAGAAAAATAGAAATCCTGTTTAACACCTCTTTTGATGAGAATGCTTCTAATATTGTTTTACTGAATATAATAGTAGGACATAGTTTCTGCTACTTACTTTCTACCATAATTTTTCTCTTCTCATATTAGATTTTAAAATATAAATGAATGCTATATTTTGTTTTTAAAGGCTTTATTCTTTAGCTAATGATATAATCATCATGTTTTTATTTTTTTTTTAATTTTGTTTCTTTTTTTTGCTGAGGTAATTGGGGTTAAGTGACTTGCCTAGGGTCACACAGCTAGCAAATGTTAAGTGCCTGAGGCCAGATTTGAACTCAGGTCCTCCTGATTTCAGGGTTGGTGCTCTATCCACTGAACCACCTAGCTGTCCCATGTCTTTATTTTTTTACTCTTGTTGATATTATTTATTGGTAGAATGTAACTTCCTTGAGGGTAAGGCCCATTTAATTTTATTTTTTATATTGACACCTAGCATAGTGCCTGGCACAGAATAGGACCTTCATAAGTGTTATTGATTGATTATCTTTCTGGTATTCAACTATCCTTGCATTTGATCATGCAAGATGAATAATTTTCTTTTATGTACTACTACATAATGATATAATATTAATACTATTTGTATTGATTTTATTTATTTCATTATTTGTTAATGATAAAGAAATATAGTTTTCTTTTTCAGCTTTGTCCTTATTTGATATAGGAATCAATATGTCTCATAAAATGATTTGGGCAGTCTAACATTAAAACACCTCTATGTTTTGAACCAGTCTATATGATAAGGAATATGATATGTCTTAAAAAGTTGGGTAAAATAATTTGGGGAATGGCTAAACAAATTTTGGTAAATGAATGTGATATAATATTACTGTGCTACAAGAATTGAGTGTGGAGAATACAGAGAATGTTGAGAAGACATATAACTGACAGAATTAGAAAACAATATATACAATGACTATAGTGTAAATGATGAACAAAATAGATCCCCGAAATAAATACTAATTATAACATACAGGCTTGTGTTAAAGAAAAGATGAAGAAATGCATCCTTCTCTTTCGTTTCCAAGGTAGAAACTATTGGTATGGAAAAGTGAATAAACTGTCAGATTCAGTTGATACTTTTGCTGTTTTGTTCTTTGTTGTGGGGGATTATTCTCTGGATGAAGGAAAAGGGAGGGATATATTTGGAAGTGAAGGGATATTTAAAAAAAACATACTAGTACAGAATTTTAAAAAGTTTAGTAGCTTTCATTTTATGAATCCATCTAAGGACAATCTCTTTTCAAGGGTATTTTTAATGGCCTGTCATTCTCCTTCTGAGATTGGTCTATTCAGTTTGGGTATAAAACACCCAAACTGTTTTATACTTATGTGGGTATTCATCCATTTATTTTAGATTTTGCAATTTATTACATAATGAGAGTAGGAGGAACAGGCCTCTTTGGTCAGCTCTTCCTAGAATATACCCCATGGGAATATGAGTTCATACTGGCCACTTTCAGGGGAAGAGATAGCACAACTTTTAATGATTTATCACTTTGGAATGATGTAGTAAAGCTTGGGTGATCTTTGGTCTTCCTATGCCATGACAGGACATCTGTCAAGGTCACATTGGAAAGAATTGGCCACTAAATCAGGAGCAGCCTGTTCAGTAGGCCATAGAGGGAAATGCTTTACCCTTTAGATCACACTATTTCCTATCTGACAATCCTTTGGTCTTCTCCCTGGAATTAAGGAGAAAGGGTTGGTGCTTTCCCCCACCAGCAGCATGGTAGTGCTGAACACATGACACCTAAATTGAGCCTGAGCCTGTGGCTTGGGGTCTTGATTCCCTCCTCTGTTCCATTTTCTTTCTCTGGGTATAAGTGATTGAATATCAATTCTGAGATGCACTTTGAAGTCTTGGAAGTAACTTTGTGAGAGCAAGAAGTTGGAAGCTTCTAGGATCCATGCAGTGCTGTCTCTTCGTTGGAAGTAGTCCCCAGAAACTACTCCAGTGCTTCCTGGAGAAAATGATGGATGACCACTGGCAAGAAGATGAGCTCAATCTCTGACCTAACTTGCCAGAAGGCATGAACTTGAAAGGATTTGTTTAGACAGCCGAGAACTGAGGGGAACATGAAATGCTAGTCGAGTAGCCCTACAAAATACAACACTTGAAAATCAAAATCTTGTGACCTCTTTACCAAATTTCAACTTCTCAAGTGCATCATTACTGATGCTTAAGTCTTTGACAACTAATGCTTGTATTTGTTGTGTAAAAATATCTTTGTGTAAAGAATATAAATTGTGTTCCTGTTCTATCTGATTAACATTAGCTTCTGTGATTCATTGTTTAAATTTTGATGGCTTAGAATGAATGTCAATTGCAATTGTTTTTTGTTCCCGTCAACATTTTTCCTTCCCATATTGGAACTTTTATGATGGTAAATTAGACTATCATTCTTACCTTGCCTTAGTCATTGAAGGGCATTGCTTCAGACAAACTGAAGCTGAGAAAGACTTTAATTTAGAAAGACTCAGGTCATCCACCGTATCTCTTGTCATCTTGATTTTTGCCTGACTCGAGGAGAGAGTGAAGCTGACAACTTTGAACAGCGTTGCCTCATTTAAATCCAATTCACCCAAAAATCAAGCCTCAAGAGTGTCATTGGTTCTCTTCAAGATAAACAATAACATTATACTTTAAGTACATTTCTACTCTCCTCTTTTAGGAAGACCCTAGACATGTGCCAAAATGATTCCCTTGAGAGCTCCAAGTTGGATGGGGATGGGATGGGTATAAAGAGCAAGAGAGTATTAAGAACTCTGGGAGATGACTAAAAACCATTACATTGAATTCCCAATCCCTATATTTATGCACACCTGCATTTTTGATTTCCTTCACAAGCTAATTGTACAATAATTCAGAGTCTGATTCTTTTTGTACAGCAAAATAATGTTTTGGTCATGTATACTTATTGTGTATCTAAGTTATATTTTAATATATTTAACATCTACTGGTCATCCTGCCATCTAGGGGGGGGGGGGTAAGAGGTGAAAAATTGGAACAAGAGGTTTGGCAATTGTTAATCCTGTAAAGTTACCCATGTATATATCCTGTAAATAAAAGGCTATTAAATTTAAAAAAAAAAAAAAAAGAGAGAGTATTGTAAGAAAAGGAGTCCAGACGCTCTTGTTAGGGGCTAGAACCGCCCAGGAATGCCCCTGGTCCATATGTATGGGTCCAGAATTGAGAAGGGTGCCTTACGAGACTTACATGAACTGATGCTGAGCGAAATGAGCAGAACCAGGAAATCATTATATACCTCAACAGCGATACTGTATGAGGATGTATTCTGATGGAAGTGGATTTCTTCAACAAAGACAAGATCTAACTTAGTTTTAATTGATCAAGGATGGACAGAAGCAGCTACACCCAAAGAAAGAACACTGGGAAATGAATGTAAACTGCTTGCATTTTTGTTCTTCTTCCCAGGTTATTTATACCTTCTAAATCCAATTCTCCCTGAGCAACAAGAGAACTGTATGGTTCTGCACACATATATTGCATCCAAGATCTACTGTAATCTATTTAACATGTATAGGACTGCTTGCCATCTTTGGGGAGAGGGCGGAGGGAGGGAGGGGAAAAATCGGAACAGAAGTGAGTGCAAGGGATAATGTTGTAAAAAATTACCCTGGCATAGGTTCTGTCAATAAAAAGTTATTTTAAAAAAAAGAGAGAGAAGGGTGCCTTAGAGGAGAGAGGGAGCACCCCACCTGCCGGTCCCAGCAGCAGTTAGTTGATATTGTCACAATCAGCATAAGAACTGTGCATAGTCCACTCATTTCTCAAAATAGAGGACTCATGAGGTTATTTATAGGCCATGAAAACTTTTCTCTTTTTTTCTTTGGAGTAACTTTTGGCCTCTGGTTCACTATCAAAGTTTTTCTTCTTGAGATATCAGCAATGAATACTTTCCCTTACCCTAATCCATTCTCAGGAAACTTCAAAGTTTGCTTTATGTTTAGATGAGTTGGCAGAGGAGCAACATACTTGCTGACAGAAGCTCTCTCCTCATTCTGGGCCATATGGGCATGTGGAGATTACCCAGATGGCCAAGCTTCCAGCCTCATTGAATGAGCACTCTTTGGGATACTTCTGATTCAGCTTGGTTCCTATGGCTGTCAGAGCTAAGCATGGAGATTTCATGGAAATTTCCATGAGAAGAGGGCTAATTCGGGCTGGTTGGAAAGCTGGTGAATATCCCCTGGAATGAAGCACAGTCCTTTGAGTTCCATCCAGAGACCTCCCTGAGGTACCTCAATATAGCATCAGTTCCAAAAAACTGCAGACACAAACTCATTGTAGAGCTCTTATTTCATGAAGAAACTCTTACCTCACTTTCCAATTGTTTGTTTCCTATTCCCCTTCCCCATTTCCTATTCAACCACACAGGGACCATATTTCCCATATCAAAAATTGGTACACATGATTTGAAGAGCATTCATTTGCAAAGCCTCATTAAAACTTGTTTTATTTTCCTGAAATCAGTACTGTCCCAGAAAACCCAGGGTGTAGGATACCTTATCCAAAGCCCATCAAAAGTGATTCTGCACATGATCCTGTCCATGAAATGGTCTGGCATCCAAAAATATTCTGTCATGAAACTCACTCACAGTCAGAAAACACCCAGCAGGAGCTGGCGTGGACAAATGAGATGCCTAGTGTTTGAAAGGGAAGCAATGAGGTGAATCCTAAGGGTTTTCACCTGTGCAGACCCAGCAGAAAACAATATACTGGAAACTCTTCAGGACACAAAGCAACAGAAGACTTTTTCAGGTACTATTATCAGTTGTCTTCATCTCACTTTCCCACTTCCCTACCCTTACTCAAAATGCAGAAAGACACCGTCATTCTTCCTGCCTCTTCTAGGAAGGAAAAGGGGGCAGATAGCAGCAGGATTGTACTGAGAATGAGCTAGGCGGATCGTGAGCTTCCCCTCAAACTGACATTTGGAGCTGAAGGGACAGTTGATTGTGCTTGCAACAGAATACTTAGGGAAAATAGATACTGGAAGAGAATTGTACTTTTGGGACTAAATCAGAATAATATAAGAATATTTGCATAACAATATAATTTTTACTTAGGTTATCTCATTTTTCAGTGGTGAGTGGAGCTTGTGCTAAGAGTATATAATGAGTGCCCTTATGGAAACTAGAAGGAATACTCTATCTGAAAGCCCTTAATTAGGAAAGTCCTTTCCTTTCTATTGGCATTGGGATAAATAGGATATGGTTGTTTCTGTCATTCTGGGCTTGTGACTTATGCTCTTCCAAAGCCCATGGAAAGCATGCTCCAGAATCAGATAAATAAGTGCTGATGAGAACAATGATTAGATATCCCCTTAATAAGTTGTCATCTGAGTTTTGCCCCAATTAATATAATCAAGTTAGCTAGATGGCACAGTGGATAGAGTACCACCCTGGAGTCATGAGGATCTGAGTTCAAATCTAGCCTCAGACACTTAACACTTCATGCTTCCTAGCTATGTGACCCTGGCCAAGTTACTTAACCCCAATTGCCTTGCAAAAACAAAACAAAAGCTAATTTACATGATCACTACAATAATTGGGAAAAAAACAACTCTGAAAGAGTTCAGAAGTCTGATGAATATAGTGACCAATTCTAAGTTGAGGTGATAGACTAGCAGCATAGAATGAGACATCTTCCTCTTCTCTTTTATTTGAGGCAGAGAAGGAGAACTGGAGGATAGTGTTAGAGATTTTTTAAAAAAGACTTATTCACAAATGGTGATATATTATATGGTAACAAAGTATTAAACTAATTCTAAAATTTTATCCACAAAATTATTTATAAAGTGTTAATCTTTATCAGAAACACTTGCTATAAAAGATTTTTTCCTCTTAATCTTGTTTCTGTTTTTGTGTTAGTGCAAAACCTTTTTGATTTAATGTAATCAAAACTATCAATTTTGCCTTTCATAATGTTCTCTAGTTCTTCAAAGATCTAATAGGTAAATTATCCCTTTTTCTCCTAATTTGTTTATGGTATTATCTTTTATGCCCATCTGATAAAGGTCTCATTTCTAAAATATATAAAGAACTGCATCAAATTTATAAGAATACAATTCATTCCCCAATTAATAAATGGTCAAAGGATATGAACAGACAGTTTTCAGATGATTAAATTAAAGCCATCTATAGTTATATAAAATATGCTCTAAATCACTATTGGTTAGAGACATGCAAACTAAAACAATTCTGAGGTACTACCTCATACCTCTTAGATTGGCTAAGATGACAGGAAAAAATAATGATGATTATCAGAGGGGATTTGAAAAAACTGGGATACTAATGCATTGTTGGTGGAATTGGGAACTGCTCCAACTATTCCAGAGAGCAATCTGGAACTATGCCCAAAGAGCTATAAAATTGTGCATACCTTTTGACCCAGCAGTGTCTCTACTAGGTCTGTACCCCAAAGAGATCATAAAATAGAGAAAAGGACACATGCATGCAAAAATGTTTGTAGCAGCCCTCTTTGCAGTGGCAAGTAGAACCCCATCAGTAGGAGAATGACTGAATAAGCTGTGGTATATGAAGATAATAGAATATTATTGTTCTATAAAAAATTATAAACAAGTGGATTTTAGAAAGAACTGGAAGCATTTACACAAACTGATACTGAGCAAAACAAGCAGAACCATGAATGCATTGTACACAATAACAACAAGAATATGTGTTGATCAACTATGAAAGACTTGGTTCTTTTCAGTGATTCAGTAAAACAAAGCAATCCCAATAGACTTTGGATAGAAAATGCTATCTGCATGCAGAAAAATTACTATGGAGATTGAATGTAAATCAACACATGCTTTTGTTCACATTTTCTTTCTTTTTTTTCTCTCTCATGGTTTTTTTTTTCCTCTTTTGCTCTACTTTTTCCCTCCCATCATGATTCATAAAGCAATATGTATTAAAAATAAATATTTTTTAAAATAGTAGCCACAAATAACCCATTTCTCTTTTCAAATTGAAGGAAGCAACCTCATTGGATTTTTCTCATCTCCTCTTCTTCCTTCCTAACTTCACTGGCCATGGCATGGCTAGTAATTTTTCCAGGAGACACTCTAGGACTCTCCCACAAATACACACATTGTCTTTGGGAAGAGTAGGTTCAAACTTGTACTGTACAATAGTAACTCACTGGGCCTGGAAGAACTTGTTTCTTTGTATAGTTTTTATGTGCAGCTCATCCTAAGTGCAGTGTTTTTAGTGGATGGGTTTCTCAGCTCTTAGACTCTCCACTCCACAGTTCAATTTCCCATTGCTAGGGATCTCTTGAGCCTATAATTGTATCTCTTCTTGGCTGTCAGGGGTCCTTTCCTGCTTTTTCCTTTGGTTGACTACCTTTCTATATCCATAAAAGTATGTCTTCAATTCTCAACTGTGCCTCAAATCAACAAATTTCAAACTGCTGGATGGAGTGTCTTGCTCTGGGCAAGTTGCTGATAGACCTCATACCCAGAGAGAGAAAAAAAAAACAAGATCTCTTCCTTTTTCCCCCTGCACATTTCTCTCCCAGAAAGCTCTCCTGAGCCTTCATTTTTGGCTCAGAACTCCCTACAGAGCTTGGCTATTTAAAGTCCCACAATGATATGTCTAATTCTGTTCATCTAACAAGGTTGTTAGAGAGAAATGGGGTTTACATTTTATAATAGGATTGCCAGTTGTGGCAGAAATTTTCCAATTAATTTTGTAACTTACAATAATATTAAAAACATCGTCCTCTATGTTAAATCCTATGTATATATCAACTAAGTTGAGGGTATTGGTAGATTATATTTCCCCCTCCCTTATACTTATAAAAATTTCATAACAAGTTCACAATTTTTTACATAATCCTTTATATATAAAAATGGTGATGTTTGTTGGTGTTAAAGTTCATAATTAAAAAAAAAAAACATTTAAAGATGAAGCTACTGTCCTAGCAGAGCTAGTATACCTTAAATACTTAACACTCAGCACAGTACCTGGCATATTTGTTATGATTGTTCAGTTGTTTTAAGTTATGTTTGACTCTTCATGACCCCATTTGGATTTTTTTTTGGCAAAGGTACTAAAGTGGTTTGCCATTTCCTTCTCCGACTCATTTTATAGATGAGGAAACTGAGGCAAACAGGAGTGCCTTACCCAGAGTCACAAAGCTGGTAAGGGTCTGAAGCCAGTTTTTTATTCAGAAGATGAGTCTCCTTGCCTCCAGGCCTGACACTCTATCCACTACACTCCCAACTGTCCCACCTTGCACCTAGTAGGTACTTAATAAATGTTTACTGATTGATTAATAAAATTAAGATTGCCTTCCAAACCCCAGAAGAAAAGGCCAAAAAGCTCTGATCCAATCCTTTTAAAGATGTCACCCAAAGTCTTGGTTCCCAGGAGTCCTATAGGGTCTGAATCTGATTGTAGATGAGATTCTAACCATTTCCCCTCCCTTTTCTAATCTCAAATAGACCTAACAACCATACCTGTCTACTTCACTATATCCTCAGGTCTAGTTCCTGTAATAAATCAAGGTTCTCTGGAACCTGTAGACCCTAACTTTGGAATAATTTCCTTTTTCACAATGAAACACAGCAATGGGCTGGAGCACAAATGGGATTGCCTATAGGGAATCCTGGCAAGATTCCTTGGACACTTCTACCTCTCTGAAGCTGTAGAACAGAGGTGTCAAACAGCTGTCTCACTGGCTGGAAGCTTCCCATAACAATGCTAAATTTATGCAAATTAAAATGTAATTGGGAAATATTTAATAGAATAAATAAGCATACAATGAAACACATGATGTTAACATGTGGCTTTCTAAGTCAGTATGTGGCTGTGGATCCTTCACTGAGCTTTGTGTTGCTGCTGTAGCAGATGGCTGGGGTAAGGAGAGGATTGATTGTGCAAGTGTTTATGCCTGAGCCTAAAGTTACCAAATGTGGTAGAGACAGAGCAGAGCTGGTGTATTTTCCGTCAGACGATCATACAAAACCATAATCAGAGACTAGGTACAGCAGCCGGATGAGGCTGGAAGGGGCAGGTGGTGCAGCTGTATGCCCCTTGGCTTTGGGATTTCCTTCCCTTGTGTCTTCCCTCTGGCAAATGTGGGTGGTTTTCAGGTGTCTGAATGGGTTATGTGCTTGTAGTACCCTAAAGTTCCCACGCAAAATGGACCAGAATAAGGGAAGCTGAATAATAATGAAACTCTGTTGTGTATTCAGCGTATAATAGGCTGGGAGGCATTGTTGTTTTGCTTACATCCCAAGTGAGAGGTGCCGGGTAGTCATCATGGGATCTGATGGTTACCCCAGCTTACCATGCCATCACTCTCCCATTTTCTGTCACTTAGAGACTTTTGTGGGATGATACCCCAGCAAAGCCAGGCCGAGCTGCTTCATAATAAAGCTATGGGGTTCTGGGGTTCTTGTCTAAATTCCTGAGGAAATTTTACGTGGTGGACTCTCTTAAGGACTGCCTGAGCTCTTGAGCACAGACAACAGCAGATGGTCTGAGTGATGATCATTTTGTGGAATAAAGTTAGTGATAACTATGTCCTTGAGCATAAGACCCTATAGGACCCCCTAGATACCAAGTCTTTGAGTGCCATCTTCTAAAGGATTAGATCAGAGCTTTCTGACCACTTCTTCTGGGGGTTGGAGGGCTACCTTAATTTTATTAATTGTGATCAGTCAATAGACATTTATTAATCACCTACTACATGTAGTGTTGTTGTTTGTCCTTTGTTCATAAAGAGGATCATGATGTCAGGGAGGGGATGCTATGACATGCAGATGAATTAGATTTAAGTGAGGGAGGGCTATGCAAAATCACCAGCTCATTCTTTCCTCCAGAGCCACCTGGGTCCAGTCAGCAAGTGTATTGTGAAGCATTTAAAGGAATGCTAGCCATTCTTGGCTGTGCCTCTAGACAGAGGAAAAAGGACACCAAGAGCAGTCGTTTGGGTTGCTCTTGATGGAAAAAAGGAAAACACTTTCAAACTTTTTTAGACATTTTCATTTCTATGCCAGATATAAAGCTGAAAACAAGACCATTCTTTGCTTACACTAATAAGTTCTGCTGCTAAGAGTAATTTGGGGTAGGAAGAAGGGCAATGATATAGTCAAGATTTTTTTATACATATAAATGTATTTATTTAATAGTATTTTATTTTTCCAATTATGTATATAGTTTTCAACTTTCATTTTTTGTAAGATTCTGAGTTTCCCAATTTTTTGTCCCTTCCCTCTCCACTCTCCAAGACAGCAAGCAATCTGATATAGGTTATACATGTGAAATACTTTAAAACATATTTCGATATTTTCCATGTTGTACACGAAAAATCAGAACTAAAGGAAAAAAACATGAGAAAGAAAAAACATAACAAAAAAGTGAAAGTAGTATGCTGTGATCTGCATTCAGTCTCTATAGTTCTTTCTCTAGATGTGGAAGACATTTTCCATCATAAGTTATAATAAAGATTTTCAAGAAGAACCAGAAAGAGAAGTTCTGACCTGATTACCAGAGTATACCCTCTAGAATTCTGGGCTTCTTAAACTTTTTTCTACTCTCGACACTTTTTCACACAAGAAAAAAATGGAAGAGTAAAAAATTCAGCAAAGTCAATCAATATATTAAAATGTGAAAAATCTACAAAGTACACCACATCCAGAGATGGACTTCTTCTTACCTCTGCAAAGGTAGGGGGGAAAGTTTCTTCTCATATCTCTTCTTTGGGATTATACTGGTTCTTTATAATTCTCCAATAACAACTCTCAACTATTATGTAGGTATTTGTTCTTTCCATTTACATTGTTACAGTCATAATGATGTAATATATCTTCTAGGGGAGACAGCAATAATTTTAAAGTCCCCTGACTTTAGGGGACTTCTGTTCTAATAATATGTCAATGATTCTAAATCTTTTGGCTTTGGAATCTGTGATCCTGAGGCCTTCTGATCTAAGAATGTTATTTATTGTTTTATCGATAATTGTAGAAGTCTTCTGATCTAAAAATATAATATTATTTCTTCCCTTAAACTTTAGAGAAGATATCTTAGTGATCCTGAGACTCTCTACCCTTGGGATGCTCTTGTTCTAACAATCTTGTCTGTCAATGATTCTAAAGTCTTCTGGCTTTAGGATAGTCTTAGGTCTGCTGGTCAGAGATAATCAAATTCCTGAGACCACTCTTCAGTTCCACCTCTAGACTATAAAATTAGCATATCAATAACATGAAGAACTAGATAAATATGTCTTCTAACTTCAGCTTCCTTGCTAAATAAACTCTTGGGCTTTAGCCCACTTCAATAGGTGTTACAATTACAATAAGCTTTTCCCTTTGATTTGGATATGGATTCAAGCCTGCAAATTCTTTTGAGATACTTTGTAACACTCCTCTGTCATCCCCAACCTTTTAAGGTCCCTTCCCAACCTCAACAATAATATATATTACTTTCTTGGTTCTGCTCTTAATTCTCTACCAGTGCATGTCTTTATGTGCTTCTCTGTTGTTTAATATAGCGAAATGAAATCGTTACATAAAAAAGTATTAGTATTGTGTTCCTTGTAGTATTTAGAAAAGATGAGCTACTTTTTTAAAAGGTCTAGCACAAAGAGTGTCCCCCTGCTAACACAGATCCCCCTTGGCTTGTTTTTGCCTTAACAACTCATCTCTACAAGGACTAGCAGTCAGTTCATAATCTATCTTGGGTTATAAATTTTGTATTTATGTGAACTTGAAATGGCCAAAGGAAAGTCTTTAATGGACAGCCAGCAAAGTGTCTGCAATTTTCCCATTTGTCCCTTGCTATCTAGCAGGCAAGCCTCAAATCCAGCAGTGATATTCTGAGACTTCCTTAAAATGTCACTTTTAGATAGAATCATGATCTTCTTGCCCAGTCCCATCCCACCTGGCCAGCCTCAGCCACATGGAGATGGGAATGATGTTCTTCCTTGACACAGATCCAAATTTTTACCCAGATATTAATATATCATAATTAATCACACATATAAGGACTGGTGGCCACTGGGTTTTCTGTTATATAATGAGGGGAAGTAAATAATAGTATTTCAAAGAAGAGTGAACAGTGGGGAACACAGTTTGTACATATAGGAACAAGCCAGAACTCATGCAGCCTTTGCAGAGGCTGAATCAGCTTCTTCCCCTTTTCACTTCTTACCTTCATGAAAAAGAAAAGATAAAATTCAGAAAATTTGGGGAATTGATAAGAGATGTTCCCTTGAATTATCTCACCAACCATTATTGTCATCTCCTAATTGTTTCTTTGGTACTTCATCATTGAATAGCCACAGAAATACCATCTCATCCAAGACCCAGAACAAAAGAGGAGGGAATAATCATCCAGTGACCCTATATCTCTACAAGACTCCAGGATGAAGAACAAACTTCCTCTTCTGGCTCCTCTTTCCCAGAATCCTCTCAAAACAGGGATTCTTAACCTGGAATCCACAAATTAACATTTTAATTGATTTGTGTAAGTATTTTGGTCTTTTTTGAATTACTATATATTTTACTTTATGCATTTAAAAATATCCTTCTGATCCAATTCTTCTTGTGCAACAAGAGAACTGTTCGGTTCTGCACACATATATTTTATCTAGGCTATATAGTGACATATTCAACATGTATAGGACTGCTTGCCATCTGGGAGAGGGGGTGAAGGGAGGGAGGGGAAAAGTCGGAACAGAAGTGAGTGCAAGGGATAATGTTGTAAAAAAAAAAAATTACCAGGCATGGGTTCTGTCAATAAAAAGTTATAATAAAAAAAAATAAAATAAAAATATCCTTCTGAGAAGTCCATAAACCTAACCCTGACTGCCACAGAGGTCCATGACTTACAAAAGGTGGGGAATCCCTGTCCTAAAGCAAATTCCCATAAATCCAGATTCAAAGCTGGATACCAAAGGACAAATTTTAACATAGCCTCTGCTTGAGTCCATCATCTCCATTGTAGTGTTTGAGTTACAGATGCTACATCCTGAAAATGATGATGCTGATACTGGCTGAATTCATTGAGGCTTTAAGGTTTTCTGATTTGTTTGCAGACATTATCTATAGATAATATTGAGCCTAGGGTTAGGAAGACCTTGTTCAAATCCAGCTTCAGAAACTTGCCAGTTGCATGATCCTGGACAAGTCATTTAATCTCTGTCTTATCTTTCTTATCTTTAAAGTGAAGATAATGATATAGCATCTATCTTACAGAGCTATGGTAAAGAGTAAATGAGATGATATTTGTAAAGTGATTTGTAAACCTTAAAATATATATATATGTACATATATATACTAGTTATGAATATTATTATCTTACTGGATCCTCACAATAATTCTGTGAAGTGCAGGAACAGCAAATATTATTTATCTTCATTTTACTGAAAAGGAAATAAAAGCACAGACATTCTCCCAGACAGATACTATAAACAAGATACTTTGGAAATGTTGTGGTAAAAGGTGAAATGACTGGGGAAAATAAAGGCAGTCTCTTCTGAGCATATCGATTTATTAAAGCAATGTATGCCAATTGTCTAACAAATCAGAAACAGACAATTCCAATAGACTTGTGATGGAAAATGCCATTTGCATCCAGAGAGAGAACTATGGAGACAATGTAGATCAAAACATAGTATTTTCATTTTTTGTTGTTGTTTGTTTACTTGTATTTCTTTCTTTCTCATTTTTTTTCCCTTTTAATCTGATTTTTATTATGTACCATGACTATGGAAATATGTTTAGAAGAACTGCACATGTTTAACCTATATCATATTGTTTACTTCCTAGGGGAGGGGAAAAAGGGAAACGAAGGAAGAAAAAATTGGAATATGAGGTTTTGCACAGGTAATGTTGAAAACTATCTTTGTATATATTTGGAAAAACAAAATACTATTAAAAATAATTTTTTTTAAAAAAGAAAGAAAAACAAACAAAAAACCCAAATAGATCTTCCTTTTTAAAAATCTCTTTGAGATACAGACCTAGTAGTGGTATTACCATGTTCCTCACCCCCTTTTAGATTATTTAATATTTATTTACTTATTTTCTTTTGAACTTAAAAAATAAAATGAACATTTTTATAACATAGAAGAATGGGGGGGGAGATGATTGTATGTAAAACTGAAAATCTATTATATACAACTTGCTATTCTTTTAAAATATATAATAAAGTTATATAATTAAAAACAACAACAAACAAACAAACAAAAAAATCAGGACCAGATCTTCTCAATTTAGCTCTGGACTCCAAATACAGGGGGAGACAGACTTTTATGTATTAAAAACAATTAATCAAATAAGACCAATTAATTAAAAGAAAACAATGCGACATTAAGTAATCTGATTTCTAATTGGATGAAAGATAAGAGACTTTCCAAGTTGGGAAGGGGAGAATGAATATATTTCCTTGAATTCAGAAAAAGAGGTGTTTCTCTCCCCTCCCTCAAATGTTTATGTATAATCAAATGGACATAGAAACAATTACTGATTGATCATTTTGGGGCTAGTTTTCAGATAAGGGATATGGATTACTTAGGATGTACAATAGTGAGAAGATTCTTTACATCAGTCTTTGGACTTGACCAGGTTTCTGGTTGCATAAGCTAAGAAAAACCTTGGTTAAGAGTTTCTAACAGCAAGGAGAGGTAGTCCAGTTTCCCAGAGATACAGGGCTAGGTTTGTTGAAGTGAAGGATAACCTACCAATGTTAGGGTTCCCAAGTTGGTGTTGCAGGTATGGTGAAAGAATTCACAAACTCAGTTTGTCTCTAAGTTAAGGGGCAAAAATTTATTATGTTACTAATTTCAAAAGAAATTAGTAAAGAGCCAGAGGCAAGAAAGTATATAGGAAAAAGTTAGAGAAGCCAGGTGCTTCATGTCTCTGATATGCTAGTTTTATAGTTTAGAGGTGGAGTTGAGGAGTGGTTTGGTCTGTGGCAGGTACAAAATGTTCATAATTCTCTGAGCAGAGCTTGGGTGGGGGACCTTCCGGAGGTATGTTTTTAGGTCTGAAACATCACTTTACGGACACCAACTTTGCTCTGTGCCTGTGCTAACTTTAAGCACCTCATTATTGCTGCTTATTTCTCTCAGAAACTCTGTTATGGCTATCTGACAGTCAACAATATTTGTAGCCATAGCATCCTGGTCATATAGAGAAACTAGGGCAAGATAACCTATGGGAAGAAATATATAATTTCCAACTACGTCACTACCAAAGCCAGGTGGCTTTAGGGTTATGCTACATCTCCCCTAGAAGCTGCACCATATCAGGTTCAAATGATGAATAGGATTTGTCCCAATTCCCACAACTGAATAAAGATGTATTATAAGACAGAAATTTGAGTAGACCCCAAATTGAATATAAACTAAGCTAGCTCCAGAATTGAGTCAAAGATGGACGTGTGGTTTACTCAGTTCCCATAATTGGCCCCTTGCTGTCCTAATCTCCTCAATTCCCTCAGAGGGCAGACTCAGACACATCACTGCAGAACACAGTGGAATGCCCACACAGTTATAATTGTACCCTTCTTCCCCTTGTTATTGGAGTCAGTTCTACAACTTGGTTACACTTCTGCTCAGTGTCTTCCATCTGCTGACAATAGTGATTATTCTACCTTTTTCTTAACTACACCCAGGCAAATGCTGTTTCTATGAGTGAAAATGGCAAAATAGTCCCTCACATAGTAGTTCCCCTGCTACTCTCATAGCTGAGGCCACGTGAAATTCTCCCAGTTTCCATGAGAACAGAATTTGTATGGGTTTGGGGACACATACTTATGCTTCTCCAGTATTCAACCAGTGTTCAATAGAATAAAAAAGGGTTGAGTAAAGAGTATGTTCTAGGTTGAACCTAACCCTACCTATCTCATTGATAGTGTTGAGCTCATTTGTTCTGATCCATCACACTGAGTGAGGGTCTGCCTAACAACAAGCCCTACAGTCTCACTCTTTTTTTTAGTTTATATATTTTTAGACATGTACAGGTATTATGGCATTATATTAAACCTGTTTTTTTTATTTTAAAATATAACACTTTGTTATTTTATTTATAAATTGTTGATATCATTTGATGAATGCACAAGGATAGGAGAAGAAAAAACAAATAAGAAATGAGAGAATGAGCCTTAGAGTCAGAAGGATCTGAGTTCAAATCCTGCCTGACACTTGGTACTTGCTATGTGACCCAGAGCAAGTCACTTTTGCCTCACAAAATACTCATAGTCACACACACACTTAAAAATACACTGTGATTTATAGTTCACAGTTTCATATATATATATATATATATATATATATATATATATATATATATTCCTCTTTGTTTTGGTTCTTTGCATACTACAATGTTCATGTTATTGTTAAGTTCATAATAAAATGAAAATTTAAATTAAACTACAAAAATGAGTCTCAATAAAAATTAAATTTTTAAAAGAAAAAATAAATTGAGTGAGTACTATTCTGCTCAAATATAGACTTAAATAATATACAAGTATTTGTTCTGAGGGTCAAAGGAGATAATGATTGTAAAGTAGAAAATAATTGCTATTTTAATACCCATAATTGAGCATAGCACATTGACCCATTAATGACCCTTTTTTTCTTTCCATTCAATAAGCTACTTGTATTACATGTTAGCTCACATCTTTCTACTTTTTTCCACAATAATAATATAAAATATATGAAATATTTTATCAAATGCAACTCTGGACAGGTCATTTAACCCTGTTTGCCTTGGTTTCCATATCTGTAAAATGAGTTGGAAAAGGAAATGGCAAACCATTTCAGTAGCTTTGCCGAGAAAACCCTAAATGAGGTCACAAAGAATTAAATATGACTCACATTACTGAACACATATGTTACCAAAAGCTTGACTAAAATCTAGTTAAGCTACATCCCTCTCATTTACTACTGTAGTTTGGTCGTCCGGTCAAAAAAGGAAATGAGGTTCATCTGGCATGATTTATTCTTGAGAAGATGTGCTGGTTCCCTATAATCACTTCCTTTTTAAAAAATGCTCAGTGCTCCTTTCACTAGTGATCTGTTCTAAAATTTTCTCTGCAATTGAAAGTCAAATTCTCTGGTTTATTTTCAGATTTAATTCGTTCCCCTATTTTGAAATTAGGATATATTTTCCTCTTTTTCAACAGTTACATTCACCAGTTCTGTCAGTACCCCAGGATATAGTTCATACCGTAGGGCCAAATGACTTGAATTAATCAAAGGAAATTACATACTTTCTAATCAATATTCTTACTTATCTTGGGTATGAAGATGGCCCTTTTAGTCATCTTTGTTCTGACATTTTCAGCACAAGAAAGAAGCCAAAGAAGGTAAATTAGAATTGAGGAACCCTGACTTTCTTCTGTTGTCCCTTATTACAGAATTGTAGATTCAAAGAAGGGATATAGATGTTAGAGGCCTTTAATCCAACTCCCTCATTTTACAGATTAGGAACTGAGACCAGAGAAATCAAATGACTTGTGCAGCCTTGAACAAGTAGTAAGCAAAGATTTCTGGGATTAAATTTCAAGTCTTTTTTGATGCAAAATTATTTCATTTCCCCAACTGCTTTTTTCTACCATCCATCCCAACCAATAATTCTATTTCACTTTTGAACTCCCTCTTTTCTCCAAAACAGCTTAAAAGTGCTTTTTGTTGTTATTTCTGTCTTCAAATGAGTTCCATGGCCTTATGTTCAACTTCCATTACTTGCCTTTGCTTCCATCTTCTGTGCATATCTTTTAAAAGTCTTAAGTTTATTCATGAGTTCCTTGTGCATCAAAATTATTCCTTTAAGATAATTTCCATGTTTTCTTTGGAATTGTTTCTCTTCATGTTTTTCAAATGTCATTCTTGAATGTTTTTTGGATTGACTTCACTTTTTGGATGATGAAACTGCCTAATCTTAACTGGATTTTCTTTCCTCTATCAAAAATTCTAGGAAGAAATCATTACTTTTCCTACCTCCCCTCTCACCCCACCCAAAGTTCCCATCATTTCCACCCTAGCAACTTCCTCTGTTTGTGAAAACTGGATGCAGGATAGAATTTCTTCTTTTTTTAGTCTTGCCTCTGCCATTTAAAGGATGAACGTATCATTAAAGCAAGCCAAGAAGTTAATAGCTTCTCTTCTTTTGGCAGAGGGAGCTATCACCAGCAGATGTCTGGAAAATCTAATTCTCCCATCAATGCTAAATCATGCCCTCTGTGCCAGGCTTTTTCCAGACTCAGACATTTGTTCTTTCTGACCAGTTATTTCTAACTCTAATGAAAAAAAATTGTATCCATTTCTCCCTCCATTGATTTTCACCTCAATGTTTACCATACTTCTCCACTTTGGTTCCTGGATTTCTTTACATAAGTATACTCTCTTAAAACCCAACGTGGTTCTCAGCCGAGAGCAGCTGGCAAAAAGGACTATGTTCACTCTCTTGTACCTCCCAACAAATAGAGATTAAAAAAAGAAATTCCTTTCAAAATAATCATAGATCACTGAACACCCCCCACCCCAATCAATTGCAAACCATATTTTTGGGGTAACTAGATGGTGAAGTGGATAGAATACCAGCCCTTAAGTGAGGAGGATCTGAGTTCAAATCTGGACTCAGATATTTAACACTTACTAGCTGTGTGACCCTAAACAAGTCACTTAACCCCAATTGCCTTACAAAAAAAAATTGCAAAATAACCATAGAATATATAAAATATCTGAGAGTTCACCTACCAAGACACTTGGGAATTATATGGATATAACTACAAAATGCTCATTGCAGAAATAAAGGCAGATTTAAAACTTGGAAAGCTATTAATTGCTCATGGTTGAGCTACAGCAAGATAATATTTAAATTAATTTGTAGATCCAATGCTTTATCAAACTAACAAATTTTATTTTTATAAAACTAAAAAAAAATACAATTCCTCTTAAGTAAAAGTCAAGAATATTAAAAGAAATAATGGGGGAAAAAGTTCAGGGGTAGGGGAAGAAAGGAGGCCTAGCAGTACCATATTTCAAACTATATAACAAAGTACTATTCATGCAAACTCTTTGGGACTAATTTTTAAAAAATAGAATAATTGATCAGTGGAACAAACTAAATGCATAAGACCCAGAAACAATAAAAGAATGCTAATAGAGTGTGTTATACATCTAAGGGCTCCAATTACTGGGGTAAAGAGACATTATTTGACAAAAACAGCTGGGAAAACTAAAGACCTGTCTGGAAGAAAGTAGGTTTAAATCAATACCCCATACCATATATCATAGTAAGCTCTATATGAACATGCAATTGAGTAACAAAAGGCAATATTATTTTTAATTTAAAGGAAAAAAGAGAAAGAATTTCCTACTATGTGTAAAGGAAGATTTCTTGATCAAAAAGAGGAATAGGAAAGGTTACAGGATACAAAATGAACAATTTTGATTAAATGAAATTGGAAAGCTTTTGCACAAAATCAGTGTAATTAACATTAGAAGGGAAGCAGCTAACTTGTATCAATTTTTTCTGATAAAGGTATAATATGATAAAAGATACAAGATTCATATGAAATTTATTAAAATATAGAAGAACAAATTACCCTATAGATAAATAATCGAAGGATATGAATAAGCAGTTCTTAAAGGAAGAAAAGCAATTATTGGCAACTATATGAAAAAATAGTCTTAAGATATTGATTATAAAAGAAATAAAGATAAAAATAACTGAATTTTGACCTTACACCTGTCATATTGGTATAAATGACAGAAAAGAAAAATAACAATTGTTGGAAGAGCTGTGGGAAAATAGGTATAGTAATAAATTGCTGGTGGAATTGTGAATTAATCCAACATTTCTTGAAAACATTTTGAGAATATACTCAGGAAGTCACGGATCTGTATATTCTCTTTGACACAGTGATATCACTACTATAGATATACTCCAAAGGGATCAAAAAAAGACAAAAAGGATACACACACACACACACACACAGATACCTACATGTATATGTATATATGTATATATTTGTGTGTATGTATGTGTATTGAAAATAAATTGGTTGCCCACCAATTGGAAGTGGCTTCTAGTATATTAATATAGATAAATATAAGAGGAATAAGACATAAGAGAAATAGCAAAAGGAATGGATTAAAAGAAATCTTGAAAGATTTGTATAAACTGATGCAGAGTGAAGGAAGCAGTGCTAGAAGGAATAATTTATCAAGTGAGTATAGCATTGTAAAGAAAAACAGTTTTAAACATCTCAAGAACTATGATCAATGTAATGACTAATCACAACTCCAAAGGAAAGATTATAAATCACACTTTCTACCAAAAGTTAGAATTAAATGATTGAGAGCTGCAAAGGAAGATTTTTTTTTCAGCTGTAGCCAATGTGTGATTTGTTTTGCTTAACTACATTTATTTATTCCAAGAGGAAACTTTTATGCTTCTTTTTTTGTTTGTTTGTTTTATTTTGTTTTTTTTTTTTAAGGGAGAAGAGTTACAGGGGACCTATAAGTAGTAATAATGATTACCAAAAAAAAAGAAGAAAAGAAAGAAAAAACTGTTAATGAAATATTTTTAAAACATGGAAGCAAACAAAAGGATGTTCAGAAAGGGAAGCAGACAAGTGAGATAGGGTTAGAACTACTATAATAAAATTAATATGTATTTTTTAAAATGTTTAAATGCTTTGAAAAATAAAGATTCTATGTGTAATGTGCAATCTTTTTTCTGTTTTTTTTTATATAAGAAAATGCCCATGATTGCTGATATTTACTAAGTTCATGATTTAAAAAATTGTGTGTGTGTGTGTATGCATATAATATGTTTAGCAGAGAGAAAGCACCAGTAGATAATTGGATTATTGACATTCTGCACCACTATTGTATCATGCCTATTGTACCAGACTTGAGATCTGTTTTCCAAACTCCTCATGTATTTTCTCTTTCTATTTCAGTGATCTGTCTTATATTCAAATGAAAAAAAATTTACTTTTCCCTCCATTGACCTCCAACAAATATTCTGTCACATTTTCCCCTATTATTCCTATTTCTCTCATGAATGTATCTATCTGTACATATGTATATATGTACATAATGTGTATATGCATATACTTTGGTATGTTTTTTAAATATATATGATGTTATACCACAAAAACAAAGTATGTTTATACAGAGCCATAGTCCAGTCATGAATTTTACTCCACCAAAGTTCTACCAGTGATATATCTATGAGTTCAAATTTGTCCACTTATATTATGATCTCTAGTTTCTCTTCTTTGTTACCTAAACTCCAGAACATTTATATATAGATACTTAAGATATGGGTTTTACTATTACTATTACCATTAGTTCCTTTTCTAGATTTTGTCTCCTATAAATTTTGGGCTGCCTACTGTTCTTTTTAATCTGTAACAATTCTCTGTAGTAGTTTTTCAACTTTTTGGTCTCAAGACTCCCTTAGATTCTTAAAAATAATTAAGCACCCCCCAAATATCTTTTGTTTATGAGGATTCTATCCATCAGTATTTACCAGATTAAATGAAAACATCTTAATGGTGAAAAGAGTTTTGATCTTTAGGACCTCCCGAAAAGACCCCTTGAATTCCCAAGATAACATTTTGAGAATCATTACATACATACACACACACAAACATAAACACACACATATATATGAAAGCATTATATAGAATGCCTGAGGGAAATGAATAATTATATATATTTGATATTATATATATGTGTGTGTCTACATATATACATTATATATATACACATATGTATTTATTTATACACACACACACACACATATATGCATGTATATACACACGGAGAGAGAAAAATCCCCTCTTTTTTTTTTTTTTTTTTTTTTTTTTTTTTTTGGTAAACTAATTAGGATTAAATGACTTGCTCAGGGTCACAGGAAGTATTAAGTATTTGAGGTCATATCTGAACGCAGATTCTCCTGACTTCAGGGCTAGTGCTCTAACCACTGAACCATCTAGAGGCCCTTACCCATCCTTACTGGTTAAAGCCCTTTTGATTAGATTTGCAAGACACCTGGCAAATACTCCATCTCTGGCCAGGAATTTGTCAACCACGATCCAGAAATGCAAATCCCATTTTCAGACACCACCTTCTTAACCAGCTGTTCATTTCCTAAATATATTTTTCTATTCACATCTCTTGATGTCATTGACCAACAGTGAAGTAAGTCCACGTCCCTGTGGTCTTAAATATATTGACCGAGCCTTTATGGTCAGTGATAATAAACACTTTTTTATGTTCCTTTTAGCAGTGTTATTTGTGACCGCATAAATTACCAGAAATGGCTAATTGTCATTCATTTTAATAAACCTTGTGAAGTTCTCTGTTATGCTTCAGAAAAATAGCAGACTTCTCCTGTTGCTAACAAGGAAGAAGAGAAGGAAGAAAGACTGCATTTCTAAAGTACCTAATATATGCCAACTACTGTGTTAAGTGCTTTACAATTATTTGATTTTCATAACTCTGGGAAGTAAGTATTATTATTATCCCCATTTTACAGACGAGGAAATTAAAACAAACTGAGATTAAGTGACTAGAATAGGATCACCAGCTAGTAAGTTTCTGAGGCTTTATCTGAACTCAGATCTCCCTGGTTCTAGGCCCAGAGCTCCATCCACTGCCATTTAGCTCCCTTAAGTGGACAAATAGCTGGCTTAATACTACTGCACAGGCAATTATCAACTGTTACTGCTACTCTTCTTCCTCTGCTCTATCTAGATGATTTATTTCTTAACTGATTACTTCTGGAGCTCTATTCTCTCATTGGAAGGAGAAACAGTTTCATGCTCCTTATATGGTTCTCAAACTCTGGTCCAGTGATCCCTAGATGGGAGTTAGTTGAGTTCTTTCAGGGGGTCTGTAAGATCAAAACCATTTTCATAATAATAAGATCTTCTAATTTCTAATATGGTAAATATCATAAATAAATATTGATACATGTACTCATGTAAACAAAAGCTCTTTGAGGAGTTCTCAATAATTTTTAATAATGTAAAGGGGTCCTGAGATCAAAAAATTGTATAACAGCAGCCTTTTAAGATCTAGAGCAACAGTCTTCTTTTCTTCAGATAGTCTTAAATCTATTTTTGGGTTCTAATTGTACAGATGTCCTTTTTCCTTCCCTTCCTCCTCTTTCACTCTTTCAATCTATATTTCCCTGACAAGGATCAAACCTCCACTTTTTTATGTCAGGTTACTCCCTCTTTGGGGGGGCCATTGGAATCTTATTTGTATTTTCTTATTCATAAGAATAAATGGAACAAAGCATTCTCCAAGTCATTTCACTTTCTCTTCCAGAAAGGAGATAGGTCTAGACTTAGAACACAGATAATAGTCACATAGAAATATAAATATCTGATACTCCATGCAAGTCATGCATAATTTCTTACTCCCTATAATGATTGATATTTTTTCTTTATTTCTTTAAATTATTTGTAGTTGTTTATACTTCAATCCTGGGCACCTGGTTCAGGATTTTATATCCACACAATCTGGGATTTCATTTGTAAAAGAATCTTTCTTATCCAATTTGGATTCAGAGTAATTTCTGTGCCTTTGTAATTTATAGTCAGAGAGTTTCCCAGGTGAAGTACCCAAAAGTTGATGATTTGTCTAATATAGACGAGTTATTGGGCTTGAACTCGGGTCTCCCAGAGTCTAAAAGCAGTAGCTTTCCAGACCCCTATATTACACTACCTAGGCATAGTTATTTGAATTGAAACTGATTTTAGTACCTAAAAAGAATCCTTTCTGCAGTATCCCAGGACTTTCAGCCTCTACTTGAAGACTTCCCATAAATGGTATTTCCCCTGCCTCTCTAAATAGCCCACTGTACCACAAGTTAGGAAACATCTAGTTAGTTAAGGATGTGTCTGATTTTCGGGGAAGACTAGCATCTCTGGTGTGAGAGCTTGCTGAGCCCTTTTGTGGGCTGCTTATCCAATCTTTAAAGTCTGCCTATCATCTAATTTGCACCTGGGACTCCAAGAAGCTATAGCACAGTGGTCACACCCTGTTAAACCATTTTGTCAGAGACAGATGGGCTAAAAAAGGCTGAAGGTAACTGACAGGTCTCAAATGCATTGGTAAATTAGGGATTGTCTGTCTCAAGACTTCCCCCAGCAGAATGGATGGATGAAAATTATTCCAATATCCATTAAGGTGGTTGAAGAAGGCACTATGCTTAGAATTTGGTCTGACATTGAAGATATCAAGGTCATCTATTGCATCTTAGGACATCCCCAATCATCTTGACTTTTGTCTTGGACTTCAATGACTCTGGAGGAGATAGTGAGACTGACACAACTCTGCCCCACTTTGATTCAATTCACGAGCAAATCAAGATATTAACCCTTGATGTCAATGGTCGTCTTCGGAAATGAAGAATGAACAACAATAAGAGACTTTTATTTAATCCATTCACTAACTTAAAACTTTTATTACCTTCAATAAGTCTTTTAATCTGTCTGGGTCTCAGTTGCCTCATTATTAAAACTTGTCTATTAGATTTTTTTTTGTTGTTGTTGTTGAATTGTTTCAGTCATCTCTGAATCTTTAATTGGGGGGGGGGTTTCTTGGCAAAGATATTAGAATAGTTTGCCATTTCCTTCTCCAGTTCATTTTATTGATGAGAAAGCTGAAGCAATCAGGGCAAAGTGACTTGCACAGAGTCACACAGCTAGTAAGAGTCTGAGACCAGATTTGAACTCAGCAAGATGAGTCTTCTTGACATTAGCCCTTACTCTATCCACTGTGCCATCTAACACCACTGTCTATTAGACAAACAAGGACAATTCTGTTTTCTCCAAATTATAAGGATATTAAAAGAACCAAAGAAGATAATTGCTGTGAAGGCATAGGATCTGTGATTATATAGATGAAATGAAATCCTGAATAATGAAATCCCTTCTATTAATGCAGGTCAGCATCTTCTCTGCAAATTGTCATCTTAAGATTTTTCTCAAGTATTGATAGTGACTCCCCTATGGTCATGCAAACCATACGTGTCAAAAATGGAACCCGAACCCAGATCTTCCTGATATCAAGACCAACTCTCTATCAATTACCAGTGGTATCAAGTTCAAATAGAAATAGATCCCTATGGCCTGAGAAAACCTCAGATTAACATCTGTTTTTATTATAACTGTATTTATTTTGTTAAACATTTCTTAATCATTTTAGTCTGGTTTGATTACTAAAGAGTTTTTTAGGAGTATTTGGGTCATGGAATTTGGATATCATTTTATACAAAAGGCTTCTCTTTATCTTTGAACACTTGGAAAAGCACAAAGGAAGCATATCAAAGGGCAGGTAAAGAATATAGTTTTTTTTTTTTTTTTTTTTTTTTTTAATAAAGAAACCAATGTTGAGTTGGAATCATAAGATTTGGATTTGAATCCTGGTTTGACTATGTTCTACTTATATAAGCTTCCCTTAGTATCCATATCAGTAGAATGAAGGGGTTTAATTAATGATCCCAAGAATATTTCCCCAATCTAAATCTAAGAATTTAAATTAAATACCATACAAATTATAATTATTATATTAATACAAATTACAATTTTTATATTAACACCTCTGACTTCCAGAGGTCTACCTTCCTGCAATATCGAGTATCTGGAACAGAACCAAAACTCTTAGTGTAATGTTTAAAAATAAAAATCTTTGGTGATGAAGATAGAATCTTAAGGAAGTGACAAAAATAGCAGAAAAGAACTGAAGCTACAAGATGAAACCTAATACAGTCTGTTGACCACATCTCTGACTGGAAGGAAAGGAGAGC
The DNA here is from genome assembly GCF_902635505.1 of Sarcophilus harrisii. Taxonomy (NCBI): domain Eukaryota; kingdom Metazoa; phylum Chordata; class Mammalia; order Dasyuromorphia; family Dasyuridae; genus Sarcophilus; species Sarcophilus harrisii. The sequence continues at coordinate 323,145,656 of NC_045427.1, forward strand.
TCTCATTAGCTGTTTGAGGTTGTTCAGATGAAAGAGGAAAAGGCACATAGAAACATCAGGAAGGACAAAAAAGCAAAAAAGATGAGAAAACAAACAACAAATAGAAGAAGAAACCACAAAGATCAGAATTGATGAAGGCAGCAAATTCAAACATGAGAAGAAAGCTATCAGTTTCCCCCCACCCCCAAACTTAACTAGGCTCTTTTAAAAAATGTATTTTCCCCAATTGCACATAAAAACATTTAAAACATTGTTTTTAAAAAAATGGGGGGATTCTATTCTCTCCCTTCCCTCCCTTCCTTTTCTTCTCACTTCACAGATTACACCTGTGAAATCATGCAAAATATTTCCATATTAGTCATGTGTGAAAAAAAAAAGCACAGACCAAAAAAAAAACCACCCCATCCCAAAAAACATACAAAAAATAAAGTTTTAAAAAAGTATGCTTCAATGTACATTCAGACTTTTTCAGTTTTTCCTCTGGAAAGTAGATAGCATTTTTCATTGTATGTCCTTTAGAATTGTTTTGGATTGTTGCATTGAGAATAGCCAGGTCATTCACAGTTGAACATTGTATAGTATTACTGTTACTGTGGATGTTTTACTGATTCTGCTTATTTTATTTTGCATCAGTCCTTCCAGGTTTTTCTGAGAGCACATATCCTATATATATACATATATATTATACATAATAATATCCTATTATAGCATAATAGTTTTCTGTCACAATCATAAGCCATAATTTGTTCGGAGATTCCCCAATTGATGGACATCTATCAATTTCCAATTCTTTGCCCCCACAAAAAGAGCTGCTATAAATATTTGTATTTATAGGTCCTTTCCCTCTGTTTATATCTTTGGGATACAGATCTAATAGTAGTATTGCTGGGTCAAAGGTTACATACATAGTTTTATAGTCTTTGGGGCGGACTCTTTGTGACCTCATTTGGGATTTTCTTAGCAAAGATACTGGCGTGATTTTCTATTCCCCTCTCCCAGCTCATTTTACAGATGAGGAAACTGATGCAAACAGGAGTTAAGTGACTTGTCCAGGGTCATACAGCTAGTAGGTTTCTGAGGCTAGATTTGAAGTCAGATCTTCCTTACTCCAGGCCCTGTGCTCTGGAAATCCAAAGACAGAAAAGAGTTAGGACAATTTTGTATCTTCCCTCACATCCCAAGGCTTACTTATGTAGAGAAGTCACAACAACTGCACACAATTCTGCCACATCAGGGCACATCCCACAGAGATAGGCTGATAAATGTTTAACAACCTGCTGGGGAATTGAGAATGTATGCAGGACACACTTTTAAATTTAATCTGCATCATTAACATTTTCTCTATGGCTTTATTAAGTCTAGACAATCAACCAAATAATAAATCAAATTTTGATTTGTAGCACTTGCCAATGCATATTCCCACTGAAAATTTAACCATCAGCTCTCCTGAACTGATAGGAGTTGCCTCTAGCACAGTTGTTTTTCAAGAGCCTTTGGGGGCCTGTCAGTATTACAGCATGATCCCATCATTGTTCATACTTCCTTTCCCCCTCCTTTTCCCCCCCCCCCCCCCCCCCGAGGCAATTGGGTTTAGTGACTTGCCCAGGGTCACACACTAAGAAGTGTTAAGCATCTGGGCTCAGATTTGAACTCAGGTCCTCCTGACTTCAGAGCTGGTGCTCTATCCATTGTGCCACCTAGATACCCCCAATTCCTTTTTGAAGAGACATCATGGGGTCCAGTTAGACCAAGTTCTAAGTGTTCCTTATGCTTTCTTTAGTCATCTTCATGGCCTTTGGAACAAATTGTTCTCATCCACCCATTTCTGTGGTTGAAGTTTCCACATGCTTAGGGTGAACATCTCTCTAACTCACCAAGAGGTCTGAGGCTTATTGGTTACCTTCACCCCAGTTTAGCCCTTCTGCCAAGATGGTTTTACCAAGATGTCCACTGTGCACACTACAGCTTCTTGGAGCCACAGGTGAGAGTTGGTGAATCAGGTGAACATCAAAGGTGAATGAACAGCTCTGAAAAGGGCTCAGCAAGTTCTTACACCAGAAATGCTGGTCCTCCCTGAACAATTCATGCACCCCATAATTTATGCTTGGAATGAGGATGGAGTCACCAAAATTTATTTTCTATAGACCTTCTAAGAAGGCAGTGTAGTACTTTTTAGAAAGTTTCCATTTAAAAACATTTTTTAAAAATTTGTTTACACTCGAAAACTTGAACTTTAGTAATGTGGAATAGATTATTATCTAGAAATTCCAGATAACTGAAGTGCATTATCAAATTAAATATTTACTGATCAGGAGTACAAGAAACCAGAAAATTCAAAGATTTTTCAATTTAGTCATGGAGATTGAATTCAGCAAGCATTATTTATTTTTTGCCTACTATATGTAATACATTGTGCCAGGCCCTGGGGATACTCAGATATTTTAATGAATTCTATGATCGCATTGATGTGTGTGTTCATTCCATCTGTGAAGATCACAACTGAACCTTATCTTGTGTGACTAGCCCAGGGGCTGGCAAACTATAGCATCTCAGGCCAATTTGAGCAGTACACTGGCCAGACTTGACCCTCAGGCCTTAGTTTGCTGATTCCTGCTTTAGACTATATCTATCAAAAATTCTCCATAGAGATGTACCTAATATTCTGTATATACTCTAGTTCTCTTGTGATTAAGTGGATATCAGTAGACTTCCTTTGTCCACTGACTATATATTCCCTCTTTCTTTGTAACCAGCCCTTTTCTTTTTCCTGTATAAAACAGGCTACATAATATATTGTGGTTTACTTACAGTTGTCATGTATCTCTTTGTTGCCCCTTGAGTGATCCACAGCTTTAATTCTTTGGACAATGGTTTTTAATGATAACAAACCATACATCAACCACCCTCCCCACTATACTGATATTAACCCTTTGTTTCAGAGAGAAACTTGATATCATTAAATCATTACACAATTTCCCAGTAGGAATCCTACTCACTTCCTTCTTCCTTTTCAATTCTGAATCTAACCCGTTGTCCTTAATGTCTATCCATATTATACATTCTGATGGTTTGGTCAGCTATCCATCAAGCTACATACCATATTCTGGATAATAGCCATGCTTTATCCAATTAGTTTTTTCCTATATTTGGATAGGTAGGCAGAATTCTTTTGAATAATTTTAGATCCCATTTAGGAAACTGTAATGTTTCAGAATTTGGGAAAATCAGCACAAGATAATCCACAAATAGAAGCGTGTAGAAATTTTCAAATTTTATAGAAAAACCTTCTTCTATTTGAATTCTGCTCTGAACATCGTCCATGATAGTAAAGGAAACATACCTTTGATAAATAAATATCTACTTGTTTTATATCTTGCTTCATATGACTAATTAAAATGTTTTTTTAAAATAGTATTTTAGTTGTTAAATCTTTCAAGAAAGTTTGAATGATTTTCACATATGCAAGAGAGAAATTTTATTAAAAGAGAATTTTTACAACAATGTTTTGTTCTTTACCAAACTTTTTATAGTCATCAAATAATAAGCCCAATAGTAGTTTGTATCCTCCATATCTTTTTGTCAATTGGGGCCCCATAAAAATGTGAGCTTATATAAAATATTATTTGCAAAAGCTTATTTCGTCCTTTCATGCATTAAGGATGCCTTTAGGTTGTGCATTGGTTATTCTCATAAAGATTTGATAGCTATAAGAAGAGAGGCATGTGGATTAGTAGTTTGAATTGGTAACTAAAAAAAAAAAAAGGCCTGTGATTTTTTTTTCTAAGCATTTTATGTTCTCCAAATGGATGCTTAAAATGCAAACCTGATAGAGAACTGAATGGACCATACTTTTTTCTAAGGGCAAACTTTCTGGAAGAAACTAATTCCTGGTTAAACCCCATCAGCCACTCAATGCTGAAGACCTACTGTTCTATGGTAATGGGCAAGTTGTAATCTTAATGTTTCTAGTTTCCAATTTCTCTAAGTTGGATTCTGGACTAGGGCCGAAGAGGGCAAAGATAAGATTCTGAACCTTCCATTCCTGAGGTGATGAGAAGAAAATGAAATGCCTCAGTTGGGACATAGGTGATAGAAGCATAAGATCTCTCATAATACTTGACCTATTAAGTCGACCATCTTTTTTCCCTAACCAATATGAAATATGAGTGATTTGTTAACACAACTCATAAAATAAAGTGATAAAAATTTTTTTTAGTGTACAATTTTTTTTATTATTATTATAGTAACTTTTTATTGACAGAATCCATGCCAAGGTAATTTTTTTACAACATTATCCCTTGCACTCACTTCTGTTCCGATTTTTCCCTCCCACCCTCCACCCCCTCCCCTAGAGGGCAAGCAGTCCTATATATGTTGAATATGTCCTAGTATATCCTAGATACAATGTATGTGTGCAGATCCAAACAGTTTTCTTGTTGCACAGAGAGAATTGGATTCAGAAGGTAGAAATAACCCGGGAAGAAAAACAAAAATGCAAACAGTTTACATTCATTTCCCAGTGTTTTTTCTTTGGGTGTAGCTGCTTCTGTCCATCACTGATCAATTGAAACTGAATTAGGTCTCTTTGTCAAAGAAATCCACTTCCATCAGATTACATCTTCATACAGTATCATTGCTGACGTATATAATGATCTCTTGGTTCTGCTCATTTCACTTAGCATCAGTTCATGTAATTCTCTCCAAGCTTCTCTGTATTCATCTTGCTGGTCGTTTCTTACAGAACAATAATATTCCATAACATTCATATACCACAATTTACCCAACCATTCTCCAATTGATGGGCATCCACTCAGTTTCCAGCTTCTAGCCACTACAAACAAGGCTGCCACAAACATTTTGGCACATACTGGTCCCTTTCCCTTCTTTAGTATTTCCTTGGGGTATAAGCCCAGTAGAAACACTGCTGGATCAAAGGGTATGCACAGTTTGATAACTTTTTGGGCATAATTCCAGATTGCTCTCCAGAATCGTTGGATTCGTTCACAACTCCACCAACAATGTATGTCCCTGTTTTCCCGCATCCACTCCAACAATCATCCTTATTTTTTCCTGTCATCTTAACCAATCTGACAGGTGTGTAGTGGTATCTCAGAGTTGTCTTAATTTGCATTTCTCTGATTAATAATGATTTGGAAACAGGTGTGTAGTGGTATCTCAGAGTTGTCTTAATTTGCATTTCTCTGATTAATAATGATTCCTTTGACCATTTATCAATTGGAGAATGGCTTGGTTTCTTATAAATTAGAGTCAGTTCTCTATATATTTTGGAAATGAGGCCTTTATCAGAACCTAATAAAGTGATAAAATTACCTGTTCCCTTTTTATATTTGTATGGATCATCATTGTAAAATCAAATCTTTTATTTTCCTCTCCATGTGAGCCATCTATCCATTCAGAGAGAGACAGACAGAGAGTGATAGAAAGACAGAGACAGAGAGACAGAGAGAGAGAGAGAGAGAGAGAGAGAGAGAGAGAGAGAAAGAGAGAGAGAGAGAGTGTGTGTGTCTCTGCTCTCCAGCAACTCACGTTCTATTTAGGGAATACAATACATGTAGAAAGTTTTAAGATAGACAAAAAGGCCATATATGGTCTTTTGCATCTAGATGGCAGAGCAGCAAGGCAGATCATGGTCCAGTGCTGGGGAGCACAAGTGGAGCAGATGATCCCTGACCAAAAACTGTTGAGAAGGAGGTAGTGGCTTGAGGGTTAGAGTAGAATACGACTCTACGTTACCTCAGAAATGAGAAGAGAGTCAATATCTAACTTGGACTTAAACTGGGTTGATTTTTTTTTTTCTTCTTTAAGTTCAAACAAAAGACTACCTGTAAGACAGGAAACTTGCAGCTAGGATTACCCTTCTAACCTAATGGAGGGCATTTATTCATCTACTTAGTGAAGATCATCTCCGAGAAAGAAAAGAGCTTTCTGTTAAATGAGTGAAAATAAAATTGGAGGTGCTCTAACAGGATTCCAAGGAGAGGTGTGGTATAGGTCATGTTTCCACTTGAAAATGAAAGTGTTCTTTTGGCTGAGATTGCCTGACGGTATCAGTGATTTAGAAGCATAAAATGAGTCACTGATATCCTGTGAATGAACTTGAGGGTGGAGTGAGAGAGATTTCATTGCTCTTCAACACCTGCTAACTTGCCTTAAGGTAAATAATAATAATAATAATAATAATTCTCTGTTCTGCATCCCAGTATTTTGCAACATACTTTATTTTGTATTTCCAACACTTAGCATTGTGCCTGGCACATAGCGGAAACTTAAATGTTTATTGATTGAGAGGGCTACTTTCTACTAAAGAATACTTCTTGGGGAAAGGATAGTGAGGGTGAAAAGTTGAATCCAGAAAAGGACTCATCAGATCAAAGTCAGTCCTAGCTAAAAGCTTCTTTTCAAAATTCCCTCCTTATACTCCTGACATGCCATAGTGCCTGAAATGTTCACCATGAAATGTCTTCTTTGGGTAGACATCATGTCTGCAGGATATTTCTCCATTAATAAACAAATACTTCACTTAGAAGTAAAACTTTTATGCACTGAAATAACTCAGTGGGAAACAGCATGACATAGTAGAAAGAGAGCCAACTTTGTAATCAGGAATATGTTGGTTCAAGTGTCACTTTGGACTCCTACTGGCCTTGTGATCTGGGCACTTAATCTTTTAATGCCTCAGGCAATTCATAAAAGTGTAAGTGACTGAGCAATTGTTGATTTGCTTTGAACTTGGAGTTCTCTATCTCATTTAAACAGAGACCAAGAATAAAGGTACCAACTCTAAAGATATAGGGAAGTGATTAGGGGAGAAATCTGATCAATTTGATAAGATTACAGAAAAGCAAATTTTAGTCTGGTACTTTTGTCATTCCTTATGGAGAGTGTGGCAGGATCAATTTGTTGTTCAGTTCTGCCCTATTCTTGGTGACCCCACTTGGGGTTTCCTTGGTAAGAGTGGTTTACCATTTCCTTCTCCAGCTCATGTTACAGATTAGGAAACTGAGGCAGAATTAAGTGACTCACTGAGACATAACTAAGTGGTATTTAAAGTTGGGTTTGAACTCAGATCTGCCTCATTTCAGGGCCAGTCCTTTATCTATAGAGCTACCTAGCTCCCCAGAATTAAGGATTATCTCCAGGAAATTGAGGATGTTTTGCTTCCAGGGTCCACAGAGTGTTTGTTATAGATCAGATTCCCTTTGTGCATTACTATGAAAAGCGGCTTCAATGAAACACCTCTTTCTTGGCTGAGATCCTGAGAGAGGTGAGCACAGACCAGAGAGAGGCAGAGTTGGGAGCACAATCTGGACCCGGTGAGGAAGGGTTAGTATAACCTCACACTGCCCCTTCCCAACCCCCCCACCTCACCCCAAGCTGCCACTAATGGACTTCTGGGGTAAAAGCACTTGCAGTTGCTTATTTGGTTATCTATGCAGTCAGGAGGGTGTTTAAACCACCTCCAACCAGATTGAGATGGTTACATTTTCAGTGTGAGCATTTACTCTTTGAAAATTGGCCAACAAAATCAAGCTTGATTTATTCTTTTATTGATTCTTTGGCTTAAGAAAGTGATGAAGATCGTTAATAAAACAGAACAAACTGAAAAGCATATGCTGGAAACATTTTTTTTTTTTTGAGAGCCAGTTGTTAAATATTTAACAGATTATGGCAGATAAGAGGGGGAATTCCTGGACCCCAAGTTCCTAGCCAATGGTTTGTGAACCTGCATTTGGAAATCACATGGACCTGGAAGCTCATGAACTCCAGCCACTTGGATAAGAGTTGGGGAGAGGGAGAAGGAGATGCCTTAACAATGTCAAGTCTCTGGAGAATTCAAAGACCTTTAAGTAGAAAATGGTCATCTCAATAGTGAATTTCCCCTTTCTGGAGATTTTCAGGTGGAAGATGATGGATTGGGAATATTATAAAGGGAATTCCTATTCAGCCATTTACTAAACGAGGCAAACTCTGAGCTCCCTTTTAATTTGATATTCTATGATTTCGTAAAAAAAGGAAAGAGGAGTAGGGATGGAGGGGAAAGGTAAGCCTAATTTTGGGGTTACAGGCAGCCTGAGGCAGCCAGTCAGCAGCTGGGCAATATGCCATAGGGTTAGAGTCACCAATCTTCCCTTACTTGGACATTTTATGTGGGGCTCGAGGTGAGAGTGGGGGTGATCCTTGTGCAGGGTGCTTCAGTGTTTATGGGACAGAGAAAATAGATCCTGTTGCTAAGGTATTCAGAAGGTAGTAGATTTTATCTCAGGCCGTTAAGTGTATTGATTTAAGCCATGACAGGCTCAAGGGCACTAAAATTTCCTCAAAAGGAAATCAAACCATTTCTCCAGATAAGCATTACTTTTTCTATGGCAGTGTCCTGTAACGATTGAGGAGAAAGCTGCTAGGCCTTACCTCTGGAATAATCTAGGGAGACCTACGAAGTTTATTGATTTAACTTAGCACAAACTGGCTAACAATAAAACAATTCAATCAGTCAGTCTTCGAACCACAAAAGAAAAGGATTGCAGAGTGGATTGGTTTTTCCTTAGACATGACAATTTATAAGAAAAACTTTGGCTAAATCAGGATGATGGATAAAAGTCTCCCTATTGGGCTTCTGACCCATTTTAGGTATACAGACCAGGAAAGACTTGCTTATGTTTCTACTTAGGCAGAGGAAAGAACAACTCCTTGTTGGAAGCAAGGAGTTTATGATTTCTCTGGACAGTGAAGGACTAAATAGGCCCATCAAGTGGCCGGATGTATATCAGATCTCCAAAGCTACAAGATTTATTTGTTTACCCAAAGCCAGGGCTAGGAATGGTTGAAGAACAGATGTTTGAGGCAAGTGGGTGCTGGTGGCAAAGCCAGAGAGGTAAAATCAATCTGCAAGCCTGAAACTAAAGGATGCTGTTAGTAATTTCCTGAGGCTCAGAGAGAAACCCTAGAGGGAGAATTCACGGCAGTTTTCCAACAAATTAGGAGAGAGCTGGAGGTACAATTGCCTTTAAAAAAAGAAAAAAAATTTCAACATTAATTTTTATAAGGTTTTGAGATCCAGATTTTTCTTCTCTTTTCTTACCCCCACCCCCCAAGACATCAAGCAATCTTATATAGGTTATACATGTGCAATCATGTTAAACATATTTCCATATTAGTCATGCATTGAAAAAAGAAACAACACAAAAGGAGAAAACCACAGGAAAAAACAATTAAAGATGAAAATAGTTTTCTTTGATCTGCATTCAAACTCCATCAGTTCTTTCTCTAGGTTTGCATAGCATTTTCCTTCATGAGCTTTTTGGAATTGTCTTGAATCATTGTATTACTGAGAAGAGTTAAGTCTATCATAGTTTGATCATCACACAATATTGTTGTTACTGTGTAAAATGTTCTAGTTCTGCTCACTTCATCAGTTTATGTAAATCATTCCAGTTTTTTTCTGAAATCCATTTGCTCATCATTTTGTATAGTCCAATAGTATTCCACTACATTCATATACTGTAACTTTTTAAGCTATTTCCCAATTTATGTTCATTCTCTCAATTTCCAATTCTTTGCCACTACAAAAAGAGCTGTTATAAATATTTGTGTACCAATAGGTTCTTTTCTTTTTTTTATGATACCTTTGGGATACAGATGTAGCAACAGTATTTCTGGTTGAAAGGTTATATGCAGTTTGATTGATCTCCAGAATTGTTGGCTCACAACTCCACCAACAATGCATTACCAAATTCAACAAGTAGTTCTTGGGCATCTGAAACACTGTTCTGTGGGAAATATCAAAGTAAAAAATAGACAAAGAGCTTCTTCTTTTGATTTGAAATAGCTACACATAAATGCTATATGAGTTGAAGAAAGTAATATTTCACTATGGGTAGGGCTAATTTAGGGAAAATTTCATAGAAAAATGGACCTGAGCTGGATACACACTAAAAATGATTAAAATTTGATTCTGCAAATTTGTCTTTTAGAAATATATCATCATACCAGTGTGGCATTATGTAGTAAGAACTATAAAGCAGTAATATCACTATATGGACTATATCCTACTGATGTTGAAAAGAGAAGAAAAATACCTTTCTGTATGAGTGTATTTGTACCAGTATTATTTACAATAGTAAAAAATTGGAAGTAATCTACGTGTGCCAATGCCTGGGGAATGACTGAACAAATATGAACATTATAAAATATTGTTCTGCCATAGGAAATAGAAAATATTAAGAACACAAAGAAATATGAGAAGACCTATGAAGTGATTCACAATAAAGAAAAATTAGATCAACTTACACACTGACTTCAACTAGGTAAGTCGTAATAACGGCAACAACATCTGAAGAAAAAAACAGAATAAATAAAAATCAGAAGGAGGCACAGAAAAAAGCAGAGTATTTTTATTATTATCTTGTTAAAATTAAGGTTTGTATTCTAGAACAAATCAAAAATAAAGGAGCTTATAGTTTTGTGTTATATCTTATTTTTGTTTGTGTATTCAAATGTTTGATTGTAACTAAGTTCATACTTATTTGAAGACCTTCAGTATCTTCAAGTAAAGACTAGAAGAATGCACAGGGGGATGCTAGAGAAGGGACTCTTACTCAGATTGAAATTAAAGATTCCAAGGCCTTTGAGGTCCTTTCCAATTTTAAGCTTTGGTGGATCTGTGAATACTTCAAGGTTCTGTTATCTTGAAGCTTATATGTATTTTCTTAACCAGAGCAAATCACAGACCCTCTAGGATTTAATATGTGAGATTTGAGATTTGTATAGAATGTGTTTCTTCATCCTGCTATCTAATTAAATGAAAAAAAAATGTACAGAAAAACAAGGCAAAATATGATAACTTCCTATTGGAAAAAGTCTGCTCAATATCCATTTGTCACTGAAGAAAAGGAAGAAAAGGAAGCTATCTTCTGAATACTAGAACATTAATGAATTAGCAGATTGCCATTTACTTTGTGGGCTTCCCAAAGCAAACTTTCCCTTTGCCAGATTACAGTTGGAAGAAGAATTTTTTCCCCAGTGTTTTCCAAACCTTTATGATTCCATTTGGGATTTTTCAGGGTGTCCTTTTTTTCAGTAGTTCCCAATTCTTCACAACCCTATTTGGGATTTTTTCAGCAAAGACACTTTTCTTCTCCAGCTCATTTTTACATATGAGGAAACTGAGGCAAATGGGGTTAAATGACTTGTCCAGGATCACACAGCTACTAAGTGTCCAAAGCTGGATTTGAACTCAGGAAGATGAGTCTTCCTGACTCCATGACTAGAGCTCTGTGCACTATGGCCCACTTAACTGGATACTAAATAGGAAAATCTTTCATTATCCTAAGAGCAAAGAAAGTGACAAAATAGATGTTTAAAAATCCATTTTGAATTTTTTTCTCTACCAACTCTGGATTACACTGTTCTGTTCGCTTTTTCTCCCCCTCCCTCCTCTTTCCCCAATATATACCATAGTCCCCAAAATATTCTATGCTCCTTGCTTTTCTCCACCTTTTTAATCCTGTCTCTAAGTCCCATCCTCCCTCTCTGAACTCCTAAATAGACTTAATCATATGTCCTCTTTTGGCATTTAATTATGCACAAGACCTTGCATGCCTTGCACATGCTTAGCTCAGGATATGTTATAACCAACACAACTGCAAATTCCTTTAGGGTAATCATTGTGTCTTCTTCTTTTGTATTCCACAGCATGGAGCATATAAAATACAATAAGTCAATAAAAGCTAACTGAATTCAATCGAATTGAGAATGCAAACTTTCCTTCTAAGACTGAAGAATTTGTTGTTATCCTTCTAGCCTGCTATCTTCCTTGCATATGTCTCACTCCTTTTCTAAGGCAAATGTCTAGAATTTTTTCTCGCTGGGGCATATATTAAGAGCTTAAAAAACAATCTTATAAATGCCTCTGTTTTTATACTACAATAAATTCTTGAAATATCCCTTTTCCTCTCTTACTTCACTCAAAATTAAATGCTATCTTTTGAAGAAGAAAAATAATTAAGGCAAAATACCCAGCACAATGATTGTTTCTAATATTACTTCCATCATTCTGCCCAAGTAATATGTGACCTCTCTGCTTAGAAATGAGGCTCTTCAATATGAAACTATGCCTAAAGGACTATCAAACTGTGTATACCCTTTGATCCAGCAGCGTCTCTACTGGACCTGTACCCCAAAGAGGTCATAAAGGAGGGAAAGAGACCCACATATGCAAAAATGTTTGTGGCAGCCCTCTTTGTAGGGGCCAGAAACCAGAAAGTGAGTGGATGCCTATCAGTTGGAGAATGGCATGAATAGGTTATGGTACATGAAAGTTATGGAATATTATTCTATAAGAAACAATCAGCAGGATGATTTAAGAGAGGCCTGGAGAGACTTGCATGAACTGATGCTAAGTGAAATGAGCAGAACCAGGAGATCATTATACACAACAACAAGAGACTATGAGATGATCAATTGTGATCACCTACCACCTGTCAGTGGCTGCTGGAGGTCTAATTCAGACCTGTAGAATGAATCTCTTCATGTGAGAAGAAGATGCTGCTGCTGCTGCTGCTGCTGCTGCTGCTGCTGCTGCTGCTGCTGCTGCTGCTGCTGCTGCTGCTGCTGCTGCTGCTGCTGATGATGATGATGATGATGATGATGATGATGATGATGATGATGATGATGATGATACAAGGAGACTGAGAGAGGCAATTGGATTCTCTGATCTCTCTCCTCTTCCCTCTGCCTCCAATTTATTTCATTCCCAATCCACAAGCAACACCTGTGTCAGTAAATGCTGCTTTGCAACTCTTTCAAGTTTATGATTCACAGCTGTGGAGGATCTCAGAGAATTGACCTGCCCTTTCACATAGGTATGGTCCCTAACAGAGAGTCATCTGCACTCAGAGAGAGGACTGTGGGGACTGAATATGGAGCACAACACAATATTTTCCCTTTTTTGTTTTGTTATTTGTTTGCATTTTATTTTCTTTCTCAATTTTTTTCCTTTTTGATCTGATTTTTCTTGTGCAGCATGATAATTATGGAAATATGTATAGAAGAATTGCACATATTGGATTACTTGCCTCTAGGGGAGGTGGGAGGGGAAGGGAAGGGAGGGAGAAAAAAATTTGAAACACAAAGTTTTGCAAGGGTGAATGTTGAAAACTATGTATATGTTTTGAAAATAAAATGCTTAAAAAAAAGAAGAAGAAAAGGGGCTCTTATCCTGTAAAATCATAGATAGATTTCAGAGGATCCATGAACTTGGATGAAAAAAAAAGTTGCATCTTTATTTTTATTAATCTCTAACTGAAATTTTGCATTTCCTTGAAGTATTTACAAACATTATTCTGAGAAAGGATTCTCAAATAGCACCTTTGTGGTGACCTGTGGCGGATCCTTCTGAGTTTATATTGAATTGATCAGTCACAGTTGGACACACTGTACTTTGACCCCAACATAGTGATGCCATTTTGAGTTTTTTCCAAGAAGAAAGAACAACAATCAACCAACCAACCACAAGTATTACCAGGGGGTGAAGGAAGGTCCATGACATAGAAATGGTGAAGAATTCCTGGCCTAGAGAAAGAAGGTATGAGTGAGAAATGATTCCTTTGGACCCTTACTCTATTCCATTCACTATTAATCAGTTTGATATTTTACAAAATCATATACAGATAATTGTAGTAACTTTTGAGGTCCACCTCAAACTTTAATGTAACATTCACTATTTGTTATTAGTTTTAAGGTTCACTTGCACAACAACAAAAATGCTGACAAAGATAGCTCCGTGCTGTTTTACTCAGATTCCATGTCCAAACCTAGCATGGGTAGGATGCCTTGATTTTTTGGAAAGCCCCCCAACTCATTTTTGACCACTCTCTCTTATGACCATTTTATGATTATTTAGTCAATGAAGATGGGGCACAACACCCTGCTTCACCCAGCCTGTGACATCACTTCTCTGAACCCCACTGGTGTGTCATTTTTGGCCCTCAAGAACCAATGAGATTCTATATTTTACTATGCCTCTTTTGCAATATTTGGGTTTCAACCCTATAAAAACAAGTGCTGGGGACTAGAGGCATCTGAGATAATCAGGAAAATCTGAGGTCCACGCCATTAGAGGAAACCATGGACTTCTCAATAAAGTGCCATTAGCTCAAAGCTTTCCCTCAATCTCTTTTATTGTTGGACAACTCTAATCTCCACATAAGTTCCGTGATCTATTCTCTGTGACCATTATTAGTTTTTCAGAGTTATTCATAGATTTAGTAGCAACTTGATATCTCATTCTCATAGAAACATTAAAATTGAGCTGCTTGGCTACCTGTAGGAACCACAGTTTAGAAGGACAGCCGCAGAGGTAGGGACAGTCACTGACCTGGAAATACCTGGGAAGGCTGTGGAAAGAGGCTCTTTTTCTAAATAGTGCTAAACATTCCTGCTAAAATCCTACACTATTCAGGCCTTTACTAGATTGGTGACTGTCTTTACCCCATTAAAATCTCAATCATTTTCTGCTAAAGGCATTGGAGTCAGCTGCAAACTTGCTAGCTGATCTGCATTGGAATTTGTAAGGGAGAGAAAAAATCCAAGGGAGGAAGTAGCTGCTGGAATGAGGATGGGGAATCCTCTTCTTGAAGGTTATGTTACATACAAATGATATAATCCTTTCTGTTTATTATGGCTTTGATTCAGGCTTAGTAATTGTTCTTAAATCACTTTTACTTTTGAATCATATTATCAGCCAATTGAATGATCTCATGATTTATTGATTAAAAGCTGGAAGGGAACATAAAAATCAAAACTGATGCTGGGGGACATGTACATGCTGAGTAAACACCAAAGGCAGAATTTGAACCCAGAGCCTCTGACTAGAGTCAGTACTCTTTTCCCTGTACTATACTGCCTCCTTTTAAATTTTATTGATATCTCTGTTTTTATATCACATTCACTTCTAAATATATCTCCCCTCTTCCCTATCTAGTTTCTTGTTAAGCCAGTCGTTTCAATTCCAATATGTACCAGTTCATTTATACCATCCACACGGTTAAAAAATTTTTTCATATTTTACATTTCTCATGGCATAGTAATATTCAATGCCATGATTTGTTTTGTTTTTCTTTGGTCACTCTGTACCTATGTTGTTTCCAATTTTTTACTACTATAAAAAGTACTATGAATTTTTTGTAATACATGGAAGTTTTCTTTCCATTTTTCTCCTCTGTGGAGAAGAAAAAGCCTAGCAGCAGAATTTCTGGGGGCAAAGAACATGGACATTTTCATTCTTTCTTTATTTGGCATTCTTTTTTGATGTTTTCTTAGCAAAGATACTGAAGTACTTTGCCATTTCCTTCTCCAACTATTGTACAGATGAAGAAACTGAAAGAAACAGAATTAAGTGACTTGCCCAGGGTCACACAACTAGTATCTGAGGCCATATTTGAATTTAGGTCTTCCTGATTCCAGAGCCTGAGATTATATTCAATGCACAATCTATTTGCCTCTACCTATAGCCCTCTCTAAAGTAAAGTAAAGAAAAACCAACATGCCAACTATGCCTGACAGCATATGAAATATTCCATCCTTATAATCCCATGTCTACAGCAGCTAATGGCACATTGGATAGAGTAACATGTCTGAAATCAAGAAGACATCTTCTTGAGTTCAAATCTGGCATCAGTTACTTGCTATTGTATGATCTTGGGCAAGTCACTTAACCCTGTTTGCCTCAGTTTCTATATCTGTAAAATAATCTGGAAAAGGAAATGGCAAACCACTTCAGTATCTTTGCCCAAAAAACCCAAGTGGAGTGTCAAAAAATCAGACACAAAAGAAGCAACTGAACAACAGCAACAAAGTCCCTTATATCTGCAAAAAAGGGAAGGAGGCACATTATCACAAGTCTTGTTCAGGGCCAAGCTTGGTCATTACATACATGTCTCATTTTTGTTTTTGTTGCTTTCTCCATTTATATTATTATACTAATGACATATGTAATTTTACTCTCTATAGATATTCCACTCTGTACCAGTTCACTTACCTTTGCACATTTTTTCAAATTTTTCATATTTTACATTTCTCATGCCACAGAAATATTTAATTATATTCATTGCCATGATTTGTTTTGTTTTTCTCTAATCACTGTGCACCTATGTTGTTTCAGATTCATTGCTACTACGAAAAGTTCTATAAATTTTTTGGTAATATATAGAAGTTTTCTTTCTCTCTTTCTCTGCTGGGGAAAAGAAATCTAGCAGCAGAATCTCTGGGTCAAAGAATATGTACATTTTCATTCCTTCTTTAGACATAATTCCAAATTGTTTTTCAGAATGGTTGGGCTAATTCATAGCACTATCAGATGTTTCAGTGTGTAGCAGTTCTAGTATTAAATATTTTTATCATTTCTTATTGTTGTCAATTTGTTAGATGTGAGATGAAACCTCAGAGTTGTTTTGATGTTCATTTTTCTTAATATAAGGGATTTGGAGCAATCTTTCATAAAATTGTTAGTAGTTTTCAATTCTTATTTGGTGAACAATTTGTTCATATCCTTTGACCAATCATCCACTGGGGAATGATTCTTGGTCTTACATATGAGTATTAATTCCCTATATATCTTGGATAT
Source organism: Sarcophilus harrisii (assembly GCF_902635505.1). Taxonomy (NCBI): domain Eukaryota; kingdom Metazoa; phylum Chordata; class Mammalia; order Dasyuromorphia; family Dasyuridae; genus Sarcophilus; species Sarcophilus harrisii. Next base: position 323,162,298 of record NC_045427.1, read on the forward strand.
TAAACCCTTAAGAGAGATACTTGATACAAATATTTCCCAACTGAGTTTCCCTTCTTATCTTGGCTACATTAATTTACTCATGAAACAGCCTTTTAACTTCATTTAATCCAAATTTTTATCTATTTTATCTTTTTGTGATCTCTTCTATCCCTTGTTTGGTTAAGAATTCTCCCCCTAGCTTCAGCTAAATCCCCTTTACAGCCTTGATTTTCAAGAGGCACCTGTAAAGGAAAGTAAGTTATTATTGTATCCATCTCTACCCTCCCCTGCTTTGTTCCTTTTGTTCCCTGGAGATGAGGTTTAGAAGGGGAGATTAACAATAAAATATATTCCTAAATTATTATAGAGCAAGCTTCCCAGCTATCCACAGAAATCAAATCAAATTGAAAGCACCTTAAGTAGGAAATAAATTATTCTTACACATCATGAAAGGGTATTTCTGCATAGGCCAAGAGAAAACTGATAGCCATTTCCTAATCTATGCTACTCCAATGCATTGTATCTTTGTCCAGTCATCACTTGGGAAGTTGTCCCTGTTCTGGCTCTTAAACTAGTGCTGTCTTTAGCCTTTTATGAAAGATCTATGAGTCAATTTGATAGACAAAATTCTAGACTATTAGAGGCAACAGGAAACTTAGAGATTACTTAGCACTGTCTGTTTTCACAAATGAGTAAACTAAGTCTTGGCTCAGGAAAAATGATTTTCCTGAGATGACACAACCTATCAGTGGCAGAGCTGGGGCTTAAACTCAAGTATTGTGAAGCTCTTTAGATAACATCATGATGCTTTTAGATAGTCCGTCATATCAGGAAGATATAGAGGTATATATAGAGCATGGGAAGAAAAAACGGATAGTGGACCCCAGACAGAAGTTCCTTGTGATTAACAAAGTGATACTTTAGTCAAGCCAAATGGACAAGCATATTTATTAAGCATTTACTCTGTGTCGGAGGCACTATGCTAAGTAGAGTATCAACTTCCTCTGTGTACCAGGGCCCAGAGCCAATTGAGTGCATGTAGTAGCGAGAGAAATTCCCCTAGAACCTTTGGAGTATACTCAACTATATAAGGGTCTTCCCTACAGGTACCATTTGAAAGATTGCCAGAGAAATAATCAGAGGAGAATATACATGTTTGGTCTTGGTTTAAAGCAGCCCAGACTGAAGAAGGATTGAGAGAAGGAAATTAAAACAAACCTCAAATACAATAGTTCTTAGTATAAAGGGCCTCTGATTGTTGAAAACCCAGGACCTACACAGAAACAGGCTTTTAAGGTGTTAAACTAATTAAAATGCTGTCATGGCCTGATGATATCTTTATGAAATACAAACAAGTATCTGGATTGAATCAAAAAGGACCAATATCCCTGGAATGGTTTGCTATTTCCTTCTCCAGTTTATTTTTACAAATGAAGAAACTGAGGCCAAAAGGTAAGTGATTTGGCAAGAGTCACACCGTTTGTATCTAAGATCAGATTTGAACTAGGTTTTTCCTGACTGCAGGCCCAGCACTCGAATCTCTTTGCCACCTAGGTGCTAGGCCCAATATCATCATCAGAAGAAGAATTAGGCTCATCCCTGGGTAACCTTTGAAAAATATCATCCAGTCAATCAGAAGCAGTGGAGGCAGGAACCAATAGTCAAAGAAGAAGCAAGCTTTTCACTTCTTGGGGGGAAAGGGAGGGGGAGAAAATGTACTGGCTATGGCATCTGGCAGAGGACCTACTAGTCAGTTTGAGAAATCTCTAAGCCCAGTTAAGGGACCAGAAACATTCATTCCAAGCAGATGAGGACACAGAAAGGCAATTGCTTAAGGATGGAAAAAAATTCCAGAAGTTGGACCTCTGGAAGCAGGAACAGGATAAATTACGGAGTCCAGAGGGAAGAAGTCCTGGCAATTGAGAATTGAATTGTGGAGGTCTGCCCAGCCTAGATTCAGAGAAGCTAAGCCAAAATTCCACAGGAAATAAGGGTTTTCCAGGTTCTCTAGTACCAAATTTGTGTGTAGTATTGGTCATGTGTTCCTCATCATCATTGTATTCTGTGCCTTCTTTTCTTATAGATCTTACTGGGTTGGTGGGAGAGTCTATCTCAGGTTGGGGGTAATGTGAAGGAGTTTCTTTGCTACTGTTTTTAATCCTTCCGCATCTTTTTTGTCTTATTTTAAACCTTTTATACTGTTGGTCACCTTCCTAAATATTCCTTTCTCTCTAGTTTTCATTATACTACTTTTTCTTGGTTGTGCTCCTTCTGACTGCTCTGGACTTGGAATTAGAAAGATTCTTCTTCTGAAATTCAAATCTAGTCTCACACACAAGTTGTGTGACCCTAAGAAAGTCATTTAACTCTGTTCGTCTCAGTTTCCTCATCTACAAAATGATCTGCAGAAGGAAATGGCAGTATCTTTATTAAGAAAACCCAAATGAGGTCACAGAGTAGGACATAATTGAGACAGATCATGAGAATTCGATAGATTTACATCCAAATTGAGTCTGTCTATCACGGATATCCTCCAAGTCTCTTTCCTGAACCCTCTTCTCTTTTCCTATTTTTCTTGTTGTTCTCATGGATTAATTTATTTTCTTTATGGAGATGATTTTTAGACCTATTTGTCGAGCCTTAATCTATTTGTTGAGCTCTAGTCTCACACCTCCAAGTACCTAATGGATCTCTCAATACACTCTAAACTTAATTCATTATTTCTCCCCCAAGCCCTCCTTTCTTCCTTATTTCCCTAATACTATCAAAAGTCCCACTATCCCTTAATTACCCAGAGTTGCATTTCACGTGTAACCCTCAAATCCTCACTCTCCAATCTCCCTCTCCCCCAATATCCAAGCAGTTGTCAAATCCATTATTTCTACCTTGATATCATCTCTCAGATCTGCCCTCTTCTTTCCTCTGAAGCGGCACTCCCCTGGTGCAGGTGCCACCTCATTCCTGAACTATAACAATAGCATTTTGGTTGGTCTCTAGGACTCAAATTTCTTTCTGTTCTGGTATAAGTTCTTCTTGTGGTTATTGTTGTGATGGTTTAATCATTTCAATCATATTCAACTCTTCATGACCCTATTTGAGGTTTCCTTTTCCAGCTCATTTTACACATGAGGAACTGAAGCATAGGGTTCAATGACTTGACCAGCTAGTGAATGTTTGAGGCTTGAATTCATGAAGAAGAGTCTTCCTATTCCAAGTCCAGTGCTCCAACCATTGTACCGCCCAGTCCATCCCGAACACAATTGTTAAATTGATCTTCCTAAAGCTCAGGTCTGATCATGTCATCCCATTTCCCTTCCCCATTCAATAAACTTCCAATTTTCCCAATTCGATAAATTCCAAAATCTCCTTATTACCTCCAGAAGTTCATATTAAATCCTCTGTTTGGCTTTTTTAAAGCCCTACATATCTTAGTTCCTTCCTACACTTACAATCTTTTCTGTTTTATTCCCTTTACATTGTCTATGAATCGAGTGACTCTGGCTTCCTTGAAGTTCCCAGAACATAACATTTTATCTCTCCATGTGGGATATTTCCCCTAATTGTTCCTCATGCCTGGGATTCTTTCCTTCTTCATCTTCACCTCTTGGTTTTTTTTCAAATCTCAGTTAAAACTCTACCTTTTTCAAGAAGTCTTTCTTGGTCTTTTTGTTTTTTTGTTTTTTTTTTTAATTTTAGCACCTTTCCTTGGGATCATCTCCAATTTATTCTATATATAACATGTTTGCACAATTGTTTGCATGTCATCTTCCTTATTTTTGTGAGTTCCTTGAGAACAGAAACTGTCTTTTACCTTTCTTTGTATACCTAATGATTAGCATAGAACATGGCAATAGAAGGTACTTAATAAATATGTGTTGATTTGACTTGACTTTGCTATGTTAGTAAAAGCTTTTGCTAAGAGCTAATTGTGCCAACTATCCATCTATAATAGTAAACACACTGGTGCTGAGGGATGGGGGCTCATGAGCTCTAGTTTTAGAAGTGGTTACTTTAGCAAAATAACTGTTTGGACAGGTATACTTATATTGTATTTAATTTATACTTTAACATGTTTAACATATATTGATCAACCTGCCATTTGGGGGAGAAGGGGTGAGGGGAAGGAGGGGAAAAGTTGGGACAAAAGGTTTGACAATTGTCAATGCTGTAAAATTACCCATGCATATAACTTGTAAATAAAAGCTATAATAAATAAATAAATAAAAGAAGTGGCTACTTACAGTTTATTCCGAGAATCTGAGAACAGTTTAAACCATCTAGGGTTCAAACCCATGTGTCCAAGCTCAATTTCAAGAAGTTACCTAGAGGAAATACGGCTATATATAAAGACCTAATGATTTATAGCATAACTATAAACTTTGAGACTGCAAGCAAAAATGTTAACAAAGGTCTATTTACTCCTTGTGAAAAAAGAGACCACACACAAAGAACATGGCTGATATTTTTGTAAGTCCACAGGGAGAAAAAAAGTCAGCAAGCTAGGTCTTCGTTATGATTTCAGAGTGCTCTCTCCATGTCTTTTCCTTTGCAAGCTGAAAAAGTTCATGTGAATGAGAAGCCTTCAGAGCTGAATAATTGAACCTCAATGAAGATGATACCCTCTATGTGTTTGTAAAGTTTAGCCAAGTGGGTGCCATGTAGGTACAATGATTTATGAATTAGTGTTATCTGAAAAATTCCTTTTGTTAAATGAGCATAATTTCTTAAGTAGTTGGGGACCACAAAGGCTCCCAGAAGAATTCTTTTAGGGGCCCTTCAATCTCTAGGTCCCAGCCTTGCAAGTTTGGCTTGAACAGTATGCTTCTATAACACAGCCCTATTTATCTGTACCCTTCTCCCTTACTATTCATATCTTCCTGTCTTTCTAATTGTTCAACCTATTTGCTTCTAGAAATACTTTCTCAACCATCCCAATTCCCTAGACTGGGCAAGTCCCCAAGAATTTTCTTGAGCTTTTCACTTGGATGTCTCTGATTTGTGGGCTCTTTGGACAGATAATGTCATGGTGTAACTACTTGTTGCCTAGAGCATTGCCCAGGCACAAATGATTATTAATGTGTAGTTAGAAAGGAAGGAAATTCCTAGGTCCAGGTTATTCAGTAGTTGTCTGATGTTGATAAATATACCATAGGCATTTACTAACAAAGAGTTTCATGTCCTTCTTTTTAAAAAGCATCCCTTCCACAGTCCTTTCGTCCTTTCTCTGATCTGGCCTCCGTCCTTACTCATCAATGAGAAGCTATAGTAACTAAAATCCCATTTCAAACAAAACAAAACAAACAAACAAAAAAAACCCTATGTTCAATGATAATGAAGTTGAGAACCCTTGTCTGTAAAAGCCGGCCAGAGGGGAATATCTGGGAGTCTCTTGAGAGGTGGAAAAGAACCAACCGGATGTTCACTCAAGAAATGGAATTCTTGACTTAGACTATAAATCAGAACTTATCCTCACAACCGAATGAAGTGTGAAACCAATCTCACAAGATGGAGACAGTGTTCTAAAAATTGAGTGAAGGCTGGCTGTGCCCCACGACCAAGTTTCTATCTCCATAAATCATGGGGTTTACAAGGAGTGGGACCTTTTCCTTGTGAGACTAAATTGGGGCCACATTGGCACTGAAACTGCCATAGAAGGTAATTTAGTCATCCTAAAGATGTGGTTAGTTAGAAGTTTTTCCTCATTTATCACTTAGAATGTGAGGTCATTTGTCCTGACTAATCAGGGCAAAGGTCCAGTCTACAGGGAATGAATGAGCCCAGGTGAAGTTTTCTCAAAAAGTGTCTGAGATGGAGTAGGTCAGACCTTAGGCCTATGATCCCTATTCCCAGAGGTCTGCAGGGCTGGAAGTTTGAGCTTTAGGCCCAGGTTGCAGGAGTCACACGATCTGCAAGCCTAGAGTGCTCTAGGGCAAGAAAGGTCAGAACCTAGGTCTAAGCGTCAGGAAGTGACATTGGTAACCATTGGTCAATGATGGTTACTTCCTTTTAGTCTATCCAATGAAAAGACTTGGGTCTTTTCCTATTTAATCAGCTTTATCATTTCTGGCTTGTCAGGGCAGTGGCTTGAATAGGAGCTGAGATATCTCCCGGGTGTGCTGGGCCTCTGCCTGAAGGGACTAAATAAATGCTTTCTCTTCCTCTGAAGATGTCTCTGATTAGTTAATTTGGGGAACCGGGCCTAGCACGTGTCCCAGCCTTGTTTGACTGCTTGGGAGGGAGACTTCCTTTCAAAACTGTGTGGTTCACCTCTCAGATTGGCTAAGATGACAGGAAAAAATAATGATGATTGTTGGAGGGGATGCGGGAAAACTGGGACATTGATGCATTGTTGGTGGAGTTGTGAACGAATCCAACCATTCTGGAGAGTAATTTGGAACTATAATCAAAAAGTTATCAAACTGTGCATACCCTTTGATCCAGCAGTGTTACTACTGGGCTTATATCCCAAAGAGATCTTAAAGAAGGGAAAGGGACCTGTATGTGCATGAATGTTTGTGGCAGCCCTCTTTATAGTGGCTAGAAACTGGAAACTGAGTGGATGCCCATCAGTTGGAGAATGGCTGAATAAATTGTGGTATATGAATATTATGGAATATTATTGTTCTGTAAGAAATGACCAACAGGATGATTTCAGAAAGGCCTGGAGAGACTTACACGAACTGATGCTGAGTGAAATGAGCAGGATCAAGAGATCGTTATATACTTCAACAACAATACTATATGATGATCAATTCTGATGGACCTGGCCATCTTCAGCAATGAGATGAACCAAATCAGTTCCAATGGGGCAGGAATGAACTGAACCAGCTACGCCCAGCGAAAGAACTCTGGGAGATGCCTGAAAACCATTACATTGAATTCCCAATCCCTGTATTTATGCCCACCTGCATTTTTTATTTCCTTCACAAGCTAATTGTACAATATTTCAGAGTCTGATTCTTTTTGTACAGCAAAATAACGGTTTGGTCATGTATACTTATTGTGTATCTAATTTATATTTCAATATATTTAACATCTACTATCATCCTACCATCTGGGGGAGGGGGTGGGGGGGTAAGAGGTGAAAAATTGGAACAAGAGGTTTGGCAATTGTCAATGCTGTAAAGTTACCCATACATATAACCTGTAAATAAAAGGCTATTAAATAAAAAAAAAAAAAAGTACTAAGATAAGCAAAATGGTAAAAAATAAAATTAAATTAAAATTAAAATAAATAAAAATTTAAAAAAAAATAGACGTTTGGCAATTGTTAATGCTGTAAAGTTACCCATACATATAACCTGTAAATAAAAGGCTATTAAATAAAAAATTTAAAAAAAAAAGAAGAAGAAAAAAAAAGAAACTGTGTGGTTCAAAAAGCACTTAATAAAAAAGCTGGAGAGATCTCTAGAAGCAAAGCAAAGTTTATTATATGTTCTTGGGAGAATCGGGTGTCCACCTGTTGAGCAGATGATCGATGGGAGGACACTGTAGGGGGCAGGGTCAACACTTTTAATCCCTAACACAAATACCCCCTCCCACCACTGACCCTCATCCTTATTGGCTGAGGATCTTGCATTCTAAAAAGGGGAACTACCCAAGAAATTGAACTTGACCAATAAGTACATAGTTGCCCATATTTGACTGAAATAGGAAGTATAACAAGAAGGGGACTTAAATATACTCTCAGGAGGATAGCAGGGAGGGGGCTTAAATAGGCCCTTGGCTTAATGCTTAAAGTCCTTCAGGCCTACTCAAACTTTGAAATAGATGAAGCCTTACTCGATTTTCACAACTGTCTTGAAAGATCTCACCTCATCTCGTTCAAAATCATAATAAAATTCCTTTCTGCTTCTACCTTGAGAAATCATGATTTATTTGAGCCAGCGGTCTTTGTCCCACACACACACAACAAGCTTTTCTGACTTGTGATGTAGAAACCGGACCTTAAGGAAACCTTTCCCCAGAACTTCCCAGAGTATTTTACCAGCAGCTCTGGCTTCCATTCAACCAATGAGCAGTTTACACACAGAATTCAACCACCTCTCCCTGGGGAGAACAAATTCCTAAGATGTGCTTACGAGTCATCATTGTTAATTTTAGAACAAATCCCTCTCACAGACCAGCAAGCAAATAAATGCCTAAATGTTGGGTTTTTTTTTTTTTTTTTTGGATTCATTCTCCTCTAAGCATCTGATGAATCCTCGCTAACCTGGCATCATGGATCCAACGATGGATTTGGTGCTGGGAAAACCGAGGTTCAAAATTCGGCCACAGACACAATTAATTAGCTGTGACATCCTGGGCCAGTCACTTAAACTCTCAAACATTTGCTGTCTTTCTCTATAAAACGGGGATGATCACAGCAATTGCTCAGGGTGCACATGTGATAATTATGAATAGCATTTAAAAACTCTACTTAAATGTTGGCTGTTAACATCTGAAAAGCTACTCAAACCGCCCACTTTTACTCAGCCAGAGATAAGCCCTGCCGACCCGTTCTAACCACTAGATGGCACTGCCTTCTAGTTAAATCTCCAGCCAGAACCCACCCAGCCCCCTTCCCCCTCCCCAAAAAAATTTTTTTTCTTCCTAAGTGTTTGAGATAAAGATCAGGTGGGGTTTCCTGTAGAACAGGGGTCTGTCTGCTCAGGGTTTTTTTTTTTTTTTTTTTTTAATAAGATATATTTGAAAATGGTCTTGGAAATCCTCTCAACTCCTTTTATATAGAAGGAAACTGAGTCTTTGTGGGGTTGAACCCAAGACTTGACTGCTAGGCTTCTTGATTATTGTTTTTCCCACATGGGCTTATAAGTCAATGGCCCTTGGTGTGGCAGGTGTTCTATCAGCAACTGCCCCAGGGGATGAATCATCGGAAATCCTTGATTTAGAACTAGAAACTTTTAGGGTCATCTTGAACAAGTTTCTTATATTGTAAAATTAGGGTTGGGTGAGCTTAAGGGATTTGCTTAATGTTATTTATATAATACTATAAAAGTTGGAAAGAGTTCAAAAGTCTTCTGCTTCCAAATGCAGTAACCTTTCTATTTTTATAAATTATAGTATTTTATTCCTCCCTTTCTGGGCCATGAATTATTTTCAAGTAATGGTAATAACTGGCAAGTAGAGGATACAGTGGATAGAGGAGGGGCCTGGAGTTGGGAAGTTCAAATCTATATTCAGATGCTTACTAGCTATATGATCCTGAGTAAGTCATTTTAATCCTGCTTCGATTTTCTCATCTATAGAATGAACTAGACAAGGAAATTTCAAACTATTTTAGTGTCTTTGCCAAGAAAACCCCAAATGGAGTCACAAAGTCAGTCATGATCAAACAACAATAAGAAAGAGAAAGAGATGAAAGCTGAAATAGAGGGTGGTTGTAAAGGAGAATTAATATCAGTAAAAAGGAGATGGTGTTGATCAGAATTTTAAAGCTGATAGAACTTCAGAGTTGAAGGTCACTACAGAAGCCATGTCTGTCTGCCTAGCCTAATCCCTAACAGAACAACCATAACTGTCAAGTGGTCATCCAGGAAGAGAGTTGTGCTGTATCCCAGGGGATTTTATTCCTCTTTGATACAGCTCTAATTATCATTTTCATTTGAACTCCCTACTAGCCATCTCTAATCCTTTTATTCTATCCTTTGCAGTCCAAAGAATCTCCTCCAAAATAGAAAAAAATTCAGATGCACAAAATGTTAGAGATAGAAGAGATCTAGACCAGCTACTACATGAGCTTTTGGCAAGACATCACTCACAGCCATCTCAATCTTCCTTAAAGTTCTCCAAGGAAATGGTTTTCACATTCATCTTTTTTTTTTTTTTTTTTTTGAAACTGGGTTAAGTGACTTGCCCAGGATCATAAGTATCACAGACTAGATTTGAACTCAGATCCTCCTGACTCCAGTGACCCTATCTATTATGGCACCTAACTGTTCCACATTGGTCTCCTTGATTTCACTTGGTAGCAAGAATGTCAGAGCTGGAAGGGACCAAAGATATTTTTAGGAATGACAGCCACCACAGTCTAGCAAGTTTAACTGATTTAAGTAAATACCTAGCTAGTGGTAGAGACAGAATTCATCTCCTGACCTTCAGTGTATTCTTTCTAACCTATCATCCTGCCACTATAAGTTTGATTCCTACTATATTTGACTCCACTTTGCAAATTGTGGGTATCATGTAGATATTAAATTACTTTGAAGTTAAATGAGGTTAAATACTCCATGGAACCCGAACAGCAGACCCCACCAATGTACTTCACATTAACAATCAAAAGCTTTAGTTACATGAACTTTTAACAAAGATTTTTCGTAAGTTTAGTAATAAAAATAGCCATTTTTGTAATAATGTAGTAATTGGTAATAAAAGTAGCCACAAAATATTCTCCTTATAATCTTGGAACACAATCTTCCACAAATACACTATCTGTGAAAAGAATGAGCACAAAGTTGGTGTACAATGGTTCCATGTACAAGGCTCCAAAAGCAATCTAATTCAATCCCCTCATTTTATAGATGATAAACTGAGGCTTGGAGAGATTAAGTGACTAGGATAAAATCTCTTCCCTATATTAACCAGTGCACTTATTCATTTCTAAAGAAATACCCATGAAGCAGTTAGAGTCAGTTCCAAGAGTTTGAGGCACTGAAGCCTTGGGAGTACTTCATGAAAGAGATTCCTGGAGGATTGAATGTAATGCTCTTTCCTCCTCCCCTGAAAAGCCATTGATGTCCAGGAGCAATTTGCTCAGAGGGAGATACCCCATCTAGCATTTCAATCATCCATCAACAGGAGAACATTTGAGGTATATCTGAGATTAGATAGGACAGAGATTGCATCTCTGAGAAACTGATTGTCCTTAGTTTCAGTGATGATGGCTTCCTTCCCTAGCCTTCCAGCCAACATGGAATAGGTCCCTATGTTGGACACAGCTGCTTTTGGGACCTTGTTAGCTTTGGTTTCCTTATATTTCCTGATCATCTAGAAGCATAAAATGTGCTCAACCATATGGAATCAATATCTCTCAGACTGGGTGGGTGCCAAAGACCACTTGAATTGCCAATACTCTGATGACCAACCAGACATTGCCAGATGGCTATAAGGGGGTGTGGGGAGCCAGCTATAAATCCTTTGGAAGACCCAAGCAAGGTAAGATCTCTTGGAGGATTTTAGGGGACTTAGCAAGGATAGTTTTACAGCTGATAAACCATATCTGAGCTCCTTCAGATAATTTACTGAAAATATAACAGTCGACATGACTGAAACATATTTTTGAGACAGGATACTTTCAAAAAATGAAAACAAATAACAGGATAGACCTTGACTAATAGAACAAGGAAATGTTATAGTCTTGATTATACTTTTTGTGGTTTTCTGTCATTGTGTAATGTATAACAGAGAAAACTATGCTTATAGTGGGATATAAAAGAGAAGTTGTAAGAAATAAAGCCAGGCCTATATCCCAAAAAGATCTTAAGAGAAGGAAAGAGACCTGTATGTGCAAAAATGTTTGTGGCAGCCCTTTTTGTAGTGGCCAGAAACTGGAAACTGAAGGGATGCCCATTAGTTGGAGAATGGCTGAATAAACTGTGGTATATGGATGTATGGAATATTATTGTTCTGTAAGAAACCATTAGCAGGATGATTTTGGAAAAGCTTGGAGAGATTTACATGAACTGGTGCTGAGTGAAGTGAATAGAACTAGGAGATCATTGTACATGGTAATATCAATATTACACGAAAATTAATTTTTATGATCATGACTCTTTCCAACAATGAGATGATTCAGACCAGTTCCAATGATCTTGTGATAAAGAGAGCCATCTGCACCCAGAGAGAGGACTGTGGGGACTGAATGTGGATCATAACATAACATTCTCATTCTTTTTGTTGTTGTTCACTTACATTTTGTTTTCTTACTCATTTACTTTCCTTTTTGATCTGATTTTTCTTGTGCAGCAAGAGAATTGTATAAATATGTTTGTACATATTGGATTTAATATATATTTTAATATATGTAACATATATTGGATTGCTTGCCATCTAGGGTAGGGGGAAAGAGGGGAAAATCTGAAATATAAGGCTATGCAAGGGTCAATGTTGAAAACTTATCCATGCATATGTTTTGAAAATAAAAAGCTAAGAAAGAAAGAAAGAAAGAAAATCAATTCCAAGATGCAAGTTTGAACTTGCCTGGCCTCACATTCATTTCATTCACTGCTTCGTTCAGTTCTCACACCAATTGCTGAGAAGGGGGGTCATGTCCAGAAAAGCTACCTGTTTCTATATCCTTATTGAATAGTTGTACTGCAGTAGGACAAAGTATTTCTTCCTTTGTCAAATTTTCAATGACTTAAAACATTTTTATCCCACTCCTTTCAACCCAATATTGAATCTAATAGGTGCTGGTGTTGAAGCCATGTCTCCCACATGTATTCTGAGTCTCAATCACTTATGAGAAAAAGAAACTCCAAGATTATATAACTTAGATAAAGAATTTAAGTGCTTACCATATGTTGGATACTTTGTTAAGCACCAGAATAAAAATACAAGCAAAAGAAAAATATCTACCTTAAAAAGCTTATATTCTAAATAAGGAATATGATCCATAAAAGGGAGCTCAAAAGGAAATGGAAAGAGGGAGGAGGAATAAAATCTGGAGAATCAGGAACAGAGCCAAGTTAGAAGTGAGTGTAGATGGCCTAATCATTTTTTCAAATAGAAGTTCTGGACAGGAACTTCCCAGAAGAATAGACCACAAGAACCAGAGGTGTAAAAGTCCCTAGAAGCAAATGCACAGCTGGGTTGGAAGAAGAATGAGACTCATGGCAGTAGGGAAGAGCGCTTGCTCTGTTGATCAAGAATGTAGCTACAAAAAGGAGATTCTAGGAACACAGAAAGTCACCCACTTCTTGGAGATGCTATACCCCAGAGGAGCTTACACATCTTATAGTTCTAGGAGTTGTGAGTTACCTTTGCGACAACCATTGTATACCAACTTTGTGCTCATTCTTTTCACAGATAGTGTATTTGTGGAAGATTGTGTTCCAAGATTATAAGGAGAATATTTTGTGGCTACTTTTATTATTAATTACTACATTATTACAAAAATGGCTATTTTTATTACTAAGCTTACTAAAAATCTTTGCTAAAAGTTCTTGTAACTAAAGCTTGATTGTTAATGTGAAGTACATTGGTGAGGTCTGCTGAGGTATTGTTTTAAGAGTATGGATTCCATGGAGTATTTAACCTCATTTGACCTCAAAGCAATAACCATCCTTTAGTGAGTACCCTGGAGTAGATGCTACACATAACTTATGAAGAAAAAAAAAAGATTCTTATTCAAACAACCATGTGTGGCTTATGTCAATACTCAAAAGATAATGATTTCTGTAATATGCATATTCTACCCACATTCCCTACCCCTATTCCTTAATTTTTGAGTAGACTAAACTTCATGAGTTGAGGTAAAAAAAAAATCACTTGATAATGAACCTCTCAGCACCTGTCCATTGAGTATAGACATGTAATCCATTACTGGATCGGCTTTTCAGTGCACTCTCTTTAAGAACTCAGGGCCAATTACCAGGTTTGTATCCCAAGGAAATCTTAAAGGAGGGAAAAGGACCCACATGTGCAAAAATGTTTGTAGCAGCTCTTTTTGTAGGAGCTGGCAAACTGGCAAATGAGTAGATGCCTATCAATTGGGAATGGCTGAACAAGCTGTGGTACATGAAGGGAATGGAATATTATTGTTCTATAAAAAAATGATGAACAAGCTGATTATAGAAAGGCCCGGAAAGATTTACATGAACTGATGCTGAGCAAACCAAGTAAAACTAGGAATATATCATTCACAATAACAGCAAGAATGTACTATGATCAAATATGAAAGGCTTGGTTCTTCTCAGCAAGTCAATGATCCAAAACAGTCCCAAAAGACTTTGGAGAGAAAATGCCATCTGCATCCAAAGAAAGATCTAAGGAGACAGAATATAAATCAACACATGTTATGTTCACTTCTTTTTTCTGCTTTTTTATCTCTCCCATAGTTTTACCCTTTTGTTCAGGTTTTTTTCTCCTAATAAGATTCATAAAGCAATATGTGTTAAAAATAAATAAATAAATAAACTTACTACAATTAAAAAAAGCAAACAAACAAACTCAGGGCCATTTCTTTATCATGGCAAGACATTAGAAAAGAACTTTAGTAGAGGATCATGGTTTTAAACATTGAAATTAAAATTCCATGAATACAAAATAAAAATATGTAGACACCATTGCTGTATGCTCATCTCCTAATACAGTGCCTTTGAGTTTAGCTGAGTATTTAATTAAGTTGAATATAACCATTTATGCATTTGTTGATGTGGAGCATCTTATTCTGTTCTGTTCTATCCCCTTAATGAGTCCTTCTGTTATGGGTCAAAAGGAGGTTCAGTGGGAAGATGGATCTACGTGGGGTAATCATGAATCCTGCTATAAGAACACTTGTCCAGTTGGAGAAACTGAGCCTCTAAGAATGCAAATGATTTTTATCCTAAACTTTATTCTCTTGAGATATAAGCCAACCTTCTTTCCTGTTGTACAGAGGAAAGAACATTGAATTTGAAGTTAGAAAGTTTAAACCTGGCTTTGCTACTTGTTCCCGATGTGATCTTGAGTGAGTAGTTTTTATTTTGTTGGCCACGATTTCTCCATGTACATAATGAGAGGGCTGGACTAGACCAGTCCTATGATCCCTTCCAGTTCTTAATTCCTAAATTCCTTTTTCCCTAAGAAATACTGTCTTCTTTCCAAGTCCATGAAACCCATATTAGCCCTATACATGTCTCACTTGGAGAAAATGTGTCTGGTATTCAGTAACCACATCCAGACAGACATTCCTGTCTTTCAGCAAAAAAAAAAAGTCTTTTTACCTAAGACCTCTACTGGGGCTATCTTCTTGGTGGTCTAAATGCAGTAATGGTGCTGGCCAGGAGATGGAGACTTGCCTTTTCTCTCTGAGATTAAAGGAAAAAAAAAAAGTAAAGTTGGGGAGCTGTTCCATCCAAGCATCCTGAGTGAACCTGACCTCTCAAAAGGAAGACAGCATAGAAACAGACCTCCTTCTCAGGCCATCATCACCGAAAGTACACATGCCCAATACCTCCAATGCAGGCCAGTCTCTCTACAAATCCAGGGCAATTGGTACTTTTGCAATTGGTATATTTAATTCAACTTCAGACATCCCTTAAAGATCTGAAATAGTGGCAGACCCAGCACTGACAGACATGTGCCCAGTTTACTTGAGGCTTAAGGAATATCCATGGACAGTTAGAGGATTCTCCCTGTTTTCAAAACATACTCTTGAGTAGAACAGTACAGGAAAAGCAGTATAATGAAATGAAAGAAACCTAAAACTGGTATCCAAAGATGAGAGTCCAGATCACAGGTCTGTCACTTAACCTATGTGACAGGTCTAACTAATTTCTCTGCATTTCAATGTTATCATTTATATTTTATAAAAGGTGGTGATGGATTTTAGACTAAATCAGAGATTTTTAATTTAATACCCTTTGATTTTTCCTTTGTAGAAAGGGATCTGTAGGATTTCAGAAGGGGAAAAAATTAATATCTTTATTTTCATTAATCTATCAAGTGTCTTTGTAATCTGATATATTTTGTTTTATGCATCTAAAAATATATTCCTGATGTGGCATCTGTTGTTACTGTTATTGAGTTAGTTTTCAGTCATGTATGCTTTGTGACCCCACTTGAGATTTTCTTGGCAAAAATACAGGAGTAGTTGACCATTTCCTTTTCCAGCTCATTTTAAGATGTTGAAACTGAGACAAACAGGATTAAGTGATCCATCAGCAAACTGACAATAGAATCCTTGACACACACACACAAAAAAAAGAAGTAGGAAAAGTCCTTTTACCCTTAATTGTATGGATTATGTATAGTAACAGTGTGGGTTAGTAGAAAGAACATGAGACATGAGTTCAGGAAACTCTGACTCCTAGCCCCAACATTTATTATTGGACAAAGTCACATAATCTCTTTGAAACTGGGTACCTCATTAGTAAAATGGAGATAATAATAATCAACTGCTTCATAGTGTTCTTGTGTGATGTATTTTATAAACATTAAAGAAAAATATAAATTAAATATGAGTTGTTATTATTCAGCATTTGAGCTAAGCCCTATAAGAGACTTGGATTCCAAATTTTATGAAATATCATTAAGTTCTCATAAAAACTTGCATTAACCAAGTGATAATAACATTTAACTTTTATCTATTCTGATAAAGAGGCCCAATCATTTTATGGACTGATAATAAGTGTTAGGAGTCACCAATTGCACACCTGGGAATCATTGACCTGACAAAATTCTCCAATGTCAAGATCTTTTGTCATGGAAGACCATCTATAACTGTATTATTGCCTGAAACAACAAAAGTATTAATACTATTGGCCATTTCTGACTTCAAGGTCAGGACGTGATTTTTATAGACTTGAAAAAGTGATAGAAGTGCAGGGGTGTGCCAGAACCAACTCCACTTTGGTTCTAGAGAGCTAATTGTTAAACTTTTAAATTGAACATTTATAGTATAGAAATTGGTGAATACTACAAATCAAAGCTTTATTTGTTGTTTCATTAATTGTCTAGACTTAAGAAAATGATGATGAAAATGTTAATAAGGCAGATTAAACTTAAGAGTATGTCATGAGTACATTTTTCCCCTTGAAGAGTTGGTTGTTAAACATTTACTAGCACATTCCTGAGTGTTTTTGATCATCAAATTGGCTGTGTGACTTTGGTGACCAGTAGTGTAGTTATACTATGCTAATCACTATACCAAATGTAGGCTTTCTTTAACATTGAATTGCATTCCAATTCATCATCCACAACTCTCATCTTTGGGACTGGGAAATTTTGGAAATATTTTAAAAGTATATATTAAGGGAAATTAATTAACTGTTAAATAAAGATCTTACTTTAAAATCAATTAGTAATAAAGTATACTGTCAACACTAAACAACAGTCATTGTGATCCTTCTTCATCTACAAGCTTTGGGAAAATATAGCTTATTATAGTTCTTTCTGCAATGTTAGCTTGGACACTGCCCAGGAAGCATTTTAAATGAGTAAGTTAACTCTTTTTCTGTAGTGAGAATCCCTAACTAAAGGGTTGTCTAGGGGGCTGTTCATGTCTGAAAAAATTTCCTAAGCACTCATACTACCAGCTTGTATTATTAGTGATCTTGAACATTTCTTGCTCTTTTGGGCTCCTTTTACAGTAAACAAAGGACATATTTACCAAGTCTTTTTGAGAACTAAGTATATAATATAGGGAAAGACTCAATACATTAGCAAAATTAGACATTTAATGGGTTTGAAAAGGGTGCAGTGAACATAAAAATGTAGATTATGCCAACTTCAATAAGAAATTTCACTATAACAGATAGTCAACCCACCTTTCTGGTTTCTTCTAAGAAATGCCTTACTGTTTCCAAATCTGTGAAAACCACAGCAGCCCTACAGACACTTCCTTTAGGGGAAAATGTGCTGAGTTGTTCACTTAGGGAAAAAATTTGTATTACTAACTCGAAAGATTTTGAGATTTCTTCAGTATTACTCATTTCTTTCACCTATGGAGTCTACAACTTCTCTATACTTTAGTAGACCATGAATTTTTGTGACTAAAAAAAAAAAATCTGTGGCCAACCTTGAGGAGATGAGCCTCACTAAACTTAGCTAGTCTAGTCCTTCCAAGATAGGTGGGAGTTCAATTTTTAGCATGTGTTAAAAGATTGTTTGCTTGATTGGCTAAGATGACAGGAAAAGATAATGATAAATGTTGGAGGGATGTGGGAAAACTGGCACCCTAATACATTGTTGATGTAGTTGTAAACTGATCCCATTCTGGAGAGTAATATGGAACTATGCCCAAAAGGTTATCAAACCATAACCTTGGATCCTGCAGTGTCCCTACTGGATCTATATCCCAAAGAGATTATAAAAATGGAAAAGAACCCATATGTATAAAAATGGTTGTTATATCCCTTTTTCTGTAGTGGTGAGGAACTAGAAACACAGTGGATGCCTATCAACTGGAGAATGGCTGAATAAGTTATAGTATGCAAATATAATGAAATATTATTTTTATTTATTTTTAAATAATAACTTTTTGTTTTCAAAATATATGCAAAGATAGTTTTCAACATTTACTCTTGCAAAATCTTGTGTTCCAAAATTTTCTCCCTCCCTTCCATCCCCTCTACTAGACATCAAGTAATTCAATATAGGTTAAACATGTGCAATTCTTCTATAAATTTTTCTACTTTTATCATGCTGCACAATAAAAATCAAATCAAAAAAAGGAAAAAAATGAAAAGCAAAAGGGGAAAAAATCAAGCAAACAACAACAAAAAGGTGAAAATACTGTGTTGTGATGATACACATTCATTTCCCACAGCCCTCTTTCCGGATGTAGATGCTTCTCTTCATCACAAGTCTATTGGAATTGGCCTGAATTACCTCATTGTAGAAAAGAACTAAGTCCATCACAGTTGATCATCACATAATCTTGCTGTTGCTGTGTACAATGATCTCCTGGTTCTGCTCATTTCATTTAGCATCACTTCATGTAAGTCTCTCCAGGCCTTTCTGAAATCGTCTTGCTGATCATTTCTTATAGAACAATAATATTCATTACATTCAGTTTTTACCATAACTTTTTCAGCCTTTCCCCAACTGATGGGCATCTAGTGAGTTTCCATTTCCTTGCCACTACCAAAAGGGCTGTTACAAACATTTTTGAACATGTGGGTCCTTTTCTCTTTTTATGATCTCTTTGGGAATATATTTCTTTGCATGTATTTCAAAAAATAAAAAGCTATTATTATTTTAATAAAAATTTTTTAAAAAGATTTCCTGCTTGATAGAACTTGCCAAAGTTTGTGCTTCACTGGCCTAACTTTCATTTATTTGGGTTCTTTTGTTGTTTGGGTAAGTAATTGTGGTTAACTGACTTGCCTAGGGTGACACAAGTAGTAACTATCTGAGGCTGGATTTGAACTTAGGTCCTCCTGTCTTCAGGACCAGTGCTCTCTCCATTGTGCCATCTAGTTGCCCCCACTAGAAAAACTTTCAAGAAATCAGTGTCACTTCCCTATTATGATGATGTATTCTTCGTTGTGTCTCAATATTTTTTATAAATATTTATTTTTATATTTGAGTTGGCTGTTTTTTCCCTCTTAAAAGAAGTTTTATTGATTTATTTTTCCTTTTTTAAAAAATACCACTTTCCTTTCCTCCCAATAGCACTATCCTTTGTAACAAATAATCAAGAAAAAACCCAAAATCAAAAATCAGTGCAATGGCCATAATTGAAAACATATATCTCATTTCACAAATAAAGTCCCAAGTCTAGTATTTTCCTTCAGAGAAGTAGAAAATATGTTTCACTAACCATCTTTTGAAGCCATGATTAGTCATTACACTGATCAGAGTTCTGAAATCTTTCACTATTATTTTCCTTTATATTATTGGAGTCATGTAATTAGTTCTGCTTTCTTCACTGCATCAGTTCACGAGTCTTCCCAAATTTCTCTGAATTTTTCATATTAATTTCTTATGGTGCAATTATATTCCATTGTTTTAGTAATAAATGACATCACAATTTGTATAGTTCTTCATAACTGCAAAAAGTGCTGTTATACATATTTTTGTATTTGTGGGAACCTTCCCTCTCTGTTTGACTTCCTTGGGGAATACATCTACCAATGAGTCCTGGATCATGTGCATCTTAGTCTTATTTTAAAGTATAATTCCAAATTACTTACCAGAGTGATAGAACCAATTTATAATTCCACTAACAATACATTAGTGAATCTGTGCCACAATCTTTAACATTTTTGTCTTTTATCATATTTACCAATATGATAGCTATGAGAAGACACTTGAATTGTTTTAATAATCATTGTTCTGGTTATTAATGGAGTGTTCTTTCACATGATTATTGACAGTTTGAAGTTTTTCTTTAGAAAACTGCTTGTTCATATTCCTGACCATTTGTCTTTCAGAGAATGGCTCTTATTCTTACCTATTTATATCAATTTTTTTGTTTTAAAAAGTTTTATTCATTTTGATCTTGAATACAGAAAAGCCAAAAAAAAAAAAAAAAAAAAAAAAAAAAAAGCTTCAACATTTCCAAGGACACAAAACAATATTTTAAAAGTATTTAATATAAAATCATGAATTTTCATTTCACAATTTACTTTTTAAAAGTATATAATTGGGCCAACTAGGTGACAGAGTAGATAGAGCACCAGCTCTGAAGTTAGGAGGGCCTGAGTTCAAATCTGACCTCAGACACTTCACACTTCCTAGCTGTGTGATCCTGAGCAAGTTATTTAACCCCAATTGCCTCAGCAACAAAACAAATTTAAAAAAATTATATAGTTAATATTACACATTATTTTCTAAGCTACCCTCCTTTTCTGTACTTCCTTCTAAGTTTTCTTTTGTTTTCTATTGTGTACTTTGAATTTTTTTCTCCCTCCTCCCCCAACCCAATTTTCAACATTTCTTGAAGATGAAACCTTTATCAGAGACATTTGAAGCAATTCCCCCCCCCCCCAATTTAACAACTTCTTTTCTGATTGGATTAATTTGTATAAAAGGTTCATAATTTGTGTTATGAATCTTGTTCATTTTATCTTCCATGATCAATTCTACTTCTTGTTGGGCAAAGAATTTTTCTTTTTTCTTTTTCTTTTTTCTTTTTTTTGGTGAGGCAATTGGGGTTAAGAGAGGAGCCCAAGATCACATAGCCACATAGCTAGTGAGTGTTAAGTATCTAAAACCAGATTTGATCATAGGTCCTTCTAACTCCAGAGCCAGTTCTCTATATACTGCCTCAAAGTTTTCTTTAAGTCTTCTTTCCATTGTCCTAAGGTTTTTTTTGTTTTTTTGATTTTTAATGATGTAACATTCATATATACTAGATTGTAATGTTCTCTCGTTCTGTTTTCTTGGGTTCTCTGGGAGCAGCCTTCATTTCACTTCAGTGATCACCACAAGAACAACCAGGTGTTAAAATCCAAATCCTTTATTATCTCCTTCCTGGGGCTGGGCAGCTTTCTGGAGAGCCTTTCAGACCGGCCTTGGTCTCAGTGGGGTAAGTACAGGAGGCCAGGCCAGCCACCAGGAGCCTGACTGAATGAATTTCTCTCTCCTTGGCTCCGAGAGCTTCTAATGCACTTGTCTTCTCTAGCTCTCTCTTCGAGCCTCTGAGAGCTTAAGCTCCTGCTTCCAGTTCTCTTGGTTTCTCTGCCTCTGAGATCTTGTGCACTTGTCTTCTGTGGTTCTCAGTCCCTGTTTAGATGCTCCACACTGAGTATAAACCAATCATTATATCACTAGGAAACCATTATTTGTCGTAAGATTAAATCAATCATACTGAACCATGCTAAACTAGATAACTATTGTCTCTATTGATTCCACTGACTTAGCACCTTGCAAGAATCCTTGTTTCAAGTTCTGGCCCATAACATCTCCTGCTTTCTTTTGTTTTAGAACATAAGGTAGTCACTCTCCCTGACTTCTCAAGGAGGTGAGAACCCCAAAAAGGAGGTGATCACACCTTCCCTGACTGCTCAAAAAATGGGGTGAAAACACCATAAAAGGAGGTGATCATGCCCTCCCTGACATCTCAGGAAGGGAGATGAAAACATCAAAGGGAAATGGGAAATCAAAACACATTATCAAGTCTCTGAAGGTCTCATTTGAAACAGATATACATAAATTCATCAACATAGAAGGTATTACACATAATTACATAAATTACATAAGCACATAGTATCTTAGGCTAGTAGTGATGTGACAAATAACATGAATCAACATGAGTAATTATACATGTCCACAAGTCCTAGAAATAGTCCAAAAGGAAATATTGTCCATTACTTTATGTGTGTAGGGAATCCAATGATTCCTGCAGATTTTGAAGTCCTGTATCAGTCTTATCATGTCTCAGAGAATCCAATGATTCCTGATGTTTCTGAAGTTCTGCAACAATCTTACCAACAATTTTTCATCAATCTCATCAACAATTTTTCATCTCAGGGAATCCAATGATTCCTGTGGGTTTTGAAGTTCTGTAACAGTTTCATTATCAGCCATGCTCTTTCAGTGTCAGTATTGTAATGTTTCTAAAAGTTTGAAGATCTGCTCCAAGTTACAATCAAACTTTGGTTTTTCATAAGTCTGACAATGCTCTCTACACAGTTTCCTTGAATTGGAAAAGGCTCCTTTCTAAACATTTGTCCCATTTCAGCTGCAGTACTAGTTTAGCCCTTTACAAAGTTTCCTTGTCTATTTTTGTACTCACTCTAATTTCTGAGTCATAGATGAAGGTTCTTAGTCCCATGTTCAAGTGCCAAAATGTAATGTTTTTTAGTTCACTTTCCTTGGGGATCTCTAGGGGCAGTCTTCATTTCAGTTCCATAATCACCACAAGGACAACCAAGTGTTAAAGTCCAATAATCTTTGTTGTCTCTTTGCCTAAGACCTGGGCCAGCTTTCTTGAGGTTCTCCTGAATGTGTCTTGGTTTCTGTGGGGGAGGCAGGAGGACCACCATCACAGTCTCTGTCTTGAAGTCTGTCTCAGTCCAAGAGCTTGTGCTTCAGCCTCCAGCCACCACAAAGGTGAAAGATGGAATAAATCTGAATCTAAGGGTTTCTGCTTCAGCCTCCAGTCCATTTGTCTTCTCTAGCTCTCATTCTGGCGGAGTTTGTCTTGCCCTTATATGCTTTCTTATCATAGATATGAATTTTGTAGAACTATATTAAGTACTAAGTACATGTGCTGAATTACCATTGTCTTTATCAATTCCACTGACAATACCTTGTAAGAATCCTTGTTTCAGAGTTCTGGCCCATAACACTAGATCATATATTCATTTGTAGGTTATTGAACTGTGTGGTATAAGATGTTGGTCTAAATCTTATTTACAGCAAACTTCTTTCCAGCAATTTTTGTCCTTACCTAATAATTGAAGTTCTTTTTTTTTTTTTTATTTAATAGCCTTTTATTTACAGGTTATATGCATGGGTAACTTTACAGCGTTAACAACTGCCAAACCTCTTGTTCCAATTTTTCACCTCTTACCCCCCACCCCCTCCCCTAGATGGCAAAGTTCTTGAGTTAATGGATTATTAGGCCACTATATTCAATTGCTTCTGAGGTTTGCTTACCTAAACTCTTCTTTTGTTATGCTAGGATAAGTATAGTGTTGGTAGTTGATAGCTGGATGGCTCAGGACAGGGGTAGGAGGAGGGCGATTTCTAGGTCCAATAGAAGGAATGTGATGGCAACTAGGAAGAATTTTATTGAGAAGGGAAGATGGGCAGAACCTAAGGGATCAAAGCCGCACTTGTAAGGGCTAGATTTTTCTAGGTATAGATAGAGTTGTGGTAGTCAGAAAGCAATAAGAACTACGATTATTATTCTTTTTAAACTGAAAAGTCTCATAAGGAACGAACTGTCTAATCCACAAACAATAGTTTCTTATTATGAGTCATATTGTACAATGGCTCTGAAGAGGTAAAACAGGCACTAGGAGTGGTAAATAGAAATAGGTTCAGAAGAGCAATAGTTTGTACAATAATATTACATAAAAATAGTATGATAGAGTTTCAGTTCATGACATCAAGAATTTATTATAGGCATCCATCATAGGTTACAAAGGCTTATTATTTTATTTTATGAGCATTTAACAAGGGGAAAGACAAGTTCCCTAGTGGAACTCACAATTAACCAGGAGGAAGAAGCCATTAAAGGGAAAACACTGTGAGGTGGGAAGGAGTACTCCATAGAGGTGTAGAAATAAAATATTTTACCAAGAACTCCACTGACTCACTGATGAATGCAGGAAAGATTTATTTTACATTCTTGCAAGAATGGGTGCCAAAGTGAGCAGACACAGCTTTGAAACTCCAAAGGCAACATTTTAATTCCTATTTGGAAGCATAAATCCCTCCACTGATTCCTCATTAATTAGATTTCCATAGCCAGTCCCTGCCCCCTGAGAATCTTACGTTCTAGAAGGGGGGAAAGAGGGAGAAGGTAACAGAGGACAGTTAAGGACTAAGAATTAAAGATTCTTTTTAAATCTCAACCCACCACACCTGATTACAAAAGTCAGTGTCTGCCCTCAAGGAGCTTACATTCTTTTGGTATAAAATAACCTCCACCTTTGATTATTCCTTGATGTCCTTGTGGATGTCACTTTTCTAATTAGTTTCATTTCTCCAATTTAATTTTCAATAACTGTGGAAAACAAATGCCCATCCATTTCTCACAGAGGATTCCAAGAAGGAGTTAGCAAAAATCTACAGTATGAACAGATCTTTTATAAGAGGAATATAACTTCTGGGATTTGATACCATAATTTGAAAAGACTCAGGGGAGGACAGGGAAATAAAGGTAGGAACAAGGATATATTCTGAAATATTGAGACTTCCTTAAAAGATAGTCTGGGAAACCTAAGTTTCCCTTTAAGGTTAAAGTACTTATTCTATGCTCAACAAGACAGTCTGAGAATTATAATTGATAAAGGAGCAGAATGGGTTTGCCCCAGCAATTCTCAAAGGTTGTTGTGACTGTCTTTAAAGATGCTAACTAGGAAGATGGTGGAGTAAATGGTAAATTTCAAGTTCTCCTGATTTCCCCCCACAAATAGAACAAATTTGTGCCTCAGAGCAAACATAGACTGGTGAAAAATCAAGAAGACTTGGTGTGAAACAAGGATCTTCCAGACACAACTCAGAAGATCTGAAGACCCTGGGCCAGGATTAACTCCTGTGAAGTGCGAGTACCTCTGGGTTAACTCAGCAGAAACACCAAGTGGGGACTCATTGGGCTACTCGAGGGTGGCTGGAACTTCAGCAGGAACCACAAAGACTTTCACCTCTCAGACTGTGGAGTTAGGGTCTGAGTCTGGGAGGACTGAGTGAATCTTGACTGACTGGGAGCACCAGGCTCAGCTGTGCAGCTGAGATGTGGCCCTGGGTGAGAAGGAACCAACACATTGGGAGTACAGAGGCAGTGGGACAAGGATGCTGGAGCTCTTGCAACAAGATGAATCTCTTGGTTTGGGATTCCTGGTCAGAGGGTTGAGCTGAAGGGAAGCTTGAGGCACCATTCCCCATCCCATGATGAGAAGTGCTTATACTAATATAAATGAACTGAAAAAAGAAAGAACTCCAGCATTGAAAAATATTATGGCAACAGGAAAGACCAGGGTTCATCTTCAGAGGAGGATACTTTAGTGTAAAAAAAAAAAAAAAAAAATTTACCCCAAAGAGTAATGTGAACTGGCTCCCTGCCCAAAGAGAATTGATTCAAAAAAGAATTTAAAAATCAAATCAGGGACATTAAGGAAAAACTAAAATAATAATAAAAATCATCCAAGAAAACAAGATTATAAAAAAAAAAGTTAACCAATTAGAAAAGAAGGGACATGAGTCTCAAAGATGAAAATAATTCTTTGAAAATTAAAATTGAGCTAGGGGAATCTAGTGAAGCTATGAGAGACCAAGAAATAACAAACAGATTATGAAGAATGAGAAAATAAAACAGAATGTAATACATCTTATAAGAAAAATGACAGATCTGGAGAACAGATCAAGAAGAGAAAATAGAAGAATAATTGGACTCCCAGAAAATTGTGACCAAAAAGAGAACCTTGACACAATAATACAGGAAATAATCTGTTAAGGACCACGCCTAAGTTCGAAACTCGGAAAACTGGTAAAGGATTCAAAGGGACTGTAGCATTAAGGGGAAGGCAATTCTCTGAAAACCCCCACAGCTGTGAATCATAACACACTTGAAGGAATTACAAAGCAGCCTTTAGCTGATGCAGATGTTGATTGTGGTTTGGGAATGAAATAAATTGGAGGCAAAAGGGAAGAAGAGAGAGGTCAGACAAAGCAATTGTTATCCTCTCACATGAAGGGATCTATTCTGCTGGTCAGAATTAGATGCCCAGCAGCCACTAGCAGGTGGCTCAAGTAACAATAATCCAAGAAAATTATCCTGGAGTTATAGAACATGAGGAGAAAGTAGAAACAGAAAAAAAAAAAAATACACGAATAATCACTTCAAAGAGATCCTATATGGAAAACACACAGGAATTTTATTGCCAAATTTCAAAATCCCCAGATCAAAGAGAAAATTTTTCAAGAAACAAGAAAAAACAATTCAAATATGCTGGAGCTACAATTAGAATTGTATAAGACTTATCAGCAGCTATAATAAAAAACCACAGGTCCTGGAATCATAACTACCAACAATCAAAAGAACTAAGCCTACAGCCAAAAATATCATATCCAGCAAAATTATCTATAATCCTGAATGAGAAAAAAAATGGACTTTCAATGACCTTGCAGATTTTCAGCACTTTCTATCAATCAATCTCTAATTCAACAGAAAATTAAACATATAAAAGCCAACATGAAAAATCAATTTTAAAAAACATGAGGAAAACTGTTTAAATATGGACAATTTACTTATGGATTTTTAATATGGGAAATATATATATTATATGATTAAGATTCCTATCAACCATAGGGTGACTCAAAAGAAAGATAGGCAGAGCTGAGGTAAAAATAGTAATAGTGTTATACAAATGAAGTGCAGAGGAAGAATAGACTCAGAGGCATTTGAGGGGGAAGGAAGGCTCATAGTTTTGAAAACCTACTCACATCAGATATTGATTCAATAAGGAAGACAACATATATACTGTGAAGGATATAGCACCCTCCAAAAATCTATAAAGAAATTGGGGTGGGGGGGAGGGATGGACAGATAGGGAAGCAAAAGGTGAGAGAAGACAAGGGACGGATCCTTGGGTGGCGGGTGGTTAAGTATTAGCAAGGCAAGTTATGAAGCAGAATTTAATTAAAAAGTCAGCAAGTATAGGAAAGATGTCTCTCTCTCTCTCTCTCTCTCTCTCTCTCTCTCTCTCTCTATATATATATATATATATATACACATATATATATAGTGTGTGTGTGAGTGTGTATATATGTATAAATCTACATATGTATACATAAATATATCTTTTCTTAACTGTAGCTTATTTGGGGGGAATAAAAGAGGAAAAAAAGAATAAAGTAAATAAGGTATGCAACAGAGAACCAAAGTACAATTTACAAAGAATTAAAGAAAAAAATGGACATTTATGAATATAATTTCCTCTACTAATATATATTCTTTCTTGAGCTGGTAATCTGTTGTTATATATTTTGAATCCTCCCTGATGTTCTGCTGGGCATATGACAATGTTCTCTTTTGTTTTGCTTTATTCTGTTTTTTATTCCTTTTCTGTTTTTCTTTTTTTATTACTCTGTTTTTTCAAATAAAATAAGTTAAACAAAACAAACAAAAAATCCAACTGGACAGTCTCAGGAAATCTAAGTTACCAGAATAGGTGTTTCAGCATTTCCTGGCAAGGGGAGAGAATAAGTTATTTTCAGAATTCACATCAGGTCCTCAGAACATATCTGTTAAAAATGGCATCAGTAACTTTCACAGTAATAGTAGCACAATGAACATTTTGAACCTGGCCCATGATTATGCCCACACAAGAACAAAAGCTGCAATGAAAAGGACTGAAGCACTGGGGAATTTTTGGACCCCCATAGATATGACTATTCCTCCTCTCCTCACTACCATGCCCATATAGGATGTTATGACTATTTTTCTTCCGTATGGATTTCAGAGCTTAAATCTCCAGTCCCACAGCTGTACTTCCTTTCTGACCCTTGGGATCCTTGGCACTATGAAGAAATCTCAATATCATCCTGATCAGGTCTTTTAGTGTAAGTTTATCTGGATCCTAATCCAGCCCTCAGTCCCAATAATCACTTTCATCCCTATGATTAAGTCAGGATAGCAATTCCTAGTTCAAAATAAATACATGACAAATTCACACTGGCCACTCTCTTTGCCAAAGGTTGGTTTATTTAGGAGAAGAGGTTACAAACAAAATGAAGAAGTAAAATGGGTACTAGGAGTGGCAAATGTGAAATAGATTTGGGAAAGCCATAGCATTATCAAGGGAAGGACCAAAGAAAGGAGTTTGGAAGAATCCATTAAAGGACTATGCCATGATTTGCGTATACCATTGACTGGCAGGTTAGCTCTATATAGAGGAGTTTAATAGACTAACCAGAGTTAGCTAGAGTAAGGAGAAAAATGCAATTAAGGGGAAGGCACTATTAAGATGAGAGAATACCTCGCAGTGGGCTTAGTCCTGGAAAAGACTTAGCAAAGATATTTATCTTGGGCACATCTTGTATAGAGAAAATACAACCTTGGGGGTTTCTCAGGGGAAGTGCCAGGAAAGAATTTGGTAGCTCAGAGGGAGGGAACAAGGAGGAGGCAGATGGAATGCACCTGGCAGACCAGGTCTCAGACATGTCTAAAGATGTGCTCATCAGTATCTCCAAGGATGCTTTAAGATGCCCAGAAGTTGGGGGATAGACAGTGGAGGTTGATAAAGAGTTCCATGCTCACAATCACTGTTTAAACAGGAGAGTCTGGGAATTGGTTA
This sequence comes from Sarcophilus harrisii, assembly GCF_902635505.1. Lineage (NCBI taxonomy): Eukaryota > Metazoa > Chordata > Mammalia > Dasyuromorphia > Dasyuridae > Sarcophilus > Sarcophilus harrisii. The sequence goes on from NC_045427.1 coordinate 323,190,893, forward strand.
TGTCTGATGATAATCAGATGGGCTTCTTCCTAACAGAGGGAAGAAGTAAGTCCACATCAACTAGATCCTATGGGCAAGAAGATAGCCATTATTCTTCATTAGCACCTTAAAGAAAATTACAGCGCCTTCCTATTGCACCCTGGCAAATGCAGTGGCCCATAATGTCCCAAACCCACTGCTCTGTTTCTGACTTGAGTCAGTTCTGCACTCTCTGGGCAGCCTAATAGCTGCTTGACTCTTGGGACTCACAGAATTGGTGTTTAATTTAAGGCAGACAGCAAACGAACTTGGCCCAACTGCAGTTCAGAGCTCAAGTTATAATGCCCCAGAAACTGAGGCAAGATAGAGATCAGAGAGTTTTCAATATTTTATTTGAAAGGGAAAGATTGTGCTGGGGGCAAAACAGGATCCATATTGACCCCAGGGCTCATGTCTCAAAGCATCCAACAAGGAGTGAAGAATTCCAGAGGTTCTTATAGGACTTCAGTGATAAGGGAAACAAAGGCAGAAGGAGGAGAGCACTGATGAGTGGAAACTTTCAGGAATGGACCATAAATTCGGTTCTGACAGGTTAGGGGTAAGGATCATAAATCCTGATAAGTTGGAAGGCTAGGAGCCAGGATGTCTGGTTCAGAAGGTCCCGCCATCTGCATTTTATGGCTCTATGAAATGCTAGGAGTCAGGGCTAGTTATCTCTGTCCTAGTTTATATCAGTTCTAATGGTCAGGAAGGTGGGTTGCCATTGAGGCAGAACAATTCAGGGAAACTGAAGTAGAACAATTTAGGGAAACTGAGGCAGAACAATTCAGGGAAACTGAGGCAGGATAATTAAAGGAAACTATGGCATAACAAAGTGATCTACAGCCTCAATCTCCAGTAGTAGCAGGGACTAAAGGTTTCTAGCTGCAAAAATCTCCAGCTTCCCCTCAAAAAACACCCATCTTCATGACTATTTACTAAGCTTGGAGACTTGCCCTGTTGTTCACCAGATCCCGTAGGCCCTGGTGGTACCTTGACCTTTCAGAGCCAGAGAATCAAGATGATTTTTTTTCAAATATCACTCCTGGTGGTTTTAATCCTCCCCTCACCCACAAACCACTGATTTTAGCAGAGTTACAGCTGCTATATTCTACTTCTTTCCACACTTATCCCAATCTTTCCTGATTTGGGGAAAAGAAATATTATATCCAAAGTCAAGTCAGGAAGAGAGAGAAGTAGCCTGACTTACTTTGCAGAACACTTTAGGAAGGGAATAATTAACGTCTAGATCCATTCAAAGAGAAGTCTGAATGCCCCAATTTGCCATAGTATCACTGCTTGCAAATCAAATGTTATATATCCTCCTGGGAAGGATAAGAGGCTTTGAGGAGACAATAGTCAGTTATGGAAGCCTTTATTAGCAACAACAATAACACAAAAGGTATAATCTCTGGCATTTACCAGGCAATGAGCTCTTTAAATGCAAACAGGAACTTGCATATCTGAACCAACAGTATCAAAATCTTTACAAAAAGAAAAAATGCAATGGGCTAACTGGAAGAAAAAAATATGATCTAGAGAAGGGGATCTTGTCTCAACTGTAGTACCAAGGGAGTTTGTAACAAGCAGGCCATCATGGACAAGGTCTGGGCCTGGAATACAAATGGGGTCTCAGGAGGACCGATGAAACCTGCCTCAATGACTGTCAGCAGGGAGGTGATAGACTCTAAGTATAGAATAAGGCATACATTGAGACATGAGGATAATGAGTTAATTTGTTTTGTTTTTCTGCTATAAAGGGAGAATTGGAAGAGGTGAATAGTAGAAATAAAAAGGAAAGTTGTTTGGTTTTTTTAAGAGCATTAACACATTTTTACATCATAAAACACCATCAAGAACCCCAGAACAATAGTGCAGAGGATAATGCCCCAGTTCAATCAGGTTAATGTGGGTGCCCAGGTGCCAGTTTGCCCACGTGCCAGTGTAGAAGGGCCTATGGGAGAGAACCTGATACTTTTTTGTCCTGTCCAAATTGGGCAGAAAAGGTCAGCTGCATGGCTTGAGAGGGTTTAAGTGCCGGTTGGAATCACAGAACGTGTTAACTTGACACCACATGAATAAAGACATTTTCACAGGCCCTGATAGCCTGATAGCGAAGGATAAAGTGTTCTTTGCACAAAGAAACAATAAATCCTTTATGACCAAAGTCACAATGTCAACATGGGTGCCCACTTCTAATTATTTCCTGGGTACCTCCTACCTATTCTTGATCTTTCTCTCACACTTATCACCTGTCAAATTATGCAAATATGGTTGAAGCATTTGCTTGGGGGGGGGGGGGGAGATTTGGCTGGGGCAATAAAATCATAATTTCTCAGCAGTTTCCAGACTCTGATGAAACTTCCAGAAAAATGATATATTTTGTATCTTCATTTCTTCACTTGAGCCTCTGATAAAGATGAAACTGTGGGAGTAACTGGATCCTGCCCCAGTCCAACATATGGATAACTGTGTGTTATGGTATGTGCGCCATCTCTCATTTTTCTGGTCCTTCAACCAGGAAGTCCTCTGGGGGATTTTAGCTATTGATAACTAGGCTAGATTAGAATTCTTGGGAAATGGTTCTACAATTGTTTTTGTTCAAACACTTCATGACTCCATTTGGAGTTTTCTTGGCAAAGACACTGGAGTACTTTGCCATTTCTTTCTCCAACCCATTTTACAGATGAGGAACTGAAGCAGATAGGATTGATGCGGTTAGTGGCAGTGCAGAGAATTGTGGGAATCCCCCTTTTGGTCGACGCAGATCCAACAAGAAAGAATTCACAAATCCAAAATATTAGGGGCAAAAAAGGAAGTTTTATTGGCACTGAGAAGTCAGCTTTGCTAGGAAGGCAGACTTCTAAATGGCAAGGTCCTGGTAGGGAAATGGAAGTCCTAGCAGAGAATCCTGGCAGAGAAATAAAAAGGACTTATCACTGAAAAGAGAATGTCTTCACAGCGGGCAGGAGTCCTGGCAGGCAGCTATGCTGAGGAGAGGTTCCTTGGCAAAGCATAATCCTACTTCGGACCTCTGCAAGTCATGAGTTTAAAATTGTGTTGTTTTTTTTTAATAGGAAATCTGAAACTGGAGTTTCAATTGAATGAGATTCCTTCAATGTTGTGACTGCCCCCAGGCCTGGATTTCCAGTTGAATGAGACCGCTTAAGTTCCAGCTATTATTAGGAATGGTCCTGGACTAATTTTCAGCTCAACAGAGGGTGCAGCCAGCTACTCAATAGAAATATCAGGTCCAGCTCTCCAGCCAAATCAGACCACTTAAGTTTGAGCTAAGTAGGGAATGGTCCTGGGCTAATCTTAATGAAACCACTTAACTGCCCCAAGGGTGGGTCCCTGTCAGGAGAGTTTCAGGGCTCACCCCAAAAGTCAAGGACAGTTTCAGGGATTCCCCCATCAGGATTAAGTGATTTACTCAGAGTCAGGCAGCTTTTAAGTGTCTTGAGTCTGGATTTGATTGTGAAGATAAATTATCCGGTTCCAAGCTCAGTGCTCTATCAACTGTTCTACCTAATTCAAATCAAGTGTTTTGTAAATAAAGCAAATTGTTAGAATTATGCTTGCTGAGATTGAATAACTGAGGGGAAGAGGACATAATCAGAGAGAAGTTAGTTGTTCCTTTAAAGATTACAGGCAGAATGAGATTCTCATGGAGTTGAGATCAGGACTAGATCCAGATCTCTAGGGTTTCAACTAATGAATAGGGGGAACAGATTATAATCTGGCAAATGTAGAAAATCACCAAAATGTGAATGGGGCTCTCTTTTTGATATTACCAAGACATTCTGTTTTGTGTGGATAGATAGCTTATGGAAGGATTTTTATCTGACCTGACTTCAAACCTACTACATCATTTTTTCCCCATTTTTTTTCTCTCCCTTGGGTCTGCTTTTTTATATATTTTGGACAATGGAGAGAAAAGGGGATAGGGCTGCCCAAAGTGGCGGAGTCAAAAAAATGAAAATATTATTGCAGGTAAGATTCAAGAAGTTAAGCTCAAAGGTCAACTATCTCATTTTATAGGATAGGAAATTAAGGCCCAGGGAAGTTGTGATTTGTCCAGGGCTACATCAAGATTTGAACCCAGGTGTTCCAACTTCAGAAATAGTGTTCTTTCTACCGATTTCTACAAGTCACCCTCAATGTCCCACCTATTCTATACCCCTTTGTTGCCAGAATTTTAGATTCATCTTTCTAGTGGACCTTGGAAGAAGGGGTCTTTGGATCTTTGGATCAGGGTAAGCCATCAGAGGATTCTTCTCTGCTATGAGATCAAAGATCAAAGGGAGATCTTTAGCAGGATGATTTCAGACAGACCTGGAGGAACTTATATGCACTGATATGTTAAGTGAAGGGAGTAGAACCAAGAAAACACTGTATATAGCAAAAACAAGATTATAAAATGATCAACTGTGATAGACATAGCTCCTTTCAACAATGAGGTGATTCAGATTAATTCTAATAGATTTGTGAAGAAAGCCATCTATATCCAGAGAAAGAACTAACTATAGGGAATGAATGTGGAACACAATATAGTATTTTCACTTTTTGTTGTTTGCTTGCTTGTTAATTTTTTTCTTTTTTTTCTCAATTTTTCCCTTTTTTGATCTGATTTTTCTTGTGTAGCATGATAAATGTGGAAATATGTTTAGAAGAATTGCATATCTTTAACCTATATTAGAGGGGAAGAGGAGGGGAGGAAAAGAAAAAATATGGAACACAAGATTTTGGTAAGGATGAATATTAAAAATTATCTTTGCATATATTTTGAAAATTAAAAATCTATTATATAAAAAAAGAAAGAGATGTTCTCAGATACCTACTAATTAGGTTACTCAGAGTACTGGGTCTGAAGTCAAAAAGATCTGAGTTCAAATGTAGCCTCACTTATTAGTTGTATAACCCTGAGCAAGCTATTTTACTTAATCCACTGGAGAAGGAAATGGCAAACCTTTCCAGTATTTTTGGCAAGAAAACCTCATGGATAATATGGTTCATAGGCGTCACAAAGAGTTAGATATGACTAAAAAAGAACAAAAATGGTAGTGAACATTTTACACTTCTCTGGGGAAAATAATGTATACCCAATATAGTTTTTCTTATTAACGTTTTCTTCATCACTTTCTTAAGTTGACAATCGACAAAATAATAAATCCATCCCTGATTTATAGTGTTTGACTATATCTGAAGTTCAAATGTTCACACTGACAAATTTAACACTGGGACTAGCCATCAGAGTGAGCTGGTTCCAACAAATCTATGCTCTTATTAATCTACTTTCTAGGCAAGGTGACAATAATCTCTTTAACATAGAATTTTACATATTTGCATGTAGGCAGGATCAAGACCTAGCCAGAAAATCAGGGAAAGTTCTAGAGGGATTAGAGAGAGAGAAATAAAGAAGAAATAATTGAGTACTAAGTCTGGAGTCTGGAAAATCTGAGTTCAAATAGAGACTCAGCTACTTATTAACTGCATGATCCTGGCAAAAACAGTTAACCTCAGTTTCCTCATCTGAAAAATGGGAATAATAGTAATAATATTAATAAAAAAGTAATACTAAACCTACTTCCCAGGCTAACTTTGAGGATCAAATGGGATAATAATTGTAAAACATTAATCATAATTGTGATATAAATGTTAGCTATTATTAAGAAAGCAACCTACATGGTATGAAAGGAAAACTCTGTGCCTCAACAGTTTAGTCAGTGTTTGTCAGAGGCAATTTATTAATATACAAATATACCTGCCTAGAGAGAGATCCAAAATGGGAGAATTTCTTCCTATTAATTGGAATTCTCTCTGATCTAAGCAATACCCACTTACATTTTTTAAATATGAAATAAAAGCCAAAATTCCACAGCAGGAAAAAATAAAAGGTAATGCAGATCCTTTCAAGCAGATCCTAGTAATGTTAATGCTGGAGTAAAAGCCTGAAGTTGAATTGTCTTCCTGGAAAACTAAAGGGTTCCTTCTTTTGGTCAGGTCCAATTTAAACAAAAGCCTTGCCTCTCAGAATTGGTACATAATAAACTGAAACACTTTCATTGGTTATTGGAGGGACATTCCTTCTAATCTAATCTCTTTAAGGAACTAAGGACACACCCTATCTTTAAATATACACACCCTATCCTCTATTGGCCCTAGGTTCTAGGGCTATTAAGGGGGGTTTAGAACTACAGGCTGAAATTTATAGTTGCCACATTATATTTTTTTATGTTTTATATAGCACACCTGAGGCCTAAGTGCTATGTGCTTCCACAACAGCATGCAGGAGGGAGACTATCACTAACTATTGCCTTAGGAACTAATAAATTGTAGTTGATTGATTGATTGGGTTACCTCATGAGTTGTTTACCCTGGCTCTAGGCTTAGGCTGTTTGATCTAGAATAGCTGTAAGGTCTGGAGAGCCAGACTCCTTATTTGCATTTCTCTGGGAGGAACATTTCCTTTATTTTTGAGAAGCCAGGCATAGCTTCAAATGCTTGTCAATCAATTGACACACCTAGCCCAGAAAGCTTTTTGTGCTGGGATTGCATTTCTTTTTTTAGGATAAAGATATAGAAAGGTGTGTGTATGTGTATGTGTATATATATATATATATATATATATATATATATATATATACACACACACACACACATATATATATATGTATATATATATACATATGGCTCCTAGATGGTACAGTGGACAGAGTGTCTGGGGGCCTGAAGTCAGATTCAAATCTGGCTTCAGATATCAAAAGCTGTGTCCTGGATAAGTCACCTAACCGTTTACCTCAGTTTCCTCATTTGTAAAATGAGCTAAAGAAGGAAATGGCAAATGGCAAACCACTGCAGTATCTTTGCCAACAAAACACCAAATGAATTTGTTGAGGTTGGGAAGGGGACCCCAAAAATTTGGGGTCAAAGACCAGTGTTGTGAGTTGCCTCAAAAGAATTTATTTGTCAGGGGGCAAAGTTTATTGTAATTGTAATGCAATTATATGCATTATAATTATAAGCAGACTAAATTCCAAGAGAATTCAGCAGAGAAATAGAAGCAAGGAGACACATTTATCCAGCTTTCTATCACTGACATGCTAATTCTACAGCCCAAAGGAGCGGTCTCCGAAATTTGGTTCTCCCTGACAAGATTATCAGTCAGCACTGAATTGAGGAGTGATTCAGAATCAGACAGACTGGCAGAACAATAGCATTGCTAGGTTGGGTGCATGTTTATGGGGAGGACCCCAAAGCCAGAGGCCTTTGAAATCAGATTGCCAGAACAGAAGCCCCCCAAAATCACCAATATATTTCCCTAGAAGCTATTCTCCTTCAAGTTCACAAAGAGTTGGGTATGATTAAGAACTGAACAACAAAGATAAGGATATGTATTAGGGGTAGGATAATGGAAAATGTCCTGTCCAGATATAAATCCAAGTCCCATGATCTTATAGCAAGTTTCATCCAACAAATCCCCAGGTTCCCACCCTACTATTGTCTTTATGCCCCATGAAGGAAATAGATCATTGATGGAATAAGGAGCATGTCACCATTCCAGACCCTTTCCATAGGGTAGAATGTGAGAGAGTATCTCTGCTTATCTAGTTTACCCTGTCAGGATCAGATCTACTCTGGTTTCTTGGGTCAATGTAGTCTAAAAGTCTCTGAGAAGACTTCCTAGAGGAAGAGAGATTTGAACTACCAACCTTGGGGAAATTCCCAATTAATTGATGAACTACAAAAATGAAATGTGAAGATTGGCTGGACAAGCAGTGGTGGGGTTTGAATCTCTATTCCCTTGAAGGATGGGAAGGATTAGATAGAGACTATTTTAAGTAGAAAAAGCAACATGAATAGAGGGAGCAATCAATTCAACTTTATGGAAGTAGAGATTGTGTTATGCCAAAGTTCCCTTTTAATGGGGTGACCAGTTCCTCCAATTGTCCTATTTCTTAATTCTGCCTTAGGTTATGACCGTCCCCTCTTAATGGTTGAGATAAAGTTTATATAGACATTCCTTAATGTCATTAGAATATCAGTAACCTTTCTCTATTAGGTTATCCCCACCTAGGCCCCTCCATTCTGTCATTGTTCTTGTTATTCCATAAAAGGCTCCCTGCCTCGATAGTTGGGGGGGCTAGACTCTTTGAGATGATACTCTTGTCTAGCCCTGGGATCAACTGGTCCCAGTATTTCTCTCCATTTAATAAACAATTGGTCTCTAATCTCTGTCTTGCTCAGTTTCTTCGGCATTACAATTGCATATTAGGGATCAATGAGAAGTTTAAACCTTGAATGGAGCCAGATTAGAAAAGGCAGTGAAAGTCAGGAAGAGAGAAATTTGGACTTCATTTGGTAAGCAGTTGACAATTATTGTTTATATTTTAGCAAAGGATTAGTACGATGAAAGTGGTGTTTTAAGAAGATTAATTTGGCTAGGATTTATAGGGTATTTTGAAATAGGGAGAAATTGGAGTCAGAGACAAACTTTGGAGCTTGTTGCAATACTCCAGGCATGAGGAAAAGAGGTTCTGCAATGAGATGTAATCAGTGGGACTAGTGTGTATTTGGTGTGCTCAATTGTATTTAAGTTCTCAGTCAATTTGAGTATTGTCCCAATGTAAGTGATGAGATTATAGAACATAGGCCATTGTCTGGAGACAATTGAATTCATTAAAGTTGTGCATGGTCACTGGTTCTGTGCTGATTGGATTTCAGAAATTGGGGTTGCCTCTTGATAACCTTCAAAACACAAATTGGTCCTGTCCCACTTTCTTGCACATCAACAATCTTTCTTTGCATTTTCTGGTGGGAATTTCTCTCCCTCTCTTCTGCCACCATAGAGGAGAAATTGTGACTTGTAGTAGAAGCACATGGCTATGATAGACTAGTTTTTTTTATATTGAGATCATGGTTTATGGACAGTTCTTTTTATAGAACTTAGCACAGTAGATATTTAATAAATGCTTATTCCCTCCTGCTTCCCTTTCCTCAGGGGCATTCTTGATACAGCATATTCCTTGGAGAAAGAAAATGAGAAGGGAACAAAGCATTTATTAAATGCCTACTATATACACTATATTAAGTGCCCTAAAAATAGTATCTCAATTGATCCACACAACCACCATGGAACATAGGTACTACAGTAATCCTTTGACATCGAGACTCCCCATTGCAGTTTTGATATATTAAAAATTGGCATAAAAAGTTAAATAGGAATTTGGGGGAAGTTTTCAGAAGTCAGACAACACAGGAAAAGTTTAGGAACTTAGAAATGCATAAAATATATGTACAGTATTATATAATATCAACTTATTTTATCTTTTAATACCACAATTCAGACTTGTCTGGTACAGAGGGCCAAAAAATTTTACATGGCTTTTCCAAACTGCAAGAATGAAGGGGGAGGGGGACTGTTCTCTTTAAGTTTATCAGTCTTACCTGTGGAAGGGGAAGGTCTTTATGACCAAAGCAGAACTAGAGATCATTACTGATCACAAAATAGAAAATTTCGATTATACCAAACTGAAAAGTTTTTGTACAAACAAAACTAATGCAGACAAGATTAGAAGGGAAGCAATAAACTGGGAAAATATTTTTACAGTCAAAGGTTCTGATAAAGGCCTCATTTCCAAATTCCAAATTCTAATTTATAAAAAATCAAGCCATTCTCCAATTGAAAAATGGTCAAAGGATATGAACAGACAATTCTCAGATGAAGAAATTGAAACTATTTCTAGTCATATGAAAAGATGCTCCAAGTCATTATTAATCAGAGAAATGCAAATTAAGACAACTCTAAGATACCACTACACACCTGTCAGATTGGCTAAGATGACAGGAAAAAATAATGATGATTGTTGGAGGGGATGCGGGAAAACTGGGACATTGATGCATTGTTGGGAGTTGTGAACGAATCCAACCATTTTGGAGAGTAGTTTGGAACTATGCTCAAAAAGTTATCAAACTGTGCATACCCTTTGATCCAGCAGTGTTACTACTGGGATTATATCCCAAAGAGATTATAAAGAAGGGAAAGGGACCTGTATGTGCACGAATGTTTGTGGCAGCCCTTTTTGTAGTGGCTAGAAACTGGAAACTGAATGGATGTCCATCAGTTGGAGAATGGCTGAATAAATTGTGGTATATGAAAATTATGGAATATTACTGTTCTGTAAGAAATGACCAACAGGATGATTTCAGAAAGGCCTGGAGAGACTTACATGAACTGATGCTGAGTGAAATGAGCAGGACCAGGAGATCATTATATACTTCAACAACAATACTATATGATGACCAGTTCTGATGGATCAGGCCCTTCTCAGCAACGAGATCAACCAAATCATTTCTAATGGAGCAGTAATGAACTGAACTAGCTATGCCCAGAAAAAGAACTCTGGGAGATGACTAAAAACCATTACATTGAATTCCCAATCCCTATATTTATGCACACCTGCATTTCTGATTTCCTTCACAAGCTAATTGTACAATATTTCAGAGTCTGATTCTTTTTCTACAGCAAAATAACGTTTTGGTCAGGTATACTTATTGTGTATCTAATTTATATTTTAATATATTTAACGTCTGCTGGTTGTCCTGCCATCTGGGGAGGGGGTGGGGGGGGGGTAGGAGGTGAAGAATTGGAACAAGGGGTTTGGCAATTGTTAATGCTGTAAAGTTACCCATGTATATATCCTGTAAATAAAAGGCTATTAAATTTAAAAAAAAAAAAAAAAGTTTATCAGTCTTAGAGATTGCATCTCCTTTTCTGATCTCAGAGATCAGGATCTCTCAGGCTCCAAGAAGTTCAGACAGAGCCCATCCTCCCAGGATAAGAGAAGCAATACTATTCAGGGACAAATAAACTCCCATAGAAATTCCAAATTCTCATTCAATTGAGGAATCCTGTTCTGATCAGCTTGGGCTGTCCCAGCCCCCATCAAGATACCCAAAAAACAGCCTCCCTCAACTAAGGTCTTTGCAGATGGCCCTAGGTAGCTTGCTCAGCTGCCAGTATCCTTCTGCCCATTGAGAAAGCATTCTCAGTGCCAAAATTCCATTTCCTTAATAGATCTTTGTCATTATAGAAGTCAATCCCTTGGTAAACTGGTTTCTATCCAACAAACTTTCATTTTGCAACTAATAATTCGTTGCAATTATTTCTTTCACTCCTAAACCTATGACCAATCCAAAGGGGATATTTAACAACTCTCTTATTGTCACTAACTTTTTGACCACCAGGAATTGAGACCACATCTGGAATGGTGAGACCAAACCACATCAAGGGCACTGTACATTCACAATGTGGAACTGTATTATGATCCCCATTTTGAGACCATCCAAGTAGTAATTGTTGAGGATGGATTTGAATTCAGATCTTCCTGACTCCAGGCTTAGCATTCTATCCAGTGCATCACTTAACTACCAGAAAAAGAAGAGGAATAACAGTTTCTATGTTGTGTCTATTTAGAAAGCAATGTCAATGAGTTACTCAGTTAATTAGAAGTTCAGCAATACTCAAAGTATATTTACTTTGGTGCAAATGCTAAAGCACAGGGTGATTACTAAAAATTTGGGGGATTAAGTAGGAATAATTGGAAATGGAGAACTCAACAGAATAATGATGAATTACCCTAATAGCAACTCCAGATGAAGTTTCCTTCTAGACAGAGTTGATGGACTAAGTGATCGATGCTTGTATATCTCTCCCTTCATATCTTATTCATTTTTTTATGGAATGATACAGAAGCTGCCCAATTTTCAATCCTCATATTGTATGAGATTCCTATGTGGGGGTTTAGGACTCTACAACTCACATTTAGAGAGAACCTGGTCATAAGCAGAGTTGTTCAGTATCCAGCTCTTTATGATGCCATTTGAAGTTTTCTTTGCAAAGATACTGAAGTGTGTTGACATTTCCTTCTACAGCTCATTTTATAGAAGAGTAAACTGAGGCAAATAGGGTTAAGTGACTTGTCCAGGGTCACACAGCTTATAAACATCTGAGGTTAGATTTGAACTCAGGAAGATGAGAATTTCTGATTCCAAGCATACCAGGAAAACAAGGCAAGTGCAAGTATATCTCAATGCCTTAGAATTCTTTCCCTCACCCCCCATTTTTGTGGCTCATTTTTCAAGTTTGCATTTAAAAAATTTTAATTGTAACTTAAAAAAAAATAAGTTGAGGCAAATTTTAGTTTCTTCAATTTGATAAATAAAAGCAATATCCTTTATACATGAATGATCAATAAATATTTACCTTAAAATAAAATTCCCTGAGTACCTGTAATTGAGTATACTGTGTGTACCTATGTCTATAGATTCTTATGAAAGGTAATTGTTGAAGCTTGGTTCTACAAGCAGATATAATTCTTTGCAGTAGTTAAAACAAAACAAAACAATAGCAACAAGAACAACATTGAATATACAAAGACAAACTGAAAGATCAGAGAGATGTAGTGAGATAAAACATTGGCCTGGGAATGATGAGGCTGGAATGATGCTTGTGGCCCTTTTAATAACTAGCTGTTCCTTGACTTTGGAGAATCATTCTACATGTCTGGGGTTCCAGTATAATCATCTTTAAAATGACAAGGTTGGACTAAGTAGACTATCTCTAAGGTGCCTTAAATCAATCATTCAATCAGTAAACATTTATTAAGCACTTGCTAATTACCAGGCAGCTAAATGGCATAATGGATAGACTTTGGAATCTGGAGTCAGAAAGACTCTTCCTGAGCTCAAATCTGGCTTCAGATAATTACTAGTGTGTGATACGGGGCAAGTCACTTAAATCTGTTTGCCTCAGTTCCTCATCTGTAAAATGAACTGGAAATGAAACCACTCTAAGTGCTTTTGCCAACAAAACCCCAAATGGGGTTACTGAGAGTTGGGTATGATTGAAATGATTCAATGGTTAAAAAAAAAAAAAAAAAAAAAAGTTACAAGTACTGTGCTCAGTGCTAGAGATACAAAAGAAGCAAAATACAGTCCCTTTCTCAAAGAACTTACAATCTAATGGTGTATATGCAAACATATACAAAGCAAGCTATATACAGCATAAATAGAAAATAATTAAAAGAGAGTGATTCCAGGGAATTTCATTTTAAGATAAATATTTATTGATCATTCATGTATAAAGGACATTCTTTTTACTCATCAAACTGGAGAAACTAAAATTTAACTCAACTTATTTTTTAAGTTACAACTAAAAATTTTAAACTGTAAACTTGAAAAATGAGCCACAAAAATGGGAAGGGGGGATAAGTGAAAGAATTGTCAAGCATTGGGTTATCCCTGTGTATATTCCTGCTATTCCCTGGTATACTTGGACCCAAGAAGACTCACCTTCCTGAGTTTAAACCTGATCTCAGATGCTTATTAACTATGTAACCATGGGCAAGTCACTTAACCCTGTTTGCCTCAGTTTACTCATCTGAGTAAATGAGCTAGAAAAGAAAATATCTACAGGCTTCCTGTAGCAGGTAGTATTTTAGTTGGAACTCAGAGGAAGCCAGGGAAGTCAATAGTTGGATCGAAGGAGGAAGAGAATTCCAGCCATGGGGGACAGCCAAAGAAAAAATTTGACTATCAAAGATGAGCATTCTAAGATTCCAGGTATTCAAGAGCTAAAAACATCCCAAGCCTTTGGTATGCCCTTTCACTGTAAGGTAAGTATATGATGCTGCTAATAGCCTTCAGGAATGTACAATGCAGCCAATATTAACTTTACTAAGTTGCTCAGCAAGTGAAAGCCAGTGCCAAACTTATGTCATTTATTACAGGATGCAGGTTTTGCCTTTTCCAGCATGTTGGATAGCTCCCCTGGGATACGGGAAAAGTAAGGAAGAAAGTGCTGAAGCTACCCCTTAGCCACAAGCTTCAGTCTAAAGTCAACAGATCAAAATGAGATGGAGGGAACAGTGCAGAAGGGGCCTGGCAATTAGGAGTCATGGAATTCTAGCCTCCCTCAGTCACTAATTAGGGAGGAGGGAAGAAAGAAAGCAATTATTTATTAAGAGCCTACTATTTGTGCAAGGGTCTGTGCTAAGTGCTTTATAAATATAATCTCATTTGATCCTTTTAACAGCCCTGGGAGGTAAGTGCTATTATTAGCTCATTTTACAATTATGGAAACTGAGGCAAGCAGAAGTCCAGTGACTTGTGGAACAGTTTCATTGCTGATAAATAAATGAGGCTAGATTTGCACTCAGGTCTGCTTGACCTCAAGCCTAGTACTCTGTCCATTGTACCCATCTAGCTGCCCCTTTGAGACCTTGGATATGTTACTCTACTTCTTTTCTCAACACATGATCAAATGAGAGTTTTAGACTAGATGATCTGGAATAATTTCTCAGATGAGAAATTATTCTCATCTCCTACATGCTATAGTCTCAGAAAAGAAAAACAATTGTCTGTCTTTTCAGTACCTAGGATGGGAGGAAAAAGGGTACTTAGAAGTGTGTATTTCATTCTGCTAGGTTCAGAAATCGACTTTCAGACATGGTCTTCCCCCAGCTTGGAGGTTTCAAGTTCCATTCAATCAATTAACCAGCAAACATTTCTGAAGCACCTACTATGTGTCAGACATTGGATTAGGTGGTAGGGATACCAAGAATGAAATGATCTCTACTCTCAAGGTGCTTGCATTCCACACAAGAGATGACAAAGCCATCTTAAGTTTATACATATATATATATATATATATATATAATAAAAATAATCAATATAAACAAGTTAGTCAATAAACAGTTATGAAATGCTTACTTTGTGCCAGACACAGAGTGCTAAATCTGGAGATACAAAAAAGAGATAAAATGTAGTCCCTGTCCTCAAGGAGTTTATAATCTAATGGAGGAAATGATATACAAATGTTTACAAAGCAATGCATGTGTATGTATGTATGTAAGCATATAAGATAAATAGGAGATAATTAAAAGAGGAAAAGCACTATAATTAAAAGGGCTTCTTGTGGAAGGTGGGATTTTAGTTGGGACTTGGAAATAAATTTGTTTTACTCTGGAGACAAAGAGGGAGCCCCTGGAGTTTTTGAATAGGAGAATGGCAAGTTTAGAGCTGTACTTTAGAACAATAGGATAGACTAGTGAGGGAGGAGACAAAGAGTCCTGTTCTACCTTCATAAGAAGGGACCCTCCACTTTAACAAATATTCACATGGAATTACAGTTTCTATCAAGGCAGCACTTAGCAGGGAAGTGAGTGTTGAATAGAACCCTAAAGACAGGCAGCCAAAGAGTCCAGGGTTCTGGTTGGTCTCTTCACTACTGGAGACATGCTCTGAGGCTCATGGCCCCCCAAAAGTTCTAATGGACCTCCCCTCTATGGCAGGATGTGGGGGAGGAGTAACAGTAGGAGGGTGTCTCAGCAATGCTTTGTCCTGGCTGCAGAGGTGTTCCTTCTCTTGCTACAACAGCATCTTGGACTTGCACTGGAGAAGATATTTGTTCAAATACAATCTCTGAGACTTACTAGCTAGATGACAATGGCAAGTCGCAATTTTTTGGAGCCTCAATTATTTCTATAATTCCTACTTCTGGAGAGAATGAGGTGCCAACTAAATAATGCATGTAAAGTGTTTTGCAAGCCTAATAAGGTCTATTTAAATGAAAGCTATTATTATTATTATTATATGGTGCCTGGAAGAAAGCTATTCCCTGCAGAATAATGTAGAAATTATTCTTTCTTTTGAGGTGAGAGAGGACAGAAGGGTATACACATTTACACATTACTCTGATATGGAGGGCTATGATAGAATACTGGTGTTGTAGAAAGCTCTATGGACCTAGAATTTGGAAATCTGGGATTTGACTTAAAGATCTAAATAGCATTGTACCCACGGGCAAGTGACTTAATCTATCTGAGTTTCTATTTCAGCTTGGTAGTGCAGTGGATAGAACATGAGGCTTGGAGTCAAGAAGACCTGAGTAAACATCTGGCCTCAGACACTTACTATCTGTGTGACCCTGGCCAAGTCACTTAAAACTCTATTTACCTAGGTTTCCTGATTTGTAAAATGTATAATAGTACCTGCCTCCCTGTATTGTTAAGATCAAATGAGATAATAGTTGTAAAGCACTTAGCACATAGTACCTGGCACATACTAAGTGCAATATAAATGTTAATTATTATTATTATTACCTCCCAGGGTTGTTGTGAGGATCAAATGAGATATTTGTAAAGAATATTTGTAAAATAGACTTGTAATGGAGAGAACCATCTGCATCCAGAAATAGGACCATGGGGATCAAAAAATGGATCACAACATACTATTTTCCACTCTTTTTATTATTCTTGTTGTTTGCTTGTTTGTTTCTTTCTTATTTTTTTCCTTTTCAATCTGATTTTTCTTGTGTAACATGATAAATATGGAAATCTGTTTAGAAGAATTGCCCCTATTTAACTTATATTGAATTACTTGATGTCTAGGGGAGGGGAGAAGTGGAGAGTGAGTGAGAAAAATTTGGAACACAAGGTTTTGTTAGGATGAAAGTTAAAACTACCTTTGCATGTATTTTGAAAAATAAATAACTATTGAAAATAAAATAACTGAAAAAAGAATATTTGTTAAACATTTTGTAAACCTTTTATAAAAAGTGCTATATGATTGCTAGCTATCATTGTGAAAATGGAGACATTAATACTCAAGACTACCTAATTCATGGAGTTGTTATAAACCTTGAGTACTTGTATAGGCCTTTAAGTGTTATTTAAATATGAGATGATGCTGAATACCAACTCTAGCCCTGGTTTCTTAAGTGTTCTTGAGAAGTTTTGGTTTTCTCTTTAGAATTCTACTTCTGCCTCTATAAGGTAGAAATCCTACTTGTGAGAATGACATGAGTTTGCAAATAGGAAGGTTACTTAGAAATAAGGGTAAGAAAAATAAAAAAATTAATTAAACAAATAAATAAGGGCCCTAGAAGTGGGGGACTATGGGTGTGGAATATTGCATATGATGTCAGACTTTCCTGATGTAGGTGGCTAATTTTGCTGGACTTTTATTCAGTCAGAAATGGCTGAGAGGGGAAAGATAGATAGCATTGGAAATGCAGGTGATGTAAAACCAAAAGATAGTAAAATTTATTTGAAAAAGAAGTGGAATGAATAATTACAAAGAAATAAGATTTAGAGGTGGGGATAAGTAAGGTTCTTCTGAAGTGGACATTTGGGATCTTTCTCTCCTAAAGACTGAAGGTCACTGGGACACAACTTTCTCAGTGGAGGGACTATGTCCTGTAAGGCAGCAAAGAGATGATTGGAAAGAATGTGCCCCTGGTCTCTGGCCAAGTAGCTGAATCAGCACCCTGGGCAGCTCAGCTGTATTGCACATGCCAAGCAGGAGGAAGGAGAGTGCTGGAGAGATGCTAAGCCGGTGTCTATGAATGATTCATCAGTCTGGGATTTTCCTGCAGAAATAGCAGTGCCAAGAGAAGATGTGAACATTTCCCTTCAACAACACATACACGTGCCCCCCCCCCCTTTCTCTTTATCTCTCTCTGTGTCTCTCTGTCTCTGTCTCTCTCTCTCTCTCTTTCTCTGTGTGTGTGTGTGTTTCTCTATCTCTCTGTCTCTCTTTCTCTGTTTCCTCTCCCCCCCTCTCTTTCTTCTCCCTCTTCCACCTCTCTCTCCCCTCCTCTCATGGCCCTCTGTCTCTCCCATTCCCTCCCCCCCCTTTGCTTCTGACTTCCCTCCCTCTCTCTGCTAGGGTATAAAGAGTCCATGAAGTTATATAAAGTTGGCCAAGGGCGGAGGAGACAGAGCTAGGTTATAGGAAGGAACCTCTGGAGAGCATTGCTCACCTGGGAGAGAGGGTGGAGGTGGGGAGAGACTCTTCTCAGAGGGGGAGACTGAGCCTGAAGCTGATGAAGGGGGGATTGAGGAAAGGGGAGAATTTGGGAATAACTAATTACACTGGCCACTTTCCATTATCCCCATGTAAAGGATCCATTTGCAATGGAAATAGCCCAGGATATAGAATTAGAAGACCTAGATTTAAATTTGAGGATTTTGGTTAAGTCACAGCCTTTCTAAGTATCAACATCCTTATCTGTAAAATGACAGAAAGCGTGAATTCAGAGATTTTTTCCAGCTCTAAATCTATGATTCTGCAATCCAAGAAAGTAACTGACCACTTGAGCCATATGGACAAGAAATACAAAAGAAGTTTAGAGGAGAGAGATCACTTATGCCTGGCATCATCAGGAAAGACTTCTCAAAGGAGATAGTATTCAAAATAGTCTTTAATGATAAGTAAAACTTATTATTTAAGAAAATTGTAATAAACTTGATAACTACCAACTAAATATTCAAATAAAAATTTAAAAATAAATTTTTATTTTAAAATCTTAGCATTTAAGTTAGACAAAAGACAATTAATTAAGAAATAATAAACGATGTTTTCCCAATTAGATCAGGTGTGAAACAAGAATGCCAATTTTTACCACTTTACTTCAATATTGTTCTTGAAATGCTAGCTATGGCAATAATGGGGGTTGGAGGGAAGAAATTGAAGGAATTAGAATAGGCAAATCATATCTTTACAGATATGATGAGAATACTGGAGAATCAACTAAATAACTAATGGAAATCATTAATAAAAAAATTTTAAATTACAAGATATAAAATAAACCACATAAATCTCAGCATGTATATGTTTTACTAACAAAGTCCCATAGGAAGAAATAGAGAAATTCTATTTAAAAATAACTTGAGGGGCCAGCTAAGTGGTGCATTGGATAGAGCACCAGCCCTGAAGTCAGGAGGACCTGAGGTCAAATCTGATCTCAGAGACTTAATATTTCCTAGCTGTGTGATCCTGGGCAAGTCACTTAAGCCCAATTGCCTCAGCAAAAAAAAAAAAAAAAGAAATAATAATAATAATTGTAGAAAATATAAAATACTTGGGATTCTATCCGCCAAGACAAACCTAATAATTATATAATACAACTGCAAAACAATTTTCACACAAAGTCAGATCTAAACACTGGAAAAATATTTATAGCTTTACAGAGTTTAAGCATTGTAGTTTGTTGTTATTCAGTTACTTTTCAGTCATGCTCAATTCTTCATGAATAGTCCAAACCAATATAATAAAAATGACAATTCTACCTTAATTAACTTACTTATTTGATGCTATACCAATTTAATTACAAATTTTTTTTTTAGGGAACTAGAAAAAATAATAATACAATTCATGTGAAATGGCTATAAAGTCAAGAATATCAGTGGAATCAATTTTTTAAAATTGTGAAAGAAAATAGCCTAACAGTGCCATATTTCAAATTGTATTACCAGCAGTAATCATCAAAGAATTTTCATACTGGTTAAGAAATAGACTGATGGAGCAGTGAAATGGATTAAGAATACAAGACTCAGTAGTAAATGACCATAGTAATCTAGTGTTTGATAAACCCAAAGGTCCAAGCTTTTGGGACAAGAACTATTTGACAAAATTGATGGTAAAAGCATTTTGACAAAAGTTAAGTATAGACCAACATCTCATATCATATATTGAGATAAGATAAAAATGGATTCATGATTTAGACATAAAGAGTGATAGAAGCAAAAATTAAGAACACATGGAAAATTTTACCTGTCAGATGTATGGATAAGGGAAGAATTTATGACCAAATAAGAGAAAGAGAGCACTATGAGTTGTAAAATGGATAATTTTTCTTGTATTCTATTAAAAAGCATTTACAAAAAAAAATTAATTCAGGCAAAATTGGAATAAAAGCAGAAAACTATGGAGGGAAAGGAATGAAATTTATAACATGTTTCTCTGATAAAGGCCTCAATTTTCAAATGTATAGAAAACGTAATCAAATTTATAAGAACATAAATTATTCCTTAATTGATAAATAGTCAAAGGATATGAAAAAGCATTTTTCAGAAGAAATCATTCAATCTACAACCATATTAAAAAATGTTCTAAATTACTATTGTTTAGAGAAATGTTAATTAAAACAACTCTGACATACCACCTTCCATCTATCAAATTGGCTAATATGATGGAAAGGGAAGAAGACAATTATTGGAGGTGATATGAAAAATGTATTCTTGGTGGAACTGTAAACTGATCCAACCATTTCTGTGGAGAGCAATTTGAGCTATGCCTGAAGAACTATAGAATTGTGTATTTTCTTTGGTCCAGCAATACAACTACTAGATTTGTATTCCAAAGAAATCAAAGGAAACAGAAAAGGATCTATTTGTACAAAAATATTTGCAGCGGTGGCTAAGAATTAGAAATTGAGCGCATGTCCATCAATTGGGGAATGGATAGAAAGGCTGGGGTATATGACTGAGATGGAATACTATTGTGCTATAACAAATGATGAGTAAGCAGATTTCAGGAAAACAAAATTTGGAAAACTTATATGAACAGATGCAAAGTGTACAAAACCAGGAGAACATCATAAACAATAATAGCAATATTACATGATTAACAGTGAAAATTTTACTTATTCTTAGCAATACAATGTTTCAAGACAATTCTATAATTCTGAAGGAGTTATGATGAAAAATGCTATCTATTTCCAGTGGAAAAAAACTGATGGAATTTGAATGCAAATTGAAGCATACTTTTTTTTTTAACTGTATTTTTCTTGGGTTTTGATCTGCATTTTCTTTTGCAAAGTGGCCATTATGGAAATATTGTCCATGATTGCACTTGTATAATTTATATAAAATGGCTTGCCTTCTCAAAGAGGGGGAAGGGAAGAAAGAATTTGGAATTCAAAAATATTTTCTAAATAAATCTTTAAAAAATGTTTACATATAATTGAAGGGGAAAATTCTTACAGAAAAGAAGAAATGAGTAAAAAGTTGTTTTTGCTTATGTCCCATTTCAGTTCTGAAAGACTGATGTAATTTCAAAAGAAAAAGATAGGCAATGCATTTAAGGGACTAGAGATGAGAGGAGCAAATCAGGAAAGCCTGAAAAACACTAGAGTACTTGGAGTCAGTGATGCAAGGGGTTCAAGTGGGAGAATAGTGGGACATAAAGCTGAAACTGCAGGTTGGGCCTACATTATGGAGGAATTCATACCTCATTAAAGACTTTGATCTTTAACTGATAGTGAAAAATCATCAAAGGCTCTTAAACTGGAACTGTGCGATAGAAGTGATGTTTGAGGAAAACTAGTCTTTTAGCAGAGTGGGGAAAATTTGAGGGTGATTAGAAACTTGAGGGGGAATCAGTTCCTGCAAGGGGAAGAGGGGAAAATAATGAGATCTGTTTTCTTTTGAGTTTGAGGTTAGGTTTGATTACTCAAAAGATTACTTTCCCCAACTATAATAGTTCAGAAAGATGAAGTTAAGAAAAAAGATAAGGAAATTATTTACATAGAGATATTTGTTAAAGCAGACTTTGACCTGAAAGAGATTTAGATATCAAGGGCAGCCCAAGGACTGAGCCTTAGAGGAAAACTTACATTTACAGAGTGGGAGTATGAAGCTAGGATTTTAAGGAAGACTGAGAAATGGCTAGATAACCAAGTTGGTAGAGTGTCGTGGAAGAAAACAGGAAAGGATTTTTAAAAGAAAGTCTGTAGTATTAAATATAGCCAAAAAGAGAGAGAGAGAGAGAGAAAGAGAGAGAGAGAGAGAGAGAGAGAGACTAAGAAAGGCCATTGAATTTGGTGGATTAGAGGTCATTGATGATTTTCCTATAAATCATTTTAGTACCATACTAAAGTAAAAGCTTCATTGTAGGGAGACTGAGAAGGTGAATAAGAGATAGAAGAAGTAGTTTTTGACCACTAAGAGAACTCTGGGAATGAAAGAAAGGAGAGAGAGATGGTAGCTAGTGGGGTCAATGGGGCCAAGGGAAGTTTTTTTTTGTTTTGTTTTGTTTTTTTAAGGTTTGGAAATCTATGCATATTGAAAACAATGGAAAGAAGCCAGTGCAGGAGAATATTCTTCAGATCTCTTCTTTGAGACAGGAGAGAAAGAATATGGTAGATGTAGGAGTTAGTTATATTTGGGGTTTGGAATGATACCAACCTGGTTATTATAGTTACATTCTCCAACTTAAGCAAATTCTTATCTAGATAGATATCTATGAAGGAAGTGTGCTTATACCTTCTGTTTAACTAAATTCTCACTCTGGAAAAGTTTACATTATCTCCTAAGGTACTAAGAAAATACCTGATTACCTTCTGGATAAGCTGGACCCTGGAACTAGTTATGAGGAAAACAAAGACAGATGATTGTCATGAGCCTTGTGACAATGTGTACCAGGGCTGATAAAAGTTAATATTAATAATTAATAAAGAAGTTAATAATTAATTAATAAGAAGAAATTTAATTTCTAGTTGTATAGTCCTTGTGGGTCATGTCTGACTCTTTCTGACCCTTTCGGGGATTTTCTTGGCAAATATACTGAAGAAGTTTGTCATTTCCTTCTCCAGCTCATTTTACAGATGAGAAAACTGAGACAAACAGGACTAAGTGACTTGTCCAGTTTTACACAACTAGTAAGTGAATGAAGCCAGATTTGAACTCAAGGTCTTCCTTCAGAACTATCACTTCCTCACTGTGCCATTTTGCTGTCAGTAATAATAGGTAGCATTTATTAATGCTTAAATATTTTAAAAATATTATGTCATTTATATTCAAAAATATCCTAGAAGGCAAAGCTTATTATTATAATTCCCATCTTACAGAAGAGGAAACTGAAGCACAAAGCACAAAGTTAATGACTTGCTCAGGGTCACAAAGCTACTAAGTGTCTGAAACTGAATTTGAACTCAGGTCCTCTTGACTCCCAAGTTGAATATACTATAACTAAGCTAAATTAATACAAAATTAATCTGCATTCAAACAACCAAGAAATATTTATTAAATGCCTATTATGTGCTAGGCAATGGAAAAAGTGCTAGGGATTCAAAAAGAAGCAAATCACAGAACCTGCCCTCAAGAACTTACAATCTAATGGAATGTTCAGAATCATAACTATGGTGATGACTGGTATCATTATGGCAACTGAGATTCTGCCTCAGGGTTTTAGGCAGCATTTGAAATTCTTCAATCAATAGAACAAACTAAACTTAGCACCTTAGTAAGAATCATTTATTAAAATAAAAAGTTACCAGAAGGACTATGACCTTTTTCCTCACTCACCTCTACTCACAAATCTCTCCTTTCCTGCAACTGGATGTCTTATCTTTCACTTGTCTCAGGCATGATTTGTGGTACTTTGCCCAGGTGTAAAACCTGTAATTATGACTCTCTGGCAGCTTCATAGAAATATAGGGTCTAATACATGAACTGATGCTAAGTGAAATGAGCAGAACCAGAAGATCATTATACACTTCAACAGCAATTCTACATGATGATCAATTCTGATGGATGTTGCTCTCTTCAACAATGAGAGGATCCAAATCAGCTCCAATTGATCAATCATGAACAGAACCAGCATGACACCCAGCGAAAGAACACTGGGAAATGAGTGTGGACCACAACATAGCATTTCTACTCTTTCTGTTATTGTTTGCTTGCATTTTTGTTTTTTCTCCTCAGGTTATTTTTTACCAATCTTTCTTGTACAACAAGAAAACTGTATAAATATGTATATATATATATATTATATTTAACATATACTTTAACATATTTAACATGTATGGGACTACCTGCCATCTGGGGGAGGGGATGGGGGGAAGGAGGAGAAAAGTTGGAACAAGTTTTTGCAAGGGTCAATGTTGAAAAATTATCTATACGTATGTTTTGTATATAAAAAGCTATTAAAAAAAAAAAAAAGAAATGTAGGGTTTAGAACAAAGTAAATACCATAGTGAGAGAAGGAATGGATGAAGCCTTTCTTAAGTGGCTGCTCTGTGCAAAGCATTATACTAAATGCTGCAGACACAGAGAAAATTAAGATGGTTCTGAATCTCAGGGAGTCACATTCTAATGAGAGACACCACACATATGGAATGTTTTAGTTCGAAGTCAGAAAGAAAGGTCCCATGGTCCTTAAAGGACCAAACTGAGAAACTAAGGACGTGTATACTCTCTCTGGGACCTCATTAGGACTTCTCTAGCTTCCTCATGAGACTAAGAAGAAAGTGGAAAACAATATATGTGAATAGTTTTCTGCGTCCCTAAGCAGAAATAGAAGAGATGTTCTCCTTAAAGTGTCTAGGTAGAACTACATTTTGGGCAAGTGCCAGAGAGTGAAGAAAAAGATGAAGGGAGGCTACCTAAGGCCAATCAGTCAATCCATTAGCCAGGGACAGACCCATAAAGTCACCTGCATGGGAGCCAATTCTACTTTTCTATTATCTCAGTTAGCATCTAGGAAATGATCTAACTGAAAAAAAATTGCAGAGTAGTCAGGCTTTCCTGAAAATTCTCACTTGTGTGCTTCTAAATTCCGTCTCTTGACCTAAACCTAATCTAGATTGCTCCCTCTGCTTGATAGCTTGGTGGTAGATCAACTCTGTAAAAGAGCCTACCTTAGCTTCCTCATGGCACCTCAGCCAGAAAGACCCAGGTTGTCTTTTCCACGCCTACCTCAAATGCCTGACTGGTGGGTACTGCTCCAAGCTTTCTCCAATGTGGGACAAAAAGCCTTCCTCACAGGCTGCTGACCAGGTAGTCAAGGACCACATTTTCCTGTGCTTTTTTTTTCTGTTCTCAGGTTTACAAGTTTGTCTGCAAAAGGAAACTGATTGACCTCTCCTCAAAGTCACCAGCTTCTGACACAAACATTGGGCTAGCATTTGATTGCAGAGTACAAGGTTAGTTTAAATCAGAAGGAAGTCTATGTTGGTGTGATATGGGGTTCTATCCTTGGCCTTTGTCAACATTTTAAATTAGTAACCCCAGTGAAGACATAGAGAACATGCTTCTCAGATTTTCTGATGACTTGCCAGGAGAGATGCAAATACCTTGGGGCCTAGATCCAAAGAGAATTCACATATTATGATGACAGGGGAAAATCTAATATAAATGAATGAAAAAAAAATTCAGCTCGTCTTTTATACAAGGCATTAATTGTGGGCTAAATTGTGAGCATCTGTGGTGACTTTAGTAGCGTGAAATATCCTGGAGTTGGTCTTTAAAAAATCAATCATTGATCCTGGGTAAGTCACTTAATCCCAATTGCCTCAGAAAAAAAAGATCAATCAGACAAGAACAAAATGGGAGAGATATAGTTTGATAGTGAAAAAAACAGATGAAATCCAACTAGTACATGTTTAAGTGCCTACTATGCACCAAGTATTTATGCTAAGCATTAGAGGAAAAATCTGTGTTCTTAGAAATACAGTGTTCACGAACTGATGCTGAGTGAAATGAGCAGGACCAGGAGATCATTATATACTTCAACAACAATACTAGATGATGACCAGTTCTGATGGATCAGGCCATCTTCAGCAACGAGATCAACCAAATCATTTCTAATGGAGCAGTAATGAACTGAACTAGCTATGCCCAGAAAAAGAACTCTGGGAGATGACTAAAAACCATTACATTGAATTCCCAATCCCTATATTTATGCACACATGCATTTTTGATTTCCTTCACAAGCTAATTGTACAATAATTCAGAGTCTGATTCTTTTTGTACAGCAAAATAATGTTTTGGTCATGTATACTTATTGTGTATCTAAGTTATATTTTAATATATTTAACATCTACTGGTCATCCTGCCAGCTAGGGGAGGGGGTGGGGGGGGGGGTAAGAGGTGAAAAATTGGAACAAGAGGTTTGGCAATTGTTAATGCTGTAAAGTTACCCATGTATATATCCTGTAAATAAAAGGCTATTAAATAAAAAAATAAAAAAAATTAAAAAAAAAGAAATACAGTGTTCAGCTTGACTCAGATTATAACCCTATCACACTGTTCTCTGAACAGGATATTGTGCCCAGTTCTGTCCATTTTAGGAAGGTCATTGGCAAACAGGATATAGAGTATAGAAGAGATTGATGAAAATGATGAGAGGACTCCAGATTCTGTCACAAAAGGAACTGCCTGGAGGAAGTGGAAACATTTAACCTTAGAGAGACTAAAAAAAAGCTGACAAAAGACATAATAGCTGTCATCTTTAAATATTTGAAGGATTTATCTGAGGAAGAATTGGTTTTGTTCCATTTTGCTCTAAAGACAGAACTAGATCTCACAAGCATGAAAGGCCAATTTCAAAGTAACATATTGAGAATAAAACAATGTAATTGAGAATGGACATTCTGTTCACTTAGTACCATGAAAGGATTCTACCCACACAAGGGCAGTACACTTCAGACTTGGTCAGTGCTTGTAGACTACACAACGTACTGTCCCACCCTGACCAGATGACTGGAGATGTTTCCATATGGAAAGTATCTGTGGAAGCTACTAACATCCTTGTTGCATATCTTTGCTATGTTAAGGCTAAGTAATCTCCTTTTGTTAATTGTTCAATGACTTAAGAGAACTTATTTGATACCAAGAGTTGTGATGGAGAGAACCATCTACATCCAGAAAAAGGACTGTGGAATCTGAATGTGGACCTCAACATAGTATTTTCACCTTTTTTATTGTTGTTTGCTTGCTTGTTTCTTTCTCATTTTTTTTTTCCTTTTTGATCTGATTTTTCTTGTGCAGCATGATAAATGTGAAAATATGCTTAGAAGAATTGTACATATTTAATCTATATTGGATTATTTGTTGTCTAGCAGAGGGGGAGGAGAAACAAGGCAGGAAAAAAAATTTGGAGCACAAGGTTTTGCAAGATTCATATCTTTGCATGTATTTTGAAAAATAAAATTGTTATTATAAAATTTAAAAAGAAAAGCCAATTATTTTTGTTTGGGGAAATTTACCAAAGTCCTTTTACTTATAAATTTCTTGATTTCTTTGTTTACAAAATAGAAGAAAGCATGAGATGGTGGTAATACTGGATGGGGGAAAGGATGAGAATGTGGTTGAAGAATAAGAATGCAGCTTTTAAGAACTGTTTTTACAGGGATGAACAAATTGAACTATAGCTAGACTTTGTATGATTGCCTGAGACAAGGTACAGATTGTCTCAAAAGAGACAAAAAAGCAGAACCAAGAGAATAATATACACAGTGACCTCAGACTAAAAGACATCAAAATTCAAATAAATGAAATGGTCACCCTGACCCCACTCAAACACATACTTCCTCATGAGCCACTGTTCCTGAGGCAAATTCTCTCTCTCTTATTGGAGGGGGTAAAAAATGGAGATCAGAGAATTTCTCCCAAATCCTCTACTTTCTCCCAACTCCCTGGGCCTGAGGGGGCCCAGGGCAGAAATCTCATCATTTCCTGCCTTCCTGAAGCATTTTATCATCCTGTATACACACACACACATACCACATATCTTTTCAACTTCCTTTATATGTGATATGTTCCCTTGATTAGATTGTGAGCTTCTTGGAGCCAGGAACCTTTTATGCCTCTTTGTAATCCTAATACTTAGGGTTTTTAATAGGTATTTAATAAATATTTATTAGTATATGTAAATATTATTTAATAATTAAATATTTAAATAACAAATATTTAATAGGTATTTAATAAATATGTATTGACTGATTCTGGAGAAGTCAAAGTATTTTTATACCTCCCTCTTTTTATTAGCGTGGTGGTGGGCCATAGGTGCAGAGTGAGGAGTATGGTTATCAGGCATGGTAAATGTTTGTTTATTTTATTTAACAACTGTTTCCATTGTGACAGGAATTTGCCTGCAATCTTGGGCTCCAGACTCCTCATTGCTTGAGTTCTCAGGCTGTAGATTCTAGTCCCTGAATCTGGTTGGTTGGTTATTATTGTCCTTAAAAAGGACCAGAATGATATTACTATGTTAGAGTCAAGTTACAATGTGTTCTACTATGGTTGATCAGACCAATATGAGCTCATCACAGGTTGGGCACAAATAATCCATATGAACATTTGAGTGGATTCTGTAACTCTGTGCATCTCCCATTTGTTTGCAGTTACTTTAATTCTGCTTTGCTCACCATGCTGGGTGGTCCTGTGCCAGTGTCTCCCATGTCATACAATCAATTCTAAAGTTCTTAAAAGAGACCTTGAGAGTGTCCTTGTATCACTTTTTTCTGACCACCTTGTGAACACTTGTCCTGTGTGAATTCTCTATAAAATAACTTTTTTGGCAAACATCCACTTGGCATTGGAACAATAATCTCTACAGCAGAGTCTGAACTCTTAGCAGTTTTGTTGGAGAAAGCCTTCAGTGGCTGGAGTTTTAGCCTACCATGGAATCTTCAGGATACTCCTAAAACAATCGAAATGGAAGCCATTAGTTTCCTGGCAAGACACTGCCCAAGTTTTACAGGCATAAAAGAGATCTGTAGAGCTTCAGTTTGGAAGGCAGTATAATACCTCTTCTCCCCCACTTTTCTCCCAAACACTGAGCTAGCTCTTAACTTCCAAGTTAAGTGAACTTCATCTCCTTTGGCTATAACTGATGATTCTAAATATGGATGGTGTGTGTGGTACTTGCTGATGGAGGACCTGTGTTTTCTTGGTATTTGATTGTTAGGCCAAAATTAGCACAAACTAATTTCATCTCAGCTTCAGAGGCTTCCCCGAGGAAACACTCTTCTGCAAACAAAAAGTCTCTCACCAAGATTCACCCCACGTTAGTCTTGGCTCCTAGCCTTTGCACATTCAAGAATTTACCATCAGTGTGGTAGCTGATCTTGATGCTGTTTTTCTTCTTTGAAGGTTTGACACTATGGCTAAAAAGATCATGCTAAAATACATGACAGCAAGCACACAGTCCTGTTTTATTCTGCTGATGACTGGGAAAGAGCAAGATCATTGTCCATTATCCAGAACCTAGGCAAGTATGTTATTTGGATGTAATACCTGCTGAATTCTTTCTCAACAAGAGTTATTTGTTTTTCAAGCCAACTGGATTTTGTGTTTTCTGTAAGTGTGCACACATTCCATGTACTGATGCTAAGTCGAGTCATCTTTGTTTTTGAACATTTATTGAGTAGAGGGAGTTTTTGTACATTTTCTACTTCAGGATGGGATCCTGCCTACCACAGTATTCAGGTCAAGTTCAGGTTGTAATAGTGGAGAAACTGAGCAAGACAGAGATTAGAGACCAATTCAATAGTTTATTAAATGGAGAGAAATACTGGGACCAATGGATGCATGTTTGGTCCCAGGGCTGGACAAGACTATCATCTCAAAGAATCTAGCATTGAGCATTAGACTGCAAGATTTTTTATAGGATAACAAGAACAATGACATAATGGGGGAGGTATCTGGATGGGGGTAATCTAATGGGGGGAGGCACCTAGGATGACTTCATGGAGGGAGGTACTAGAGAGGTTACTGATATTCTAATGATGTCTAAAATGGATAGACCTTTATCCTGTCAAACCTTAAGAAGGAATGTCTATAACCTAAAGATATAAAACCTTTATCTCATCAACCATTTAAGAGGGAATCCTTGTAGCCTGGGGTTTTGGGGCAGAGCAATTGAGGTAGACCTTTATCTCATCAAACATTACAAGGGAAAGGTTATAACCTGAGGCAGAATAAGTAAACAGGACAATTAGGGAAACTAGGTTAGTACATCAAAAGGGAACTTTGGCACAACAAGGTAAGCAAACAATTTTTAGGCCCTTCCTCAGACCAGGAGGTGAACAGTAGGATCCTCAAAAGTTTGCTCAGACAACCCTATGAGCTGGGCCATCTACATGCAGAGTTGTGACTACAATTCTCAGTGTATTCCCACCTGCTGCTTTATCACTTGCCTGTTACTACAGGACTTTGAGAGATTTAATATGGTAAAAGTGTATGGACGATGATTTTGGATTCATGTGTATATTGGATTTAAGTGAGGCAGAATTGCACAAAATTTCCCACCTCCCTCTCTCTTCCAGAGTGATCACAGTCTAGTGGCAGGATGACTGGTGATGGCTCCAGAAGCACTGGGGTCTCCAAGTGCCTCACAGCACCTGCTTCAGCTACATTCATGGCCTTAGGAACAAATTGTTCTCACCCCCATTCCACCAGGAGAAGTCTTCGCAGGCTTTGGATAGACATCCCTACTTACCAACCCTCAGTTACCCTCAGTCTGCTTTAGCCGGTCTGCTGAAATGGTTTACTAGAGTGTGGCTACTGTGCAGGCTACAGTTTTTGGAGCCACAGGTGAGAGTTACATGGACCACGTGGACCCCAAAGGTGAAAAGCAGCCCTGGAAGGGGGTTGGGAGCCCTTCCCCCAGAGGTACTAGTCTTCCCCTGAACACATTTGTACCCCAGTTCATAGAAATTAAACAGACACACATAGAACAGGACCAAAACTCTTGAGCCCATTTCCTGGGGCCATGCCCCAAGATGTGAAGGTCCCAGAAGATGGCCTGCAAGCCCTTGTTGTACCAAAGTTCCCTTTTAATGTCATGACCCAGTTTCTCCTAATGTCATGAAGCAGTTTCTCCAATTGTCCTATGTAGTTATTCTGCCTCAGGTTATAACCTTTCCCTCTTAATGTTTGATGAGATAAAGGTCTACCTCAGTTGCTCTGCCCCCAAATCCCAGGCTATAATCATTCCCTCTTAAATAGTTACTGAGATGAAGGTTTTATATCTTTAGGTTATAGACATTCCTTCTTAATGTTTGACAGGATAAAGGTTTATCCATTTTAGATATCATTAGAATATCAGTAACCTCCTTCCATTGTGTCATTTAGGGGGCTCCTCCACCATTAGGTTATCCCCACCTAGGCATTATGTCATTGTTCTTGTTATCCTATAAAAAAGCTTGCTGTTCCAGTACTCAGGGCTGGATTCTTTGAGATGATAGTCTCCAGCCCTGGGACCAAGATCCATCTGGTCCCAGTATCTCTCCACTTAATAAACTATTAAATTGGTCTTTAACCTCTGTCTTGCTCAGTTTCTTTAGCATTACACCCTCAGCCCCTTCCCGATACTATTTTCCCTGGCTAAACTAAACTAAAATCCCACCTTCTACAGGCAGCGTTCCCTATCCTTTCTTAATCCTATGGTTATTTAATTTCTATTTATCCTGTATATAACTTGTTTGTACATACTTGTACAAAGGAGCTATCTTTTGTCTTTTTTTGTCTCCTCTCACACACACTTAGCACAGTTTCATGTACACGTCATTTTTGTTGTCCAAGTATACATATTTTTTGTGGTTATTTAACTCTACAATCCTGTCTGACTTGGCAAAGATACTGGAGTAGTTTGCCGTTTCCTTTTCTAGTGTGCCCCTATTTTATAGATGAGGAACTGAGATAAATGGAAGCTAAATAACTTGTTTAGGATCACACAATTGGTCAGTAACTGGGGTCACAATTAAATTCAGAACTTCCAGATTCTAGGTCCAGGGCTCTGAGGATATCTGGGGGTTAAATAACATTCCTTGGGCTTTGCTACCAAAGAGTAGCTTCAGTAGAGAGCATGATTCATTGAAAACAAATTGGAAGCCTAGCTACTCCCTTGAGGCAAACGGGGAGGAACTCAGATAGGATTATAACTAGACCTTTTTTTTTTTTTTTTTTTGATTATGTCTTTTGTAATCTGCCACACTCCAATATACTTTAGGTATACGTTTGGTGGCTAACCTCGTCATTTTGGTGGCCCTGTACAGGGAGAGTCTGACTGTACCCTATATCTCAACATATATACTGAATCACATAGCTAATCTCTCTGGCACATTGTAGGTGCTTGATAAATATTGGTTGATTGACTAATTGATATAAAATTGTTACATACTTCTGAGGTGACATTACATGGCAACAGAAAAGTTCAAATTAGATTACCAGGTGGCTAAGATCCCTAACTGGGGACCCAAATATCAGGCAGTTTTGGGAGGGGGATATATTAACCTTGAAGTTGAAACATTAGCTTTGGAATCTCGGGAATTGCCAAAGATCTGGTTTGTTTCTGTGGGGATGTTTTCTTTCAGGTTAATCAGACCAGAATATTCTGGTGGCATAGGGAATCTGTAGGATAGTGGAAGCCTCCTTAAGATAGAATCAGTGAATTCCTTCTGTTGAATAAAATTTAGCCTGAGGGTCTGAATCTATTTATACAATAATGTAACTCCATTTCTTTGACCTCTGAGGTTACTTTTATTTTTTCTGGGAAGAAGATGTTTCCCTCAACTCATTTCTCTCAGTATTCAGGTTCATCTACTTTTTTACAATAAATACCTTAGTGGAACTGCTGTCACCTGCTTCCCCTTGCAGCTGCTCATCAATGATAAAAGAATATGTCCCATGAAACCAGCATCCTTGCCAAATTTCTGACCAGTATTGGTCTAAATACAGGCTATGCATTTACCTAAATCTGGCAAATAGAAAAACTGTGTGCCCTGAGAAATCAATTTTTCTACTCAATTTCGGGCCCTAATAGCCTGTTGCCTGGATTCTTGCAAAGCCTCCTAATTGTCTTCCTGTCTCCATTTTATTTCTTTTTGCAACTCTTCATATAGCTACTAAAAACATTTTCCTAAAACACATTTCTGACCATATCACTTTCTTGTTTAAAAATTTTCCATGGTTTCTTATTGTTTCTAGGATAAAATACAAACACTCTAGGCTGACATGTAAACATTTTTATAGTCTAACTTAGTTTTCCAAACTTATTTTATTTATACTATCATCTCACCACCTTTCCTTAAGCTATCCTCAATACCTAGGAGATTCTCTCCCTCCACTCCTGCTCCCATCTTAATCCTTAATTTCCTTCTAGATTTAGCTCTGGTACTTGTTCCAGCCCTAAACTCAGAATACCTCTCTTAGTGCTTTCTTTTTGTGTGTCTCTTTGTCTCTGGCTCTCCATGTCTCTTTCTGGTCTTTGTCTGTCTGTCTTGGTTTCTTTCTATTTGTCTATTTCTCTCTGTGTCTCTGTCTCTTTCTCTCTCTCTTTTTAATCTATATTCATGTTTAATCTCTCAGTAGATTGATGAGCTCCTTATAACAATAATTGATATTTATATGGTCTTCTACATTTTTCAAAATGCTTTAAATACATCATCTTACTTTGAACATCATAATCATCCTGTGAAATAGATACCATCGCTTTCCCCTCTGAGAGTCCCTATTATTTCCTCCATTTTATGAAGGTGTAACTACCAACTAAAGTAAGGCTGAATTACTGAACCTTAGGAAAGACACAGAGAGATGATGTAAACAGAGATCTTCCTGTCTCAAAGTCCAACCCTATCTTCCTTGAGTACAGTGACTTTATTTCTGGTTTTTTTTCCCCTTTATTTTCTGGAGCAGAGCAACCCTTTTATGTCCCTATACCCTTTGGCTATCTGGTAAAGTCTATGAACCCCTTTCTCACAATGTTTTTAAACTCATAAAATACACAAGAATAAAAAGGAAATCTATTTTATTAAAATATATTGTATATATGTATATATTACACACAATATATACACACATAGTTCCCAGACTTCAACTTAAGAACTTAATCTATAGCTTAGTATAATGCTTTGCAATATAGTATTTAGCAAATTCAATACAAAATTATATACATCTATATATGTAAATATATACATATATATGTATGTATATATAAAGAAAGAGAGAGATCTCATTTTAGTGGAACAACATATGTTCAGGAGCAGTATATATTCAAACCATTATGATCATTATACTACATTGCCCTTCTATAATAACAATGATGAATTCTGTAATAAAGATTAAGATAACATTAGCTGTGCATTTGCCAAATCCTAATCTGGGACTAACCTGTGTCAAGAGGTTCAGCCACTCACCCAGGTAGAAAAGACGAAAATCAGTCATGCATATGATCTACCATAAGCACAACTGAAAATAAATCAACAAGGACACCTAGAAATATAAAGCTCTCTTTTTTAGCTGCCTTTTTCTTTACTTGTAATGGAAATTTCTGCTCTTGGGGAGAGGATCTTTCTTATATCCTTAGGCATGAAATGCTTCCTTACTCAACTCATAGGCCAACTAAAACTCAGATGAAAGGCCCAAAGGGGTTATTAACAAAGTTAGACAGGGCCAGAGAAAATTTAGAGAAACATCATCACCAAAAACATTTACTAAGCACTGATTAACTCTTGGTGCTGAGCAAGATATTTGCATAGAGAAATCCTTCCAAACACATGATCCTTGTTCTTTTAGAACAGCATGGGTTTTGTTGTTGTTTTTTAAATAAAACATTTTTTTTTTCCCAACCTGTTAATTTTGGGGATCTCTCACTGCAGGTAAGTAATTAGGTGGTACAGCAGATAAAATACTGGTCCTAGAGGAAGTAAGATTCCTTTTTCTGAGTTCAAATCCAACCTCAGACATTTGCTAGCTGTGTGATTCTGGCAAGTCATTTAACCATGTTTATCTCATTTTCCTCATCTACATAATAAGCTGGAGAAGGAAATGTCAAACCAATACAATATCCTCCTGCCAAGGAAACTTCGAATAGTCACAAAAAGTTAGATACATCTAAAATGACGACAACAACAAAATCACTGCATGGGGACAAAATGGAGAGGGGACTTTAAGGGGGAAAGACGAACAGCAATCCTGAGCAGAGACTCAGTCCCAGGATGTCATTAATTAAGAAACCAAAGAACAGGCTAATTGTATAAGATTTCCTAAAGAAGATTCCCTGATTCAAATAAATGAGGAACAGGGAGAAGCAGATTCTTTTCTATTGATTTAGGAAATTTAAAATGGCAGGAAAAGGAAAAGAAATCTGTAGGAGGAGATTTTGATTCCTTCCTGGAGAGTATCAGAGGAAGGGGGGGCCATGAAACTGACTGTCCTCGAGAGGAGGTGCCAAACTAGAATTATAACTATTTTAAATCCCTAAGAATTGATAATCTGGTGGAATTTATTTTTTTATATGTTCAAGCTGCTTTCCTAGTTGTTGTTCCTTTAATTTTTTCCTACAAAATGTTTGTTACCTAAAAGACCATTTCAAAAAGTGAATAGTGAGTGAATCCATTTATTCAAGCAGATTAGCAAACAGAAATCTAGAATATGCTAGAGAAAAGAGCATAGAATGAGTGAGGTTTCTTACTGGGAGTAAAATATCTCAGCTCAAGAGAAAGAGGTCTTTATTTTATCCAAGGAAATTTCTCCAAAATTTTTAGGGAGGCAAGCTGGAAATCAAGGATCTGTTTAGGCTTCAGTTCCTTTATGTGTCAGCAACTTTTCTTTCTTTCTTTCTTTTTAGTCAATATTTTTAATTTTTTTAATGTGACAATAGGAAAAAAAACCCCACTGGGTGTGAAGTCAAGAGACTTGAGTTCAAGTACCAATTTAGACACTACTATGACCATGGGCAATTTTGCTTAATTTCTCTATTTTTTTCCTGGCAAATTTATTTACTTTTAGTACACATTACTTTATAAATCATGTTGGGAAAGAAAAATCAGAGCAAAAATGAAAGACCATGGGAGAGATAAAAAAAAAAACCCCAGAAAAAAGAAGTGAACATTGCATGTTCAGTCTCCTTAGTTCTTTTTTTGGATGCAGATGGCATTTTCTGTCCAAAGTCTATTGGGATTACTTTGGGTCACAAAACCACTGAGAAGAACTGAGTCTTTCGTAGTTCATCATTGCACATTCTTGCTCTTTTTATGTATAATGTATTCCTGCTTCTGCTTGCTTAGCTCAGTATCAGTTCATGTAAATCTTTCCAAGCCTTTCTAAAATCAGTCTGGTCCTCATTTTTTATAGAAAAATAATATTTTATTATTTTCATATATCATAACTTATTCAGCCATTCCCCAATGGATGGGCATCTACATATTTTCCAATTCTTTGCTACCACAAAAAAGGCCTAATACAAACATTTTTGTACATGTGGGTCCTTTTCCCTCCTTTAAGATTTCCTTGGGATACAGATCCAGTACTGAAACTGCTGAGTTAAAGGGTATGCAGGTTCAGCAACTTTTCAAAGATTTTTCTCTTTCTCTCTGGGATTCTTCCTGAAGATGGGAAGGAAAAAAATTTCTTCCTTGCTAAGTTCTTGCACCAACTCTGCCTATCATGTAAACATGTGGTATTAGGTCATCATTTGCTTCACTGAGAGAATAGAAATCAAATGAGAAGAATCTTATGATTCGAAGCTGGAACACAGAATTATTCCTTTATTTGTGTACTTTCCCTAAAATAGACAATAGAATATAGGTTATTTGAAATAAAGGACAATTTTATTTTTATTTTTTGTAAGGCAATTGGGGTTAACTGATTTGCCCAAGGTCACACAGCTAGTTAAGTGTTGTATCTAAGGCCAGAACTTCCTTACTCCAGGGCCAGTGCTCTATCTGCTATGCCATTTAGTTGCCCCTTATTTATTTTGTATCCCCTATGCCTATCCTAGTATCTTAGACATCATAGATTTTACACACACACATACACATACACACAATTATGTAATAATATAAAATAGATTTGTATGTTAAGCATCTATTATATGTACATATATAATAATACATATCTGTAGTGTAGATATAAATCTACATTTATTTTTATCTTTTGGAGTAAATTAGGTCTTTGACTTAGGTCTCTGTGTCTCTGTAGAAGTTTATAGATTTATAGACTATTGAAAAGAACCTTAGAAACAGATCATTTTTTGTTCCACAAATTAAAAAGAAAAGACAAGAAAGAGAAAGAAATAGATTAACTAGGTCAAGGATTATTTTAGTTTTTTTTTTTTAAATACTTTGATAAATTTATTTTTACATTAATGATTTCCTTTCAATCCTAGGTATTTTATTTTACACTTTAAAAAACCTTATTCTAAGGAGTTTTATAAATCTTACCAGACTAACAAAGGGATCCCTAATGCTAAAAATATGTTAAGAACCCCTGATCTAGTTTTTTGTTTTGTTTTGTTTTGTTCTGTATGTCCTTTTTGGTTCTAAATTATTCTCTTATCCATAAATCTGACAGACAAACTATTCTATGCTCTTTTAATTTGCTTATGGTATCTCCCTTTATGTGTAAATTGTACCCATTTTGACCTTACTTTGGGATGCAGGTATAACATGTACATGTACAAATTTCAGAGCAGAGCACAATTAGTATAAACAGCCTCCAAATTACTCTCAGATGACCTAAGTATAAATCCTGGTTCTGTATCACCTTGAGTTAAGCTCTTCTCTCTGGGCACTGGTTTATTCACATGCAACATGAGAGGAAGTGTCATTGGCCAAGATCACCTTTAAAGTACCAGCTCTTCATTTTCTAAGAACGATAATTCTTTTAGCCCTTGAGAATGAATTTTGTATACTGCCTATAGAAGTCAACAGATGTTCTCCTTGGTAAGCTCCTTTTTCCCCCCTGTTCCTTAGAAGGAAATTAAGATGCATTTTCTTTCTTAGTTTGTTTTGTGCATATTCCCTCAACCTTAGCAGTTTGTGAATGGAAATAAAGCTTAAAATTTAAAGCTACATACAGTGAGGGAGAAGTGCTTCTATCACATGTCACATCAGGGTGCAAAATGAGATGTAGGTACTCACTATTCTTTTTCTGACTCTACATATGACTTACTAGGAGGGAAGGTCAAGAATATGTATGTGGAATAATGCAAATACAAATTATATACAAATAATTGAAATTATGTTGATATTTCCCAGGACTAAGCAAGAGATGAAGTTATAGGTACAGTTTGGTGGCACAGTGGATAGAGTACTTGTAACATTGACCCTGGAAGGAGGAGCTGAATTCAAATCCAATTTCAGACATCTACTATCTGTGTGACCCTGAGGAAGTCACATTACCCTAATTATCTTCCTCTCCCCATAAGAAAGAGAAAGAGATGATGTTATAGATTTTAAAAGACCAAAGTCTTTCAGAATGCACCCCTGCCACAACTAGAGAAGTCCTCATTAAAAGGGAAATAACTTGCACATTTAGAAACAGGCTTTGTTTGTTATTCAGGCTTACTTTGGGATTAACCTGATGGCCCTTTGGGACATAAGCAAGGGATGGTGAGGATTCTTGAGATATCAATATCACAGGAGTCACATTTAGACAAACTGATGTGGATATACATATAATTAAAGAGAATGCAGGTACAATATTAGGATAAAGCAAGATAATCTGAGAAAGAAGACAGCATTCATATAGGGATATTTTTGAGTTGAGGAAATCACAGAATAACAAAATCTTAGACCTAGCAATAGGCTGGATTTGGCAGAACTAGCTGTGTCCTGATTGAGGGAACTCCTGGAATTCAGAGCTAACTCTGTGACTCTGGACAAATCATTTAACCTTATTTGCCTCAGTTTCTTCATCTGTAAAATGAGTTGGAGTTACTTCAGGACCTTTGCTAAGAAAACCCTAAAGGGATAAGAATTCACTATTTGGCAAAAAATTTCTGGGAAAACTGGAAAATAGTATGGCAGAAACTAGGTATTGACCAACCCCTAATACCTTATACCAAGATAAAGTCAAAATGGGTTCATGATTTAGACCAGTGGTTCTCAATATCTGGTCCAGAGCATCCTCGGAATCTCTGAAATCCTTTCAGAAAGTCTACAAATTCAGAATTGGTTTTTATTTTTAATGTGATCAATATCTATAACTATAACCCACATAAACAAAACTCTTTGGACAGATCCTCAATCATTTTAATAGGATAAAGATATTGAGAACAAAAGTTTGAGGACAACTGATTTAGACCTAAAGAGCGATACTATAAGCAAATGAGAAGAACAAAGGGTAGTCTGCCTCTCAGATCTGTAGAGAAGGAAGGAATTTCTAGCCAAAGAAGAAGTAGCATACATTATGATATGTATACATACATACATATATATATATATATATATATATATACATATACAAAAAATACAAATACAAAATGGATAATTTTGATTATATTAACTTTAAAAGTTTTTGTATAAGCAAAATCAATGCAGACAAGATTAGAAGGGAAGCAGAAAACTGGGGGAAATTTTTTATATCCAAGTGTATTGATAAAGGTTTTATTTATAAAATAGAGAATTAATTTGAATTTATAAAGAATATAAGCTATTCTCCAGTTCATGAATGGTCATTGATAAATGAACTGATAATTTTCAGATAAATGAAAATGATTTCTAGTTATATGAAAAAATGCTCTAAATCAATATTAATCAGAAAAATGCAAATTAAGGCAACTCTGAGATACTACTACACACCTCTCAGATTGGCTAAGATGACAGGAAAAGATAATGATAAATGTTGGAGGAGATGTGGGAAAACTGGGACACTGATACATTGTTGGTGGAGTTGTGAAATGGTCCAACAACTCTGGAGAGTAATTTGGAACTATGTGCAAAGGGTTGTCAAACTGTGCATACTTTTTGTTCCTGCAGTGTCACTACTGGGTCTGTATCCCTACGAGATCATAAAAGAGGAAAAAGAACCCACTTGGGCAAAAATGTATGTAGCAGTCCTTTTTGTAATAACAAGGAAATGGAAAGTGAGTGGATGCACATCAGTTGGAGAATGGCTGAATAAGTTATGGTATATGAATGTTAGGGAAATGATCAGCAGGATAATTTCAGAAAGGC
This sequence comes from Sarcophilus harrisii, assembly GCF_902635505.1. Taxonomy (NCBI): domain Eukaryota; kingdom Metazoa; phylum Chordata; class Mammalia; order Dasyuromorphia; family Dasyuridae; genus Sarcophilus; species Sarcophilus harrisii. The sequence goes on from NC_045427.1 coordinate 323,230,440, forward strand.
CTGGAGAGACTTGCATGAACTGATGGCAAGTGAAGTGAGTAGAACCCAAGAGAGCATTGTACACAGCAACATGATGATCAGTTCTGATGTACTTTGCTCTTTTCAACTGTGAAGTGATTCAGGCTAATTCAAGTTCAGTTGTGAAGGAGAGAGTCATCTTCCCCTAGAGATAGGACTGTGGAGATTGAGGGCAGATCACAACATAGTATTTTCACCTTTTTTGTTGTTTTTTGCTTGCTTTTTTTTCTTTCTCATTTTTCCCTTTTTGATCTGATTTTTCTTGTGCAGCATGATAAATGTAGATCTATGTATAGAAGAATTGCATGTTTAATATATATAAGGGGGTTGGGGTGAAAGAAAGGAGAAAAAATTTGGAACATAAGATTTTGCAAGGGTGAATGTTGAAAACTATCTTTGCATGTATTTTGAAAATAAAAGGCTATCAGAAACTGGAAACTGAGTGGATGCCCATCAATTGGAGAATGGCTGAATAAATTGTGGTATATGAATATTATGGAATATTATTGTTCTGTAAGAAATGACCAACAGGAGGACTTCAGAAAGGCCTGGAGAGACTTACATGAACTGATGCTGAGTGAAATGAGCAGGACCAGGAGATCATTATATACTTCAACAACAATACTATATGATGATCAATTCTGATGGACCTGGCCCTCTTCAACAATGAAATGAAACAGATCAGTTCCAATTGAATAGTAATGAATTGAACCAGCTATTCCCAGAGAAAGAACTCTGGGAGATGAGTATGAACCACTCTACATAGAATTCCCAATCCCTCTATTTTTGTCTACCTGCATTTTTTATTTCCTTCACAGGCTAATTGCACACTATTTCAAAGTCCGATTCTTTTTGCACAGCAAAATAACTGTTTGGACATGTATACATCTATTGTATTTAACTTATACTCTAACATATTTAACATGTATTGGTCAACCTGCCATCTGGGGAAAGGGGTGGGGGGAAGGAGGGGAAAAATTGGAACAAAAAGTTTTGCAACTGTCAATGCTGAAAAATTACCCATGCATATATCTTGTAAATAAAAAGCTATAATAAAAAAAAAGGCCATTATTAACAATTTTAAAAAATTGAAGAAAATTCCAAATGGAGTCACATCAGACACAACTGACACAATTCAATAACTAAAAAAAAAAAAAAACAACCTTCAGTTCCATCTGATTCAACTTTGTCATTTTGAGGAGAAATGACTACTCCCAGTGACTCCTAGTTAAGTAGCAGAATTGGAACTCAGAACAGATTCTTTGATTCTAAATCCAGTGGTCTTTTCTGTCTGCCACATTCTCTTTCAGAAAGAACCAAATCCTGAGCCTGGCAGACATCCTTTTCATATCCTCTATGCATCTGTAATTTTCCATCTGTATGGAGCCTGTGCCATTGTTTAGCCTCTCTGTCTGCAGTAGTTTCAATTGCCCTTGAAAAGAGAATGATGCTGAAATGAACAATTCTTACAAAGACAGATGCAGAGACTCTAGGACCACAAGCTCCTTAATCACCTCCCTCCCTCCCTTTCTGTAAGCAGCCTCCAATCAAGGACATAACAGCAGGGACTTTACTTGTTTTTCCACCCCCATCTGCTTGGGAAAGCCCATCTGCAAGACCTAGCTAGCTCCCTGTAAGTACCAACAGAGGCACAGCCACAGTCCTACTCCTATAATGCTGCAGAAGCTAAACAAATTATTATTTTTTATTATTATAGCTGTTTATTTACAAGATATATGCAAGAGTAATTTTTCAACACTGACCCTTGCAAAACCTTCTGTTCCAACTTTTCCCCTCCTTCCCCCCACTCCCTCCCCTAGATGGCAGGTAGTCCAATACATGTTAAATATGTTAAAATATATATTAAATACAATATATGTATACATATTTATACAGTTATCTTGAGCAGGTAAACAATTAAAGGATATCCCTAAGATAGGAAGCCCCAAAACAAGGAAAGTAAGGAGAAACTACTGTTGTGAATATCATTTGAACAAGTATAATTGTTAATTACAAATGATATCTTTTTTTCAGGGAGAAGAGAGGAGAGAGAAAAGACAGACCAGGGAAGAAGAGAGGGGAAGCGGAGAGAGAGAGAAACAGAGGCAGAGACAGAGACGGAAAGAAAAACAGAGACAGAGACAGAGAGACACACAAAGACAGAGAGATACAGAAAGAGACAGAGACAGAGACACACAGAGAGAGGGAGAGACAGAGAGAGAAGAGAGAGAGAGAGAGACAGACAGAGAGAGAGACAGAGGCAGTGAGGGAGACACACAGAAAGAAAAAGAGGAGGGGAGAGGAATTCCTTATATGTCTCTTCACACACTTCACTTTAATTGTCCTAGGCTGGAAAGTGCTAGGTCACTATCACCGACTCCATCTTTTTTGCTGAGTTAAAGTCTTTCTAAATCCCCTGGGATGAAGTTCAGTGTTCCCAGGGTGCTGCAACTTCATTTTCTAGCATTAATAAATCACCCAGTTTATTCCCAATATATCCTGGGAACAGACAGAATAATAATCTGGCCTCAACTGAGTTATAAAGAAGTTGAGTAACCTTTTCAAAGTCACTCAACTGGTAAGTGTCAAGGGTCTGAAGCCCCATTAGAACCCATGTCCTTTGGCTCCAGAGGAGTCTTTTGGGCACCCAAGATCCGGCCTTCCACATCTCATCTAATTATTGCAATGGCTTCCTGCTGGCTCTTTTGCTTCAATTCTTTTTCCTCTTTAGTCTATCCTTTGAACAGCTTCCAAAGCACAGATCTGCCTATCTCACTACCCACCCCCACTCAATGAACTCCCTTGGCTCCCCATTGCCTCTAGAATCAAATATAAACACTTTTGTTTACCTTTAAAGCTCTTCACAACCTTGCTCCCATCTCTCTTTGCAATCTTATTGCACATTATTCCACCCTCCCCCCACCCTTCAGTCTGCCCTCCAGCCAAATGCACTTTCTTTTCCTTCCTCACATATAATTCCCTTCTCTGTCAAATACCATCTACATGTACATATACAAACACACACATTTATGCAATATAAGCCTGACACTTGCACAGATCCCATGAGCTTATTCAGCTGAGGCAGCCTCTTTATATGAAAGATAATAGTGAGCCTGCTTTCAAGACAATCTTGTAGAGACTGTGGGACATACATAGCTCTTCAATAACCTTTTAGGATGTAGCTTTGGTCTCATCTTGGGGAACTCAGTGACTCCCTCAAGATGTGTAGTGAAAAATCATGGGGTAAGATGGCTTTAGGGCCTTCTTCTTTTATGAAGCTAAATGGCCCCCTGAGAAATGGCTTTGGTCCTTTGCCTTTTTATTTGTTCTTTTCCTGTACAGTGAAGGGAGTGGTTGGGAAAGTGAATCACAGGTAACCAGGAGTTAGAATCCTGGCCTGGCTTTGCAGCCAGTGTAGGATCAATTCCCCAAGGAATAAGAAGTGATCTTTAGGAATGACTTTTGAGACTCCACGCTAGCAGAACTCACCATATAGTCATGTCATCTCTATGTATGGACTTGGTGGGGTCAGTTATGTACAAAATGATCAAAGTTAGGAGCTTAATTTCCCCCCTCCTTGAGTCCAAGATAGTGTGCAGGAGAGATTATGGTCCCCAGTGTGTTGGAAGAAATGCTTGTATGTCTTTGCCATATATATGAAGTAAATATTGCTCTGTAAAAGCTAATTGATAGTGAGTTATCAAATGGAACAGCTAGTGCTAATCCCTGGTGCTCCCCTAATAACCCAAGGAACACAGCAGGTAGGGGCTCAAGCTAATGATTTTAGAGAAGAGAGATACTCCAACTCCTCAAGATCATACTTTGGAACCCAGATGAGAGATGAAGCTTGCCTGTATCTGGGAGAGAGCCAGAGACTACTTTCTAACATATAAATGGCCAAACTGTACTCCCTGTTAGAATGTAAGTTTCTCTAATACAGGCATTATTTCATTTATTGTATCTGCATTCCCAAAGCTAGCATGGTTCCTGGCACAAAGGAGGTGCTTAATAAATATTTGCTGATAAATTAATTTTTTACAGAAGAATAGCATGAAGAACTGTACCCAGTGCTTGCTGAAATCTAGGTGAAGTCTCATTATAACCTCTCCCTAAATCAATCTAGTAAATCTGCAAAAAAAAAAAAAAAAAAAAAAAAAAAGAAGGGGTGCGGTGGGGTGGGTGGGAAATTACGTTATTCAAACATGACCTGTTTTTGATGAAATGATACTGGGTTTCTTTTTCCTTTTCTAGTTATGTACTAACCACATCCTTTATAATTCATTCTAGATTTTCCCCAGTAGTTAAAGTTGTCTTCACTGGCCTGCAGATTTGATACACTTTCCTTTTAATTTTTTTTTTTTTTTTAATCAAGACATTTGCCCTTGTGACCAGTGCTACAGCACTTCTTGGATCTCCAAGGCTTTCAAGGATCATTGATAGTGATTCAATTATTTAACAGTAATCAACCCTCTAAGTGCCCTTTGAAATAATTCATCTGGCTCTGGCCTAGTGACTTGAACACTTCTAGGACATCAAGTTGTTCTTACTTTCTCTTTTTTTTACCTTAGATATCAAGTCCTTATTAGCTTTTATTTATTTATTTATTTTTTTTTGCTCTGGGCTTTCTTTTCTGAAGATAATTCTTTTGAGCAGAGAAACAGAAGTAAAATAAGTTAGAAAAGCCGGTACCTTCTCTCCATTGTTATCTTTTTATCTACTCCAAACAATGGTCCTATTCCTTCTTTGATCTTTCCCCCCTTCCTCACTCTCATATTCAATATTGTTTAAACATTTATTTTTCTTGTTTAAAACTTTCTTCATCAGATTCAGCCCACATTGAATTTTAGCAGTCCTGACTTACAGGAGCTATAAAGCCTGGCCAGGATTTTAACTCCTGATACCTGTGACTCATTTTCCCAATCATTCCCTTCACAGACAGAAAAGAACAAATGAAAAGGCAAAGGCCTAAGGCCATATCTCAGGGGGTCTATATCCCTGCCTAAGTCCAAGATAGTGTGTAGGGAAGATTATGATCCTAAATGTGTTGAAAGAAATGGTTGTATGTCTTTGCCATATATCTGAAGTAAACATTGCTTTGTAAAAGCTAATTGATTGTGAGTTATCAAATGGAACAGCTGGTGCTAATCACTGGTGCTCCCCTAATAACCCAAGGAACACAGCAGGTAGAGTCCTAAGGTCATCCATCTTATCATATGATCTTTCTTTTTTTAAAATTCTTTTTATAATTATAGCTTTCTATTTGTCAAGACACATGCAAAAATAGGCTAGAAAATGAGCAGAAATGGGCAGAGCGATTTCAGAAAAACTTGGAAAGGTCTACATGAACTGATGCTAAATGAAATAAGTAGAACCAAGAGAACATTATACACAGCAACAATAAGATTACCTGATGATTTCAACAATAAGATAATTCAAGATAATTCTAATAGACATGTGAGGGAATATGTTATCCACATTCAGAGAGAGAAAAAACTATGTAGACTGAATGTGAATCAAAAGATAGTATTTTCACCTGTTTTTGTTTTTGTTTGCTTGTTTTTTTTCCCCTTTCTCATGGTTTTTTCCCCCTTTTGATCAGATTTTTCTTGCACAGTATAACAAATGTGAAAATATATTTAGAAGAATTGTAAATGCTTAACCTATATTGGATTACTAGCTGTCTGGGGTGGGGGGAATGGTTGAATGTTGAAAACTGCCTTTTTTTCCAAAGCGATACCAATAGACTTTGGACAGAAAATGCCATCTTCATCCAGAAAAAGAACTAAGAAGTCTACATGTAAATCAACACATGTTATGTTCACTTCGCTTTTTTTTTAAATTTCTCTCATGGTTTTTCCCTTTTGCTCAGATTTTCCTCTCCCAATATAATTCATAAAGTATTGTGTGTTAAAAATAAATAAATTTACTAGAAAAATCTAAGCTATCTTTTTTCTTCTTTTTTAAAATACCTTTTTATTCTTACAAATACATGCAAAGATAGTTTTCAACACTCACCTTTGCAAAACCTTGTGTTCCAAATTCCAAATTTTTTTCCCTCCTTTCCGAAGCTCCCTCTTCCCTTAGAGAACAAGTAATTCAATATAGGTTAAAGATGTACCACATGATCTTTCACTACATATCTTGAGGGAAAAGAGTCACTGGGTTCCCCAAGATGCAAACAATGATAAGACCAAAGCTACATCCTAATAGGTTATGGAAGAGTTATGTATGTTCCACAGTCTCTACAAGATTTTCTTGAAAGCAGGCTCACTATTATCTTTCATATAAAGAGGCTGCCTCAGTTGAATAAGCTCATAGGATCTGTGCAAGTGTCAGGCTTACATTGCATAAATGTGTGTGTGTTTGAATATGTACATGTAGATGGTATTTGACAGAGAAGGGAATTATATGTGAGGAAGGAAAAGAAAGTGCATTTGGCTGGAGGGCAGACTGAAGGATGGGGGGGAGAGTGGAATAATGTGCAATAAGATTGCAAAGAGAGATGGAGGAAGGTTGTGAAGAGCTTTAAAGGTAAACAAAAGTGTTTATATTTGATTCTAGAGGCAAAGGGGAGCCAAGGGAGTTCACTGAGAGGGGGTGGGTAGTGGGATGGACAGATCTGTGCTTTGGAAGCTGTTCAAAGAATAGAGTGAAGAGGAAAAAGAATTGAAGCAGAAAGAGCCAGCAGGAAGCCATTGCAATAATTTAAGTGAGATGTGGAAGGCCAGATCTTGGGTGCCCAAAGCACTGGCTCTGGAGCCAAAGGACATGGGTTCTAATGGGGCCTCAGACCCTTGACACTTACCAGTTGAGTGACTTTGAAAAGGTTACTCAACTACTTTATAACTCAGTTGAGGCCAGATTATTATTCTGTCTGTTCCTAGGATGCATTGAGAATAAACTGGGGAGTAATTAGGATGATTTATTAATGCTAGGAAATGAAGTTGCAGCCTCCTAGGGATATAGCACTTCATTCCAGGGGATTTGGCTTGGCCCTGAAGAAAAGTTCAGAAAACATTCATCCCTTCCTCCCTTCTCCTTCATGTAGAATGTTGCATGCATCATCAGGCATCATTAATACTCTGACTAGTTTTTATGAATTATTTTTTTCTTATCCAATTGTTTTCTAAGTAGAAAGTGAGGAAGGATATAATAAGAAACAACAATATAAAAATAAAAGACATCAATAAAAATAGATAGGGAGTGGGTCTCCCAAATGAGAAAGATCCTCCTTCTCTCCAATTTATAGTCTTAAAGAGATGCCTAACACAGATTTGTCCCAAGTTAAATAGTTAATATGGGTCAGACTCAGGACTTGAAGCCAAATATTCCTACTTGTCTTTGGAGGCCAACTTAATCTATTAAATTATGCTATTTCTCTAAAAATAAGATAATTTAAAAATTAGCCCATGGAACCCTAGATATTTTTTTTTCTTTAAGATACATTGAAATCTGCTCAACCAAAATCTCTTTCAGACTATACCCAGCTTTCTTCTTCACTTAACAAATTGAAAGCTAGAGTAGTCACTTACTCCAAATGTTTTCATCATTTATAATTTCCCACCCCTAGTGAGAATCAAATAGAATGAAAATCAGAATAGAAGTTTGGTTTTTCTATCTTTTGAAAGAGAAAATTACCATTAAATTGTGTCAAAAAAAATTGCTGATTTGCTTTTTGGTAGAGTGCTAGGATATATTTATTTCTTTAACTCACCATCACCACAACATGATGCTTCCATGCTGAGTTTGTGATCTTTTTTCCTGAACTCATCAATGTCTCTTTTTTCCATCGTTTTCTGCAAAGACTATTCTGAATGGAGTTATCATCCAAATAAAACTCTCCAATATCCTTTCCCTCCTGGTTTATAAATTTGCTAGTATATTTCCTACTATACAAAACTACTTTGTCCCTACTTTGCTCTACCCTCAATATAATCTTTTCTGTTTCTTTTAAAATAAAGTATATATTTCCAGTATTATATTTCAGTCTCATTCCACCAAGTTTTAGTAAACTTATGAGGTCAAATTTGCCCTCATGTCCTAGAATCTCTAGTTTACCTTACTTGTTATACATGATGAGGGCCTGAATAGTGTTTTGGACCAAGAGAAACTAAAGAATTGATCCCTGAGGCACTCATAAGAGATCAGTTTAGTTCCATGGTCCCAACCTCTGGGGAGATTGCCCAGTCTGAAATCCAAGTTATGTCAAACCCCTGAGATCCACCCTCTGTAGAGGTTTCCAGCAATCTCACTTTGCTATGTCCTATCAGAAATCCCAGTCATGTCCCTGAGGTTAAATTTTCCCTATAAATTCTACTTTTGGGCCATCCCATGACTGCTGCCCTACTTTGGGTCAGTCTGTCATTGGCATTCTTCCTCGTGGTATCTTTTTCCTTACTCCACTCCCCCATGCCGCATGGTATCTGCCCTCACAGCACTCTGCTTCTCAATCCCTTACAGATACTCAATCTTTTAGCGTGCTCAGTCTCTTTCAGAATTTAGCCTGCCAGCTAAGGGCATGCCCTGACCTCATGGGGTGCTCCCTTTCTACTGTGTTACTGTGAGTTCTACTGAGAAACTTTCATAAGTTCTTCCAGTTCTATTTCATATTTAGTTTGTGGCATAACCTCCTGGCATCTGTTATATCCCATCATTTTGTCTGTAATCTATTCCCCTAAATAAATCTACCTTTTGCCAAAAAGAACAGCCATTGTGAATTCTTCACATGACCGAACCCCAACTTTTGGTGCTTGCCATCATCTGGTATCTACATCACCCACCTATTTTGGTCCTCAAACCACATCATACATATTTTGCGTATTTGTATTTAGACATCTGAGACTGAAGGTGTTTATTGCCCCGTCTCTTTTCTTGGATTTTATTTCCTATTTTATTTCCTGGATCCTTCAAGTGTCATTTTTTTAAAAAAAAAACACTTCAGCTACTTTATAGTATTTAGCTTGGTGGACATTCATAAGCATTCCTCTCTCTCCCTTCATTCTTAGTTTAAAGACTTTGTGATCAGAAATACATTTTTATCAGTCTTGTCAAGGACATGCTATTCCTGGTCATGAATGCCTGTCATTTATGTTTGAAGTAGTAGTACAAAAGTACAGATTTGATTATCAGGCACCACCTTCTTAGCCAGATGCTCACTTACAAGATCCCTTTTCTGTTTTACAACTTTTAACAAGGAAATCACAGACTATACCCTTAGATCTTGTTTGCCCAGGAATTTATACGCTTTATAGATTCTTTCTGGCACTATCATTTCTGCCCATGTGACACAAAAATTGGGCAGTAATTTTTGAGGAAGTGACACCTGAACTTAACCTTCAAGAAAGATGAGAATTCTGAGAGGCAATGATGAGATGGTGTGTGCTTCAGGCATGGGTTTGGCCTGTGCAGTTGTACAGAAGCAAGACATCCAATGTCAAAGTCAAGAAATCACTAGGAGTCCAATATTGGTTGATACATAGAATTTGTGAAAGAAAACAGTATGAAATAAAGCCAGAAAGTTACTCTGGAACAAGACTGTGGGAGAGAAACCAAAGAATTGATCCCTGAGGCATGCAGGCAGAAGGCTCTGATAAGAGATCAGTTTAGCTCCCTGGTCCTACCCTAAGGAGTTTGTATTTTACTCTAGGCAATGGGAAGCCACTTAAAGATTTTTGAGTAGGAGGAGTAATGTGGACAGGCTTTTACCATGTCAGCAGTTGAACGCTGGTTGCATTGGATAGGAGAAAAAAGGGAAACAAGGAAACCAATTGGATCAGTGAAGAGGTCCTGAAATGGTTTGTTAGCTGTATGAGTGGAGCAAAGGGGATGTGAGAGAAGTTATGGAGGTAGAATTGTCAAGATTTGGCACAATCTTTTCTTTCCACCTTCAAGCCCTTAGGGGCACTTTGAGATTAATTGTCCTTTCTCTTGGGGGCTTATAGAGATTATTGATCTGAAAAAATACCATTGGCTCTCCCATGCCCTTTGGTCTCAAAAGGAAGCATAGTATAGTAATAAGATTTAGTGTTCAGTAAAGATTTATCAAGTAACTACTACTGCTGTTGCTGCTGCTGCTGCTGCTGCTGCTACCATTACTATTTCTAAAAACATCCATTCTTCTCCCAGGCCCTTCAATCTTGAAAGAAAGTGTGGTATATTAATAAGTTTTAGTTAATAGTCAATAAACATTTATCAAATGATAATAAATGCTGCTGCTGCTGCTACTGCCCTATCACTACAGCAACTGATAGCTCAGTGGATAGGGAAGGGCCTAAAGTCAAAAAGACTTAAATTTAAATAGATCCTCAGATACTTAATAGCCATGTGACCCTCTTTAAGTCACTTTACCTCTGTTTCCTTCAGTTTCCTCTTTTGTAAAATGGGGTTAATAGTAACACTTATCTTGCAAAGTTGTTATGAGGCTCAAGTGAAATATTTGTAGAAGCACTTGGCACAGTATGGAATAGGAACTGTATGGTGTTTATTCTCTTTCCTGCCCTCTGACCTTTAAGTACTGCACAGTGCTAAGCACTGGGATACACTGAATAACCCAAACTAGTCCCTGATGAAATAGGACCAGGTGAAGGTTTCTCAGGGGCTGTGGGACCTTAGGTCTAAGTTTCAGGAAGTCACATGATCCCTTTTCTCAGAGGGCTGGAGGGCAGAAAAGCTCAGACTCTAGACCTAAGCTTCAGGAAGTCATGTGCCCCACAGGAAGTAGACAGCTTTGCTGACCATTGGTCAATGGTTATTTCCTTTTGAGTCCATCCAACGAATTTAAAAATCAATAGGAAGGGGATTGAATCCAAGTCTTTTTTTGCTATATGATTCACTCCCTGTTTTCTGTCATGTGTCTCACACCATGATGGACTTTGTCTAGTTGATGTGCTTGGACCTCTTCTTCCAAGGACTGAATAAAGGCTTCCTGTTTGTATGTGGAGGTGCCTCCCAGTAGCCTTTTAAGTATGGGGGTCTAGCATAAAGACACAGTTTATGGGGGCTCGTCCGGGATTTGTGACTCCCAGAGAGATGGCTGGGGTTCTGATACGAAGGCCAACTGTCTCTACATGAAGTATGGGCCTGAGGCAGAGGCACTCGATAAAGACAGAAAGGAGGTTGCAATGCAATCCGGAGGAGATAACAGTCAGGGAATCTGTGTATCCAGAGGTAAGAGCACTGCCTGTGCCCTTGGATGTCCTTAGGCTGAAGGGACCCTCGAATCATACTTGGCGATCCAAGGTAGGGATCTGAGTTGTGAAGTCGGCTCTGTGAATTATAGGATCCCCCAAAGGAAATGGGTAAAATACAGTCCAAACCCAAATCTTCAGAGCAAAAACCTAAACTACATCAGGGAATGCACTTGATGAGATATTGGTATTTTGTGAGGGGAAAAGACAATCCTTTTCCGTGTCATTTTTGTCTGTGTCTGTGTCTTTGTGTAAAATGTCTGTGTCATGTCTGTTCTGTGAGCTAGATTTTGTTACCTGAAAAGATTTAAATGCATCTAGCAAAAAGAAAAAACTTCTGTGCTGCAGTTAGAACACTGGGAAAGATTTCTTAACACCCATAACTCCAACTTCCTTGGGGGGGAGGGGGGGCGGGAAGCCTGACTTTTTCCTGTGGACTCCAGCTCTGGCTAAGCTGAGGGCTACAGAAATAAAGTTAGCTAATTTTTGAGAGCAATGATTGGTGATTTGGCAATTGGATTTCAAGATTGCAAAAGTGCTTAGCATAAAACAAATGCTATGTGTGTTTTAACTTCTTTATTGAAGTTAATTTCTTCATATTTGATAACTTTATATGGGTTTTTAGCTGTGTAGTATACAATGCCAATGTTGAGATAAATGATTTTTTTTGTGTGTGTAAAGTAATCTGGAAACAAATTCAACTAAATTAAGACCTCTCTGAGGAGGGTAGTACATGGAGTAAAGAGAGCCTTTTTCTCTCTTTCTTCCCTCTTCCCCCATTCCTTGATTGCAGCAGGGATACATGGACTAAAGGGTGAGAGGGAGAGAAAGAAAATATACTCTTAATTCAGTGAAATTTGTTATTTGAGATATGATAAGAAAAGTAGTTTTAAAGGAAACTACTAAAGCCCACTAAAGGCATATTTAAATTGTAATCTCTTTGCACTGACTGTGTTAACAGAAGATTTTGGGAATTTTAGAGAAAACGGAAAAATGGTTGGCTGTTTTAGGCACTAAGCGTTTTCTGATTCACAGAGGAAAGAGAAAAAGATTTATGTGTACTGGTGAAAATGATAAAAAGGTAATGGGTTCTTTCTAAAATTATAGAACTGAGATTTGGCTTGTAACTAAAAGTTTGTATCTGGAAAAAACAAACAAAACAAAACCTTATCTGGATCAGATTTGTACTTTAAAAGCCTGGAGACCTGAGAGTATGCAGCTCTGAATTGGGGGAAGGCAAAAGAGAACAAAAAAAGCAGATGTCAATCAAAGAAAGTAAACACACAGGGAGTGAAGGAGAGTCTTTTTTCTGGAATTCCTTTTATATTATAAGTTTGTTTAGTCTCTAAAAATTATTTTGTCAGTAAGATTATTATCCCTGAGTAATAACTTGTTTGTTTCCATAGGTCCCAATGAAGGAATGAATTTACTGATAATCTACAACGTTGTTAAGTAGGAACAAGTTATAATGATTGGCTTTTACATCAGGAAAGTTGAGCTTAAGACCACCTCCTTAGATATCAAAATGAGTTGTAAATTGTATATGATGAATCTCTTAGTATCACAATTATATGAGATAATCACCATTAATTGGTATGTGCTAGAATTGTGAATTTGTTTACCTTATTCACAAAATCTTAGAATGCAAATTTTGAAACATTACTACTGGAAATTTAAGTCTGCATTTAATTTGAAGTTTAAAAAAAATAGGATATTAAAGCAAAGTTCTAGTAACTTATCTTAAGAGGTAACAAGTTAGTATCCCCTAATTAGATGAAATATGTTGCTTTCTAAAATTTATATTGAATAATTTGTAAAAATTGTGAGCTATGCTTTAAAATTTTTTCAGCTTTACTGGATATATGTAAAAGATTTATGAAATTTGGCCCAAAGTTATTTAGATATTAGCTGTATTGTGAATCAAAGTTTTTTTTTTTTTTTGATTTTTTTTAAAGAGGTGATTTTAAAAACAAAGAATAAGAAAGATTGATTTACAAAAATATTTGGCAGTTTGAATGGAACATTCAGTTAGAATGTCATAAAGTACTGATTTTTAAAATAACTTTTTTTTAATGGGTATGTACGTTAAAATTGGAAGTAACTGTAAATTACATGAAATTCCCATCCCTTTTTGTGATAGGTTATGTTATGTTTATTTGGCTATCACTTATGAAAATTGTGAAATTGCTAATTAAGTAGGGATTATTGTTATAATATTGACATCTAAAATTGTTAAGGATTATTGATGGATAGGTTGTGAAAGAGAGAGAGAGAAAGAGAGAGAGAGAGAGAGAGAGAGAGAGAGAGAGAGAGAGAGAGAGAGAGAGAGAGAAAGGGGAGATGTGAGGGCACAGAGAGGAACAGGATGTTTTGAGTAGTACCAAAAAGTGTGCTTCCAGGGCCCAAAAATGGAGGGATAGAATCGATACCAGAAATGGTAAATAAGGGGTAGGGAAGGACAGCATAGAAAGGGCTTTTAATAACTAATGATGGAAAGAAAGGGCAAGTTCTTTAGTGGAACTTGCCATTTGCCAGGAGAAAGGAAACACCCCTTAGGTTGGTGCATGCCCTTAGCTGGCAGGTAAATTATGAGAGAGACTTAGCACCTTAAAAGAGTTAGTTATAAGGAGAAATGCGGTTGGAAAGCATAGTGGAGTTAGGAGAGAGACCACATGGCATGGGGAGAGGGAAAAGACACCATGAGAAAGAATGCCTTGGCGGGCTGACCCAGGGGAGGGCAGTAGCCATGGGGTGATCCATAGGTAGATTTTGTGGGAAGGATTTGGCCCCAGGGACATGACTGGGATTTCTGGCAGGGCATTGTGGGGTGAGACTGCTCCTCTGCAGAGGGTGGGTCTCAGGAGTCTGATATAACTTGGATTTCAGACTGGACCACCTCCTCAAAGCCCATGGGGGCACCATGGAGCTAAATAGACCTCTATCTGTGCCTTTTCCCTGCCTGCCTCAGAGACTCTAATGGTTGGGTTGGACAGGCAGGGAAAGTAGACTACAGTCCCTGCTTTAGAGTCCATTCCCCTACTTTGTGAACTTGCTGGGTTTGGAAAAAAGTTTGGTTCTAGGTATAGAGTTCTAATCTCTTCATATTTAGGTTTTTGGAGGTTTTTGATTGTTATTTTTAGTAGTTAATCTAAAATTTAGAATTGAAAATTGTAAGAAATAGCTTACATTTACATGATGTCAATACCGCTTAGCAATGCAAAGAACTTCTAAGAGACACGTGTTAGATTTTGAGTTAATTGCAAATTTTCTGAAAATGATTATTTCTACCAAGGTCTCCATCTGTCTTCAGAAAAATTATTTAATATTTATCTAAGTGCATAATGGTCTCCTTGTTTAATGAATATAATAATAAATATTATTTATAGCTTTCTTGAAGTACCTACAGCACTAGTTTTGACTGTGTCTTATAGGCACATGTGATAGGTTATACAAAATGGTTTGTAAGTTTGTATATATATATATATAAAGAGAGAGAGAGAGAGAGAGAGAGAGACCTGAAGCCTCTAATTGGTGAAACTTGCTATTGAGATGAAATCTCTTTAGATTGTCACTAATATTGTTTTGAGTTTAAAATTTGGAGATGATGGAGGAATTATTAAGTTAGTAGTCCACCACTTGAGGAAAATGCCGTAAGTTACTCAGAGGGATACCTCCCTGAACTGTTACAGATAGAAGTATGTATCTGGACAAAAGTTGGGAGGACAACCTTAGTGTCTGCTTAAGGTGGGATCCTTCTGACTCACTTTCCCATTTCTGTTTCTTTGTTTCTCACCTGATTATTCCTGAGTTTGGCTAAGAGGTGGAATTGTTACTGCATAATTGCTTGTCAAACAGAGTTAAGGATGTTTTATCCTGTCATGTGTGTGTTTTCAGGCTGATGCCTGAAAGACTTGTTTTGTCACTATTGTAATTCTGTCCCTGCTTTTTCCTCTTATAGCAAATTTATATAATCAGAGCAAGTGATCAGTAGAAGCCATGAGCACAATACAAGTATCTTGATCAGGCCAAGGCTTTTTAAGACCTTGAAAGCTAAATTGACCTCTCCCCCACCTTAGCCCTACCTAAAGCCTTTTACTCTGTATGTTCATGAAAGGAATCTTTGGGATGACCTGCCCACCTTAAATCAATGTTTTCTATTGTCTAATTGAGAAAGCCTCTAAGCTCACATTAGGACAATCATTGGAGATTCTAACTCCCCATCTGTTTTGGAGCATTTTTGCCTTCACCAGAGCTTTAGAATTGGGGAAAGGAATGAGAATGAATATACTGACTCCAAATATGCCTTTCATGTTTTGCATGCTCATGGAGACTATATGGAAAGAAAGGGGATTTTTGACAGCTAAACATTCCCCTATTAAATATGCAAGGGAACAATCACTGCAAGCTGTCCCTGGACTTTGAGAGGTTTCTGTTAAGGACAACAGAAGAGGGATTCAGGCCAAGGGAAACAGACTTGCAGATTCAGCTTCCCATGCTGCTGCCCGTTTGCCCCTGACCATGGCATCTTTAATTCCCCGACTCCTGACTCCTACATGCCTTCATATAGCTCCCAGACAAATAAATTCTGAAAAGAGCTGTTAACCCTCCCCTCCAATCCTGAAGCTTATCTGGAGAAGGGTTACATATTTAGGGGAGGATTGGCAGATGGGATTTTGCACATATGTCCCCTGGCAGGAGCTTCAAATTACTTTGGGTTTTTTTGTTCACACCTGTACTAATTGGGTAAAAGTCTTCCCTTGTAATACTGAAAAGGTCTAGAGTTTTTGATAAAGGAGATCATACTCACTTAGGGCCACATTGTTCCACTCATTACCCCAACTCCTTTGAGGAAACAGAAGTAGGAATTTGGGGAAAATGTTCTATGGTATTTATTCTAGGAAAAGCTGTCTGGATGAGAGACATTCATGATAGCTTTATCTTCACTCCCCTACCTCCCACCCCTTCAGTCTTCCTCAGTGGGGTTCCTGGTCACTGTCTCTAATAATCCCTACCCTAACTCCACTTTTGTTCATTCTTCTTCTTTTGCTCATATTTAGTCGTTGCATTTTTAATCTGCTTGTGAGAGTTGCTTCTTCCAGACTCCAAGTCATGAAATTCCAACAACTTGGTCAGCCTGAAATCACCTGAGACCTGATTCTGACAGGTCCAGATGCTGCTGACTCTGCCTAAAAGGCACTTGTCTCCCCTCCTCTGTCTGGACCCCACTGGGCAGGGCTGGCTCTATATCCCTTATCAGCCTGAAGCAGCTCCAGAAAGTGAGACCTTTGTCCCTTTGTCCCAAATGAATCTGAGTCTGGACTGCTTGAAGTGGGAAGGATGGAATAATGGCCCTGAGCCCCGGGGCCCCAACAGTGCCATAGTTCTATGGCTGCCAGAAGCCAGTGTGTTGGTCTATGATAACAAGGTTTCCAAAACAAATAGTGGGAGTTGGTGAAAGTGGGTCTCTGGTTCCTGAAAACTTCCACTGATGGGGGGGGTGTTGATTTTAAATGGTAGAGGGTGGGTTACAATTGATACTGAAGAGAGGAACAAGCTTGAAGGCCTAGATAACAAGGATGTCCTAGTGGAAGAAATATATCAAAATTGATGTGAGAAATCTTCAAATGTATGAAATAAAGAGGAGGGAGTGAAGATTACCCAGGGGCTGTAGGACCTTAGGCCTAAGCTTCAGGAGATCAAGTGATCCACAGGAAGTAGACAACATTGCTGACCACTGATCAATGGTTACTTCCTTTTCAATCCATCCAATGAATTAAAAATTTAATAGGAAAGGGAGTTGAACCCAAGTCTTTTTTTCTGCTTTATAATTCACTCCCTGTTTTCTGCCAAGTGCCACACACCATGCTGGACTTTATCCAGTTGATGTGTTTGGGCCTCTTCTGGCAAGAACTAAATAAAGGCTTTCTGTTTGTATCTGGAGGTTCCTCCCAGTAGCTAATTTGGATACAGGAATCTAGCATCCCATCCCATGCACTGACCTTAAGGAACATAGAAGGGAGACAACATGCAAGTAACTATGCACAAACAAAGTACATACAGTATAAACAGGGTGATTCATAGTCTAATTCTCATTTATTACTAATGTGACCTCCAGTTGTTTCTCCTTTCTGGGCTTCAATTCCCTCATTTATTAAGTAAAAGTTTGAATTTCTCTGTTTTTCAGTTGTGTTCTACCCTTCATGACGCCGTTGGGTTTTTCTTGGTAAAGTTACTGGGGTGGTTTGCCATTTCTTTCTCCAGTGGATTCTTTTGCCAGGCAATCAGAGTTTAAGTGCCTGCCCAGAGTCACACAGCTAAGAAGGATCTGAGGTCAGATTTGAATTCAGATCTTCTGACTCTAAGCTCAGTGCTGTATCCAATGAGCCACCATCTGCCTCCTAGATTTCTCCAAGTGATCTGTAACGTTTCTTCTGGCTCTAGAGCTATGATCTGCCAAGAGACGTGGGGCTCTAGAATTATCTCATTCTTTAATAATAGATGACATGCCTACTGATTTTGCCATTTAGGTACTTATAAATTAAAGTAGATGAATTTTAGTTTCTAAGAAGTCATGTATATAAGTGAAACTAGCAGGATAATATTTTTATGGCTAAGGCACAAAATGCATCTTGCCACATAAGTATGAAAAATACATATCAACACTTTGAAAAACCAAAGGAAATAACATTTTCAAATGCCCAAGCCTTCAATATGCTTTA